>NC_059192.1:20127755-20762755 GCF_020615455.1 Coregonus clupeaformis
TTCTCAGACAATGTCATTTTGAATTGTATTAAAGCTATAACATGATTAATTTGATGTCAACATATAGCATAATTATCTCTCTTTAGAGACCTTTTGTGTTGATATTGCACATTATCTTTGAGCCAGCATTGGGTGTAGTCTCTCAAATGAACAGTTGAGGGCAGGCTTGTACCATAGTTTTCATGGGGAAACCATTTCCACTTTAACAGGGTGGCTTCCACTCTCACAGATTTCTGAGGGGGAATACAGTGAGCTCCGAAAGTATTGGGACAGTGACACATTTTTTGTTGTTTTGGCTCTGTACTCCAGCACTTTGGAGGAAATTATACAATGAATACGAGGTTAAAGTGCAGACTTTCAGCTTTAATTTGAGGGTATTTTATCCATATCGGGTGAACCGTTTAGAAATTACAGCACTTTTTTGCATATAGTCCCCCATTTTAGGAGACCAGAAATTCACTTACAGTGGGGAGAACAAGTATTTGATACACTGCCGATTTTGCAGGTTTTCCTACTTACAAAGCATGTAGAGGTTTATCATAATACACTTCAACTGTGAGAGACGAAATCTAAAATAAAAATCCAGAAAATCACATTTTATGATTTTTAAGTAATTCATTTGCATTTTATTGCATGACATAAGTATTTGATCACCTACCAACCAGTAAGAATTCCGGCTCTCACAGACTTGTTCGTTTTCTTTAAGAAGCCCTCCTGTTCTCCACTCATTACCTGTATTAACTGCACCTGTTTGAACTCGTTACCTGTATAAAAGACACCTGTCCACACACGCAATCAAACAGACTCCAACCTCTACACAATGGCCAAGACCAGAGAGCTGTGTAAGGGGACATCAGGGATAAAATTGTAGACCTGCACAAGGCTGGGATGGGCTACAGGACAATAGGCAAGCAGCTTGGTGAGAAGACAACAACTGTTGGCGCAATTATTAGAAAATGGAAGAAGTTCAAGATGACGGTCAATCACCCTCGGTCTGGGGCTCCATGCAAGATCTCACCTCGTGAGGGCATCAATGATCATGAGGAAGGTGAGGGATCAGCCCAGAACTACATGACAGGACCTGGTCAATGACCTGAAGAGAGCTGGGACCACAGTCTCAAAGAAAACCATTAGGAACACACTACGCCGTCATGGATTAAAATCTGCAGCGCCACGCAAGGTCCCCCTGCTCAAGTCAGCACATGTCCAGGCCTGTCTGAAGTTTGCCAATGACCATCTGGATGATCCAGAGGAGGAATGGGAGAAGGTCATGTGGTCTGATGAGACAAAAATAGAGCTTTTTGTTCTAAACTCCACTCACCGTGTTTGGAGGAAGAAGAAGGATGAGTACAACCCCAAGAACACCATCACAACCGTGAAGCATGGAGGAGGAAACATCATTCTTTGGGGGATGCTTTTCTGCAAAGGGGACAGGACGACTGCACCGTATTGAGGGGAGGATGGATGGGGCCATGTATGCGAGATCTTGGCCAACAACCTCCTTCCCTCAGTAAGAGCATTGAAGATGGGTCGTGGCAGGGTCTTCCAGCATGACAACGACCGAAACACACAGCAAGGGCAACTAAGGAGTGGCTCCATAAGAAGCATCTCAGGTCCTGGAGTGGCCTAGCCAGTCTCCAGACCTGAACCCAATAGAAAATCTTTGGAGGGGAGCTGAATGTCCATATTGCCCAGCGACAGCCCTGAAACCTGAAGGATCTGGAGAAGGTCTGTATGGAGGAGTGGGCCAAAATCCCTGCTGCAGTGTGTGTGCAAACCTGGTCAAGACCTACAGGAAACGGTATGATCTCTGTAACTGCAAACAAAGGTTTCTGTACCAAATATTAAGTTCTGCTTTTCTGATGTATCAAATAATGTCATGCAATAAAATGTAAATTAATTACTTCAAAAATCATACGATGTGATTTTCTGGATTTTTGTTTTAGATTCCGTCTCTCTCACAGTTGAAGTGTACCTATGATAAAAATTACAGACCTCTACATGCTTTGTAAGTAGGAAAACCTGCAAAATCGGCAGTGTATCAAATACTTGTTATCCCCACTGTATGTGTATTAAAGTAGTAAAATGTTAAGTATTTGGTCCCATATTCATAGCGGCAATGACTACATCAAGCTTGTGACTCTACAAATTTGATGGATGGATTTGCTGTTTGTTTGCTTGTGTTTCAGATTATTTTGTGCCCAATAGAAATGAATGGTAAATAATATATTACTTTTATTGTAAATAAGAATAGAATATGTTTCTAAATACTTCTACATTCATGTGGATGCTACCATGATTACGGATAATACTGAATGAATCGTGAATAATGATGAGTGAGAAAGTAGAAGCACAAATATCACTACCCCCAAAAAAAATGCTAACCTCCCTGTTATTGTAATGGTGAGAGGTTTGTATGTCTTGGGGGTATGATATTTGTGCGTCTGTAACTTTCTCACTCATCATTATTCACGATTCATTCAGGATCATCCGTAATCATGGTAGCTATCCACATGAATGTGAAGTGTTTAGAAACATATTCTATTCTTATTTACAACAAAAATAACACAATACATTATTTACCGTTCTTTTCTATTGGGCACAAAATAATCTGAAACACAACGAAAACAAACAGCAAATGCATCCAACAAATGTGTACAGTCACATGCTTGATGTAGTCATTGCGTACTATGAATATGGGACCAAAAACGTTTTATTACTTTAATACACAGAAGTGAATTTGTCCCAATACTTTTGCTCCCCCTATGTGTAAAAAGTGCTGTAATTTCTAAATGGTTCACCCGATATGGATGAAATCACCCTCAAATTAAAGCTGACAGTCTGCACCTTAAACTCGTAGTCATTTTATCATTTTAAATCCAAAGTGCTGGAGTACAGAGCCAAAACAACAACAAATGTGTCACTGTCCCAATACTTTTGGAGCTCACTGTAGCTCACAGAGAGGGAACACAGAGTTAGAGAGAAAAATAAGATAGGAAAAATGAAACATCCTTTTTCTGTCCTGGCTTTATGCTTCTGTCTATGCATGATATCTCTAACCGAAGCTTACGTACATGGTGTGGCCTTGTGGCTTTGTTTTGGCTAATATTTATGTTGGGTGTGTGTTTATGTGTGTTCATGTGTGTGCGTGTGTCAAATCAAATCAAAATGTATTTGTCACATGCGCCGAATACAACAGGTGTAGACCTTACTGTGAAATGCTTACTTACAAGCCCTTAACCAACAATGCAGTTCAAGAAAGAGTTAAGAAAATATTCACCAAATAAACTAAAGTAAAAAATAATAAAAAGTAACACAATAAAATAATAATAACGAGGCTATATACAGGGGGTACCGGTACCGAGTCAATGTGCAGGGGTACAGGTTAGTCGAGGAGTGTGTGTGTGCGTGCGTGCGCGCGCATGCATATGTGTGTGTGTGTGTATAGGCCAGGCAGGACATCTGTTGCTCGGCTTGCTCTCCATATCATTAGCTGTATTAGAGGGCGTTATGACCCCAATGATTAGAGCAGCTTCACCACTCAACAAGCTGCTCACTGCTCTTCACTGTAGTTAAGTAGCAACACTCTCACAACAGCCCTGATGTTTGGTCTCCAAGTAATCCATGACATCCCTCAATTATGTGTGAGAGTGTGTGTGTGTGTGTGTGTGTGTGTGTGTGTGTGTGTGTGTGTGTGTGTGTGTGTGTGTGTGTGGGTGTGTGGGTGTGTGGGTGTGTGGGTGTGTATGTGTATCACAGACGGCTGGTGGCACCTTAATTGGGGAGGACGGGCTCATAGTAAATTGTAAACTGTTTTGTCAAATAATAAGAAACATCAAACCTTGGATCTGGGAAGCTTACTGTAGCTTAGGTATGTAGGGGGGCATGCATGTGCCACTGTTCCACATTCAGCTTGTTATTAAATACTCTGTTCAATAAAAGTGCAGCCATCATTACTGTGAGGCACTCCACATACACACACAACAGAAACCTCCTCTCACTGAGATGGCCATAAACAATTCATTACTGGTAATGTTGCATAGTTTTAGAAAGGTCTGGAACTTACCTCTCTGGTAAAAAAATGTTTTTTAATAAATTGCAATGGAATGGTATCGAACACATCAAACACATGGTTTCCATGTGTTTAATTCCATTCCATTCACTCCATTCCAGACATTATTATGAGCCGTCCTCCCCTCAGCAGCCTCCTGTGGTGTGTGTGTGTGGGTGTGTGCATGCCTGTGTGTCTGTGTGTGCTTGTGTTGGTGTGGGGTCTAATTTGAGGGGGCACATCTGGTGCGTTTTCAATCAGGAGCCCACTAAAATCAGGTGACCACTGTCTGTGTTTGTATTGGTCCTTCCTTCAGTGTGTAAGCCCAAGGCCAGAACACAATCGTCATGCATGCTTTCTTGACTTTTTCCATGCTGTGAAGCACTATGCACTAAGATTGAATTCTACAGACCATATCAACTTCTCAATGTCTGCTATTCAAAAGTTTTCAACAAATATTTATTGATCTGAGCTTTATCCATGTCTTGAGGAATCTCCAGAGTTTGTCTGTTCAGAACTTTTCTTTGGACAATACTAGATTCACATCCCCTTTGTAAAACTCAACCTAGTCCTATCTTGTGGTTAAAAGTCTTCTCATTGATTTACAATAATATTTTTTGCATACATCATAGCCAGTTCTGTTGCATGAAAAACCTGGAAGAACTGTACTTGAAATACAATCGAATCTCCACCATCGCCTAAGGTATCTGCTTATACAAGAGCTTATTTTACAATGCAGTTGCGACAATGCTTGGTTTCATAACTGGGCAAAACAGAATCGACAAGTTCACGTCATGTTTTGGTACTGTACATTTGAGGGATTAAGTTGCAAAGATGAGCATGGCAGAACTTCCTCAAATACGCCCAAATGCATTGTTCTGCAGACGCAGGATTCATTTTGTTTGTCTCCACCTCTCTGGGCCTCCTGCGGACGCAGGATTCATTTTGTTTGTCTCCACCTCTCTGGGCCTCCTGCGGACACAGGATTCATTTTGTTTGTCACCACCTCTCTGGACCTCTGCGGACGCAGGGATTCATTTTGTTTGTCGCCACCTCTCTGGGCCTCCTGCGGGACGCAGGGATTAATTTTGTTTGTCGCCACCTCTCTGGGCCTCCTGCGGACACAGGATTCATTTTGTTTGTCGCCACCTCTCTGGGCCTCCTGCAGATGCAGGATTCATTTTATTTAGTCGCCACCTCTCTGGGCCTCCTGCGGACCAAGGATTATTTTGTTTGTCACCACCTCTCTGGGCCTCCTGCGGACACAGGATTAATTTTGTTTGTCGCCAACTCTCTGGGCCTCCTGCGGACACAGGATTAATTTTGTTTGTCGCCAACTCTCTGGGCCTCCTGTGGACACAGGATTAATTTTGTTTGTCGCCACCTCTCTGGGCCTCCTGCGGACACAGGATTCATTTTGTTTGTCGCCACCTCTCTGGGCCTCCTGCGCTTCATGCTGGCCAATCTGCTGGCTCTATTCTCACATCACTCGCGGCTGGTTGGAGGAGGTCGTGTTTGAACAACAAGGGACGGTACCGGTACTACGCCTTTGTGTCCTACAGCGAGAAAGACGAACACTGTGTGGTGGAGGAGCTTCTGCCCAACCTGGAACAACGAGGTACGCCTTTCCAGCGTTTGTGTCTGCACAGCAGAGACTTCCAGCTGGGGAAGGATATCGTGGACTAATATCACAGACAGTCTCTACAGCAGCTGCCGGACCACCTGCTTGGTCAGCCGCCACTACCTCCGCAGCAACTGCTGCTCTTTGGAGATGAAGCTGGCCACTGACCAGCTGCTGGTGGAGGACAGGGACATCCTCATCCTGGTCTTCTTGGAGGACATCCCTCCTCGCCAGCTGTCCGCCCACCACAGGCTGGCCAGACTGATGAAGACCAGGACCTACCTGGACTGGCCAGAAGAGCTAGAACAATATCCAGCATTTTGGGACCGACTTCGGGCTACGCTGGTGCCAAAACACGGCCATTGACATGGTTACGTCTCAAAACTAAGGTCCAACTTTTATGAATGTATTTTAACTTAGCTAGTGAAATATATCCGGCGTCTCCTATACAAAAGCCAAAAAGAGCCAAAGATGACTGCCAAACTCATAGAATGTTTTAATCTTTACTCAAATCATTATTCAGTGTGTTATATATACAAACTTATTTGTTGTATATTGTTACCTTATGTTCTGTAGATTATGTCAGTTTCCAAATATCTCTAACTAAATACTTTGAGATGAGTTTCCAGTGATGATCATTTTTGTTGGTAACACTTTCAACCTGCCCTTTTGACATATGAATGACAGTGTATAAGTGCATCATAAAACATCATGACGCGCGTCTTCAGCGGTGCATCTCCAATTGTCCAAAGGACCTTCCTGTAGCATCTCTCCTTAATCTGCAATGATCTGAAAACTTCGGAGACGTGTGGTGGTTCGAAGAGCAAGCCACTTTAGACTATTGAGATATACTCTTAAACTAGAGTACCTTTGTTACATCACCCCCTAAAGTTCTAAATCTTAGACGACTTAGACTAGCTTTCATGCCCTGTAAGTGTTCTCCCGCAACATAAAGAGGAAGCACAGAGTTCAGAGGTGTAATGACTGTATAAATACATATATAATAACTGATTATTACTTACCTCTGTCACCTCCGCTTTTGGTTCTCAGACAATGTCATTTTGAATTGTATTAAAGCTATAACATGATTAATTTGATGTCAACACATAGCATAATTATCTCTCTTTAGAGACCTTTTTGTGTTAATATTGCACATTATCTTTGAGCCAGCATTGGGTGTAGTCTCTCAAATGAACAGTTGAGGGCAGGCTTGTACCATAGTTTCTCATGGGAAACCATTTCCACTTTAACAGGGTGGCTTCCACTCTCACTGATTTCTGCGGGAATACAGTGAGCTCCGAAAAGTATTGGGACAGTGACACATTTTTTGTTGTTTTGGCTCTGTACTCCAGCACTTTGGAGGAAATTATACAATGAATACGAGGTTAAAGTGCAGACTTTCAGCTTTAATTTGAGGGTATTTTATCCATATCGGGTGAACCGTTTAGAAATTACAGCACTTTTTGCATATAGTCCCCCATTTTAGGAGACCAGAAATTCACTTACAGTGGGGAGAACAAGTATTTGATACACTGCCGATTTTGCAGGTTTTCCTACTTACAAAGCATGTAGAGGTCTGTATTTTTATCATAATACACTTGAACTGTGAGAGACGGAATCTAAAACAAAAATCCAGCAAATCACATTTTATGATTTTTAAGTAATTCATTTGCATTTTATTGCATGACATAAGTATTTGATCACCTACCAACCAGTAAGAATTCCGGCTCTCACAGACTTGTTCGTTTTTCTTTAAGAAGCCCTCCTGTTCTCCACTCATTACCTGTATTAACTGCACCTGTTTGAACTCGTTACCTGTATAAAAGACACCTGTCCACACACGCAATCAAACAGACTCCAACCTCTACACAATGGCCAAGACCAGAGAGCTGTGTAAGGACATCAGGGATAAAATTGTAGACCTGCACAAGGCTGGGATGGGCTACAGGACAATAGGCAAGCAGCTTGGTGAGAAGCACAACAACTGTTGGCGCAATTATTAGAAAATGGAAGAAGTTCAAGATGACGGTCAATCACCCTCGGTCTGGGGCTCCATGCAAGATCTCACCTCGTGGGGCATCAATGATCATGAGGAAGGTGAGGGATCAGCCCAGAACTACACGACAGGACCTGGTCAATGACCTGAAGAGAGCTGGGACCACAGTCTCAAAGAAAACCATTAGTAACACACTACGCCGTCATGGATTAAAATCCTGCAGCGCACGCAAGGTCCCCCTGCTCAAGCCAGCACATGTCCAGGCCTGTCTGAAGTTTGCCAATGACCATCTGGATGATCCAGAGGAGGAATGGGAGAAGGTCATGTGGTCTGATGAGACAAAAATAGAGCTTTTGGTCTAAACTCCACTCACCGTGTTTGGAGGAAGAAGAAGGATGAGTACAACCCCAAGAACACCATCACAACCGTGAAGCATGGAGGAGGAAACATCATTCTTTGGGGATGCTTTTTCTGCAAAGGGGACAGGACGACTGCACCGTATTGAGGGGAGGATGGATGGGGCCATGTATCGCGAGATCTTGGCCAACAACCTCCTTCCCTCAGTAAGAGCATTGAAGATGGGTCGTGGCAGGGTCTTCCAGCATGACAACGACCCGAAACACACAGCCAGGGCAACTAAGGAGTGGCTCCATAAGAAGCATCTCAAGGTCCTGGAGTGGCCTAGCCAGTCTCCAGACCTGAACCCAATAGAAAATCTTTGGAGGGAGCTGAATGTCCGTATTGCCCAGCGACAGCCCCGAAACCTGAAGGATCTGGAGACGGTCTGTATGGAGGAGTGGACCAAAATCCCTGCTGCAGTGTGTGCAAACCTGGTCAAGACCTACAGGAAACGTATGATCTCTGTAACTGCAAACAAAGGTTTCTGTACCAAATATTAAGTTCTGCTTTTCTGATGTATCAAATACTTATGTCATGCAATAAAATGTAAATGAATAACTTAAAAATCATACAATGTGATTTTCTGGATTTTTGTTTTAGATTCCGTCTCTCACAGTTGAAGTGTACCTATGATAAAAATTACAGACCTCTACATGCTTTGTAAGTAGGAAAACCTGCAAAATCGGCAGTGTATCAAATACTTGTTATCCCCACTGTATGTGTATTAAAGTAGTAAAATGTTAAGTATTTGGTCCCATATTCATAGCGCGCAATGACTACATCAAGCTTGTGACTCTACAAATTTGATGGATGGATTTGCTGTTTGTTTTGCTTGTGTTTCAGATTATTTTGTGCCCAATAGAAATGAATGGTAAATAATATATTACTTTTATTGTAAATAAGAATAGAATATGTTTCTAAATACTTCTACATTCATGTGGATGCTACCATGATTACGGATAATACTGAATGAATCGTGAATAATGATGAGTGAGAAAGTTACAGAAGCACAAATATCATACCCCCCCCAAAAATGCTAACCTCCCCTGTTATTGTAATGGTGAGAGGTTTGTATGTCTTGGGGGTATGATATTTGTGCGTCTGTAACTTTCTCACTCATCATTATTCACGATTCATTCAGGATTATCCGTAATCATGGTAGCATCCACATGAATGTAGAAGTTTTTAGAAACATATTCTATTCTTATTTACAACAAAATAACACAATACATTATTTACCGTTCTTTTCTATTGGGCACAAAATAATCTGAAACACAACGAAAACAAACAGCAAATGCATCCAACAAATGTGTACAGTCACATGCTTGATGTAGTCATTGCGTACTATGAATATGGGACCAAAAACTTTTTATTACTTTAATACACAGAAGTGAATTCGTCCCAATACTTTTGCTCCCCTATGTGTAAAAAGTGCTGTAATTTCTAAACGGTTCACCCGATATGGATGAAATCACCCTCAAATTAAAGCTGACAGTCTGCACCTTAAACTCGTAGTCATTTTATCATTTCAAATCCAAAGTGCTGGAGTACAGAGCCAAAACAACAACAAATGTGTCACTGTCCCAATACTTTTGGAGCTCACTGTAGCTCACAGAGAGGGAACACAGAGTTAGAGAGAAAAATAAGATAGGAAAAATGAAACATCCTTTTTCTGTCCTGGCTTTATGCTTCTGTCTATGCATGATATCTCTAACCGAAGCTTACGTACATGGTGTGGCCTTGTGGCTTGTCTTTGTTTTGGCTAATATTTATGTTGGGTGTGTGTTTATGTGTGTTCATGTGTGTGCGTGTGTCAAATCAAATCAAAATGTATTTGTCACATGCGCCGAATACAACAGGTGTAGACCTTACTGTGAAATGCTTACTTACAAGCCCTTAACCAACAATGCAGTTCAAGAAAGAGTTAAGAAAATATTCACCAAATAAACTAAAGTAAAAAATAATAAAAAGTAACACAATAAAATAATAATAACGAGGCTATATACAGGGGGTACCGGTACCGAGTCAATGTGCAGGGGTACAGGTTAGTCGAGGAGTGTGTGTGTGCGTGCGTGCGCGCGCATGCATATGTGTGTGTGTGTGTATAGGCCAGGCAGGACATCTGTTGCTCGGCTTGCTCTCCATATCATTAGCTGTATTAGAGGGCGTTATGACCCCAATGATTAGAGCAGCTTCACCACTCAACAAGCTGCTCACTGCTCTTCACTGTAGTTAAGTAGCAACACTCTCACAACAGCCCTGATGTTTGGTCTCCAAGTAATCCATGACATCCCTCAATTATGTGTGAGAGTGTGTGTGTGTGTGTGTGTGTGTGTGTGTGTGTGTGTGTGTGTGTGTGTGTGTGTGTGTGTGTGTGTGTGTGTGTGTGTGTGGGTGTGTGGGTGTGTGGGTGTGTATGTGTATCACAGACGGCTGGTGGCACCTTAATTGGGGAGGACGGGCTCATAGTAAATTGTAAACTGTTTTGTCAAATAATAAGAAACATCAAACCTTGGATCTGGGAAGCTTACTGTAGCTTAGGTATGTAGGGGGGCATGCATGTGCCACTGTTCCACATTCAGCTTGTTATTAAATACTCTGTTCAATAAAAGTGCAGCCATCATTACTGTGAGGCACTCCACATACACACACAACAGAAACCTCCTCTCACTGAGATGGCCATAAACAATTCATTACTGGTAATGTTGCATAGTTTTAGAAAGGTCTGGAACTTACCTCTCTGGTAAAAAAATGTTTTTTAATAAATTGCAATGGAATGGTATCGAACACATCAAACACATGGTTTCCATGTGTTTAATTCCATTCCATTCACTCCATTCCAGACATTATTATGAGCCGTCCTCCCCTCAGCAGCCTCCTGTGGTGTGTGTGTGTGGGTGTGTGCATGCCTGTGTGTCTGTGTGTGCTTGTGTTGGTGTGGGGTCTAATTTGAGGGGCACATCTGGTGCGTTTTCAATCAGGAGCCCACTAAAATCAGGTGACCACTGTCTGTGTTTGTATTGGTCCTTCCTTCAGTGTGTAAGCCCAAGGCCAGAACACAATCGTCATGCATGCTTTCTTGACTTTTTCCATGCTGTGAAGCACTATGCACTAAGATTGAATTCTACAGACCATATCAACTTCTCAATGTCTGCTATTCAAAAGTTTTCAACAAATATTTATTGATCTGAGCTTTATCCATGTCTTGAGGAATCTCCAGAGTTTGTCTGTTCAGAACTTTTCTTTGGACAATACTAGATTCACATCCCCTTTGTAAAACTCAACCTAGTCCTATCTTGTGGTTAAAAGTCTTCTCATTGATTTACAATAATATTTTTTGCATACATCATAGCCAGTTCTGTTGCATGAAAAACCTGGAAGAACTGTACTTGAAATACAATCGAATCTCCACCATCGCCTAAGGTATCTGCTTATACAAGAGCTTATTTTACAATGCAGTTGCGACAATGCTTGATTTCATAACTGGGCAAAACAGAATCGACAAGTTCACGTCATGTTTTGGTACTGTACATTTGAGGGATTAAGTTGCAAAGATGAGCATGGCAGAACTTCCTCAAATACGCCCAAATGCATTGTTCTGCGGACGCAGGATTCATTTTGTTTGTCGCCACCTCTCTGGGCCTCCTGCGGACGCAGGATTCATTTTGTTTGTCTCCACCTCTCTGGGCCTCCTGCAGACACAGGATTCATTTTGTTTGTCACCACCTCTCTGGACCTCCTGCGGACGCAGGATTCATTTTGTTTGTCGCCACCTCTCTGGGCCTCCTGCGGACGCAGGATTCATTTTGTTTGTCGCCACCTCTCTGGGCCTCCTGCGGACACAGGATTCATTTTGTTTGTTGCCACCTCTCTGGACCTCCTGCAGATGCAGGATTCATTTTGTTTGTCGCCACCTCTCTGGGCCTCCTGCGGACCAAGGATTAATTTTGTTTGTCACCACCTCTCTGGGCCTCCTGCGGACACAGGATTCATTTTGTTTGTCGCCACCTCTCTGGGCCTCCTGCGGACACAGGATTCATTTTGTTTGTCGCCACCTCTCTGGGCCTCCTGCGGACGCAGGATTCATTTTGTTTGTCGCCACCTCTCTGGGCCTCCTGCGGACGCAGGATTCATTTTGTTTGTCGCCACCTCTCTGGGCCTCCTGCGCTTCATGCTGGCCAATCTGCTGGCTCTATTCTACATCACTCGCGGCTGGTTGGAGGAGGTCGTGTTTCGGAACAACAAGGGACGGTACCGGTACTACGCCTTTGTGTCCTACAGCGAGAAAGTCGAACACTGTGTGGTGGAGGAGCTTCTGCCCAACATGGAACAACGAGGTCCGCCTTTCCGGCGTTTGTGTCTGCACAGCAGAGACTTCCAGCTGGGGAAGGATATCGTGGACCAATATCACAGAAAGTCTCTACAGCAGCCGCCGGACCACCTGCTTGGTCAGCCGCCACTACCTCCGCAGCAACTGCTGCTCTTTGGAGATGAAGCTGGCCACTGACCAGCTGCTGGTGGAGGACAGGGACATCCTCATCCTGGTCTTCTTGGAGGACATCCCTCCTCGCCAGCTGTCCGCCCACCACAGGCTGGCCAGACTGATGAAGACCAGGACCTACCTGGACTGGCCAGAAGAGCTAGAACAATATCCAGCATTTTGGGACCGACTTCGGGCTACGCTGGTGCCAAAACACGGCCATTGACATGGTTACGTCTCAAAACTAAGGTCCAACTTTTATGAATGTATTTTAACTTAGCTAGTGAAATATATCCGGCGTCTCCTATACAAAAGCCAAAAAGAGCCAAAGATGACTGCCAAACTCATAGAATGTTTTAATCTTTACTCAAATCATTATTCAGTGTGTTATATATACAAACTTATTTGTTGTATATTGTTACCTTATGTTCTGTAGATTATGTCAGTTTCAAATATCTCTAACTAAATACTTTGAGATGAGTTTCCAGTGATGATCATTTTTTGTTGGTAACACTTTCAACCTGCCCTTTTGACATATGAATGACAGTGTATAAGTGCATCATAAAACATCATGACGCGTCTTCAGCGGTGCATCTCAATTGTCCAAAGGACCTTCCTGTAGCATCTCTCCTTAATCTGCAATGATCTGAAAACTCGGAGACGTGTGGTGGTTCGAAGAGCAAGCCACTTTAGACTATTGAGATATACTCTTAAACTAGAGTACCTTTGTTACATCACCCCCTAAAGTTCTAAATCTTAGACGACTTAGACTAGCTTTCATGCCCTGTAAGTGTTCTCCCGCAACATAAAGAGGAAGCACAGAGTTCAGAGGTGTAATGACTGTATAAATACATATATAATAACTGATTATTACTTACCTCTGTCACCTCCGCTTTTGGTTCTCAGACAATGTCATTTTGAATTGTATTAAAGCTATAACATGATTAATTTGATGTCAACATATAGCATAATTATCTCTCTTTAGAGACCTTTTGTGTTAATATTGCACATTATCTTTGAGCCAGCATTGGGTGTAGTCTCTCAAATGAACAGTTGAGGGCAGGCTTGTACCATAGTTTCTCATGGGAAACCATTTCCACTTTAACAGGGTGGCTTCCACTCTCACTGATTTCTGCGGGGAATACAGTGAGCTCCGAAAGTATTGGGACAGTGACACATTTTTTGTTGTTTTGGCTCTGTACTCCAGCACTTTGGAGGAAATTATACAATGAATACGAGGTTAAAGTGCAGACTTTCAGCTTTAATTTGAGGGTATTTTATCCATATCGGGTGAACCGTTTAGAAATTACAGCACTTTTTGCATATAGTCCCCCCATTTTAGGAGACCAGAAATTCACTTACAGTGGGGAGAACAAGTATTTGATACACTGCCGATTTTGCAGGTTTTCCTACTTACAAAGCATGTAGAGGTCTGTATTTTTATCATAATACACTTGAACTGTGAGAGACGGAATCTAAAACAAAAATCCAGAAAATCACATTTTATGATTTTTAAGTAATTCATTGGCATTTTATTGCATGACATAAGTATTTGATCACCTACCAACCAGTAAGAATTCCGGCTCTCACAGACTTGTTCGTTTTTCTTTAAGAAGCCCTCCTGTTCTCCACTCATTACCTGTATTAACTGCACCTGTTTGAACTCGTTACCTGTATAAAAGACACCTGTCCACACACGCAATCAAACAGACTCCAACCTCTACACAATGGCCAAGACCAGAGAGCTGTGTAAGGACATCAGGGATAAAATTGTAGACCTGCACAAGGCTGGGATGGGCTACAGGACAATAGGCAAGCAGCTTGGTGAGAAGACAACAACTGTTGGCGCAATTATTAGAAAATGGAAGAAGTTCAAGATGACGGTCAATCACCCTCGGTCTGGGGCTCCATGCAAGATCTCACCTCGTGGGGCATCAATGATCATGAGGAAGGTGAGGGATCAGCCCAGAACTACACGACAGGACCTGGTCAATGACCTGAAGAGAGCTGGGACCACAGTCTCAAAGAAAACCATTAGTAACACACTACGCCGTCATGGATTAAAATCCTGCAGCGCACGCAAGGTCCCCCTGCTCAAGCCAGCACATGTCCAGGCCTGTCTGAAGTTTGCCAATGACCATCTGGATGATCCAGAGGAGGAATGGGAGAAGGTCATGTGGTCTGATGAGACAAAAATAGAGCTTTTTGGTCTAAACTCCACTCACCGTGTTTGGAGGAAGAAGAAGGATGAGTACAACCCCAAGAACACCATCACAACCGTGAAGCATGGAGGAGGAAACATCATTCTTTGGGGATGCTTTTCTGCAAAGGGGACAGGACGACTGCACCGTATTGAGGGGAGGATGGATGGGGCCATGTATCGCGAGATCTTGGCCAACAACCTCCTTCCCTCAGTAAGAGCATTGAAGATGGGTCGTGGCAGGGTCTTCCAGCATGACAACGACCCGAAACACACAGCCAGGGCAACTAAGGAGTGGCTCCATAAGAAGCATCTCAAGGTCCTGGAGTGGCCTAGCCAGTCTCCAGACCTGAACCCAATAGAAAATCTTTGGAGGGAGCTGAATGTCCGTATTGCCCAGCGACAGCCCCGAAACCTGAAGGATCTGGAGACGGTCTGTATGGAGGAGTGGACCAAAATCCCTGCTGCAGTGTGTGCAAACCTGGTCAAGACCTACAGGAAACGTATGATCTCTGTAACTGCAAACAAAGGTTTCTGTACCAAATATTAAGTTCTGCTTTTCTGATGTATCAAATACTTATGTCATGCAATAAAATGTAAATTAATAACTTAAAAATCATACAATGTGATTTTCTGGATTTTTGTTTTAGATTCCGTCTCTCACAGTTGAAGTGTACCTATGATAAAAATTACAGACCTCTACATGCTTTGTAAGTAGGAAAACCTGCAAAATCGGCAGTGTATCAAATACTTGTTATCCCCACTGTATGTGTATTAAAGTAGTAAAATGTTAAGTATTTGGTCCCATATTCATAGCGCGCAATGACTACATCAAGCTTGTGACTCTACAAATTTGATGGATGGATTTGCTGTTTGTTTTGCTTGTGTTTCAGATTATTTTGTGCCCAATAGAAATGAATGGTAAATAATATATTACTTTTATTGTAAATAAGAATAGAATATGTTTCTAAATACTTCTACATTCATGTGGATGCTACCATGATTACGGATAATACTGAATGAATCGTGAATAATGATGAGTGAGAAAGTTACAGAAGCACAAATATCATACCCCCCCCAAAAAAATGCTAACCTCCCCTGTTATTGTAATGGTGAGAGGTTTGTATGTCTTGGGGGTATGATATTTGTGCGTCTGTAACTTTCTCACTCATCATTATTCACGATTCATTCAGGATTGTCCGTAATCATGGTAGCATCCACATTAATGTAGAAGTGTTTAGAAACATATTCTATTCTTATTTACAACAAAATAACACAATACATTATTTACCGTTCTTTTCTTTTGGGCACAAAATAATCTGAAACACAACGAAAACAAACAGCAAATGCATCCAACAAATGTGTACAGTCACATGCTTGATGTAATCATTGCGTACTATGAATATGGGACCAAAAACTTTTTATTACTTTAATACACAGAAGTGAATTGTCCCCAATACTTTTGCTCCCCTATGTGTAAAAAGTGCTGTAATTTCTAAACGGTTCACCCGATATGGATGAAATCACCCTCAAATTAAAGCTGACAGTCTGCACCTTAAACTCGTAGTCATTTTATCATTTCAAATCCAAAGTGCTGGAGTACAGAGCCAAAACAACAACAAATGTGTCACTGTCCCAATACTTTTGGAGCTCACTGTAGCTCACAGAGAGGGAACACAGAGTTAGAGAGAAAAATAAGATAGGAAAAATGAAACATCCTTTTTCTGTCCTGGCTTTATGCTTCTGTCTATGCATGATATCTCTAACCGAAGCTTACGTACATGGTGTGGCCTTGTGGCTTGTCTTTGTTTTGGCTAATATTTATGTTGGGTGTGTGTTTATGTGTGTTCATGTGTGTGCGTGTGTCAAATCAAATCAAAATGTATTTGTCACATGCGCCCGAATACAACAGGTGTAGACCTTACTGTGAAATGCTTACTTACAAGCCCTTAACCAACAATGCAGTTCAAGAAAGAGTTAAGAAAATATTCACCAAATAAACTAAAGTAAAAAATAATAAAAAGTAACACAATAAAATAATAATAACGAGGCTATATACAGGGGGTACCGGTACGAGTCAATGTGCAGGGGTACAGGTTAGTCGAGGAGTGTGTGTGTGCGTGCGTGCGCGCGCATGCATGCATATGTGTGTGTGTGTGTATAGGCCAGGCAGGACATCTGTTGCTCGGCTTGCTCTCCATATCATTAGCTGTATTAGAGGGCGTTATGACCCCAATGATTAGAGCAGCTTCACCACTCAACAAGCTGCTCACTGCTCTTCACTGTAGTTAAGTAGCAACACTCTCACAACAGCCCTGATGTTTGGTGTCCAAGTAATCCATGACATCCCTCAATTATGTGTGAGAGTGTGTGTGTGTGTGTGTGTGTGTGTGTGTGTGTGTGTGTGTGTGTGTGTGTGTGTGGGTGTGTGGGTGTGTGGGTGTGTATGTGTATCACAGATGGCTGGTGGCACCTTAATTGGGGAGGACGGGCTCATAGTAAATTGTAAACTGTTTTGTCAAATAATAAGAAACATCAAACCTTGGATCTGGGTAGCTTACTGTAGCTTAGGTATGTAGGGGGGCATGCATGTGCCACTGTTCCACATTCAGCTTGTTATTAAATACTCTGTTCAATAAAAGTGCAGCCATCATTACTGTGAGGCACTCCACATACACACACAACAGAAACCTCCTCTCACTGAGATGGCCATAAACAATTCATTACTGGTAATGTTGCATAGTTTTAGAAAGGTCTGGAACTTACCTTTCTGGCTAAAATTTTTTGGGATATAAATTGCAATGGAATGGTATCGAACACATCAAACACATGGTTTCCATGTGTTTAATTCCATTCCATTCACTCCATTCCAGACATTATTATGAGCCGTCCTCCCCTCAGCAGCCTCCTGTGGTGTGTGTGTGTGTGGGTGTGTGCATGCCTGTGTGTCTGTGTGTGCTTGTGTTGGTGTGGGGTCTAATTTGAGGGGCACATCTGGTGCGTTTTCAATCAGGTGCCCACTAAAATCAGGTGACCACTGTCTGTGTTTGTATTGGTCCTTCCTTCAGTGTGTAAGCCCAAGGCCAGAACACAATCGTCATGCATGCTTTCTTGACTTTTTCCATGCTGTGAAGCACTATGCACTAAGATTGAATTCTAGTCCCGTTAAAGCTTTTAACGTCATTTTCCCAGACGTTTGCGGGGATCGCATTCAGGGTAAGCACTGTGCAGGTCGGCTCAATCGTGAATTACCTTTAAGTCTGTTATAGTGCGCTGAATTATAACGTGCCCTGAAATGAATTCCAGCCCCACTCTCTTCCATGCCCAGTATGTTCATGTAGTGTAGTCGAATGGAGTCTTGAGCCACTGCTGCATGTGAAACAGGCTAGCTAGCCTATCATTACCTAAAAGTACTTAAAGGTCCAATGCTGTCATTTTTATCTCAATATTAAATCTTTTCTGGGTAACAATTAAGTACCTTACTGTGATTATTTCTGACCATTTCTATTGAAAACAAACAAAAATTGCTTCTTCGCAAAGAGCAATTTCTCAAGCAGGAATGTAGCTAGGACTGTCTGGGAGTGAGTGGGGAAATGGAAAACTAGCTGTTATTAGCAGAGAGGTTTGGAACTCTCTTATTCGTCTATTAACTAATTTACCACCTGGTGATGTCACCAGGCAGCCCAAAACTTCATCCCACCAAGGGCATTATCATAACTTTCACAATTCCACAGTATTATTTGAACCTCATAGTGTGGAAATATATATAAAACAGGGAAATCACATTTTTGACTGCACTGGGCCTTTAACTAATTTTAATTTTTTTGTAGTCATTTAGCAGACGCTCTTATCCAGAGTGACTTACAGTTAGTGAGTGCATACATTTTCATACTGGCCCCCCGTGGGAATCGAACCCACAACCCTGGCGTTGCAAGCACCATGCTCAACCAACTGAGCTACACGGGACTACTAATGCAGGATTACTGTAATCATCCACTTATTTGAAGGTTAAGAGGTGTTCTGGTGTTCTGCATTATACAGAGTGTTATAATGATGTCTCCACTGCGGATAAAAGTTGATGATATTGCCACTCCTATTTGCCATATCTTAAATTTAAGCCTACTAGAAAGTGTGTGCCGTCAGGCCTGGAGGGAAGCAAAAGTTATTCCCCTACCTAAGAATAGTAAAGCCCCATTTACTGGCTCAAATAGCCGACCAATCAGCCTGTTACCAACCCTTAGTAAACTTGAGGAAATAATTGTGTTTGACCAGATACAATGCTATTTTACAGTAAACAAATTGACAACAGACTTATAGGGAAGGACATTCAACAAGCACAGCACTTACACAAATGACTGATGATTGGCTGAGAGAAATTGATGATAAAAATATCGTGGGGGCTGTTTTGTTAGACTTTGCGGCTTTTGACATTATAAACCATAGTCTATTGCTGGAAAAACATATGTGTTATGGCTTTATATCCCCTGCTACAGTGAGGGAAAAAAGTATTTGATCCCCTGCTGATTTTGTACGTTTGCCCACTGACAAAGACATGATCAGCCTATAATTTTAATGGTAGGTTTATTTGAACAGTGAGAGACAGAATAACAACAACAAAAATCCAGAAAAACGCATGTCAAAATTGTTATAAATTGATTTGCATTTTAATGAGGGAAATAAGTATTTGACCCCTCTGCAAAACATGACTTAGTACTTGGTGGCAAAACCCTTGTTGGCAATCACAGAGGTCAGACGTTTCTTGTAGTTGGCCACCAGGTTTGCACACATCTCAGGAGGGATTTTGTCCCACTCCTCTTTGCAGATCTTCTCCAAGTCATTAAGGTTTCAAGCCTTAATGATGTTTGGCAACTCAAACCTTCAGCTCCCTCCACATATTTTCTATGGGATTAATGTCTGGAGACTGGCTAGGCCACTCCAGGACCTTAATGTGCTTATTCTTGAGCCACTCCTTTGTTGCCTTGGCCGTGTGTTTTGGGTCATTGTCATGCTGGAATACCCATCCACGACCCATTTTCAATGCCCTGGCTGAGGGAAGGAGGTTCTCACCCAAGATTTGACGGTACATGGCCCCGTCCATCGTTCCTTTGATGCGGTGAAGTTGTCCTGTCCACTTAGCAGAAACCCCCCCCCAAAGCATAATGTTTCCACCTCCATGTTTGACGGTGGGGATGGTGTTCTTGGGGTCATTGGCAGCATTCCTCCTCCTCCAAACATGGCAAGTTGAGTTGATGCCAAAGAGCTCGATTTTGGTCTCACCTGACCACAACACTTTCACCCAGTTCTCCTCTGAATCATTCAGATGTTCATTGGCAAACTTCAGACGGCCCTGTATATGTGCTTTCTTGAGCAGGGGGACCTTGCGGGCGCTGCAGGATTTCAGTCCTTCACGGCGTAGTGTGTTACCAATTGTTTTCTTGGTGACTATGGTCCCAGCTGCCTTGAGATCATTGACAAGATCCTCCCGTGTAGTTCTGGGCTGATTCCTCACCATTCTCATGATCATTGCAACTCCACGAGGTGAGATCTTTCATGGAGCCCCAGGCCGAGGGAGATTGACAGTTATTTTGTGTTTCTTCCATTTGCGAATAATCGCACCAACTGTTGTCACCTTCTCACCAAGCTGCTTGGCGATGGTCTTGTAGCCCATTCCAGCCTTGTGTAGGTCTACAATCCTATCCCTGACATCCTTGGAGAGCTCTTTGGTCTTGGCCATGGTGGAGAGTTTGGAATCTGATTGATTGATTGCTTCTGTGGACAGGTGTCTTTTATACAGGTAACAAGCTGAGATTAGGAGCACTCCCTTTAAGAGTGTGCTCCTAATCTTAGCTTGTTACCTGTATAAAAGACACCTGGGAGCCAGAAATCTTTCTGATTGAGAGGGGGTCAAATACTTATTTCCCTCATTAAAATGCAAATCAATTTATAACATTTTTGACATGCGTTTTTCTGGATTTTTTTGTTGTTATTCTGTCTCTCACTGTTCAAATAAACCTACCATTAAAATTATAGACTGATCATTTCTTTGTCAGTGGGCAAACGTACAAAATCAGCAGGGGATCAAATACTTTTTTCCCTCACTGTATATTGTGGATAAAGAGTTACCTGTCTAACAGAACACAGAGGGTGTTCTGTAATGGAAGCCTCTCCAACAAAATCCAGGTAGAATCAGGAATTCCCCAGGGCAGCTGTCTAGGCCCCTTACTTTTTTCAATCTTTACTAACGACATGCCACTGGCTTTGAGTAAAGCCAGTGTGTCTATGTATGCAGATGACTCAACATTATATAGTCAGCTACCACAGCGACTGAAATGACTGCAACACTTAACAAAGAGCTGCAGTTAGTTTCAGAATGAGTGGCAAGGAGTAAGTTAGTCCTAAATATTTCAAAAACTAAAAGCATTGTATTTGGAACAAATCATTCACTAAACCGTAAACCTCAACTAAATCTTGTAATGAATAATGTGGTAATTGAGCAAATTGAGGTGACTAAACTGCTTGGAGTAACCCTGGATTGTAAACTGTCATGGTCAAAACATATTGCTACAACAGTAGCTAGGAAGGGGAGAAGTCTGTCCATAATAAAGTGCTCCTCTGCATTCTTAACAGCACTATCAACAAGGCAGGTCCTACAGGCCCTAGTTTTGGCTCACCTGGACTACTGTTCAGTTGTGTGGTCAGGTGCCACAAAGAGGGATTTAGGGAAATTGCAATTGGCTCAGAACAGGGCAGCACGGCTGGCCCTTGGATGTACACAGAGAGCTAACATTAATAATATGCATGTCAATCTCTCCTGGCTCAAAGTGGAGGAGAGATTGACTTCATCACTACTTGTATTTGTGAGAGGTATTTACATGTTAAATGCACCGAGCTGTCTGTTTGAACTACTGGCACACAGCTCGGACACCCATGCATACCCCACAAGACATTCCACCAGAGGTCTCTTCACAGTCCCCAAGTCCAGAACAGACTATGGGAGGTGCACAGTACTACATAGAGCCATGACTACATGGAAGTCTATTCCACATCAAGTAACTTATGCAAGCAGTAAAATTAGATTTAGAAAACAGATAAAAATACACCTTATGGAACAGCGGAGACTGTGAAGCAACACAAACATAGGCACAGACACATGCATACAAACACACAATAACATACGCACTTACACACACGTACCCATGGATTTTGTGTTATAGATATGTGGTAGTAGAGTAGGGGCCTGAAGGAAAATACTTAATATGTTGTGAAATCTGTTGTGAATGTATTGTAATGTTTAAAAAAATGTATAACTGCCTTAATTTTGCTGGGGATCCATAATAAGTACAAATAAAAAAATACCAAGTCAGTCAAATACAGCATCAATGAGTGAATGCCCGTGTAACTTTCGATGCCCTTAGCAGTAGTCATTATCTCAGTTGTGAGGGAACAGCTGTGACAAGTATTAGACTTTTCAGTTGGATTTTATTTACTACTCATTTGTTTTCAATTGTATATAAGACTGGAGCTCGGGATTTTGTAGGTGGTGAGACTGTCTCCAAAATGGTGTTGATCTTTCTTACTATGTTAATGTGATTTCCACTGTGTATATAAACTGTCCCTCTTCAATCCAACCTCTGTATATTTACTCAGACTCAATATGTCCTCCAAAATTCTGTTGGTGTATAAAATGGAAATATGCACCGTACATTGCTGATCCTTCTACATTTTGGAAAACAGTAAATGCACTGAAGCGTACAAATTCCACTTCTTCCCTGGATAAGCAAGTTATGTCTGACTCTGGCATCATAACTGAGAAGAATGGGATAAGTGATGCTTTTAATCATAATTTTATCTCGCAGGCTTTTTATTTGAGAGAAACTGTGGTTTTATTGACCCTGGTCTAAACAATTGACTGCTCTTCCCTCTGCCAGCCTCTAGCTGACTCAGCGGTTAACCAGTCAACTTCTAGTGAATCTTTGTTTTCATTTCAACAATCTACTATCTGTGATACACTAGATGCCTTGCTTAAGATTTATGTAAAAATCCACTGGGGCTGATATGCCTAATCAATTTTCACTGCAGCTTTCTGCCCCTCTGATTGCTGAATCGTTAACCCATATTTTTAACCTGACGATTATATCTGGTACAATCCCCAAGGTTTGGAAGGCGGCCATGTACTGCCCCTTCACAAAGGTGGTGACCTTTGTGACCTAAATAATTATCGCCCTATTTCTAACCTTTCTTGTCTAGTTAAAATATTAGAATACTTGATTAATTCTAAGCTAAGATCTTTCTTATCTTTGAAATATATTCTAAATGTACATCATTTGGGTTTTAGACCAGGTCATAGCACTATCTCTGCTGCATCCCTAACCACAATGATGTGGTTAACTGTATGGATAAAAGGCAACATTGTGCTGCCCTCTTTCATTGACCTGTCAAAGGCTTTCGGTACAGTTGATCACTCACTGCTAATTCAGAGGCTTTCCTGAATTGGCCTAGACCAGGCTGCATGTAACTGGTTTAAAAATTAATTGACAGATAGAACTTGATGTGTTCATCTACTGATGGTGTTAAATCAGGTTTCCTGGATATTACGAAAGGTGTCCCACAGGGGTCGATTCTGGGTCCTGTACTTTTTACTGTTTATATTAACAATATCGACTTGTCTGTAAAAAAAGGTTTACTTGCATGCAGATGATACTGTTGTGTATGCAATTGCACCCCCGGTTGCCCAGGCTCTATCTGAACTACAAATATCTGGGCATCTGGATAGATGAAAAGCTTTCTTTTAAAAAGCATACTGATGAGTTAGTTAAGAAGCTGAGAATAAAAATGGGCATCTTCTATAGAAATAGGTCCTGCCTCTCGCTAAATAGTAGAAAGCAGATTACTCAGTCAACGTTCCTAGACTATGGCGACATCATCTATATGAATGCAGCTGCCACTTCATTAAAGCCGTTAGATGCAGTTTATCATAGCGCACTGCACTTTATTATGGGCGACAATTCTAGTACTCATCACTGCATTCTCTTCCAGAAAGTTGGTTGGTACTCTTTGATGTCACTTAGGTTGATACATTGCTATGTTATCATTTATAAAGCCCTTTTACAAAAAGTCCCACTGTACCTAACATCTTTACGAGTTATCACACCCGGTCTCAGGGATGGAAATTCCGTTGGTTTCTACTGAGTTAGGTAATTCAGCTTTTAGTTTTCATGCACCTTATTTTGGAACAATCTTCTAAATGTTCTTAAATGTGATGTTTTGGTGCCTCTAGGGAAATTTAGAAAGCTGATTGAGGACCTTATTACTGATGATTGTGTTTGTTTTTTATGTCAGTGTTTTTCTTTCTGCTTGCATTTTCTATTTATATTTTGATCTGTGTATTTTCTGTCATTTATGTAATTCAGGGCTCATCTGTAAAAGAGACCTTGGTCGCAGTATGACCACCTGATAAAATAAAGGTTAAATACAAAATAAATAAATGAATAAATGTGTGTGTCTGATCCTTTGTATGCCTGTAGAGAAGAGTAGGCCTACTGTATGTTGGTGTGCTACATTTAATGTGTAGGTGTGTGGTTGTGTGTGTGTGTGTGTGTGTGTGTGTGTGTGTGTGTGTGTGTGTGTAATATGATGGGAGCACAGCAGGAGGTCTGTCTTAGGCTTTGTTTATGTACTTTGTCTGAAAGGGAGGCAGGTCTTATCTTAATGGGCCTGTGTGGCTACTGGTCATTCCGTCTCCATAACAGCCCTATGCACACACACACACACACACACACTCACTGTTTGCATTTCCGTAGAGTAGACGGGAAAATCCCGTGTTTGTGTTTTCATCCACACATGCTCACACCCCCATTCAGCATAGAGGCAGAAGGCACCTGGGAAAGAGAGTGAGATTGACAGAAAGTCAAGGAGAGGCATAGAGAAAGACACAATGTTTACTCACCGTCTGTCTCAGCCACATGCTCGCACGCACGCACGCACGCAAGCACACACACACACACACACACACACACACACACACACACACACACACACACACACACACACACACACACACACACACACACACACACACACACACACACACACACTCTCTCTCTCTGTCCCCTACCTGTACTGTACACAGCTAAACACACCCTATCCAAGCAAAACTTCGTTCACATAATTTCCTCTATGTTCCTAATGCTTACAATCAGGCATTTTTCAATGGAAACTGAGAGAAAGGGAAAAACAACAAGCGGAAGTCTGTTTGATTTTCCACCCGAGTCTAATCGCCATATTCCCATAGAAAGCATTGAATCATCCACAGAATGAATAAATGCTCCGCACACATCTACACACATTTACTGTACACACAGTTAATCTCTTCTAGTTATTATTTATATCCTGTGTCTATTTTATTTATGTATATTTGCTAACCTTTGTTATGTAATGGAAACAGAAGTTGTTTTTTTCTGATTTGTGGGGAGCCTCAGGTCTCATCCGCTACGGAGTCAAAGGTCAAAGTAATTTAGTCATACTTCCCATCCCATCTCTGGCAAGTAACAGCATTATAGAGTAGCCCAGAGCAGGGTTGTGTTCATTTGGCACAAAACAGAAGACAATGGACCCGAAACAGAGTGAGACAACTTGGACTTAAGAAGCGCTCCTTTTTGTTATCTGTTTTAAAATGTTTTGTTTTCTGTTTTGCTATACAGAGTACCCTGATGAACACGACCCTATATGAAGAGACAGATTCCAAAGATATCATGAAGGAATAATATTATGTATTTGATAATCAGAAACAGAGAGAGAAAATAGCATATTCAATGTCACATATTGTGATGTCTTCATATGTAATATTCTGTTTCAGCTGACATAGCAAAACCCTGTGACTGGAGAGTCACAAGAGGCCACAGGCCCAGAGGTGGATCTCTCTCTCTCCCTGACACACACTCTTTTTCCTGTTTACCTCTCTCTCTCTCTCTCTCTCTCTCTCTCTCCCTCTCCCTCTCTCTCTCTGTGTGTGTGCGTGCGTGCGTGCGTCCGTCCATAATTATTACGCCATAGTTTCCATCCTCTCTGACCAATCCTGATGTGTGCCCTCTGTGTTCTTTCTAAAATAAGATGTACTGGAGATGACATTTTACGTGTTAGAGTGAATGCACACGCTCAATAGGGAGTAGCAAGGAGAGGCATCAAATTGGGAAAAAGCAATTGGAAGTTCACTCCAATTCACTCTAAACAAATTGGGGAAAAGCAATTGGCAACATGTTGACAGAGCAGACGGCGGGCCCATTGACCCTGGACAGAGATGGAGGGAATGAGAGAATGAAAGGACAGAGAGAAAGATGAGAGTTTAATGAGTGGAACACGTGGCCTGGATGCATCTGATCACATGCTTGATTTTGTCATCAGCTGATGGGGTTATGGGATACAGATGTATTACAGAGAGAATGCTCTGTAGATCCATTTACCCTGTGTGTGTGTGTGTACATTAGTGTGTGCATGCATGTACAGTGAGGGAAAAAAGTATTTGATCCCCTGCTGAATTTGTACGTTTGCCCACTGACAAAGACATGATCAGTCTATAATTTTAATGGTAGATTTATTTGAACAGTGAGAGACAGAATAACAACAAACAAATCCAGAAAAACGCATGTCAAAAATGTTATGAATTGATTTGCATTTTAATGAGGGAAATAAGTATTTGACCCATCTGCAAAACATGACTTAGTACTTGGTGGCAAAACCCTTGTTGGCAATGACAGAGGTCAGACGTTTCTTGTAGTTGGCCATCAGGTTTGCACACATCTCAGGAGGGATTTTGTTCCACTCCTCTTTGCAGATCTTCTCCAAGTCATTAAGGTTTCGAGGCTGACGTTTGGCAACTCGAACCTTCAGCTCCCTCCACAGATTTTCTATGGGATTAAGGTCTGGAGACTGGCTAGGCCACTCCAGGACCTTAATGTGCTTCTTCTTGAGCCACTCCTTTGTTGCCTTGGCCGTGTGTTTTGGGTCATTGTCATGCTGGAATACCCATCCATGACCCATTTTCAATGCCCTGGCTGAGGGAAGGAGGTTCTCACCCAAGATTTGACGGTACATGGCCCCGTCCATCGTCCCTTTGATACGGTGAAGTTGTCCTGTCCCCTTAGCAGAAAAACACCCCCAAAGCATAATGTTTCCACCTCCATGTTTGACGGTGGGGATGGTGTTCTTGGGGTCATAGGCAGCATTCCTCCTCCTCCAAACACGGTGAGTTGAGTTGATGCCAAAGAGCTCAATTTTGGTCTCACCTGACCACAACACTTTCACCCAGTTCTCCTCTGAATCATTCAGATGTTCATTGGCAAACTTCAGACGGCCCTGTATATGTGCTTTCTTGAGCAGGGGGACCTTGCGGGCACTGCAGGATTTCAGTCCTTCGCGGTGTAATGTGTTACAAATTGTTTTCTTGGTGATTATGGTCCCAGCTGCCTTGAGATCATTGACAATATCCTCCCGTGTAATTCTGGGCTGATTCCTCACCGTTCTCATGATCATTGCAACTCCACGAGGTGAGATCTTGCATGGAGGCCAAGGCCGAGGGAGATTGACAGGTCTTTTGTGTTTTTTCCATTTGCAAGTAGCCCATTCCAGCCTTGTGTAGATCTACAATCTTTCCCCTGACATCCTTGGAGAGCTCTTTGGTCTTGGCCATGGTTGAGAGTTTGGAATCTGATTGATTTATTGCTTCTGTGGACAGGTGTCTTTTATACAAGTAACAAGCTGAGATTAGGAGCACACCCTTTAAGAGTGTGCTCCTAATGTCAGCTCGTTACCTGTATAAAAGACACCTGGGAGCCAGAAATCTTTCTGATTGAGAGGGGGACAAATACTTATTTCCCTCATTAAAATGCAAATCAATTTATAACATTTTTTACATGCGTTTTTCTGGATTTTTTTGTTGTTATTCTGTCTCTTACTGTTCAAATAAACCCACCATAAACATTATAGACTGATCATTTCTTTGTCAGTGGGCAAACGTACAAAATCAGCAGGGGATCAAATACTTTTTTCCCTCACTGTATGTGCGTGAGCGTGCAGTAGTGTGTATGTGTACATTTCCACAGTAGAGGCAGTCCCATTCATCATGAGGAGGAAACCTCATCACAAACTCTCTATTGGGTTATGACTAGTGCTGGGAAAGACCATAGAAAAATACAAAATTTGATTACCATACAGATGTCTCCTGGGCTGGAGTGCTTCTTTTCCAGGCAGGTAGCACATTGCCAATTGGCAGATAGTACATTGTCTTAGGCACTCAAAACAATGGACTAGCCTATATCACCGGAAATGTATTTCCTGAATTGATTTGATTGAATACAGAAGATATTCATCCAGCGGATCAGCCAGTGGACTGTCACGTATTTATCAATTTTGTTTGTCTTACAGAGCTCCCTTATTGTTTTGTTGGGAGTTTGTTCCTCCCAAACAAAACAAAGACAGAAAGGTGGTTGATCAGTAACTAGGGGCCACCTGATTACGGATGGATTACCGATTGATAGTTGCGATCCCCTGCTCAAATTATACAGTGTTTGTCTCCATAGCAGATTCGTGGAGTCATACTGTAGGAGCACAAACAACAGTTTGCATACATTTTCTAACCGCTCTGGATTACAACCAAATTACGATAAATGGACTATATTACGTATTGGATAACTAAAAAATACAATTTTTACATTACCGTGTATTTTACCAATAAAATGGTCTGATGGTGATATGGATATACTCGGAATACATATCCCAAATTAAAGAAATGATCTCACTCCAATACATTTTAATAGAAAGTTAGCAAAAATAGATAAGATCTTACTACCATGGAAAGGTAAATACCTGTCTATTTGTGGAAAAATCACCCTGATTAACTCTTTAGTATTATCCCAGTTTACCTATTTGCTTATGGTCTTGCCTACGCCTAGCAAACAGCTTTTTAAATTATATGAGAAAAAAATATTCAATTTTATTTGGAATGGCAAGCCAGACAAAATTAAACAGGCCTATTTATATAATGAATATGAATTCGGAGGACAGAAATTATTAAATATTAAAGCATTAGACTAAAAGCTTTGGTCATACAAAAGTTATAATTAAATCCGAACTGGTTCTCTAGCAAATTAGTAAGATTGTCTCACTCCATGTTCAAGAATGGCCTTTTCCCCTTTATTCAGATTAAAACCTCTCACTTTCAGTTATTTAAAAAGGAAATAATCTCCCAAATATAACTCTTTCTAATTTCAATTTAATCCTCCAGAAACGACAGAACAAATAATGCAACAAATATTGTGGTATATACAAATTGATAAAAAAACATTATTTTTTGAAAAAATGTTTAAAAAAGGTAACATCTTCGTAAATTATATCATAGATAGAACTGGTGGAGTTATGTCGCACATTCAGCTAACAAAAACATATGGAAATGTCTGCTCTACCCAAAATGACAACCAAATAATTGTAGCATTACTGCAAAAATGGAAGAGGAAAGTGGAAGGGGGAAAAAGTAAGGAACTTGTCTGTCGGCCCTGCATTAAAGACCATAATTGGTTAAAGAAAATTGTGATAAAGAAAAAAGTATACCAGTTTAATTTAAGGACCAAAGGATTGACAGCTGTCCCATATAGATTGCAAAATAGTTGGGATTTTTGACGTACCGATTCCAGGGCAAATGGTTTATGAACTGATATGCAAAACGACGCGGGATTCAAAACTTAGAATTTTTCAATTTAAATTATTATACAAAATTCTTGCAACCAATAGAATGTTATTTATATGGGGGATACAATCTTCCCAGCTCTGCAGATTTTGCTGCGAAGAGACAGAATCATTAGATCATTTGTTTTGGTACTGTCCATTTGTAGCTTGTTTTTGGTCACAGGTCCAGGAATGGCTGAAGGATTGCAATATTTACCTGGAGCTAACCCTGCACATAGCACTACTGGGTGATCTGAAAAGTCATAGTCAATAATATAATAATACTTTTAGCAAAAATGTTTATTTTCAATTTACAATCTGTAGAAACAATGAGAATAGAAGGGTTCAGAACTTTTGTGAAACATCACAGTACAGTTTGGCAAGTTGAAATCCAATATGGATGGTGTTAAGAGATATACAGTGAGGGGAAAAAGTATTTGATCCCCTGCTGATTTTGTACGTTTGCCCACTGACAAAGACATGATCAGTCTATCATTTTAATGGTAGGTTTATTTGAACAGTGAGAGACATAATAACAACAACAAAATCCAGAAAAATGCATGTAAAAAATGTTATGAATTGATTTGCATTTTAATGAGGGAAATAAGTATTTGGCCCCTCTGCAAAACATGACTTAGTACTTGGTGGCAAAACCCTTGTTGGCAATCACAGAGATCAGACGTTTCTTGTAGTTGAACACCAGGTTTGCACACATCTCAGGAGGGATTTTGTCCCACTCCTCTTTGCAGATCTTCTCCAAGTCATTAAGGTTTTGAGGCTGATGTTTGGCAACTCGAACGTTCAGCTCCCTCCACAGATTTCCTATGGGATTAAGGTCTGGAGACTGGCTAGGCCACTCCAGGACCTTAATGTGCTCCTTCTTGAGCCACTCCTTTGTTGCCTTGGCCGTGTGTTTTGGGTCATTGTCATGCTGGAATACCCATCCATGACCCATTTTCAATGCCCTGGCTGAGGGAAGGAGGTTCTCACCCAAGATTTGACGGTACATCGTCCCTTTGATGCGGTGAAGTTGTCCTGTCCCCTTAGCAGAAAAACACCCCCAAAGCATAATGTTTCCACCTCCATCTTTGATGGTGGGGATGTTGTTATTGGGGTCATAGGCAGCATTCCTCCTCCTCCAAACACGGTGAGTTGAGTTGATGCCAAAGAGCTCGATTTTGGTCTCATCTGACCACAACACTTTCACCCAGTTCTCCTCTGAATCATTCAGATGTTCATTGGCTAACTTCAGACGGCCCTGTATATGTGCTTTCTTGAGCAGGGGGACCTTGCGGGCGCTGCAGGATTTCAGTCCTTCACGGCGTAGTGTGTTACCAATTGTTTTCTTGGTGACTATGGTCCCAGCTGCCTTGAGATCATTGACAATATCCTCCCGTGTAGTTCTGGGCTGATTCCTCACCGTTCTCATGATCATTGCAACTCCACGAGGTGAGATCTTGCATGGAGCCCCAGGCCGAGGGAGATTGACAGTTCTTTTGTGTTTCTTCCATTTGCGAATAATCGCACCAACTGTTGTCACCTTCTCACCAAGCTGCTTGGCGATGGTCTTGTAGCCCATTCCAGCCTTGTGTAGGTCTACAATCTTGTCCCTGACATCCTTGGAGAGCTCTTTGGTCTTGGCCATGGTGGAGAGTTTGGAATCTGATTGATTGATTGCTTCTGTGGACAGGTGTCTTTTATACAGTTAACAAACTGAGTTTAGGAGCACTCCCTTTAAGAGTGTGCTCCTAATCTCAGCTCGTTACCTGTATAAAAGACACCTGGGAGCCAGAAATCTTTCTGATTGAGAGGGGTCAAATACTTATTTCCCTCATTAAAATGCAAATCAATTTATAACATTTTTGACATGCGTTTTTCTGGATTTTTTTGTTGTTATTCTGTCTCTCACTGTTCAAATAAACCTACCATTAAAATTATAGACTGATCATGTCTTTGTCAGTAGGCAAATGTACAAAATCAGCAGGGGATCAAATACTTTTTTCCCTCACTGTATGGGAGGGGTTGAATGGAGCTGAAGGTTGGGACTAATAACAACTAATAACAACAAAATAACTAATGTAAAACATACTGTGTCCATAATAAGTATATAGGTTGAGAACTTTTGTGAAAAAGCACAGTTCGGAGGATATGGCATGTAGAGGCAAACCGGATGGACATCATAAAAAAAAAAATCTTGCATGGAAACTATTGCTGCTGTTTTTGTAGGATTGAATTTCAAAATGGGATGCAGTCCTCTGTCCTTCTGTCTCGTCGAGTGGGGATAAGGTTAAGGCTCTCTCTATCTCTTTCCTTCCTTCCCTCTCTCTCTTCTCTCCCTCTCCTTCCCTCTCTCTCTTCTCTCTCACTCCCTCTCATTCCCTCTCGCCCTCTCTTGTTCTTCTCTCTCCCTCCCACTCGCTCTACCCCCCTTCTCCCTCTCCCTCCTTCTCCCAGTCAATACTCAACAGTCCTGTCCCAGAAGTGATCTCACAGCTGGTCTCCATGTTTGGTTGGCTGAGACATGCTGTGGAACAGGTATGTGTAAACAGTGATGGTGAGTGCTCCTATTTATCTGGCTGGATCGATACGGCTGATAGGCTCTCTGTGGACACAGCAGCAGATAGATGGGAAATTTTGACATGGGTTATGGATCTATTTGTGGGTATAAGGATGAAAGTAAGCGAAGTTGATTCAAGCTTTGATTTAGCATTCATTGCTTTCTTGAGTACATTAGGAGATGTATGTGTCATCTCTCCGTGTGGGCCCCGTGTAGCTCAGTTGGTAGAGCATGGCGCTTGCAACGCCAGGGGTGTGGGTTCGTTTCCCACGGGGGGGCATTATGAAAATGTATGCACTCGCTAACTGTAAGTCGCTCTGGATAAGAGCGTCTGCTAAATGACTAAAATGTAAAAATGTGGTATGTCTATAATTCTACTAATTAATTAATTCAAATTGTATCACTATATGAGTAATATCCTTGATGTAACGCAATCAGACTGTGATTGTTAAGATTATAGAGGTCTTTCTGCCTGTCTTGTGGTTACATCACAGTCATAGTTAGAGTGAGTCACGCAAGCACACCACTTAATGAAACCAACTTCCATTAGCTTTCCCACTCTCACTGAAGAAAAGGAGGCTAAAGTTAGACCACTCATCTTGACTGACAGGCAGCAGGTATGTCAGAAACACTCTGTTTTGTCACAGGACGTCTCGAGTCAGGCCCGCCAACAAACACCTTAACGAGGGTTATAAAAGCAATGTGATCAAGTATCAAGTGGTCCCGTGTAGCTCAGTTGGTAGAGCATGGCGTTTGCAACGCCAGGGTTGTGGGTTCGATACCCACGGGGGGCCAGTATGAAAATGTATGCACTCGCTAACTGTAAGTTGCTCTGGATAAGAGTGTCTGCTAAATGACTAAAATGTAAAAAGTAGGCCACTCTATTGTTAATTATCTTAGAAACATATGACCACCAAGCAGAACGGGTATTTGACCAAACCTATGTCATCTGTGGTTAAACCACAGAGGCAGACACATTGTATGTCTGAGGGGACCTGTGATTGACCATGTTCTATTTCCTCAGGCTAAACCACATTGGGCTGCTATTGTGCTCTTGCAGCATGAGGCTTCTTGTCAAGGGGTTGAGGAGAACAGATTATCATCACATCATCACACCATGACAGGCCTTACACAACGGATCACCACGGACGCAGTCTTCTGTCTGCGCCTCAAGTTTATCCCTGTTTTATATGTAGCTGATGTCTTGTCAATACTCTCCATCAAGAAGAATAAAGTGTGTGCAATCAGAAAGCTATGTAAGGGCACAGAATGCACAGGTACACTTTCATACACATGCATACACAAACACATACACACTCAGGCACTCACATACACACTTGGGTGTGTTTAAGTGTACTGTATGTGTCACAGATGAGACCTATTTGCATGCCAACTAAATAAAGCATTATTATTGGTTAATTGACAGATCATGTGATTCTAACTCTGTGATATTGGGCAAGTTCCTCTGCCCATGCGTTGCTGACGCATGCCAGATCTTACAATCCCTTGATAGGTAATTTATGTGTCAGCTAACCACATAATATGTTCTAGCAATCTGGTGCCCGACGGCACAGTCGATGATGTGGCACGCAACCATTGGTTGATACATGCAACGTCTGATTAGGGGAACGCTATCTCTAACTCTGTGTAAACCCCCCATGTTTTTGTGTTCCAGGCGGCCGCCCACAGGAAGTGATGCAGTCCAGATGCATGGTGGATCTTTGTTGTGCAGAGAGCTTATGACTATGTTTGGTGAGAGCACATAGCTAATGGAGTTTAAGTTTAAATGAGAAATTGCGAAAATGTATGCCTGCCTCCTGGTCTGCACCTCTTCCTATGCCTCTTTTGTTTTCTTCGATGTGTTGGTATGTTTTTGTGTGATTGTAACTAGCATGGTAAAATATATACCGTGAGGAGAACAAGTATTTGATACACTGCCGATTTTGCAGGTTTTCCTACTTACAAAGCATGTAGAGGTCTGTAATTTTTATCATAGGTACACTTCAACTGTGAGAGACGGAATCTAAAACAGAACTTAATATTTTGTTCAGAAACCTTTGTTTGCAATTACAGAGATCATACGTTTCCTGTAGGTCTTGACCAGGTTTGCACACACTGTAGCAGGGATTTTGGCCCACTCCTCCAGACCTTCTCCAGATCCTTCAGGTTTCGGGGCTGTCGCTGGGCAATACGGACTTTCAGCTCCCTCCAAAAACTGGCTAGGCCACTCCAGGACCTTGAGATGCTTCTTACGGAGCCACTCCTTAGTTGCCCTGGCTGTGTGTTTCAGGGCGTTGTCATGCTGGAAGACCCAGCCACGACCCATCTTTAATGCTCTTAATGAGGGAAGGAGGTTGTTGGCCAAGATCTTGTAGTGTATTAAGAATTATGACTTTGCTAATGTTTTCAAGTGGAACCTGAGAGGATGTTTATTCAGTTTCAGAGGGAGTTGTTTTAGAGTGACGCCCCATAGAACAGAGGGAGTCTGTGTGTTGTAGACAGGGGATTGGACAGTAGAGGGAGCCACCAATACTTTGGGAAAGATTATATATACTTGGTAAAGACAAAAGAAGAGCAGAGCGGACATTGTAATTTTGAAAACACTGCTCTCCGGGTGATCATGACATCTGTAAACTTATGCTGAAATCTTGTGATATGAATAAAACGTATGATCAAAGATCAATATAAGCGGACTCCTTTGTTACAGCATAATTAGCAACATTGACTCGACACTACAAAATGGCGACGAGTGATGAGGCGGTCTACGTCTCTACAGTGTTTCATTCATGAGCAACGACGTGACTCTCGCTAAAGACGCCGGCTTAAGGTGAGATTTCTCACGGTCTTGTGTGTGTTTCCTTCGTCTGCTTTTGGGTGTGTGCGCTGGGGAGATGTACCGTAAGGGACCGGTGTGTGCTGCTGTTGCTTTTATTGCTGCGAACGAGGGGTCTGGCCTAACCATTCTAAATTTGTTTGCACTGGTAAACAGCGCAAAAAGGGGGGAGTGTCTATAGAGTGTCTATAGAGATATTTTGCTTGAATAAGTTCAAGACAAATCGATTGAGAGGAATAAGGCCTAGGCATATGTATGTAACTTAGAACCGCTGTGAATCAACGGAAACCCTCATGGAGGTGATCAATATGATGGGCCAAAAATACTAATAACGCGTTAGGTGTAATTAGGTGAGTCCTGGGGACTTAAGGCCGTGGTATATTGATATTGTATGTTACCGCTCAGCTGATAGTTGACGAATTGTTTGATTGATGTGACCACTCATTTCAATTCCACAGGGACCTCGTGGTAGCATAAATTTAGCACTAAAGAATTTTACGGCACGGCGGAGGGAGAAATGCTGGACGTGGCCTGCTAATTATGCTTCATGCTACATGCTAATGCTAATGCTAAATGCTAAATGCTAATTCTTGCTACATGCCAATTTTGATGCAGGTTATGTTCGATATTTTTTCCTTGGTGGTCCATTGGAATGGGTCGAGCCACCAATATTGTGTTTAGATAGTTTGGGCTTGGTGCCTGATGTTTTGTGAGCTCTGTTAAGTGTTATTGTTTGTCTATAGGGGTAAAAGAGAGGAGGTATAGCAGACTGCTAACATTCTGTTGTCTGGAGTGAAGAGAGCTGAGAGAGAACTCCTTCCACTGTGAAATCGTAGTGATGAATGTACTGCGCATGCGTGTGATTTTACGACACTAGAGTGACGTAGGGGTAAATAGGTCACTCCTCTGCTACACTCCTCTGCGTTGAAGCACCTTTGGCAGTGATTACAGCCTCGAGTCTTCTTGGGTATGACGCTACAAGCTTTGCAACACCCGTCTTTGGTGTTGCAAAGGTGGGCGGGGCACGCGTAAACAAGATGGCGTATTGAATAGAAATCGGTACAAAACACCTCAAGATAAAAACATAATATTCAAAATCAGTAAGTTAGACTAAATATTAGCATTTCATATATTCGCAGTTAATATAATTCAATCTGGATAATAACAGAAATAAGATCATAAGGCTAGAGAAATATATCGACAAATATTACTACAACAAGCAACACCCAAACATGACAGAAAACAAGCGTGGAGAGCCGATCCCCAAAAGAAAACGCGACTCATCGACAGATACAGATGATATATGCTTTTCACCACTGGGTATGGTAAGTGTGGAAAGCGACCTGTTGAAGTCGATAAATGACAAATTGGGCATATTAGAATTGGTCAGTAAAGACGTAAAAGAGTTGAAAGCGAGTCTTCAAATGAGTGACGAAAAAGCTTTGGTAATGGAGAAAGAAACCAAAGAAATAAAAGTGACAGTCTCTAAAATGGAAACGGACGTTAGGGAATTAAAAAAGGAGAACAATCTTCTGAGAGAAGCCTTACTAGACATCCAAACTAGATCGATGAGGGAAAATCTAGTACTTACGGGTATTCAGGAAAAGGAGGGAGAAATAACAGAGAATATTATGAAGGACTTCCTGCATACAGCGCTACAAATCCCACTCGAGGCTGTCGATAAAATCCAACTAGAACGTGTACATCGTTTCGGAAAAAGAGGACAGAAATATGAGCGCCCAATCGTTGCCAAATTTGCTTTTTTTAAGGACAAAGCTATGGTGAAAAGCCTGGGAAAAAGACTTGCTGGCACGAAAATAGGCATGAATGATCAGTTCCCGAAGGAGATTGTAGAAAGGCGCAAAGTTCTGTATCCAATCTTCAAGGAAAACAGATTAAAAGGGAAACGTGTTGCACTAGTGGTGGATAAATTATATATTGACAACCAAATGTTCAGAGACACAAAGACTACTCCATGGCTATTCTAAAAGTTGTAATAGAGGAGTCAAATATTGGAGCACCTGATACTAGCAATGATAGGGATTGTAATATTAAATAACATTTATAGTAAGTATAGTATTTTATAAATGGATAAAACGATATAACAAGCAGAATAATACATCTTTATATACAAATAATTAGAACATGGATTTTTTTGGCGGGAGATTGTTGTTTTGGCGGATGGTTGTTGTGGTTGGTCCTGTGTTCTCTCTGGCGTCCTCTCCCCCTTGCAGCAGATGTGGATGCGGGTGCGTTTGCACGCTCGGCCCATTTCTTCCGCAGTCAACCATGTGGTGTGCATTTTTGTATTTGAAAAGGTACGGCGTTAAGTGAGTGAGAGGGGAAATGGTTGCATATCCCAGAGCCGACCGGGGGTCTATGAACAGGGGTAGTGAGAAAGAGAGCTTTCAATTTTGTGTAGATGAGGGATATACATTTTTAAATATAGTATACATCTAATCTAATTATTCATTGTCCTATCATGATGGAAAGATCCCTAACCCTATAACCTGGACACCCACCTGAGCGACCCATACACCAAAGAGACGTTCCCATCTATTTTATGGACCTGCTGTGAATATGCAGCCTAAACAGAGAAATAAATGCGGTCAGAGACCTACTTGAGCAGCACCGCCCCCTCAAGATTCTGAGCCTGCCTGGCAGGGTTGGTCCTACAAAGCCAGAGCCCCCTGATGGGAGAGCAAAATATACAAGGAAATTCTCAAAGCTGCTAATGAGAACCTTGACGACCTTTTACCTAGCCGGTGGGGATTCCGGTGGGGTACGCCCACCCAGGTAGTGGCAGTGCTGGCAACACTGGCTGCAGTAACCCATGGGGAGGGGGTCACACTCGGACAATCAGAGGGGGTTTATCATTGTGGCCCAGGTGGCACAAAACAATCAAAGGTCTGACCGCATGGAGATGCTTGGGAAAATGGTTACAACAGGGGATCAGAGTGTTTGTGTCTCAGGTGAAGAGGGTGGATCTGATCTCCATCACCTAGGACTTGACATAGATTAAGTAGATTAATCAAATCTCACATTGTTATCAATTTCTGCTCAATCTGCATGCTTTCTCAATCAGCTTTAACTGTATGTGCACTCGTAGATCAAGTTATTTCTCGAGTTGGGCTCTGGGATATAACAGCCGTTGAGTATCGGATTTTATGGTGGATTGTGGAGGAGGGGGGTTGAGTGTGTTGGAGTATGTGAGTATGTGCGTGTGTGCTGGTCTGGCATCTGTTGTGGGGGGTGGGGATGTTGGGGGGTATGGGATGGACCGCGGGAATTATTTGCTAGGATAATAATTGCTTGTCAATGAATTAAATGTAATACAATGGCAATCCTGGTTATATGTTAGAATCCTATGCGTGAACTGCCGACATTATTACGCATATTAATTTATAATGATGGAAAATAGGATATGCATAATAAAAATAATAATAATAGTTATATAGATATATATATATATATAGAGGTGAAAGCATTGGAAATGCTTTTGGCGGTTAACCTGCTTCTGTTTTGTGGGTGGCACTGTGTGCTGTTATCGATGGATGGGTCCTGGCCTCTCGGGGCCTTAGGGATACGGAGGGACGTGGGTGGGATGCTGATCACTGGGATGACGGCTCAACTTGGGATGGGGAGGGGCTTTAGCGGGGAATTAGTGGAGAACAATTGAAGGGTTACTCCGTAGCAATGCAAATATCACGGTACAGCTATATGGACACTCAATCATTACGCTATTTTTTATTGATAAATTTACAAACATATATAATGATAAATAGACTTGAAACTTGTATCTCATTATGGTGTATGGTGAAATAAGTATAGCCAGTTATAATTGTAATGGCTTAGCTGATAATAACAAAAGAAGAACAATATTTACATGGCTCAAAGAGAAGGAATATAATATCTATTGCATACAGGAAACTCATTCAACAATTCGAGATGAAGTAGCGTGGAAAAAAGAATGGGGGGGGGAAATATACTTCTCCCATGGGCAAAGAAATTCAAAAGGGGTGATGATATTAATTAATAGTAATTTCGATCCAAATGTGCAAATTGTCCAAATAGATACGCAAGGTAGATGGATTATTTTAAATATGGTATTGGACCATAAACAGATATGGCTCATTAACCTTTACGGACCAAATAATGATGATCCACAATTCTTTGACAATATATATAATAAATTATCAAGCCTGCAAGCAACTCAAGACAATATTATTATGGTGGGGGATTATAATACTGTTTTAAATAGCTCAATGGACCGAAAAGGAAATCACACCACAAACAATCACCCACATGCTCTTAAGGAAATTGTGAATGTCATGGATACATTAGAACTAGTAGATATATGGAGGCTTAAATATGCTGATCTAGTGAGATATACATGGCGGAGACTGAATCAAGCTAGTCGTCTTGACTTCTTTCTTATCTCATTCTCGTTGGCACCAAAAGTAAAAAAAGTGTTGATAGGGGACAGAATGCGGTCGGACCATCATATAATAGGCATATACATTACTCTGACTGAATTTCCACGTGGGCGAGGATATTGGAAATTTAATCAAAGCCTATTAGATGATAATTTATTTATAATTAGAACAAAGGAATTTATAACTGACTTTTTCCAACATAACATAGGTACAGCGAATCCCCTTATTGTATGGGACACCTTTAAATGTGCCTTTAGAGGCCATGCAATTCAGTACTCATCTCGAAAACAAAAGCAATTTAGGTTAAAAGAGTTTATACTAAGAAAGGAAATAGAAGGTCTAACAGAACAGATAGATGGCAATAAAAACTGTAACATAGAGGCTCAGAATAAATTAGAGGAAAAACAAAAAGAAATGGAAAAACTTATTCAAGAAAGATCAAGTGTAATATATTATAAAAATAAAGCAAACTGGATGGAATATGGGGAAAAATGCACAAAATTCTTTTTTAATCTTCAACATAGGAATGCTACCAAAAAGAACTTAATGAAACTGGTTACAATTGACGGAGTCACCCATAATTCACCTAATGATATTTTGAAGGAAGAAACAAAGTATTTTAAGCATATGTTCTCTTTTCAGTCGCCTCCATCTCCTCTAACTGAAGCTAATTGTAGAGATTTTTTTTCTATTGATAATGTCAAATTAACAGCCACACAGAAAGACTCTTGTGAAGGTGAAATTACAGAGGAGGAACTTCTGGATGCAATTAAAGACTTTAAGTCTGGGAAAACTCCAGGGTTGGATGGCATACCAATCGAGGTATACCAAACCTTTTTTGATATACTAAGAGGACCGTTATTAGCATGTTTTAACCACTCCTATGTAAATGGTAGATTATCTGACACTCAAGAAGAGGGTCTGATCTCATTATTACTGAAACAGGATACAAGTGGAAAATATAAAGATCCAGTCCATTTACAAAATTGGAGGCCCCTTACACTTCAGTGTTGTGATGCAAAAATCCTAGCAAAATGTATAGCGCATAGAATTAAAAAAGGTATTGTCGGATATTATTCATTCTAATCAGACAGGTTTTTTACATGGAAGATACATTGGAGATAATATAAGGCAAGTATTGGAAACAATAGAACACTATGGAAAATATGGGAAACCAGGCCTGCTATTCATAGCAGACTTCGAAAAGGCATTTGATAAAGTTCGACTGGAATTTATATATAAATGCCTGGAGCATTTCAATTTTGGAGAATCTCTTATAAAATGGGTCAAAATCATGTATAGTAACCCTAGGTGTAAAATAGTAAATAATGGCTATTTCTCAGAAAGTTTTAAACTATCAAGAGGAGTGAAACAAGGTTGTCCACTATCGGCATATCTATTTATTGTGGCCATCGAGATGTTAGCTATTAAAATCAGATCCAATAATAATATCAGGGGATTAGAAATACAGGGCTTAAAAACAAAGGTGTCATTGTACGCAGATGATTCATGTTTTCTTTTAGATCCACAACTAGAATCCCTCCACAGCCTCATAGAGGATCTAGATACATTTTCTAACCTCTCTGGATTAAAACCAAATTATGACAAATGTACTATATTACGTATTGGATCACTAAAAAATACAATTTTTACATTACCATGTAGTTTACCAATAAAATGGTCTGATGGTGATGTGGATATACTCGGAATACATATCCCAAAGGAAATAAATGATCTCACTTCAATAAATTTTAATAGAAAGTTAGCAAAAATAGATAAGATCTTACTACCATGGAAAGGAAAATACCTGTCAATTTGTGGAAAAATCACCCTGATTAACTCTTTAGTATTATCCCAGTTTACCTATTTGCTTATGGTCTTGCCTACGCCTAGTAAACAGTTTTTTAAATTATATGAGAAAAAAATATTCAATTTTATTTGGAATGGCAAGCCAGACAAAATTAAAAGAGCATATTTATATAATGAATATGAATTCGGAGGACAGAAATTATTAAATATTAAAGCATTAGACCTATCACTAAAAGCTTCAGTCATACAAAAGTTATACTTAAATCCGAACTGGTTCTCAAGCAAATTAGTAAGATTGTCTCACCCACTGTTCAAGAAAGGCCTTTTTCCCTTTATTCAGATTACAACCTCTCACTTTCAGTTATTTGAAAAGGAAATAATCCCCCAAATGTCACTATTTCTAAAACAAGCCATAGAAAGTTGGTTGCAATTTCAATTTAATCCTCCAGAAACGACAGAACAAATAATGCAACAAATATTGTGGTTAAATTCAAATATACTAATTGACAAAAAACCTTTATTTTTTGACAGAATGTTTAAAAAAGGTATAATCTTCGTAAATGATATCATCGGTAGGACTGGTGGAGTTATGTCGCACATGCAGCTAACAAAAACATATGGAAATGTCTGCTCTACCCAAAATTACAACCAAATAATTGCAGCCTTACCGCAAAAGTGGAAGAGGAAAGTTGAAGGGGGAGAAAGTAAGGAACTTGTCTGTCGGCCTTGCATTAAAGAACATAATTGGTTAAGGAAAACTGTGATAAATAAAACAGTATATCAGTTTCACTTAAGGACCAAAGGATTGACAGCCGTCCCATATAGATTGCAAAATAGTTGGGAAGAGATCTTTGACGTACCGATCCCATGGCATAGTGTTTATGAACTGACACGCAAAACGACACCGGATTCAAAAATTAGAATCTTTCAATTTAAATTATTATATAAAATTCTTGCTACCAATAGAATGTTATTTATATGGGGGATACAATCTTCCCAGCTCTGCAGATTTTGCTGTGAAGAGATAGAATCATTAGATCATTTGTTTTGGTTCTGTCCATTTGTAGCTTGTTTTTGGACACAGGTCCAGGAATGGCTAAAGGATTGCAATATTTACCTGGAACTAACCTTGCAGATAGCATTACTGGGTGATCTGAAAAGTCATAGTCAATCAATCAATAATATAATAATACTTTTAGCAAAAATGTTTATTTTTAATTCACAATCTGTAGAAGCAATGAGAATAGAAAGGTTCAGAACTTTTGTAAAACATCACAGTATGGTTGAAATATATATGGCAAATAGAAATCCTATATGGATGGTGTTAAGAGATAGATGGGAGGTATTGAATAGAGTTGAAGGATGGGACTAATAACAAATAACAACAAATAATAACAAAGATAGCTAATAATGTAAGCATACTGTGTCCATAATAAGTATATAGGTTGTATGTTGGGAGCTTTTGGGAAAGAGCACAGTTAGAAAGATATGGCATTTAGAAGCAAACCGGATGGACATCATGAAAATGATCGGAGAGGTTTAGAGTAGAAGAAGTTCAGGAGCAAAAAAATAAATAAATGGATATGTATGTGTGTGTATATGTATGTGTATATATATATATATATATATATATATATATATATATATATATATATATATATATATATATACATGTATGTATGTATGTATGTATGTATGTATGTATGTATGTATGTATGTATGTATGTATGTATGTATGTGTATATATGTGTATATATATATATATATATATATATATATATATATATATATATATATATATGGATATAGAATTATTGTAAAATTAACTCTGTCCATAAGGTGTAGATAGTAATTATAGACCGGAAGTAGAGGCCTGGGCGTTGTTGTTCACTAATTTACTCCAAGTAGGGAAAGGATGGTGGGGTTGAAAAGTAATAAAGGGGAATATATATATATAAAAAAATTAAAAAAACATGGGGTTTGGAAGTGATGCAGACAATTACATTGATAGAAGATACAATCTATCTGCAATATTAAGCTGATCCATCCCCCCCCCAAAAAAAATAACAAAAAAATAAAAATAACAAAAAAAAGAAGAGAAGAGTTAGACTAATGGTGTATTCTGGTTGTTACATCGGCTGTTGTTTGAAGATGAAACTGTTTTCTTGAGACCTATTGAATTGATAAATGAGAGAGAGATGTTGACAGATTAAAAATAAAAATAATTAAATAAATAAATAAAATAAAAATGTTATTGAGCTATTTATGCGATTCCTGAGTTATTTCTTAGCGCGAATGTGACTGGAAGAATATTGAATGGTTAAAATAAGTCAGTGACTGCATAAACTGCTAGATTCTTGTCTGTTTCTTTGTTCTTTTGTCATATGAGAGACGATAAGAGGAACGAGGAGAGAGAGAGAGAGAGCGGAAGTGCTGACGTGTACATCATGTGACAGGGTGTGACGCGACAAGAGGCTGCTGCGACAGGATCAAGTCAAAAGAGAATCAGGCTAGTGCTGTTCTGTTTACAAAATCCTACCTTCCCCTACAGGATATTTGATGTTATGACAATTTGACAAGGACTTGGCAAAAGACTGATCAATTGATGAAAATAAAAATTGCATTTTGGAGTTTTTGTGCATGAGTGGGTTTGATTAGAGTTGTGTTGGGAATCGAGTACTGACATTATTCTGTAAAATTAAGATAATTGGATGCTTATTAAATAATTGGTTTATGAGTACTGTAGTGTTGCTGGATTATAGGTATTTTCTTTTTGGATTGCTCTGAAGTTGTCTACTTTCCTGTACTTTTCCTGATTTAAGGTGGTAAGATAGCCACTAATTGATAAATTAGTAAAATAAAATAAAAAATTATTTTTGATTATTCATAAATTTATTGATAAATTGTTTAATAAAAAAAAAAAATGTTTTTATTATTTTTGAATATTCATATATTTATTGATTAATTTTTATTATTTAGAAAAAGAAAAAAAAGATTTTTTTTTTTAGTTTATATTAATAATTAAAGGGAGGACACTATAAGCTATATATTCTAAAATAATAAAATAATTCACAATAAAGGAATATACAGTGGGGAAAAAAAGTATTTAGTCAGCCACCAATTGTGCAAGTTCTCACACTTAAAAAGATGAGAGAGGCCTGTAATTTTCATCATAGGTACACGTCAACTATGACAGACAAATTGAGAAAAAAAAATCCAGAAAATCACATTGTAGGATTTTTAATGAATTTATTTGCAAATTATGGTGGAAAATAAGTATTTGGTCACCTACAAACAAGCAAGATTTCTGGCTCTCACAGACCTGTAACTTCTTCTTCAAGAGGCTCCTCTGTCCTCCACTCATTACCTGTATTAATGGCACCTGTTTGAACTTGTTATCAGTATAAAAGACACCTGTCCACAACCTCAAACAGTCACACTCCAAACTCCACTATGGCCAAGACCAAAGAGCTGTCAAAGGACACCAGAAACAAAATTGTAGACCTGCACCAGGCTGGGAAGACTGAATCTGCAATAGGTAAGCAGCTTGGTTTGAAGAAATCAACTGTGGGAGCAATTATTAGGAAATGGAAGACATACAAGACCACTGATAATCTCCCTCGATCTGGGGCTCCACGCAAGATCTCACCCCGTGGGGTCAAAATGATCACAAGAACGGTGAGCAAAAATCCCAGAACCTCACGGGGGGACCTAGTGAATGACCTGCAGAGAGCTGGGACCAAAGTAACAAAGCCTACCATCAGTAACACACTACGCCGCCAGGGACTCAAATCCTGCAGTGCCAGACGTGTCCCCCTGCTTAAGCCAGTACATGTCCAGGCCCGTCTGAAGTTTGCTAGAGTGCATTTGGATGATCCAGAAGAGGATTGGGAGAATGTCATATGGTCAGATGAAACCAAAATAGAACTTTTTGGTAAAAACTCAACTCATCGACAAAGAATGCTGAGTTGCATCCAAAGAACACCATACCTACTGTGAAGCATGGGGGTGGAAACATCATGCTTTGGGGCTGTTATTCTGCAAAGGGACCAGGACGACTGATCCGTGTAAAGGAAAGAATGAATGGGGCCATGTATCGTGAGATTTTGAGTGAAAACCTCCTTCCATCAGCAAGGGCATTGAAGATGAAACGTGGCTGGGTCTTTCAGCATGACAATATGATCCCAAACACACCGCCCAGGCAACGAAGGAGTGGCTTCGTAAGAAGCATTTCAAGGTCCTGGAGTGGCCTAGCCAGTCTCCAGATCTCAACCCCATAGAAAATCTTTGGAGGGAGTTGAAAGTCCGTGTTGCCCAGCGACAGCCCCAAACCAGAGGAATGGGCCAAAATACCAGCAACAGTGTGTGAAAACCTTGTGAAGACTTACAGAAAATGTTTGACCTGTGTCATTGCCAACAAAGGGTATATATAAAAGTATTGAGAAACTTTTGTAATTGACCAAATACTTATTTTCCACCATAATATGCAAATAAATTCATTAAAAATCCTACAACGTGATTTTCTGGATTTTCTTTCCTCATTTTGTCTGTCATAGTTGACCTGTACCTGTGATGAAAATTACAGGCCTCTCTCATCATTTTAAGAGGGAGAACTTGCACAATTGGTGGCTGACTAAATACTTTCTTTCCCCACTGTAAAAGAGTTGTTACAATGGGGAAAAAGGATATCAGGACTATGAAGGTAATTACACCTGTTGATATAGTACAAAATAGTAATCCTTTAGTTAATGGTATTGCTAGGTTATCCGGCAAATGGAACAAACGTTGGCTTGACATTGAACAACCATGGCCAGTGGAAGGGACTCTTAACCCTGATGTAATCAACATAATGAAAGTGCTTCTGTCAATTCATAAAGCAGATCAAAAGAAAGGGAAAAAAACGGGAACCATGTAAAGAAAAGAGACAAAGAGAGCTGGGTGTTCTTAAGTTGTTTGAGAATGAAGGACAAAAACTGATAAAAGATGCTAGTGATAAAATAAACAAAGGTATAGAGAAAATGGTGAAACAAGGAAAGGCGACAGAAAAACTAATGGCAGAAGTCAGTACACCTTTCTCACATACGGATTCAGCAAAAAGACCCCCACCTTATGAGGAAGAAGTAGAGCTTAAGGACGTCTATCCTCAGCTTCCGGTGATCGTTCAGGAGGGTGATTATTGCATCAGAGATGAAGATGAATGAATAATAGAGAGAGGACAAGCAGAAACGACCATAAAAATGACTCCAAACTCCAGAAGTAAGAAAAAACCGAGATGTCTGGAAACTAAGGGTAGAATGAGGTTCAGGAGAATGGAACCTGATGAAGATGATGATGATGATGATGATGATGATGATCAGAGTGATTCAGAAGAGATCATGGGTGGATATGACCCTGTGATCAGACGGAGGTTGGCCAGAGCGGAAAGAAGGGGTGATGGATGTTTGAAGAAGAAGAATACAAGAGATTCGAGTTCTGATAAAAGCAAAGATGAAGACAGCGATAAAGAGTGGGAGAGTAAAGGTGCTTCATATTCAAGAGGATTTTATCCAACAATGACTAGCACAGAAGAAATAGAAAGAGATATAGACCGATGCGTATCATGCCTGGATAAAGCGAATGATTTAGGAGAAGTAAAAGAACTGGAGGAACAACTCAAGAAGCTGAAGATACAGAAGAAGAAACTGCTGAGAAAAGAATCCCAAGAATTTGAGAAAAAATATACATTGAGGCCAAGGAAAGAGGGCACTAGCAAGAAAATAATGCCGGTGATCATTCGAGGTCAAAACTTAGAATATAAGCCTTTGCAAAGTACCGATATGTCAGATATACTTGAGAAGCTGCCTACTCTTCAAGATGGAGCCTATCCTTGGATTTCAAAATTGGAAGAAATTACGGTGGGAACACAGTCTGCTATATGAGACATTAAGAGACTTTTGGCTAATCTCCTGGGGATTCCAGGTATGGAATAACTTTTTCAGAGAGCGGGACTGAATAGATATGTGGGGACTGCAGTGAACGACCCTGAATTGTTGGCTGCAAGTAGGAATCGTCTGTGGAGAGCATTGAAAGATACATTTCCAACAAATGTGCATCCTGATAACATTCTGATTGACCCACTAGGACAACAAGAAAATCCGATAGCCTATGTGTCAAGAGTTCTTCAAGTGTGGAGAAATATTACTGGAAATGATCCAGATGTGAGTCAAATTGAGCAGTCAATTTTGAGAGCTAAATTGCAGATGGGACTGCCCTCACCATTAAGGAGTAAACTGGCAGAGGTGGTTGGACTTGGAAGCATGACAAAAGGTGTCTATACAGATCATATAGCCCATCAAGTGGATTTGTACAGAAAAAAGGAATGTTTGAAGAAGAAGAATACATTAAGTTAAATTAACTTAACTCGCTGCTGCAGTAGACTGGAGAGGAGGGAAGGGGCACAAGTGACGCGAGCAGCACAGCTGAGCTCAGCCGAGCGAGCACACACAAACAGAGACGTCGCTACATCAACCAAAAGTCGCTTGGGCAACCTTAAAAAGTAGCTACATTTGTCACTATACTCTTTTACTAACATACGTTGCTGGAGGGGTCTGAAAACTCGTTAAATCTAGCGACAAAGTCGCTAAGTTGGCAACACTGCTAGCAATGGAAGGCGACTCTTCCTTGTTTTCACAAAATGAAAAGACAAAAGGAAAACAGTTTGCTATTAACCCGTTGTTAATGGAAGTGGGACCAGCGGGGATATTATGTTACCAAAAGGTGTCCGCTACTCCAAAAATTCCACTCTACCAATGTACACGCACGCACGTCGCACGTAGATCAACAGAGTGGAGATTTTAGTAACCTTAAGACAAAGGGTCATAAAACGTAGGTGCGATACCATGTGACCACATAGGACTAGAAAAGCACTGCTTCTCTCTCTTATCCTTGTCCTCTCTGCCCTGCTCTGAGCTCAACAGCTCCTCAGGGCGGGAGAATAACCTCCATCTTCAGCAGGCCAAACACAGGGCCTGGACCTTCGCCTTTAATGGCAAGAACTGATAAACTGATAAGGCAGGGAAAGAACCTTTGAGGGAATGGTACCTGTAATCAAGTACAGAATTTGGGACGGAAGAGCCCATGCACTAAACAGTCTCAGAAGAAGACATAAGACTTTAAAGAGCTAGTGTAGGCTTGAACGGTACATTTAAGGTAACTTACTTCAAGGAAAGAAGAAGACAATTGGAGTACAATCTCCACAACTCAAGGAAGAGACAAAAGAGAAAGCAACAAGGAACACAACCGCCAGGAGCCCCCAACTCTGAGGAGAGAAAAAGAGCACAGAGGAAACTCAACTCAGTACCAAAGGTCAAACAGCCATCTTCTCTTTTGGTCTCCTCCATTCAGCCTAGCAGAGCCAAGGATCAACAACAAAGACCTTGCTCAGACGGAGTATAACATTCCTTCAATATTCAGATATTATCCAGGCTTTTATTTCATGTCTTTCACTCTATTCCCTACCTTTTAACATGATCATTCTCATTATGTTTGTAAATATTTTGATTAGTGTAATTACATTTTGATCTTATAAAGAAATTGTGTTTAAAAAAAAAATCTGCTAGAAAGTGGGCTCCAATTGATTCTCAACTAATTCATTCCATCAGATAAATCAATTATTACTATTGTTTTAATTGTAGTCTTATAGAGTTATTGCTAAAATAACTCATAAGTCAGGTCTTCTTAGAAGACAATTTTTGTCCAATACTGGATGGGTGCCCCGATTCAATAATTTCATAGTAATAAGTGTACACACTACTCTACACAAGCCAATGCTACTGATGGTCTGTCATTGCTTTAACAAAACAACCTCTTCTGTACTTATAGGGTCTTCAGAGTGCTTCATTCTATAGCTAGAGGACTCCTGATATGTCCAGGAGTGATAAGTATAATTTTTGTCTTCATCTGTTGTTGTCTAGTGCTGTCTTTTTGCTAGATAGGGCCATCTACTGGTGTAGTGGTGTAAAGTACTTAAGTAAAAATACTTTAAAGTGCTTCTTAAGTAGTTTTTTGGGGTATCTGTACTTAACTGTTTATATTTTTGACTACTTTTACTTTTACTTCACTACATTCAAAAATAAAATAATGTACTTTTTACTCCATACATTTTCCCTGACACTCAAAAATACTAGTTACATTTTGAATGCTTAGCAGGACAGGAAAATGGTCCAATTCACGCACTTATCCCTGGTCATCTCTACTGCCTCTGATCTGGCGGACTCACTAAACACATGCTTCGTTTGTAAATGATGTGTGCCCCTGGCTAAAAACAAGAAAATGGTGCCGTCTGGTTTGCTTAATATAAAGAATTTGAAATTATTTATACTTTCACTTTTGATACTTAAGTATATTTTAGCAATTACATTTACTTTTGATACTTAAGTATATTTAAAATAAAATACTTTTAGACTCAAGTAGTATTTTAGGGGCCTGCCCGCTCCAAGACCTATCCATGAAGGTTGACAACTCCACGGTGTCCCCCTCCTAGTGTGTAAAGAACCTTGGCATGACCCTAGACAACACCCTATCGTTCTCTGCAAACATCAAAGCAATGACTCGCTCCTGCAGGTTCATGCTCTACAACATCCTTGGAGTACAACCCTACCTCAGACAGGAAGCGGCGCAGGTCCTAATCCAGGCGCTTGTCATTTCCTGTCTGGACTACTGGCTGGGCTCCCTGCTTGTTCAAACTCCTGTGGAGCAAACGGAACAGTAAGATGAACTGCCCCTCCCTACCTTCAGGCTATGCTCAAACCCTACACCCCAACCCAACACTCACACTTAACTCATTTTTTTTCTCCCCCTTACTAGCTTTGACCTTGCTTATATCAACTTTATTGAGGAAAAATGTATATACAGTGCTATGAAAAAGTATTTGCCCCCTTTCTAATTTTCTCTACTTTTGCATATTTGTGATACTGAATGTTATCAGATCTTCAACCAAAACCTAATATTAGATAAAGGGAACATAAGTGGACAAATAACACAACAATTACATATTTCTTTCATAAACAAAGTTATGCAACTCCCAATTCCCCTGTGTGAAAAAGTAATTGCCCCCTTACACTCAATAACTGGTTGTGCCACCTTCAGCTGCAATGACTCCAACCAAATGCTTCCTGTAGTTGTTGATCAGTCTCTCACATCGCTGTGGAGGAATTTTGGCCCACTCTTCCATGCAGAACTGCTTTAACTCAGTGACGTGTGGGTTTTCAAGCATGAACTGCTCGTTTCAAGTCCTGCCACATCATCTCAATTGGGATTAGGTCTCGACTTTGACTAGGCCATTCCAAAACTTCCAATTTGTTGCTTTTTAGCAATTTTCATGTAGACTTGATTGTGAGTTTTGGATCATTGTCTTGCTGCATGACCCAGCTGCGCTTCAGCTTCAGCTCACAGACGGATGGTCTGACATTCTCCTGTAGAATTCTCTGATACAGAGCAGAATTCATGGTTCCTTCTATTAAGGCAAGTCGTCCAGGTCCTGAGGCAGCAAAGCATCCCCAAACCATCACACCACCACCACCATGCTTGACCTTTGGTATGATGTTCTTACTGTGGAATGCAGAGTTTGGTTTTCGCCAGGCATTACTGGAACCATGTCGTCTGCGTTTCGGAGGCCGGTTGGACGTATTGCCAAATTCTCTAAAAATACGTTGGAGTCGGTTCATGGTAGAGAAATTAACATTAAATTATCTGGCAACAGCTCTGGTGGACATTCCTGCAGTCAGCATGCCAATTGCACGCTTCCTCAACTTGAGACATCTGTGGAATTGTGTTGTCCCCAGCACAAGGTGCACCTGTGTAATGATCATGCTGTTTAATCAGCTTCTTGATATGCCACACCTGTCAGGTGGATGGATTATCTTGGCAAAGGAGAAATGCTTACTAACAGGGATGTAAACAAATTTGTGCACAAAATTTGAGAGAAATAAGCTTTTTGTGCGAATGAAACATTTCTGGGATCTTTTATTTAACCATGGGACCCACACTTCACATGTTGCATTTATATTTTTGTTCAGTATACTTACTATGACTGTGATATGTGGTTGTCCCACCTAGCTGTCTTAAGATTAATGCTAAATCGCTCTGGATAAGAGCTTCTGCTAAACGACTCAAATGTAAATGTAAGCAACTTGAATGATAAAGTGACCCTCACAGAAGTCTTTGATGTTAAGGTATTGATCAAAAGACATTGCAGAGAATGCATTGATTTAAAGATATTTCTTTGAAGGCATTGAGGTTCTGCACCTGTTCTCTCATGTGGTACCCCTCTCTCTCTCACTCGCTTGCTCTCCCTCTCTCTTGCTCGCTCTCCCTCCTGTGAATACATTGTGTCAGTGTGGAGGAGTGATGAGGGGCTGAAGAGAGAAGAGTGGATGTTAGCTATTGTTGTTACATAATCATCAAATCAATACATTCCTCTGGCTTCTGTGGACAAGACTGAGGCTCTCTATTGCATACAATAGACCCAGGTCAAAACAGGAAATGAAATGATATATTGTAATGGCGCTGACAAACATTGGCATATCAGAAAGGACCTTGACCAGGAAGAGACAGGGAGAGTGAAAAACAAATTGTGCCTTTGTTACTGTATATGTTTCCCTTATAAACTGGGAATGAGTCATGATGTACTGTACAAACATCCATTTTACTGAGTGGGAGTTGGTCTTTTCAATCAACTGAAAGAGGTTTTTTAAAAGTAGTGCCACCAAATGCTGTGGAAATATTCATATGGTTGGTATGTTGTATTATTTAGACATGTATTTTAGAAATTCAGTGTGCAACTATGTGAAAATGTCAGAGGAAATGGACAATCAAGTAGTTTAAAAAGAAACAAAGAATTGTATTGAATTGAAAAATTCTGTAAGTGCATCACTGTGCCTAGCTCAATTGTACAGCTGAAGTTTCTAACAGACTGATGATTCTTTATTCCATGACATTGGTTTTAAGTCAATCAGAATTCATCGAGTCATGCTCCATGTTTGCCTGTTAACCCATTTTCAGGTTGACAGCAACAGTTTAATTTTAGAGCATCCAAATATAGGCCATATTTCTTAGAAATTCCTATAATGTTGTCTAATGTCCACTACACGGCTACGGCACAAATAAATAATGTCTCTGCTTTCTACAGAGATAACCATCTGATATGTCTGACTAGTTAAATTCATCCTTTTCTTTGTCAAGAAAAACATTTATAGCCTCCCACCCCCCAATAAACTGACCTCTCATTTCCTCTTGACCTTCATCCCATCTTTCCATGATAGCTCAACAGCTTCACAAATGTTTTCTTAATGCAAAAATAACATTAAAGCAACCTTGGAGTTGACCTAGGATTAACCATGCAATATTTGAAGCCATGGCTGGTGTGTGTGACTTACAAAACCCCCAAAAGCCAGCTGTGTTTTATAGTGAAACATTAGTTAAACATTGTGGGAACTATGAGCCACCAGTTTATAATGCATTTAACCAAGGTTGCAAACAGTTCTTGTTTTTAAAATCGTGTGATCTTAAATGCTACTCTTTTTGAAGCTCTTGTTGCATCTTAATTGGCACCAGACTGGGGCTGCAAAACGACCATCTTTCTCCTCTTCTGGCTCTACGCTAAAGAAGCCCCAACGACTACCGCCATTTACATAACTTTGTCAGGACTACTTTAAAATCTTTAAATCAATACCTGTCCAAGTGATGGGCAGAGTGCATTATGCAACCACCCACGGGAAACAAAAGTAATCAGATTTCGCCCCCGCAGTCAACATTAAGTCTTGGCTCTGGCAGAAAGCATATTTTGTCAACTGTGTACCGCAGTTTCGCGGCGCAGTTTTACAGCTCATTTCCTGTAATTCGGGGGTGGGGGTGGGGGGGTGGGGGGGTGCCATAGAGATCCTATTAAATTACTAGAGGGGGATGTCATAAATCTTAGAAGTTCCAGAATGGGATGAAAATGGCAGCCATATTGGTCAGGGAGAAATCCAAACCAGTCTAATTGGAATGAATGGCAGTAGAGGCATAATCCTGATTTTACTTATGCAGGAAAATAAAACAAAGGCATGTGAATTATCAGAAATTGTGTAGTAGAATTATTGTCAACATAAAATATTGTCATATAATCATATATACAGTTTATACAGGTTTTGTACCAATTTTCTGTATAAATAGCTGAGAGTGGTATTATATGATACAATATCAGTACATGTTGCATTTACAACTTTACAAGTCCTTTTATTTACTGATTTCAGCCAGTATATGGCGGTGGATTGACTGCATTGTTTGAATGGGATGTTGGCATATTGGCAGTTAATGAGACAAATTTATGGAATAATTCCTCTAAAACTGACTTGCTAGCTAGCTAACAAACATTCAGTGCAGAAAAATTATTAGAATTCATTATTTTACACAATATCTTATCACAGCACTGGCAAACCATGGTTGACCAACTCCCTTACCAAAATGACTGACCTTTATCCCATCATAAGAAGATTCATGTCCAGTCTAGTATTCTAATTCCATGCGCCCTTCAGGGGGCCACCAACCCCCCAAAATAATAACATTATTATCTTTGGGGGGGTTGGGGGCCCCCAAAGCCCATGGGCCCCCCTGCCTTGCGGGGGCTGAGGGGGTGTGTGTTACGCCAGTGCTCTCTGTCTTTATAAAAGAGGTGTGAAGCCGTGGCTGCCACCACCCACTAATTCTAAAAATGTGTATTTGTGTCATTCTCAAAACTTTTGACCACGACTGTAGACTGAAGGAGACAAACTTATTTCCAAAAAAGGAACAGGGAGAGGAACACAATTTGCCCACGATTCAAGAAAACTTCTGAAGCATATGTCAGGTATTGTGTTACCCTGTATGATGTGCAAACTAAAGATGAACTATATTTGTGATAACTTGGTAGAATTATATACTTTATATACAAAAGTAAGTGTTTACATTTAGCACACAGCCATGCAATCTCCATAGACAAACATTGGCAGTAGAATGGCCTTATTGAAGAGCTCAGTGACTTTCAACGTGGCACCGTCATAGGATGCCACCTTTCCAACAAGTCAGTTCGTCAAATTGATGCCCTGCTAGAGCTGCCCCGGTCAACTGTAAGTGCTGTTATTGTGAAGTGGAAACTTGTAGGAGAAACAACAGCTCAGCCACGAATTGGTAGGCCACACAAGCTCACAGAACGGGACCGCCGAGTGCTGAAGCGCTTAGCGTGTAAGAATCATCTGTCCTCGGTTGCAACACTCACTACCGAGTTCCAAACTGTATCTGGAAGCAACGTCAGCACAAGAACCGTTAGTCGGGGAGCTTTAAGAAATAGGTTTCCATGGCTGAGCAGCCGCACACAAGCCTAAGATCACCATACGCAATGTCAAGCGCTGGCTGGAGTGGTGTAAAGCTCGCCGCCATTGGACTCTGGTGCAGTGGAAACGCGTTCTCTGGAATGATGAATCACGCTTCACCATCTGGCAGTCCGACGGACTAATCTGGGTTAGGCGGATGCCAGGAGAACGCTACCTGCCCGAATGTATAGTGCCAACTGTAAAGTTTGGTGGAGGAGGAATAATGGTCTGGGGCTGCTTTTCATGTTTCGGGCTAGGCTCCTTAGCTCCAGTGAAGGGAAATCTTAACGCTGCAGCATACAATGACATTATAGTCGATTGTGTGCTTCAAACTTTGTGGCAACAGTTCGGGGAAGGCCCTTTCCTGTTTCAGCATGACAATGCACCCGTGCAAAAAGCGAGGTCCATACAGAAATGGTTTGTCGAGATCGGTGTGTGGAAGACCTTGACTGGCATGCACAGAGCCTTGACCTTAACCCCATCGAACACCTTTGGGATGAATTTTAATGCCGACTGCGAGCCAGGCCTAATCGCCCAACATCAGTGCCCGACCTCACTAATGCTCTTGTGGCTGAATGGAAGCAAGTCCCTGCAGCAATGTTCCAACATCTAGTTGAAAGCCATCACAGAAGAGTAGAGGCTGTTATAGCAGCAAAGGGGGGACCAACTCCATATTAATGCCCATGATTTTGGAATGCGATGTTCGACGAGTAGGTGTCCACATACTTTTGGTCATATAGTGTACTTATTTCCAATGTTGCATGATACAACAAAGACCAATTGCTGGATTTAATGTTGAACTGAATGACATTAACAACTGACAAGCGGAACTTCTTAAATTGCTTTGATTGCCCAATATTTGGGATACCATTTGAGCATTGCAAACCGTGAAAATCCATCAAAGAAAAGCTGTTTTTAGACTAGTGTCATCAAACAACATCCTTGAGAATCAATTTGTTGCTATCCATCGGCCAATCTCCTGCATCGAAAAGACAACAAAAATGGTTTATTTATTTCCCCTTTTCGCATCACTGATTTGTCAAGATACAACAAGGGTAAGAGGCTGATGAGTGTTTGTGGTTAGTCACCCTGGAGTTTAGACCTGAAGGCTTGATACACCCAGGCATTATCCCATTCTCAATCTTTCCAAATAGATCCGTTACTCTCTGACGCACACATTCGGTTCCACAGCTGGGATGCAGTGATCAAAACTGGATATAACTGGGTTCCTCTAATTACAGTACCTACTTTTCAGTTCCCATGCTCTTCTCCTCAGATTTCCTGAGTTCAAAAATATCTACAGGAACGGGCAGTACAGGAATAGTTATAAACATAGTTTTTTGGGCGGAAATATGTAATGTGTGGAGCATTTCATAAAAAACAACAACTGTGTAGGCTAGGCCTAATATAGTTTACTTAATAAAAAATGTAATTTACCCCGTCCCCCTTCAGTCAGCTCACTCTCGCGCCTCGCCCCAGTTGTAGCCAGTCACTAGGCTACCTCAGATGCCAACCTACATTAGTAGGCTAAATGGTGAGGCCTTCAATAGAGGAATTGCAATGTCTTGTTGAAGCCAAGGACCCATCACTAACAACATTAGAGTCAAGGAAATAGCGATGTTTTAGCTACATTTGATGGAGTTGTCTTATGACAAAGAAGGAACCATGTACACTGCTTGTAAAAAATGCTGCGGTTTAATCAAATAGGCTACCAACCAGAGAGCGGGACAGGTGGCATAGCTGCTCTACTCCTAAAAACTTGATGGTCAAGCCCAATTGTTAGTGTATTTAACTAAATCTGTGCCATCAGAGGTGAAGAGCGAAATAAAAATAGATTGACATATGCAATACTGCAGCTCAGTTTCTATTTTATTTTTTATATTAATGTGGTAAATGTTAATGTGTTGTATGTGTTCATATGTGCACAGTGCTCAGCTGTAGGCTATAGATTTATGCCGGTGCTGTGCTGAGCAGACCATCCTGCTGGGGTCTATGGCCTCATCCTCCAGGCTTAATCGATCTACATTTAGGTCACTTAGAATACGTTCTTATCCAGAGAGACTTAGGCCTACAGTTAGTGCATTTAACTAAAATAGGTAAGACAACCACATATCACAGTCGCATATTGCATTACTGCAATAAACAAACACAATAGGCTACATACAGTGGCTTGCGAAAGTATTCACCCCCCTTGGCATTTTTCCTATTGTGTTGCCTTACAACCTGGAATTAAAATGGATTTTTGAAGGGTTTGTATCATTTGATTTACACAACATGCCTACCACTTTGAAGATGCAAAATATGTTTTATTGTGAAACGAACAAGAAATAAGACAAAAAAAACAGAAAACTTGAGCGTGCATAACTATCTGAACCCCCAAAGTCAATACTTTGTAGAGCCACCTTTGCAGCAATTACAGCTGCAAGTCTCTTGGGGTATGTCTCTATAAGCTTGGCACATCTAGCCACTGGGATTGCCCATTCTTCAAGGTAAAACTGCTCCAGCTCCTTCAAGTTGGATGGGTTCCGCTGCTGTACAGCAATCTTTAAGTCATACCACAGATTCTCAATTGGATTGAGGTCTGGGCCTTGACTAGGCCATTCGAAGACATTTAAATGTTTCCCCTTAAACCACTCAAGTGTTGCTTTAGCAGTAAGCTTAGGGTCATTGTCCTGCTGGAAGGTGAACCTCCGTCCCAGTCTCAGATCTCTGGAAGACGGAAACAGGTTTCCCTCAAGAATTTCCCTGTATTTAGCGCCATCCATCATACCTTCAATTCTGACCAGTTTCCCAGTCCCTGCCGATGAAAAACATCCCCACAGCATGTGGTCCTCTGTAGCTCAGCTGGTAGAGCACGGCGCTTGTAACGCCAAGGTAGTGGGTTCGATCCCCGGGACCACCCATACACAAAAAAATGTATGCACGCGTGACTGTAAGTCGCTTTGGATAAAAGCGTCTGCTAAATGGCATATTATTATTATTATTATATGATGCTGCCACCACCATGCTTCACTGTGGGGATGGTGTTCTCGGGGTGATGAGAGGTGTTGGGTTTGCGCCAGACATTGCATTTTCCTTGACGGCCAAAAAGCTCAATTTTAGTCTCATCTGACCAGAGTATCTTCTTCCATATGTTTGGGGAGTCTCCCACATTACTTTTGGTGTTTGCTTATTTTTTCTTTAAGCAATCACTTTTTTTCTGGTCACTCTTCCATAAATCCCAGCTCTGTGGAGTGTACGGCTTAAAGTGGTCCTATGGACAGATACTCCAATCTCCGCTGTGGAGCTTTGCAGCTCCTTCAGGTTTATCTTTGGAATCTTTGTTGCCTCTCTGATTAATGCCCTCCTTGCCTGGTCCGTGAGTTTTGGTGGGCGGCCCTCTCTTGGCAGGTTTGTTGTGGTGCCATATTCTTTCAATTTTTTAATAATAGATTTAATGGTGCTCCGTGGGATGTTCAAAGTTTCTGATATTTTTTTATAACCCAACCCTGATCTGTACTTCTCTACAACTTTGTCCCTGACCTGTTTGGAGAGCTCCTTGGTCTTCCTGGTGCCGCTTGCTTGGTGGTGCCCCTTGCTTAGTGGTGTTGCAGACTCTGGGGCCTTTCAGAAAAGGTGTATGTATACTGAGATCATGTGACAGATCATGTGACACTTAGATTGCATACAGGTGGACTTTATTTAACTAATTATGTGACTCATGAAGGTAATTGGTTGCACCAGATCTTATTTAGGGGTTTCATAGCAAAGGGGGTGAATACATATGCAGGCACCACTTTCCGTTATTTTTTTGTGTGAATTCTTTTAAGCAAGTAATTTTTTTCATTTCACTTCAACAATTTTGACTATTGTGTATGTCCATTACATGAAATAAAAATCAATTGAAATTACAGGTTGTAATGCAACAAAATAGGAAAAAACGCCAAAGGGGATGAATACTTGTGCAAGGCACTGTATTTCTGCATGCAAAAATGAGCACGGGACGGGACGGGACAGGATGGGTTTTTATCTGGAAGGGACAGGAAAGTTCCCGGGTTATAGAACTGTTGCGGGATCAGGACAGTACACGAAAAAAACTGACAGGACAACAGGAATAAATTTTTCACTCCTGTGTCAACCTCTATTATGCAGACCAAGGAAGAACTGGGACATTTTCAGCTACCAGGAATTGTGTACAGATCCTTGCGACATGGGGCTGTGCATCATCATGCTGAAACATGAGGTGACGCCGGCGGATGAATGGCACGACAATGTGCCTCAGGATCTCGTCAAGGTATCTCTGTGCATTTAAATTGCCATCAATAAAATGCAATTGTGTTCATTGTCCGTAGCTCATGCCTGCCCATACCATAACCCCTCCACCACCATGGGGCACTTTGTTCACAACGTTGACATCAGCAAACCGCTTGCCCACACAAAGCCAAACATGCTGTCTGCCATCTGCCCGGTACAGTTGAATCCGGGATTAATCTGTGAAGAGCACACTTCTCCAGCGTGCAAGTGGCCATCAAAGGTGAGCATTTGCTCACTGAAGTCGGTTACAACGCAAAACAGCAGTCAGGTCAAGGCCCTGGTGAGGATGAAAAGCATGCAGATGAGCTTCCCTGAGATGGTTTCTGACAGTTTGTGCAGAAATTCTTCGGTTGTGCAAACCCACAGTGTCATCAGCTGTCCGGGTGGCTGGTCTCAGACGATTATACAGGTGAAGAAGCCGCATGAGGAGGTTCTGGGCTGGCGTGGTAACACGTGGTCTGTGGTTGTGAGGCTGGTTGGACGCACTGCCAAATTCTCTAAACCGACGTTTGAGGCGGTTTATGGTAGAGAAATTAACATAACATTCTCTGGCAACAGCTCTGGTGGACATTCCTGCAGTCAGCATGCCAACTGCACGCTCCCTCAAAACTTGAGACATCTGTGGCATTGTGTTGTGTGACAAAACTGCACATTTTAAAGTGGCCTTTATTGTCCCCAGCACAAGGTGCACCTGTGTAATGATCATGCTGTTTAATCTGCTTCTTGATATGCCACACCTGTCAGGTGGATGATTATCTTGGCAAAGGAGAAATGCTCACTAACAGTGATGTAAACAAATTAGTGCACAACATTTGAGAGAAATAAGCTTTATGTGCGTATGGAACATTTCTGGGATCTTTTATTTCAGCTCATGAAACATGGGACCAACACTTTACATGTTGCGTTTATATTTTTGTTCAGTGTAGAAATCATATGCAGCCTTGTTTACAAGTTCAAACACTGGAATGTGTGATGCAATGTACACCTCGAATTAGGCTGATAGAAATCCTAATGATTTTATTTAATGATTTTCAATTTCAATGTCATTATTTCTATATAGCATACACAACTTCTAACGCTAGTGGAACGGGTGTAGCTTCATGACAATGACCACAATGACAGCTGTGGTCACCTTCCCTTCACATTTCTAACTTTCAATTGTGAATGATAATTATTTAAGTTTTACTGGTGAACCGTCCATGCAGCATCTGCATGCCAAGGGCGAAACATTGGGGTGAACGAACAGTAGACGTGGGTCCGGTGGGTCCTTTTTGATATTTTAAAATGCATTTCCTGCAATTCTATACAGTTTGACATGACTTATGGGGGACACACCTTCATTCAACACCTTCATAAGCTGTACGTTGGACTTACATGCAATCTTACACCTGGGTCTGAGAGTTATGCAAGACCTCCAGTCACAAGACAGACAGTTTGCCAAGTGAGGGGTATATGGAGGATTTTGAAAACACAATATAAGTGGAAGGATAAGTTGAAAAATTCCTGCAATTCGACACATTTTGCAATGAGGCAGAGAGAAAATGTTGCCGTTTTAAAGTAATTGTCCAGTTAAAACCTTACTTTTAAAAGTTAATATTCTGTTAACTCGTAGCCAAATAATGTTGTTGACTGATCCTATACTCGTATTTGTGTCCAAAGCATAAATTGGAGAAAAACACTTCAAAAACCCCACCTCAAACTTGTGTCTCAAACAGAGCGTTTAAAAAATGCTTGCTATTTCCTCATCGAGGATGATGTCATCCTCCTGAGGAGGATGAGCTGGCCAATCAGCAGTCTACTCGCATGAATATATTTAATGACCGGTATACGCCCACACCATTCTGTTGTTGAGGTACACCCACATCATTCAAACACAGAAAAGCTGCTTTTTAACATACTTAACTTCTATTTTTTTAAAGAAAAACTATTTCACTCATATTGGATTAATTATAGGTAATATTTCATAGAAATCTGGAAACACTGGACAGTTACTGTAAAGGTCAACATTGGGCGAAAACGCTAAAATAACAGCTTTAAACTGTATAACTGATAATTGCACCATCATATCAGGTCATTTCATGCTTTAAAACAAACAGAAATGGATGAAAAATATATTTGACTACATGAAGTGCCATTTCTTACCAATCTCTACAGCATTCATCCAAAAACACATACTGGAGGAGTTACGGCAAGCTACAAGTGGCTAGCTTAGCTAACAAACTAGCTACGTTGGTCATGGCGCGCTTGACCAGAATGACACATCGATGAACCACCAAAGGCAGAACCCATTTCTATTCGAAAACTGAGAAAGAGGAGTATTAGGGAAAAAAAAATGTGCCCAAAGTCGACAGTTGAAGCTAATTTCCTGCAATTCTACACATTTTGCCATCGCTTATGACGTGTTCATATGTCATCTACCTCCATTTGGCAAATCTGACCATAATTCTATCCTCCTGATTCCTGCTTACAAGCAAAAACTAAAGCAGGAAGCACCAGTGACTCGGTCAATAAAAAAGTAGTCAGATGAAGCAGATGCTAAGCTACAGGACTGTTTTGCTAGCACAGACTGGAATATGTTCCGGGATTCTTCCGATGGCATTGAGGAGTACACCACATCAGTCACTGGCTTCATCAGTAAGTGCATCGATGACGTCGTCCCCACAGTGACTGTACGTACATACCCCGCCATGGATTACAGGCAACATCTGCACTGAGCTAAAGGGTAGAGCTGCCGCTTTCAAGGAGCGGGACTCTAACCCGGAAGCTTATAAGAAATCCCGCTATGCCCTCAGACGAACCATCAAACAGGCAAAGCGTCAATACAGGACTAAGATTGAATTGTACTACACCGGCTCCGACACTCGTTGGATGTGGCAGGGCTTGCAAACTATTACAGACTACAAAGGGAAGCCACGAGCTGCCCAGTGACACGAGCCTACCAGATGAACTAAATTACGTCTATGCTCGCTTCGAGGCAAGTAACACTGAAACATGCATGAGAGCATCAGCTTTTCCGGACGACTATGTGATCACGCTCTCCGTAGTCGATGTGAGTAAGACCTTTAAACAGGTCAACATTCACAAGGCCGCAGGGCCAGACGGATTACCAGGACGTGTACTCCGAGCATGCGCTGACCAACTTGCAAGTGTCTTCACTGACATTTTCAACCTCTCCCTGTCTGAGTCTGTAATACCAACATGTTTCAAGCAGACCTCCATAGTCCCTGTGCCCAAGAACACTAAGGTAACCTACCTAAATGACTACCAACCCGTAGCACTGACGTCTGTAGCCATGAAGTACTTTGAAAGGCTGGTCATGGCTCACATCAACACGATTATCCCAGAAACCCTAGACCCACTCCAATTTGCATACCGCCCCAAAAGATCCACAGATGATGCAATCTCTATTGCGCTCCACACTGCCCTTTCACACCTGGACAAAAGGAACACCTACAGTGGGGGAAAAAAGTATTTAGTCAGCCACCAATTGTGCAAGTTCTCCCACTTAAAAAGATGAGAGAGGCCTGTAATTTTCATCATAGGTACAAGTCAACTATGACAGACAAAATGAGAAAAAAAATTCCAGAAAATCACATTGTAGGATTTTTAATGAATTTATTTGCAAATTATGGTGGAAAATAAGTATTTGGTCAATAACAAAAGTTTCTCAATACTTTGTTATACAGTAGGGAGAACAAGTATTTGATACACTGCCGATTTTGCAGGTTTTCCGACTTACAAAGCATGTAGAGGTCTGTAATTTTTATCATAGGTACACTTCAACTGTGAGAGACGGAATCTAAAACAAAAATCCAGAAAATCACATTGTATGATTTTTAAGTAATTAATTTGCATTTTATTGCATGACATAAGTATTTGATACATCAGAAAAGCAGAACTTAATATTTGGTACAGAAACCTTTGTTTGCAATTACAGAGATCATACGTTTCCTGTAGGTCTTGACCAGGTTTGCACACACTGCAGCAGGGATTTTAGCCCACTCCTCCATACAGACCTTCTCCAGATCCTTCAGGTTTCGGGGCTGTCGCTGGGCAATACGGACTTTCAGCTCCCTCCAAAGATTTTCTATTGGGTTCAGGTCTGGAGACTGGCTAGGCCACTCCAGGACCTTGAGATGCTTCATACGGAGCCACTCCTTAGTTGCCCTGGCTGTGTGTTTCGGGTCGTTGTCATGCTGGAAGACCCAGCCACGACCCATCTTCAATGCTCTTACTGAGGGAAGGAGGTTGTTGGCCAAGATCTCCCGATACATGGCCCCATCCATCCTCCCCTCAATACGGTGCAGTCGTCCTGTCCCCTTTGCAGAAAAGCATCCCCAAAGAATGATGTTTCCACCTCCATGATTCACGGTTGGGATGGTGTTCTTGGAAAATCTTTGGAGGGAGCTGAAAGTCCGTATTGCCCAGCGACAGCCCCGAAACCTGAAGGATCTGGAGAAGGTCTGTATGGAGGAGTGGGCCAAAATCCCTGCTACAGTGTGTGCAAACCTGGTCAAGACCTACAGGATACATATGATCTCTGTAATTGCAAACAAAGGTTTCTGTACCAAATATTAAGTTCTGCTTTTCTGATGTATCAAATACTTATGTCATGCAATAAAATGCAAATTAATTACTTTAAAATCATACAATGTGATTTTCTGGATTTTAGATTCCGTCTCTCACAGTTGAAGTGTACCTATGATAAAAATTACAGACATCTACATGCTTTGTAAGTAGGAAAACCTGCAAAATCGGCAGTGTATCAAATACTTGTTCTCCCCACTGTAAGTATTTGATCACCTACCAACCTGTAAGAATTCCGGCTCTCACAGACCTGTTAGTTTTTCTTTAAGAAGCCCTCCTGTTCTCCACTCATTACCTGTATTAACTGCACCTGTTTGAACTCGTTACCTGTATAAAAGACCCCTGTCCACACACTCAATCAAACAGACTCCAACCTCTCCACAATGGCCAAGACCAGAGAGCTGTGTAAGGACATCAGGGATAAAATTGTAGACCTGCACAAGGCTGGGATGGGCTACAGGACAATAGGCAAGCAGCTTGGTGAGAAGGCAACAACTGTTGGCGCAATTATTAGAAAATGGAAGAAGTTAAAGATGGTCAATCACCCTCGGTCTGGGGCTCCATGCAAGATCTCACCTCGTGGGGCATCAATGATCATGAGGAAGGTGAGGGATCAGCCCAGAACTACACGGCAGGACCTGGTCAATGACCTGAAGAGAGCTGGGACCACAGTCTCAAAAAAACCATTAGTAACACACTACGCCGTCATGGATTAAAATCCTGCAGCGCACGCAAGGTCCCCCTGCTCAAACCAGCGCATGTCCAGGCCCGTCTGAAGTTTGCCAATGACCATCTGGATGATCCAGAGGAGGAATGGGAGAAGGTCATGTGGTCTGATGAGACAAAAATATAGCTTTTTGGTCTAAACTCCACTCGCCGTGTTTGGAGGAAGAAGAAGGATGAGTACAACCCCAAGAACACCATCCCAACCGTGAAGCATGGAGGTGGAAACATCATTCTTTGGGGATGCTTTTCTGCAAAGGGGACAGGACGACTGCACCGTATTGAGGGGAGGATGGATGGGGCCATGTATCGCGAGATCTTGGCCAACAACCTCCTTCCCTCAGTAAGAGCATTGAAGATGGGTCGTGGCTGGGTCATCCAGCATGACAACGACCCGAAACACACAGCCAGGGCAACTAAGGAGTGGCTCCGTAAGAAGCATCTCAAGGTCCTGGAGTGGCCTAGCCAGTCTCCAGACCTGAACCCAATAGAAAATATTTGGAGGGAGCTGAAAGTCCGTATTGCCCAGCGACAGCCCCGAAACCTGAAGGATCTGGAGAAGGTCTGTATGGAGGAGTGGGCCAAACTCCCTGCTACAGTGTGTGCAAACCTGGTCAAGACCTACAGGAAACATATGATCTCTGTAATTGCAAACAAAGGTTTCTGTACCAAATATTAAGTTCTGCTTTTCTGATGTATCAAATACTTATGTCATGCAATAAAATGCAAATTAATTACTTTAAAATCATACAATGTGATTTTCTGGATTTTTTATTTAGATTCCGTCTCTCACAGTTGAAGTGTACCTATGATAAAAATTACAGACCTCTACATGCTTTGTAAGTAGGAAAACCTACAAAATCGGCAGTGTATCAAATACTTGTTCTCCCCACTGTATACCCTTTGTTGGCAATGACACAGGTCAAACGTTTTCTGTAAGTCTTCACAAGGTTTTCACACACTGTTGCTGGTATTTTGGCCCATTCCTCCATGCAGATCTCCTCTAGAGCAGTGATGTTTTGGGGCTGTCGCTGGGCAACACAGACTTTCAACTCCCTCCAAAGATTTTCTATGGGGTTGAGATCTGGAGACTGGCTAGGCCACTCCAGGACCTTGAAATGCTTCTTACGAAGCCACTCCTTCGTTGCCCGGGCGGTGTGTTTGGGATCATTGTCATGCTGAAAGACCCAGCCACGTTTCATCTTCAATGCCCTTGCTGATGGAAGGAGGTTTTCACTCAAAATCTCACGATACATGGCCCCATTCATTCTTTCCTTTACACGGATCAGTCGTCCTGGTCCCTTTGCAGAAAAACAGCCCCAAAGCATGATGTTTCCACCCCCATGCTTCACAGTCGGTATGGTGTTCTTTGGATGCAACTCAGCATTCTTTGTCCTCCAAACACGACGAGTTGAGTTTTTACCAAAACGTTTTTAAAAACAGAAGTATAGTGATGCACGTTGTACACAAGTCATTCCGAACGTTATCTGCAAAATGATGTTACATTTTGTTTTGCGGTAAGTTTCTCAAAAACAAGTGAAATTGCAAAGAAAGTGCCAGGACCCTTCTATAACATGCCATTTAGGGGGAAAAAATAGATTTGGTTGTAAAAAATAAATACAAATAAAATAACTTCTCCTTTAAGCTCCTTCAGATGGGTCAACCTTGTGGTTCAGACTGCCCTGGGGTTATGAGGTACAGTCATAACTTATAACTCGTGTGTAAGAATTTGAATTGACAGCCTGGAATTTTCACCTCTGACTGTCTTACCCAACATTTCTCCTGAGGGTGTTGCTGCATAAGTTTGGGATGTATGGTCACAAGCCATAGTTACTGCTTTCTCTGTCTCTTCGTGTCTACTTGATCATCAAAGCTATGGCCAAGTATTAGGCTGCTTGGCAGATAGGAGATGGCATGTGCCTTTGTGTTCAAAGAAAGGTGGACCACAACAGCTTGTTTTATTATGGTTTTTCCTCAGTCTCTGTAGAACCAGATATAAGCCAGGAGCTGCAAGCTCGGTCCTGTTGCATGCAGTCATAGGCCATCTGATATGAATGTCTAGACTCAGAGAAGAGGTTCTCATCTTGACTCACTGTTCTGTTCACTGTCAGTCTCATTTCATTATGTCTGCTGTAGTTCTGCCACAGTACACTACAGGTGAGAAGCTTTCTCTTCTACAGTGAGTTTACTTCTTTTGTTGATACTCAGGAGGTCTTGTTTGCTGATGTGTCAAAGATGTTACAGTAAAGGGATATTTAGACTTTTAAGGGATATTTTTACAAAAAATGTTTTGGTACATTTACATTTCAGTCACTTAGCGACTTCATCTTAAGATAGCTAATGTGGGAAAACCACATATCACAGTCATAGTAAGTACATTTTTCCTCAATAAAGTAGATATAAGCAAAGTCAGAGCTAGTAAGGGGAAAAATAGTCAAGTATAGGTGTTAGTTCACGAAAAGGCTTTTTTTTTTAGGTGGGGTGAGAAGTTGGTGTGGGGGAGTGCTGGGATTATTTAAAATACTCTTTGAAGAGGTAGGGTTTCAGATATTTTTGGAAGATGGGCAGGGACTCTGCTGTCCTAGCTTCAGGTGGAAGCTGGTTCCACCATTGGGGTGCCAGGACAGAGTGCTCAGGTTGTGGTGTAGTGTTTGAGCATAGCCTGAAGGTAGGGAGGGGCAGTTCCTCTTGCTGCTTTGTAAGCAATTACCATGGTCTTGTAGTGGATGCAAGCTTCGATTGGAAGCCAGTGCAGTCTGCGGAGGAGTGGGGTGACATGGGAGAACTTGGGAAGGTTGGATAAGTTGCAGGGGTTTGATGGCACAAGCGTGGAGTCCAGCCAACAGCGAGTTGCAGTAGTCCAGACGGGAGATCACAAGTGCCTGGATTAGGACCCGCACCGCTTCCTGTATGAAGTAGGGTTATACTCTACGGATGTTGTAGAGCATGAACCTGCAGGAGCGAATCAATGCTTTGATGTTTGCAGAGAACGACAGGGTGTTGTCCTGGGTCACGCCAAGGTTCTTTGCACTCTGGGAGGGGGACACAGTGGAGTTGTCAACCGTGATGGAGAGTTCTTTGAGCGACCAGGCCTTCCCCGGGAGGAAGAGCAGCTCTGTCTTGTCAAGGTTGAGCTTGAGCTTGAGGTGGTGGGTCGACATCCAAGCTGAGATATCTGCCAGGCACGCAGAGATGTGTGTAGCCACCTGGGTGTCAGAAGAGGGGAAGGAGAAAAGTAGTTGAGTGTCATCCGCATAGCAATGATAGGAGAGACCATGTGAGGAAATGACAAAGCCGAGTGACTTGGTGTATAGCTGTCACGATCGTCTTGAAATGAAGCGGGCCAAGGCGCAGCGTGAGATGCGTACATATTTATTACGTGTACAAAACAGCGAACAAAACAACCAACGATACGTGAAGTCCTTCGACACAAAACACAACTCAAAAGGAACAAGAAACCACAACCACAAAGTGAAAACAGACAGTTTAAATATGGCTCCCAATCAGAGACAACCAGAAAACAGCTGACACTCGTTGCCTCTGATTGGGAGTCACTTAGGCCAACACAGAAAACAACAACCTAGAAAACCCAACATAGAAACAACCCACACAGAACGAACACACCCTGGCTCAACATACAGAGTCCCGGAGCCAGAGCGTGACAGTACCCCCCCCTAAAGGCGCGGACTGCGACCGCGCCTCAAAAATAGCAAAACAGGGGAGGGCTGGGTGGGCATACTTCCTCGGTGGCGGTTCCGGCTCCGGGCTTGACCACCACCCCTCCATAATCCCCCCGTAGCGCCCCTGGTCCGGTCTGACCCCGCTGGCTGGATCTGGACTGGACATCGACGGAGCAGATTGCTTAAGCTCCGTTGTGGAGCAGCTGACCTGTACCTGATCAGGCACCGGACTGACGACGCGCACCCCTGGCTTGGCGCGTGAGGCAGGAACGGACCGGACCTGGCTGACGATACGCACCCCTGGCTTGGTGCGTGGAGCCGGAACGGGCCTCACCGGATTGACTACTCGCATCCCTGGCTTGGTGCGAGTAGCAGGAACAGGCCGGGTCGGGCTGGCGACGCGCACCGTAGGTTTGGTGCGAGTGGCAGGAACAGGCCGGACCGGGCTGGCGACGCGCACCCTAGGTTTGGTGCGAGTGGCAGTAACAGGCCGGACCGGGCTGGCGACGCGCACCGTAGGTTTGGTGCGAGTGGCAGGAACAGGCCGGGTCGGGCTGGCGACGCGCACCGTAAACTTGGTGCGGGTGGCAGGAACAGGCCGGACCGGGCTGGTGACGCACACCGTAGGCTTGGTGCGTGGAGCAGGGACAGGCCGGGCTGGGCTGGCGACGCACCCTGTAGGCTTGGTGCGTGGAGCAGGAACAGGCCGGGCCGGGCTGGCGACGCGCACCGTAGGTTTGATGCGAGTGGCAGGAACAGGCCGGACAGGGCTGACGAAACGCACCACAGACTTGGTGCGGGGAGCAGGAACAGGCCGGACAGGGCTGACGACGCGCACCACAGACTTGGTGCGGGGAGCAGGAACAGGCCGGGCTGGGCTGACGACACGCACCACAGGCTCGATGCGAGGAACAGGAACAGGCCGGACCGCACTGGGGACACACACCACTGGCCCTACGCAGGGATCAGGAACGGGCCGGACCGGACTGGTAACACACCCCAGTACCTCTCACCGTGCCTCCACACTTTCCCTCTCCTCTGTGACCGGTGGCCCCCTTAACCTGGCGGCCCTCTCTGCCAACCTTCTGCACCACTCTATCCCGTACTCCTGCTGCCCCGTCGTCCACGGCGTGAGCCCCCCCCTAAAAAAATTCTGGGCTTGTCTCTCCCCCGTGGACCAGGCCTCCATGGTTCTCGTCCAATTCTCTCTCCACTTCTCGTAATTCCAGCCTTTCTCTTCATCACGCTGCTTGACCCAGTCGTGGTGGTTTCTTCTGTCACGATCGTCTTGAAATGAAGCGGGCCAAGGCGCAGCGTGAGATGCGTACATATTTATTACGTGTACAAAACAGCGAACAAAACAACCAACGATACGTGAAGTCCTTCGACACAAAACACAACTCAAAAGGAACAAGAAACCACAACCACAAAGTGAAAACAGACCGTTTAAATATGGCTCCCAATCAGAGACAACCAGAAAACAGCTGACACTCGTTGCCTCTGATTGGGAGTCACTTAGGCCAACACAGAAAACAACAACCTAGAAAACCCAACATAGAAACAACCCACACAGAACGAACACACCCTGGCTCAACATACAGAGTCCCGGAGCCAGAGCGTGACAATAGCAGAAGAGGAGAAGGCCTAGAACCGAGCCCTGGGGGACACCAGTCGTAATAGTACGTGGTGCAGACACAGATCCTCTCCACGTCATCTGGTAGGAGCGGCCTACCAGGTAGGATGCAATCAAAGAGTGTGCAGAGCCTGAGACGCCCAGCCCTGAGAGGGAGGAGAGGAGGATCTGATGGTTCATGGTGTTGAAGGCTGTGGATAGTTTTAGGAGGATGAGAACAGAGGAGAGAGTCAGCTTTGGCAATGCGGAGAGCCTCCGTGACACAGAGAAGAGCAGTCTCAGTTGAATGACCAGTCTTGAAACCTGACTGGTTTGGATCAAGAAGGTCATTCTGAGAGAGATAGCAAGAGAGTTGGCCAAAGACGGCACGCTCAAGAGTTTTTGAGAGAAAAGAAAGAAGGGATACTGGTCTGTAGTTGTTGACATCAGAGGGATCGAGTGTTGGTTTTTTGAGAAGGGGTGCAACTCTCGCTCTCTTGAAGACGGAAGGGACATAGCCAGCGGTCAAGGATGAGTTGATGAGCGAGGTGAGGTAAGGGAGAAGGTCACCGGAGATGGTCTGGAGAAGTGGTTGACAAAGTCGTCCGCAGAGAGGGAGGAGGTGGAGGATAAAGGAGAAGGTGGAAAAGAGTTTCCTAGGGTTAGAAGCAGAAAATAGAAATTTAGAGTGATAGAAAGTGGCTTTAGCAGCGGATGATAGGTCCTCCGGAAGTTTAGTTTTCCTCCATTTTCACTCAGCTGCCCGTAGCCCTGTTCTGTAAGCTCGCAATTAGTCACCGCCACAGAGCAGGAGGGGAGGGCCGAGCCGGCCAGGAGGAAAGGGGACTGTGCGAGTCATAGGATGCGGAAAGGGAGGAGAGAAGGGTTGAAGAGCCAGAATCAGGAGACAGGAGGGAGAAGGATTTAGCAGTAGGGAAAAATGATAGGATAGAAGAGGAGAGAGTAGTGGGAGAGAGAGAGCGAAGATTGCGATGGCGCATGGCCATCTGGGTAGGGGCTGAGTGGCTAGGGTTGGAGGAAAGGCTGACAGAAAAGGAATCAAAGTAGTGATCAGAGACCTGGAGGGGGGTTGCAGTGAAATTAGTAGGCTAACAGCCTCTAGTAAAGATGAGGTCAAGCATATTGCCTGCCTTGTGAGTGGGAGGGGACTGGAAAGGATGAGGTCAAAAAGTGGCAAGGAGGGGAAAGAGAGAGTTGGAAAGAAATGAATCGAAGGCAGACGTCAGGAGGTTGAAGTCGCCAAGTACGAAGAGCGGTGAACCATCGTCAGGAAATGAGCTTATCAAGGTGTCAAGCTCACTGAGGAACTCTCTAAGGCAGCGGTTCCCGATCTAGGGGTCGCGACCCCATGGGAGAATTTCTAAAATCCCCCAAAATAAACAATACCAGTCAAAAGTTTGGACACACCTACTCATTCAAGGGTTTTTCTTTATTTTTACTATTTTAAACATTGTAGAATAATAGTGAAGACATCAAAACTATGAAATAACACATATGGAATCATGTAGTAACAAAAAAAGTGTTAAACAAATCAACATTTATTTTATATTTGAGATTCTTCAAATAGCCACCCTTTGCCTTGATGACAGCTTTGCACACTCTTGGCATTCTCTCAACCAGCTTCATGAGGTAGTCACCTAGAATGCATTTCAATTAACAGATGTGCCTTGTTAAAAGTTAATTTGTGGAATGTATTTTCTTCTTAATGTGTTTGAGACAATCAGTTGTGTTGTGACAAGGTAGGGCTGGTATACAGAAGATAGCTCTATTTGGTAAAAGACCAAGTCCATATTATGGCAAGAACAACTCAAATAAGCAAAGAGAAACGACAGTCCATCATTACTTTAAGACATGAAAGTCAGTCAATCCGGAAAGTTTCAAGAACTTTGAAAGTTTCTTCAAGTGCAGTCGCAAAAACCATCAAGGGCTATCAAGGAAGACCCAGAGTTACCTCTGCTGCAGAGGATACGTTCATTAGAGTTACCAGCCCCAGAAAACACTGTTTTGGTTATATGTGTAATTTCATAGTTTTGATTTCTTCACTATTATTCTATAATGTAGAAAATAGTAAAAATAAAGAAAAACCCTTGAATGAGTAGGTATGTCCAAACTTTTGACTGTTACTGTAGATATATTATAATATCGTCTTTGTAATGTGGTTATCCTTAAAAATCTAAATTAAAATTATTCAAATATAAAAGGTAAAATTCAACCAGAGGGCGTCCTTAGATCATGGGAAAAGTCTGCACTTGAAAGTTGCACTTGAATCATTCCCACAGTGAATGGCTAGGCCCGCTACGCTATGAAACCACACACTATTGCAGAGACTTTGATATTACCGGACGCAATTGATATGGTGAAAACAATGTGTGAGGAGGCAGAGGCACAGAAACTCATATCAATACCTATGTCAAATAACACTGTTAAATGAAGAATTCATGCTAATGCTAGCAATCAAGAAGAAACTCTTACTGAACGACTAAAAAACTCCCCAGCTAATGCTCTCCAAATGGACGTTAGCTGTGAGGGCTGAGATGCCCATGCATTGACTTTTGTTCACTATACATGTCTGTCATGAGGACATATTGTTCTGTCTCACGATTCCCGAGCATGAAATGGCACAGGGGATGTTCAGTGTGCTGCGTGGCTATTTTGACGAAAAACAGATTCCATGCTGGCCTTTTGCACAGATGGGACTCCATCTATGACGGGACCTTCTGTCATTTGGACGCATTGTATGATACACCGAGAGCAACTGACGGAAAAAGAAATGAGCACAGAACTCTTGAGATATACTGCAGCAGGTAACTTCGATTGTAAACTACATCAAACCACATCCACTGCGCGCACGCCTGTTCGCAAAACTAGGTGGAGATATGGGATCAGAGCATGACAATGTTCTATTTCACACCAAAGCTTGGTGGTTATCGAGGGGGTGTTGGAAATATGTTTTTCATTGAGAGAGGAACTGTTGTCATTCACACTGGAAGTAAAAAAAAAACAGACTTGGTTGACTTTCTGTCTAATTAAAAGAAAATGAGTCTCTTTGCCTATGTAACAGACATATTTGGGAAACTGAAAGCAAGCATGCAGGGGAAATACAAAAACATTCTACAGATGAATGACCGAATCAGTGGATTCAGAGGAAATAATTCTTATTGGAGAGAGTCTTTCAAAAGGGAACCATACCCCCTTCCCTCGGCTGTGCATGTTTCTAACAGAAAACAGCATCAGTAAGTGTCCCGGCTGCTATGAGACCAGGCCGGTGTCCCACACAAGTGATGACTACTCACCTACAATGCTTGGAAAAGCACTTTGGGACCTACTTCCCAATCCGTTTGACTGTGATCCTGACTCAGTTGACATGACGGTAAGTGAAATCGAACAGCTGATCAAGCTGTCATGTGACCGAATGCTGCAGACAACTCATTCACAGGTCACTACGGAGGAGTTTTGGTTCCTGACTCAAAGGGAATCCCTGCCTTCTCTCTCTGAGCATTAATTCCGACTTCAGTGCGTTCAAAACAACTGGGAACTCGGAAATCTCAGACTTCCGACTTCAGTGCGTTCAAGACAACTGGGAACTCGGAAATCTCAGACTTCCGACTTCAGAGCGTTCAAGACAACTGGGAACTTGGAAAAAAACGACTCGGAATTCCAACTCGGGAACTCTGGCCTCTTTCTAGAGCTCCATCTTTCCGGCCTGAAGATCACTGACGTCATGATTTGATTGTTATATCTAGCCTAGTTGTAAAAGAACGGACATCTGCACAGTTTCACATTGAACATCACTCTGTCGTTTAATGACATGTGCCACGCATTCTGACAACCCATTCATCCGTAACGCAGCACACTGTCGTAAACCATAACAACGTACAGTACGACGTACAGCACGTCGTACCATACATAACATTTCCCCCCCCTTTCCAAAACCAGGGACTGGTACCATATATAAAATGTCCATAGGGCAAGAACCTAGAGTGATACCTGTAAGAAATAAACATTAACCCTTAAACGGATGGACTCTCCAAACTAGCCAGTTCAGTCCATTAACCTGGAGGTTGACTAAGACACCTAACGGAGCCTAAGAATGAAAAGAGGTTAAGTAGTCCCCCAGATAAGCAGGGCGAGTTCGTGCCCGCATAGGCCTTTCTTCCACCGTCACCGCTTGTGGCTCTGGCCCTTGGGGAACCCACAGAGGCTGGGGCTCAGGTGGTAGTGGTGGAGGAGGTCCATCCGGTGGCGTCTCTGGCCTGCATGTCTGTTTTGTGTGCCTTCGTGTTCCTTGAGGGGCAGGGACTTTTCTGAGGCGGCTGGCGTGCCAGCGTGATCCATTGCTCATCATGAATGTGGCGGGCCCCAGTTGTCGACTGACCTGCAAGGGGTCCGACCAGAATGAGGCCATTTTGTTGCACCGCTGAGGCCGTCGGGCTCGGACCCAGTCTGACACTTGAATGATCGACTTCTTCACCCTGTGTGCCTTGTCAAAACGCTGTTTCATTGCTCTTTGGTGCCTGGTCACTGCCTGCTGTTCTTGGGTGCGCCTAGTCGCCGGTTCTGCTACTCTCTGTGTTCTGAGTCTGTCCAGTGGCAGTTCCATCTCACGACCTAGCATGAGGGATGCCGGGGGAGACCTGTGTTGTTGTGTGTTTGCTTGCTCTGTAGTGCATTAGCGTTTGATTCAAAGCAGTTTGGAACGTGCACCCCTGGACCAGGTGCGCTCTGATGCCGTTCTTCAGCGTTTGGTTGAAGCGTTCCACCCCTCCGTTAGCTTGTGGGTTGTAGTAGGCCGTGCGGATGTGTTTGATTCCCTTGTTGCTGAGATATGAGGAGAACTCAGCAGAGGTTAGCTGGGGCCCATTGTCCGTGGTAAGGGTGAGGGGTAGGCCCCACCTTGTGAACAGGCTGTCTAGGATGTCCACGATGGCCTGTGCTGTGACAGTTCCGACAGGAACCACTTCTGGCCACTTAGAGTGGAGGTCATACACCACCACCAGGAAGCGCTGATGGTGAGGGACTGCGTGTCCATGGATCTCGCCACAGATGTCCAGTTGGATGTGCTCCCAGGGGTGGGACGGCCATGCGAGAGGCTGCAGGGGGGTGGGGCGGACTGTCCTGTTTTCCCACTGAGGAGGCATGCAGCACAATCCCTGACCAGGGCTTCAATGTCGTGGTCGATGCCTGGCCACCACACAAGGTCTCGACATCGCTGTTTGACCTTGACTATGCCCAAGTGACCCTCGTGCGCCATGGATAGAACACGCGCACGCAGGCCACTCGGGACCACAGTGCAAAACCCTCGAGAGACACAGACTTCTTCCCAGCAAGAAAGTTCGTGCTTCACTCTGGCGAAAGTCGCCAGCTCTTCCGGCACATGTGCTGGCCATCCAGTGCGTATGTAGGTGCGCAGGGTAGACAGTGTGGGATCCTGTTCCGATGCTTGCTTCAGCTCCTCCAGTGAGACGACTGACTGAAGAGGAGCGTAGAGCATTTGTACAAGCTCTGTTTCGTTGTCGTCTGGCAAGACGGTTGGAGTAGGAGCGTCAAAGGAGCGTGAGAGGAGGTCTGCCACCACGTTATCCCTCCCCGGAGTGAACTTCAGCTGATAGTCATACTGTCTGAGGCGGTCGGCCCATCTGTGCAGCCGAAGTGGCTTGTGGCCAGTTCCTGATGCTGACAGTAGCGTTGTGAGGGACTGGTGGTCGGTTCGGAGTGTGAACAGACGGCCATATAGGTAGAGGTGCCACCTTTCGCACGCCCAGACACAGGCCAGTGCTTCTCGTTCGCCCACAGAGTACCGTTGTTCTGTGGGGCTCAGGGCCCTTGAGGCGAAGGCGACGGGCCTCTCAATGCCATTCTGCAGCTGTGAGAGGACAGCTCCTAGTGCTCCAGCTGAGGCGTCACATGTGACAATGGTGTGGCAGACGGGGTCAAAGTGAGCCAAGACTGGGGCTGTGGTGAGCTGGCTCTTCAGTGAGCGGACCGCGTCTGAGCAGGCTGCCGTCCAGGCCCATGGCTCATCCTTCTTGAGGAGCTGGCGAAGGGGCGCTGTGGTCTGAGAGTAGTGGGGCAGAAACCGGAGGTAGTAAGCTGTCATGCCCAAGAATGAGGCCACCTGAGAGGCTGAGGTCGGTTCGGGATCCGGTGGACGGCTTCAATGTTCGACATGAGTGGGGCAATGCCTTTGGGCCGACAGGCGGAAGCCCACAAACTCGACGGCTGGAGCTGCAAAGGTGCACTTTCCACCGTTCAGGGTCAGGTTGTTCCGCAGTAGAGCACTGAATACTCTGTGGAGTCGATAATCATGGATGTGGAGGTCAGGGCCGTGGACCACGATGTCATCCAGATAGACCGCCACCCCAGGTATTCCAGCGAGGATGGTGCTCATCACCTTCTGGAAGCAGCTGGGGGCGGAGCTAAGTCCAAAAGGCATGCGTGTATATCTGAACACGCCAGCGTGTGTGACAAAGGCCGTGAGGTCTCTGCTAGCTGCATGGAGGGGTACCTGAAGATAACTCTGACGAAGGTCAAGCTTCGTGAAGATCGTGGAGCCATGGAATTGTGCGGTCAGCTCCTCAGCTGTAGGCAAGGGGTACTTATCCGGGACAACGGCCTTGTTCACAGCACGGAGATCCACACAGGTCCGGATTCCACCTGACTTTTTGGTTGCAATGACCAAGTTTGAAATCCAGGGGGGCAGCGTTGACTGGCTCAATGATGCCTGCATCCAACTGTGACTGGAGATCTTTTGTGACATCATCACGCAGTGCAAAGGGAATGCGCCGCAGGGGCTGCATGACTGGGGTCACTTCCGGATTCACTAGGGGCCTGTGAGTAAAGGCTGTGAGGCAGCCCAGTCCATCAAACAGAGTCGGCCAGTTCTGTTGCCATGTGCAGGTAACCTGGTAGATAGCTGACCCACTGTCATCTCTCAGTGTGAATCCCAAGCCTGTGAAGAGGTCGAGGCCCAGGAGGTTGGCACCCCGCTTTGCAACATGAAATGTGAATGATGGCAGATGTTTGGTGCCGTAGTGTACTGGGACCTGGAGGGTGCCTACAATGTCTATCTTAGATCTACCGTACCCACACAGGGCAGTGGAGGGCTGTTGGAGTGGTAGGTGACTGAAAAACTTGTAGTAAGTGGCAAGGTTGAGCAACGACACCGCAGCGCCAGTATCCAGCAGCAAAGGCAAACCCACCTCACCCAGCTGCACAGTGCATGTCCTGAATGACACATGGTTGGTGGAGACGGTTCGGATTTCCGTGTGTTCATGTTGAGAGTGAGATGAAACGAAGGGCCTGTTCTGGGTGGAGCTAGTAGCAGGGGCAGAACGACACACTTTCGCAAAGTGATTGTATTTTGAACAGTTCTTGCATATTTTCCCACGGGCTGGGCAGTTTGAAGCCCTTGAATTGTGAGAGCTAGCCCCACAGTTGCCACAGCTAGTTCTGTTTGTTTGTCTGTGTGCCTGCTGCACGGGCATGTCGGTGTCTGTGTCCATGCAGCTATCGACGCGGGAGGGCGTGCGCAGCGGCGTGATCGTTGTAGTGCGCCTGCTCGGGCTGAAGCTGCTGTGTGAGAATGGCTGGGGGCCGAGTGTATGCTGCAGAGCTGTCTGTTAGCATAGAAGAGCATTCCAACGCCGCTTCAACCTGGAGTGCTATTTTAATAGCTCCATCTAGTTGTAAATTATCCGATTCCAAAAGCAGTTTCTCCCTTGTCTTTTCACATAACGTCCCCTCTATCAACTGATCCCTGATGATCTCGTCCTGAAGTGTCCCGTAGTTACAAGAGCTAGCCAAATCCCTCAGATTAGCCACGTAGCTTTGAATGGACTCACCCGGCCGTTGGTGTCTCTTCCGTAGCCGGTAGCGTCGGAGGAGCACTCGCTCTTTCCCGGCGAAGTGGTTCCGTAAGAGGCTGACTGCAGCAGTGAATGTAGGAGCCGATCCAAGCGCTCTGAAAATCCTCTGTCCCTCTGTACCAAGGCAGTGACGGAGCAGTGCTGTCCTCCGCTTGTCGGAGATTGTAGAAAAGTCCATAGCTTCTAAATAAGTGTTAAAACTATCAAGCCAGTTATTCCACGGGACTGGAGGTTCGCCAGGCATGGCGAGGAATGGTGCTGGCGGTGGTAAACTGAATTCAGCCATCTTCGTCGCCAATGTTATATCTAGCCTAGTTGTAAAAGAACGGACATCTGCACAGTTTCACATTGAACATCACTCTGTCGTTTAATGACATGTGCCACGCATTCTGACAACCCATTCATCCGTAACGCAGCACACTGTCGTAAACCATAACAACGTACAGTACGACGTACAGCACGTCGTACCATACATAACATTGATCTCGTATTTTTCAGAGTTCCCAGTTGTCATGGAAGCACCATAAAACTCATGGTAGCCTTCGCCAGCTCATATCTGTGTGATGCTCGATTCAGTGCTCTCCTCTGCATTAAAACCAAATATCGATCCAGGTTGGATGTGACAGCAGAGATGAGATGCGCACTGTCGACCACGCACCCTGACTTTGAGAAGCTCCGACACAACATGCATCAAGCACACCCATCTCATTAGTGGTGGTGAGATAAGATACTGTACATTATGTCAGACTAATTTGCAATTGACTGTCATAGCCCCACATTACAAGTATGTGATGGTGGGTTGAGAAGACAATCAGAAATACTGTTAGAATGTTTTTCAATTGACTGCCATAGCCCAAAATAATAGGCTGAGATAAACTCTGCATTCTTGACTGCAGATCGGCAGTTCCAAACGCTGCCAGAGACCAGGAATTGCACATGGGTTGTGCGAGCAGGGTACACTAAATTAGAAGGGTTGCAGCCAAGGGGTGGGGAGCGTCTGTAAAGCCTACAGGGAGAGGAGTGAACAGGTATAGAAAACACACACATAGTTGCCAAAGCTTCAAAAGAGCAAAATGAGATCTGGAAATAACTAGGTAAGATACTAAAGTGAGGGTCTCCAGAGTGGCGCAGCGGTCTAAGGCACTGCATCGCAGTGTTTGAGGCGTCACTACAGACCCGGGTTCAATCCAGGGCCCAGTGTCGTCCGGGTTAGGGGAGGGTTTGGCTGGCTGGGGTGACCTTGTCCCACCGCACTCTAGTGACTCCTGTGGCGGGCCAGGCGCATGCACAGTTGCCAGTTGTACGGTGATTCCTCCGACACATTGGTGCGGCTGGCTTCCGGGTTAAGCGAGCAGTGTGTCAAGAAGCAGTGTGGCTTGGCAGGGTTGTGTTTCGGAGGATGCATGGCTCTCGACCTTTGCCTCTCCCAAATCCGTACGGGAGTTACAGCGATGGGACAAGACTGTAACTACCAATTGGATATCGAGGAAATGGGCAAAAAAAAGAAATACAAAATTAATAAAAATATACTAAAGTGAGAGAGTTCTCTCTTTCCTTCCACGAATAGCTATGCAGAACCGTCTTTATTTCGGCAACAGTATTAGTTTTGCGATGAGATCGCCGTTGACACGACTGCCGCTTACAGCTGCGAAAACAGGAGACTGAAGTACTAATTTAATTGCTAATTGCCTTGCAAAGGTGAAGCACAAAAAATACAAATAAATAAATAATAAAACGCTTGCCTTTCTTTCACTAACACACATACTTGTCTTTTCTTACTAGCACTGACTTTGCTGATAGCTATACTTTACAGAGGAAAAATGTACTTACTATAACTGTGAAAGGTGGTTGTCTCTCCTAGCTACCTTGACTATAAGTCGCTCCCCACTGCGCACAGACGTCAGTTCAATGTCTAGTTTTGATTTACATTTGGTTGAGCTGTCAACTATTGTGAATTCAATGTAAAATCAACAAAAAATGGCACAGTGTCATTGGATTTATACTGAACTAAAATATAAAACGCAACATGCAACAATTTCAACAATTTTACTGATATACAGTTTATATAAGGAACTCAGTCAATTAAAATAAACTCATTAGGCCCTAATCAATTGATTTCACATTGCTGGGCAGGGCCGCAGCCATTGGTGGGCCTGGGAGGGCACAGGCACACCCTTTTGAGAGCCAGGTCCACCCACTGGGGAGCCAGGCACAGCTAATCAGAATGAATTTTTCCACACAAAAGGGTTTTATTACAGACAGAAATACTCCTCAGTTTCATCAGCTGTCCGGTCGCTGGTCTCAGACGATCCCGCAGGTGAAGATGCCGGATGTGGAGGTCCTGGGCTGGCATGGTTACACGTGGTCTGCGGTTGTGAGGCTGGTTGGACGTACTGCCAAATTCTCTAAAACAACTTTGGAGGCGGCTTATGGTAGAAAACATTAAATTATCTGGCAACAGCTCTGGTGGACATTCCTGCAGTCTGCATGCCAATTGCACGCTCCCTCAAAACTTGAGACATCTGTGGCATTGTGTTGTTTGACAAAACTGCACATTTTAGAGTGGACTTTTATTGTCCCCAGCACAAGGTGCACCTGTGTAATGATCATGCTGTTTAATCAGCTTCTTGATATGCCTCACCTGTCAGTTGGATGGATTATCTTGGCAAAGGAGAAATACTCACTATCGAGGATGTAAACACATTTGTGCACAAAATTTGAGAGAAATAAGCTTTTTGTGCATATAGAAAATATCTGGGATCTTCTATTTCAGCTCATGAAACATGGGACTAACACTTTACATGTTGCGTTTATATTTTTGTTCAGTATAGGTTAAAAGCTAGTTGAAAAAAATATGAAAAGCCATTACGTTGATGACCTTTTGCAAATCAAATACGTTTTCCACATTAATTCAAAGTCATCACGTTGATTCAACCAGTCTTTGCTCAGTGGGTGTGGATAAGAGCGGCTGCTAAATTACTCAAATGTAAACATACTTCTACCCCCATCCAAAACCTCTCACCACTTTCTCACTGTTACGTCTCCAACAGAATCATGTCATAGCTTCCCGATCTGTGACAAAGGACAAAAAGGACTCCTTATCAATAGCTATCATACACAGGCCTGTGAATGTGTGCAACTAGATAGGGATGGCTTGCTATCGTCCCTATAATCATGCTTCTGTGTTAGGTCAGTGTGGCTCTGCGGGACCTGCAGGGACAGGGCTTGATAAAGTCCCAGGCAGAGTGACCCTCCCCCGGGCACAGCGACCTCCTGATTGTCCCGGCTGAAGAATCCCATTTACAGCTAATAATGAACAATTTGATGATCTGGTTGCTGTGAGAGAGGTATTGACAATAGCAGCACCTGTCCTCTCTTTTATTTTCCACTCTCTCTTGCTTTCTCTATGACCCCTGTAGTGCAGTAGCTAATGTACTCTGCACTGTCTCTAACCAGTGCCAAATCAAAGGGGGAGAGGGATGGTTGGTAGGGAGGGGGTTGAGTGTAGTGCCGTTCAGTCTGCACGTGTCTGTGTGTGTTTAGGGAAGAGGTGGCAGGTCACAAACGTCACACTGTTGCCGGGTGGGTGGCAGGAGGGAGTGAGTCTGTGGGTATCAGTACGCTTGGAGCATTAGAAATACAGAATATTGCTCATGGCTCTCAGTCAATCTCCGTTCCCTTCCTCTCCCTCTCCCTCTGTCTTCTACTTCTCCCTTTATCTATCATTCTGTTTATATCTCTTTTTGAGCATAAGCTCTCCTTATCCCCTTCCTCTGTCTGACCGATCAGCTCAGATGAACAAAGTTTATAATCTCGTTTTGCCCAATCTCTACTGGTCTTCTGGTTGTGATGAAGAACATTCACAAACAAACTGACCTTCTTAAAGTGAAACCGACCATCTTGCATGGCAGGATGTTAGTTTGCCTGATGTCTGAAAATGTACATACATTATGAGAAAACGTGTAGGAAATTATCAGACTTAATTGTAGTGTATAGGCTTCTTCAATTACTAGTTTTAGGATACACAGTACCGTAGGTAACTATCATTAATTGCTGTGCATTCATCCTTTTAAATGGAAAGAGGTACTGCATACAGATCATATGCTCAGAGACAAATTAAGATTTCTCTAGGAAATAGTATTTGCTTTGTTCCCTTTTCTATATCTCAAGGTCTGCCATTCATGCACATCCACTCATGCACCAATCTCTCTTACAACCAATGTTCCCTCTAAGCTGCGTGCGTGTATGGCGCGCAGTAGTCACCCCTGGGACTGCTGCACAGAGAGCAGAAGAAGAAATATCAGCCCAAGGAGAGAAACATGAGATTGAACTTCAGTCAACTTTCTAGAGTTTTCCCTGTTAGTTAACACTATCAATGTTTTTCTTTACTGTGGCAATGGTGATTGAATCAATGCAATATTAGCCACTTTCAACGCAACATACCGAAACAAAACAAACTATGCAAGAGATTTTGTTGAAGGCACAACTCTACTCTACACAGATTGATGCGGCATAACCAACCAGAGCTGCAGTAGGCCTATATGCAAATAGTCCATTGCCATATATGGATCTGTGCCATTTACTTTGAACTGGACTGTGTTTACAGCTGTGGTCGTGAGTAGATGTGCTTGTTCTGAGATCAAAGCGAGAGCTGCATGTAACCATGTGTGCATATTTTGTTCATATCCTTTGCTAGTTAGTGGGTTATTAGCTCGTTTATAGATAATTTGTAGTCAGCAATAGGGGAGTGATTGCTTCCTACAAGAGCACAAGTGAGTCAGGTAAAAATGTTTTTTTTTGTCTTAAAGGGGCAGTGTTGTATTTTGAGACAGGCTTGAATAAGCTAAGTAGCCAATAGTTAGAGGGTTGTATATTTTGTCTGATTCTCTGTAATAATGGTATGGGAATAATAATACATTTTATTTTGAAAATTAGTTTTTTGCATAAAACAACATTACATTTTTCACTCACCTCCTTGTCTGAAGAACAAGTGGATAAACAGGTTAATGTCAAGCCCTGCATGTTTTTTTCAAAAGTCTCATGGAATGTAGGCCTACATTGAACACCACACATTGGCTGTTACTGTAGGCTGAATGATAGAACAGCTATTTCCATGTTAAGATGTTATGGGATGCATTTTCTCCATTGTTTTTGATGGTAGGCCGCTCTGATAGGCCTACATTATGATTAAATAGCCAAATAGCCTACTTGGCCACTGATAACACTGTAACTTAAAACGGGTACAGCCTCAGTGTTCACAGTAAATGCGCACTGGAAGTTGCACAGAATTTTCACAACGTTCAAGTTCATTGCATCAGTAGACCTGAAATTTGCTCAGTGCTGAAACAAATAAGAGGGAACACTGCTTACAACCCTCTGTGACTTGTCCCCACATGTTTCGATCATAGTCACTCCATGTCGTCGTGTCATGTTGAGTCCCTCAATGCCATGACGTGCTTCCACATAGCCTAAACAACATTGTAGCACTTCCGTCCTATAAGCATAGCATCTTTCCGAACACATGCAGTGTACAGTGTACAGGCTACCACATGTCTTTTCGTGTTCACAAAGTTTTCTCACGATTACACCTGTTAAGTTTCACTCTTGGTGCACATGTTATAAACCGTGACTGATCTCCAGTTCAAAGAGCAAGACACAAAAATAAAAACACTAACAATGAATAAATAATAACAACATTAAAACGAAAAGGTCATCGACCTTCACATCACCTCTAATGGATGCCTATAGCTACAGTGCCTTGCAAAAGTATTCATCCCCCGTGCCATTTTTCCTATTTTGTTGCATTACAACCTGTAATTTAAATGGATTTTTATTTGGATTTCATATAATGGACATACACTAAATAGTCCAAATTTATCCAAATTTATCCGAAACTTTGAACACCCACGGAGCACCATTAAATCCATTATTAAAAAATTGAAAGAATATGGCACCACAACAAACCTGCCAAGAGAGGGCCGCCCACCAAAACTCACGGACCAGGCAAGGAGGGCATTAATCAGAGAGGCAACAAAGAGACCAAAGATAACCCTGAAGGAGCTGCAAAGCTCCACAGCGGAGATTAGAGTATCTGTCCATAGGACCAGTTTAAGCCGTACACTCCACAGAGCTGGGCTTTACGGAAGAGTGGCCAGAGAAAAGCCATTGCTTAAAGAAGAAAATAAGCAAACACGTTTGGTGATCGCCAAAAGGCATGTGGGAGACTCCCCAAACATATGGAAGAAGCTTTTTGGCCATCAAGGAAAATGCTATGTCTGAAGCAAACCCAACACCTCTCATCACCCAGAGAACACCATCCCCACAGTGAAGCATGTTGGTGGCAGCATCATGCTGTGGGGATGTTTTTCATCGGCAGGGACTGGGAAACTGGTCAGAATTGAAGGAATGATGGATGGCGCTAAATACAGGGAAATTCTTGAGGGAAACCTGTTTCAGTCTTCCAGAGATTTGAGACTGGGACGGAGGTTCACCTTCCAGCAGGACAATGACCCTAAGCATACTGCTAAAGCAACACTTGAGTGGTTTAAGGGGAAACATTAAAATGTCTTGGAATGGCCTAGTCAAAGCCCAGACGTCAATCCAATTGAGAATCTGTGGTATGACTTAAAGATTGCTGTACAATCCAACTTGAAGGAGCTGGAGCAGTTTTGCCTTGAAGAATGGGCAAAAATCCCAGTGGCTAGATGTGCCAAGCTTATAGAGACATACCCCAAGAGACTTGCAGCTGTAATTGCTGCAAAAGGTGGCTCTACAAAGTATTGACTTTAGGGGGGTGAATAGTTATGCACGCTCAAGTTTTTGTTTTGTTTTTTGTCTTATTTCACAATAAAAAATATTTTGCATCTTCAAAGTGGTAGGCATGTTGTGTAAATCAAATTATACAACCCCCCAAAAATCAATTTACATTTCAGGTTGTAAGGCAACCAAATAGGAAACATGCCAAGGGGGGTGAACACTTTCGCAAGCCACTGTATACGAATGTAATAATGGAAGGTGTTGATAGAAGTGTGCTCTGAGAAACATTTCCCCACTCATCAAACAGGATGTGCTATAGGATACTTTCTCAGGTGAAAAGAAAGAACATGTAGGAGGCAGCTACCTCAGAAAACCTTGAAGATGTTGATGAGTGAACACTCAGTCAGTAATGCTGGAAAGGTGAGTTGAGGTAAACGGAGGAAGAGGAAGTGGAAGACTGTCCTAATGACATCCCCTGTGGTTAGTCAGTGTGCTCTGGCCAGATGATCCCTGAAGATGATTAAGAAGATCATACCGTAAATGGCTAACTGACTTTAGTATCAGCATGGCGTCAGATGGGGGATGGTGAGACAATCAGTAACGTTACAGGGCTTTGGCTAGAGATATGGGATCACGGCTCTGTTGCTTTCTTAACGTAATCGTCCAGGGAAAATCAGTTCATTCTTTTATCATCATCCTCTGTGCCTATCCACATCTCATCCTGTCTACACCTACTGTCAATGCATATAGTGTCAAAGCCTGTTGACGTTTGTGGTCCTGTGTGGCTCAGTCTGTAGTGAATGGCACTTGCAACGCCAATGGTTGTGGGTTCGATTTCCGCTGGAGCCACCCATACGTAAAAAAAAATTTATGCACGCATGACTGTAAGTTGCTTTGGATAAAAGCGTTTGGTAAATGGCTTACCTTCTATGATTGTATACTGTATTATTTAGCCTCTGGGACTTACCTACAGTGCATTCGGAAAGTATTAAGACCCCTTCACTTTTTCCACATTTTGTTATGTTACAGTCTTATTCTAAAATGGATTAAATTACTTTTTTCCCTCATCAATCTACACACAATACCCGATAATGATTAAGCCAAAAAAAAAAGGGTTTTAGACATTTTAGCAAATGTATAAAAAATAAAAAAGACCTTTTGCCATGAGACTCAAAATTGAGCTCAGGTGCATCCTGTTTCCATTGATCATCCTTGAGATGTTTCTACAACTTGATTGGAGTCCACCTGTGGTAAATTAAATTGATTGGACATGATTTGGAAAGGCACATACCTGTCTATATACTGTAAGTTCCCACAGTTGACAGTGCATTTCAGAGCAAAAACCAAGCCATGAGGTTGAAGGAATTGTCTGTAGAGCTCCGAGGCAGGATTTTGTCGAGGCACATCTGGGGAAGGGTACCAAAAAATGTATGCAGCATTGAAGGTCCCAAGACTCTTTCTAGAGCTGGTCGCCCGGCTAAACTGAGCAATCGGGGGAGAAGGGCCTTGGTCAGGGAAGTGACCAAGAACCCAATGGTCACTCTGACAGCGCTCCAGAGTTCCTCTGTGGAGATGGGAGAACCTTCCAGAAGGACAACCATCTCTGCAGCACTCCACCAGTCAGGTCTTTATGGTAGAGTGGCCAGACGGAAGCCACTCCTCAGTAAACGGCACATGACAGCCCGCTTGGAGTTTGCCAAAAGGCACCACAAGGACTCTCAGACCATGAGAAACAAGATTCTCTGGTCTGATGAAACCAAGATTGAACTCTTTGGCCTGAATGCCAAGCGTCATGTCTGGAGGAAACCAGGCACCGCTCATCACCTGTCAAATACCATCCCTACGGTGAAGCATGGTGGTGGCAGCATCATGCTGTGGCTATATTTTTCAATGGAAGGGACTGGGAGTCTGGATCGAGGGAAAGATGAACGGAGCAAAGTATAGAGAGATCCTTGATGAAAACCTGCTCCAGAGCGTTCAGGACTTCAGACTGGGGCGAAGGTTCATCTTCCAACAGGACAACGACCCTAAGCACACAGCCAAGACAACACAGGAGTGGCTTCGGGACATGTCTCTGAATGTCCTTGAGTGGCCCAGCCAGAGCCCGGACTTGAACACGATCGAACATCTCTGGAGAGATCTGAAAATAGCTGAGCAGGGACGCTCCCTATCCAACCTGACAGAGCTTGAGAGGATCTGCAGAGAAGAATGGGAGAAACTCCCCAAATACAGGTGTGCCAAGCTTTTAGCGTCATACCCAAGAACACTCGAGGCTGTAATCGCTGCCAAAGGTGCTTCAACAAAGTACTGAGTAAAGGGTCTGAATACTTATGTAAATGTGTAATTTTCCGTTTTGTATTTTTATAAATTAGCAAACATTTCTAAAAACCTGTTTTTGCTTTGTCATTATGGGGTATTGTGTGTAGATTGATGAGGGGGAACAATTGAATCAATTTTAGAATAAGGCTGTAACGTAACAAAATGTGGAAAAAATGAAGGGGTCTGAATACTTTCCGAATGTACTGTAGGTTGTCTTGATACACAACTCAGCCCTTCTACCCAACTATATACTGCTGATGATGTTCACAGTACACTGCTCTCGTCTACTTGCATTCCAGGGTAAATTGTCATGAGAATGGGGCATCTGTTGACATGAAGGTACGGTCACACAACCTAGCAAATATGACCCAAATGGGTCATCCTTAGTTCTCCGCACATGGGGCCCGATCCCAACTTAGAAATGTATTACTTTCCTACGCACTCCTTCCTACGCACTTCTCAGTATTTGGCATTCAGACCTTTTTCAGTCACGTAACATGCTCTGCAGGTGCGGCTACCTTGCACGCTCTGAATAAATGTCATTCAACCGCTGAAAACCCTCCCACTAAAAACGTGGAATTCAACTGATTAACACAATGGAAAAATAGAATGATTTAATATTGAAATAGCATGGGCAACTGAGAAAAACAAATTGATACAATATAAGGCCAAGTGACAAACAATAATGCAGGCAGTAGGGATGGGGGTGTGAGCATGCGGGCCTGGGCAGATGAGATGTAGTCATTGTTTGTGTGCGTCTGTAAGTTGTTCGTATGTTTTTGACAACCCTGCACTTACTGGCCAACCGATTTTCTCGTGGAGTTTTCATTCAATGGGGTTTTCAATACATTTATCTTAAACCATCCCTTTAAATACGGTGTACCTTTAATTAGACATTTGTCTACAGACTCAATAGAATACATCAAGATAACGGGGTCATAATATCGGGATCAATGAAAGAAAGCCATCTATGCATATTTATCTCCATTTCAGCACCAACTGGTACATTTAAAAATACTATGATTTTGTAGATTATTTAGGCACATTTTGGGGTTAGGAAAGTCTGTATAAATACATTTTTAAAAACGGTTTGGAGAGTCTTTACGCACAAAATATATTGATGAATAAAAAAATAGTGGTTTGATTCATCCTGAAAGTAGTCATATTCAACTTCAATCCATAAAATATTGGAAGGTGGAAAGAAGTGTACAATAGGGGTTGAACAATAATCCTACAAATCTACCCTAATTCTCACTAATCATGGAACATGACAATGGTCCAGTCGTCGTGAATCGTGCGCCAGGCTCCAAGTTTAAACTGCTGCATGTGGTCTGCGTTCCATAATGAAAAGGGGCCGCAATACATCTCATGTTGATATGGTTTTCAGTTTACTTCCATATGGCTGGTTTCACATTCGTCTCCAGGGATCATAAGGAGAAATCATCTAAAACAATTGCTATGTGTATTTACAATCCCCTTCTCCAATCAGATTACTTATTTACCTAGGTCTTATCAATAGATCTTAACAATATATAAATTACAGTGCATGGAGAATGCTGTTATTTCTATCAGAAAAAATAAAGTATATGCTTTTTCCACTTGGAACCAGCAGGTTCACTTGACCTTATTCATGGTTTCCTCGCGCGTAAAGGTGATGGCATTATGAGGGAATTCAGTCAAGGTCAGAATACGCCCCTCCTTCATTTATTTGAGCTCCAACTCAAACGAATAGTGGGTGAATAGCATGCTATTTTCATGCTTATGTTCAAGGTCAGAATAGGCATAGAAAGAAAAGTGCATAAAAAATTATGTTCCATTTACGCACGCTCAACTCGGGTCGGAATCGGGACCATGATGATGAGCAGAGAGAGAGGAGTTCACGGGAACCAATTGAAGGTATCAGATAAGCTTTCATCCAGCATGTTTACCCATTGTTCTCTGAGAGATGCATTTTTCTGCTTGTTCCGGGCCATTAGGAATAAAATAAAGATGACTTTACCAGAGTGATAAATATACTGTTGCTATGCTACTGAATGTCATATTATTTGGAGCTTGCAAGAAAGGCATTTCACTGTACTTGTGCACGTGACATTAAAACTTGAAACTTCTTGTCCCCACATGTTTAGATCCCAGTCACTCCATGTTGTCGTGTCATTTTGAATCCCTCAATGCCATGACATGTGCTTCTATGTCCTGATCGTACCGTGAATGGTTAACTGCCAGTTCAGTATCAGGGGGTCAGATGGGGGATGGTGAGACAATCAGTGACATGTTCCCTGGCTACCCAGACTCCTTGCTCTGGCCAAACCCTACGCCACGCCCACGTAGCAAATGACAGAGCAGTGGAAGAATTGAGTGTGAGTCGTCAGGCTAAGAGCTATGGGATCATGCCTCTGTTGATTTCTTAATGTAATCATATAAATATCAATACATTTATTCATTTATCCATCATTGATTGATTGATTTTTATTTGCCAGTTAAAAAATTACATATACAGTACATTCATTTTTTTAAAGTGACCAGGATAGCACAATAAAGTCAGAGACTTATTTCCATTGTGGTCCCATTCATCCTCTGTTTGCCCATTCAGATCTAATCATGATTCACTGTCTACTTTAAATGCATGTAGTGTCAAAGCCTGTTGATTTTTCCTGCGAGCACTAATGGCAGTTGGCTAGATGGCAGTAGTGAGATCCAGATAATGTTTTTAGTAATAGCAATGCGAGTTATACAGCAAAGTGTTACATTGTGTCTGTCTACAGAACAATGGGTTTCATACTAAAAGGTTGGTCATTGAAACAGTGATTCTGGTAGATATATGGCCTACCTGGTTGTGTCGCGCGGTTCTGTCTTTCGTTACTCAATGATGATGACCTTTGAACCACGTTACCCAGAAAACACCGCGCTGTCGGCTTCAGTAGGTTCGAGTTGGCTGTCGAATGTGTTCTACTACCACTAATCTTGGTTAAGATGTTGTCATACATTTGGGTCAGTTATTGTGAAATGCGTTGCTATCAGCACATATAAAGCATTCACGTTCTCAGTCAGTCGTTCTTTCTACGGTGGTGTGTGTATGAGCGGCGTTGCCGACGAGAGAAATCCCGTGCTGGATTGTTGCGGAGGGCTGAATAACGTGGATTACAGTAAGGTACACGAGTGAGTGGTTGATAAATATGGCACTCGATTGTGCGCATGACATTCAGAGAGCGTAACAATTGGGATGGTCTACTCTACAACTATCGTTGTTTTGTTGTCTCAGGTTCAAATCTTTCAAGCGTCAAGCTTTAGACAAAGAATGTATCGAAACGAATTAATTGCCACACAACCGCTATAACGTGACATCGACCATTATTATCCATGACAGCGACAATGTGCAGTGAACACTGCGCAGTGTTGCATTCCGTGAGTGTCTGTGAGATGTGACCGAGTTGGCTTCTTAACAACACAACGCAATGCATAACACTTTTAGGTAGTAGGCTACGGTGTCGCCATGGTGTAGAGTCAAGCTGCTGGAAAGAGAGTTGTGGGTCTGACAGATCACACAAATAATATTGTAGCCTACTGCTTCTGAATGCTGCTGGAGCCTGCATGGCTGGAAAGTCTCTGGGTATCACTTTGCAACCTGGACTCAGGGGTAGACGTAACATAGTAAATCGGGGACACTCAAATTAGTATGGTATATTATGTTTGGTGTGGTAGGTATTAAAGGTAATGTGATATGTTCTAAATTGCAATTCGTACAATATGGTACAAATTTGCAATACGTATGATCAAATAAAAACGTATTTGTCAAATGTGCCGAATACAACAGGTGTTAACCTTACTGTGAAATACTTACTTACAAACCCGTAACCAACAATGCAGTTCAAGAAATAGAGTTAAGAAAATATTTGTAAAAAAAAAGAAACACAATAAAATAACAATAACGAGGCTATATACAGGGGGTACCGGTACCGAGTCAATGTGCGGGGGTACAGGTTAGTCGAGGTCATTTGTACACATTGGTAGGGGTAAAGTGACTATGCATAGATAATAAACAGCGAGTAGCAGCAGCGTAGAAACAATGTAAATAGTCCAGGTGGCCATTTGATCAGCAGTCTTATGGCTTGGGGGTAGAAGCTGTTAAGGAGCCTTTTGGACCTAGACTTGGCTCTCCGGTACCATTTGCTGTGCGGTAGCAGAGAGAACAGTCTATGACTTGGGTGACTGGAGTCTTTGACACTTTTTTGGGCCTTCCTCTGACACCGCCTAGTATATAGGTCCTGGATGTCAGGAAGCTTGGCCCCAGTGATGTACTGGGCTGTATGCACTACCCTCTATGTTACGAATTCCAATTTGTTGTGGCTAATGCTAATGTTAGCTAGGTGGCTAACATTAGCTATGCTATGGGTTAGGGGTTAAGGTTAGGGTTAGGGGAAAAGTTAGCTAACATGCTAAGTAGTTGAAAAGTAGCTAAAAAGTAGTAAGTAGTTGCTAATTAGCTAAAATGCTAAAGTTGTCCGTGATGAGATTCGAACACAAAACCTTTGGGTTGCTAGACGTTCGCATTATACCCTCACCCATCCACCCCGACCAACCACCCTCCTGACGTTCGCGTTATACGCTCACCCCAACCTTCTGTCTTTTGTAACCATACCAAACGTAACATGTCATACTAATTTGAGTGTCCTGGATTTTCATTTAAGATGTTACGTCTAGCCTATGAGACCAGCCTGTACTTTAGCCAGTAAGGTCTACTTATAAACTGCCTAGAACATAGCCTACCTAGCCTCTTACATGATTAACAAAGGATACTGTCCTTCATAATACAATGGTTTCGGATCTTGTTACTGAATAACAAGTGATATCTAGACTAATGTTTTACAAACAATCAGTGGATAAGAAATATCTGATAATGGTTTGGTTATAAGCAGACCTTGAAGTGAAGTATTAGCCCACCTGCTTAGAGCATGTTGGAAATGTAGGCTACATTTATTAGTACAAATTATAGCAGGTGTTTGACAGACAGTCAAACCCAGTAACACGTGCCAGTGGGTACACATGGTAAACTGATGTACTGTAGGCTACTCAAGTCAGTATCACCAAAGAGTAGACTAGGACATGACCAGTTCAAGTGGTTTGCCGGTCTTTCTTTGCAGGCTAGGTCATTGTGTGTGGGTGTCAAAAGCTCTTCTCAAAATGAAACATAAAGCTTTTGCCTTGTGGTAATGGAACTCTAAACGTTACTGAACCATGGTCCCTCTCCTCCCCCAGTCCAAGCCCATTTCAAAGACATATCTAAAAGCAACAAGTATCAGGTAAAGAATGCGCTATGCCTCACAGTGTGGGGAATCTCAAACAAGCAGAGACGTGGGTTCATGTTTGAGTTGGAGGTGGACATTGTGTCACTACTGAGTCGTGCAAGGGTCTTGGGTTTGCAATAAAAAAATAACAAATATTTTATTGTCACATACACCGGATAGGTGCAGTGAAATGTGTTTTACAGGGTATAGTAGTACGGCGCCCCTGGAGCAAATTAGGGTTAAAGGCCTTGCCCAAGGGCACATCGACCCAATGCTCTAACCGCTAGGCTACCTGCCGCCCTATAAATATACTGCATAAAGCCGTGAATGATATCCAAAACGTATCACTTAAGCCATATCAGTCATATTAAAATCAGTTATCAGTCATTATTTAATACTCTGACCAAATTAAAATATCTACAGTTAATTTTCTCTTCTAGAATAGGCCTACATCTCTGTTCATATACTGAAAGAAAACCTCTCTAGGCACTCATCAGTTAAAAACTCCAAAGTTCAAAGTGAAACTGTCTTTTGAACTTTGACATATCGTCTGAACATAGAATTATAATTCTATTTCTGTGCTTCTGACATTTCTTTGTTTCTATGTCTGTCAGGTGGACATGTCAGTAATGGAGGAGATTCTGAAGCACATAGACCTCTATGACCCCAGGTTCTGTGTTGCTGTCATCGCCATCATCTTCAACCCTTTCTTCTGGAACGTGGTGAGTAATCAAAGCATAGAAGTAACATTAATAGAACAGACATTATTTCCATTCAAATTAATATTGATGAGTAATGAGTAGCCAATGCATAGAAATATAATTCATAGAACGGACCATCACATTCAAATTCATGTTTAGTGGCTGTTCTGGCGTAATTCTATTTATCAAATAACTAGAGAGCAGTGTTTCCCGACTCCGGTCCTCGAGTACCCCCAACAGTACATATTTAAAATCAAAGTTTATTGGTCGCGTATACAGTTTAACAGATATTATAGCGGGGGCAGCGAAATGCTTATGTTACTAGCTCTTTACAACTAGCTCTCTAATATGAACCATCCAAATAAATAATTCCATAGTCTCCTTTTGTCCTCACAACGGCTATTCAAATGATGGTAGTCCAAAACACTGCAGCTATTGATTATCCCAGGTGATCATAATCACGTATAGCTTATCTATAATCTATAGGCTACACGACTTGCAAGGAGATGGGTGTTTGATCCAAACAAAGAAGTATACATTTTCCATTATCCAAAATTACATTATCACATTGACAACGCTCGCTCGCTGGCTCAAGGATGTTTTTCCCTGGCTTGGAAACTACTTGCATAATTTTCTAAAATGATAAAACTGTTAGACATTTAGTCTAACGAGTTAGTAATTTGAACATGTAGGCCATAAATGTAGGCTAATAATATGATATTAGTGCCCAACAAAAAATTGGACAGCGAACATAGTATTTACTAGAGGACTGAGCATGCCCCCATTCTCATCGACGGGACTGTAGTGGAACAGGTTGAGAGCTTCAAGTTCCTTGGTGTCCACATCACCAACAAACTATCAAACACACCAAGACAGTAGTGAAGAGGGCACGACAAAGCCTATTCCCTCTCAGGAGACTGAAAAGATTTGGCATGGGTCCTCAGATCCTCAAAAAGTTATACAGCTGCACCATCGAGAGCAACCTGACTGGTTGCATCACCGCCTGGTATGGCAACTGCTCGGCCTCCAACCGCAAGGCACTACAGAGGGTAGTGCGTATGGCCCAGTACATCACTGGGGCCAAGCTTCCTGCCATCCAGGACCACTATACCAGGCGGTGTCAGAGGAAGGCCCTATAAATTGTCAAAGACTCCAGCCACCCTAGTCATAGACTGTTCTCTCTGCTACTGCACGGCAAGCGGTACCGGAGCGCCAAGTCTAGGTCCAAAATGCTTCTCAACAGCTTCTACCCCCAAGCCATAAGACTCCTGAACAGCTAATCATGGCTACCCAGACCACCCTTCCCCATCCCCCTCTTTTACGCTGCTGCTACTCTGTTTATTATTTATGCATAGTCACTTTAACTCTAGCCACATGTACATATTACCTCAATTACCTCGACTAGCCGGTGCCCCCTCACATTGACTCTGTACCGGTACCCCCTGTATATAGCCTCCCTACTGTTATTTTACATGGACTCTGTACCGGTACCCCCCTGTATATAGCCTCCCTACTGTTATTTCACATTGACTCTGTACCGGTACCCCCCTGTATATAGCCTCCCTACTGTTATTTCACATTGACTCTGTACCGGTACCCCCCTGTATATAGCCTCCCTACTGTTATTTTACTTTACTGCTGCTCTTTAGTTATTTGCTTTTATTTCTTTTACTTAACACTTTTTTCTTTTACTTTTTTCTTTTTAAAAAACAACTGAATTGTTGGTTAAGCGCTTGTAAATAAGCATTTCACTGTAATGTCTACACCTGTTGTATTCGGCGCATGTGGCAAATAAAATTTGATTTGATTTGAGTTCAGGTGGGCCTTCGCACCTCAGCAATCATTAGTCCTTTTGGAATCCTTTTGGAAGTTTTTCTTGGTAAGCCCTTCTCATAGTATTTAGTAGTTTATTAGGATCCCCATTAGCTACTACTAAAGCAGCAGCTACTCTTCCTATATAAATCGCATTTCAATAGCTGCATGCATCAATATCTATTGGAACAGGTAAATTATTTTGAGGATGATTGTTTTTGTTCGCTGGCGGTTGTGGCATCTAGCCTTGTGAAAAATATGGGTAATACATTCTTTGAACAAATAATTCCTTTTAGCCTATATTTGTCATCCTATGAAATCTATCTGATTTTATTATATTTAATCAGTAGCCTACAGGAACCTTACCTGAAGGGCAGTGTTGATTGGCAGGTTGGATCATGTCCAATGAGGTTGCAAGGTAAAAGTGGGAGGTGGGATCAGGTCCAATGAGGTTGCAGGATGGGCCCAAGCACATGAATACCACGGAGTAAAAAAAATAAAATAACATTTTTCCATGTGCACATGCTGCAGGGCTTAAGAACAATGGGCCTCATTCACCAACCGTTCTTACGAAGTAATGTGTTCTTAAACCCCACTTACGCACTTTTTACGAAGATTCTGACATTCACTAATGTTTTCTCATCTTGGATTTGTTCTTAGCTAAGAACAAAATCCACGCACACTTGAGCATTCTTACGCACATTTGAGTGATGACAGTTTGCTCCAAATAATTGGTTACTGCATTTCATTTAATTCTACATTACAATGATAGTATTTTAGTGTAATGTATTTATGATCGTTTGTTGAAAAGAAAATCATAGTATGCAAAGAAACACTAACACTGCAATTTACATCAGCAATTAAGCTGATTAAATCCTGCATTATGTGGTGATTGATCGCGCTATTTATAGGGCCAAATTGGCCCTGTATCTGCACATCAGGCGTGCTATCAAAATGGCACATCTACTGCTGCTTGACAACATTGCCGAGCGTGCTCTGAGAAGGGAACGCATCTTTGAGGCTCACGTTGATTTATTTGCAGAGACTGACGAGTACTTGATCGGACGGTTTAGACTTCCAAGACACGTTTTAATGGAGCTGTGTGATACTTTGGAGCCAGCGCTGCGAAGCCATACCCAACTGTCCAATCCCGTACCACCTCATGTGCAGGTACTCTCCACCTTGGGATTTTTAGCCACTGGGACATCTCAGCGGGAGTTAGCAGACCGGGTGGGGCATATCACAGCCATCCATCAGCCGCGCTCTCCCACGAGTTGTGGATGGAATAAATCAACTGGCCACACAATATATTTTCTTCCCCTACACAGCGCAACAGCTGCCGGCCAAGAGAGGGTTCTACTCTATTGCGGGTCTGCACAACGTAATCGGGGCAATAGACTGCACTCACGTGCGCATTAAGGCACCCTCACCAGACCCATTCCCATACCTCAACCGCAAGCAATATCACTCAATGTACAAGTCATCTGCGACTCCGACAACCATCTCTTGAACGTGGTCTCCCGCTTCCCAGGAGGTGCACATGACTCTTATATTTTGCAGAACAGTTCTGTGGGAATGCGCCTGGAACAAGGAGCTGCTGGAGACGCATGGCTCATTGGTAAGAATCGTTCAGTCACTTCAAATTCCAATTGTTGGTTTCAAAAAGTGGGTTTCTTCATTAATGACTTGTTTCATGAGGAGATCGGGGTATGCCCTTGCGCCCTGGCTAATGACGCCACTAACAAACCCTCAGACGCACCAAGAGGCCTCTTATAGCCACGCACGCACCCGCTCCACCATTGAGCGAACCATTGGTATTCTGAAGGGACGCTGGATGTGCTTGGACACAGCAGGGGGTAAGCTGCTTTACAAGCCAGAGAAGGTGAGTAGGACTAGTTGTTTTATTCAGGTTTGAAAAATGGAGAACATGTTGTAGAATAATCTAATTCCAACAATTCATTTAGTTTTTCTAGCTTTTGATCATCTTTATACCGTTTTTAGGTTTGCAGAATAATCATGGCCTGTTGTGGGTTACACGACATCGCTATGAAGCGTGGTGTTCCACTTCCACTTCAGCCACCACACCAGGATGTGCATCCTGACCCATTGCTGGGACCAGACAACCGACTTGGCGTGGAAGTCAGACAACAAATCATTTCTCGTTTTTGATTTGTTTTGTCCTTTAAATACCACGAATTAAACACATGAAATGACAGAGGTTTCAGTGCGCGTTCTTTATATTTTTAAATGTGTGTTTGTCTTTGAGTGTTTCTGATATTGTGGCCAGAGTAGAAGCGATTTCACAGAGACTTTGCGCAATCCGCTCCTGGTTATCCAAGACCGCATCGGAGATGACACGTGCAGTTTGACGGGACCTGGGGGCACGTACAGAGGCAGGCCTACTGCAGGAAGGCCGAATGGTGTCAGGTTCCTCTTCACAGAGGGGTTGCCTGGATTGGAGATCTGTAAATAACAAAAAATTATACTGAAAGTAAAACAGTCACAGTGCACTGATTTTTTTTTCTTCTTTTAGATGTTTGTTTGTTCAATATAGGCCTACTGCAGAAGGAATAGGATTTCAAACTGAATAAACTAGGAATTCAGGTGAGGACTCATTCACGGTCACATAGGCCCACATTTGATTTGACCAACTGGTGTAAAATTCCTTTCCAATGGTTTCACCGTTGCTTTCAGTTAAATTATGGCATGAAATTGCATAAATTCAGAAAGACTTGCTTACCGTCTGATTCACTGGTGGGAGATGGCCTTGGAGGATATGAAGCGGTTGATATAGGGCCCTGGTCAGTGTCCAGTTGCTCCGCTGATGGCACACCTGAGAGTGCCGTCTCACCAATAATGGCCCCGATGCGCTGGTCAATCTCAGATAACTCAGGGCCTGCATGCCCCCCTCCAGTGGTCAGCATGTCTCTTATGTTTGCCAATTGATTTTTTGGTCTCTGATTTTAAGTCAAACTATTTCTTTTTTACATCTTCAATTGAGCGACGTTGTCCAGAAACAGAGTTCACGGAATCCGTGATCTCCTTCCATGCCTCCGTTTTGTTGGTGGCTTTAAAACCACTGGAAACACTACTAAATATTATGCCTTGTTTGGCATTTACCTGTTGCAGTAGAATTTATATTTCAGAATTACTGAAGTTCCTTTTTCGTTTGGTGATCGGTGGACCACCACCGTCTGTGCGTCTTTTGGACATTCTCCAACTTTTCTTGCACACGGCCCTGAAGTGTCATGTCCTTATATGGGAATTTGCGGGGCGTTTTCTTATGCTAATTAGGAACAACTGGCACACGCTTTCAATTACGAAGACGTGGGATTCATTAATCCTAAGAACACAGGTGCGAACAATTCTGTTGTTTAAGAACGTGTCATGAATCTGACGTATACTTTTCTTAGGGAGTTTATTAAGAACAAAGTTTAGAAAATTCTTAGGTAGATATTGGTGAATGAGGCCCAATGACATACTACACATATATGACATAGTACCCAATTCTCAGGGACCCGTTTTTCCTCTTGAGCACTGATTTCAGATCTACTGACTTAAAAGTGTACATAACCTTAAATAATTCAAGATATGAAACCTCCCAATTTTTCCATCACCTCCAAAAAAAATGCTATGAAATCTCAAGATTCCCACATGTTGAATTCAGACAACACCTCTCTCCATTGTACTGAGGTGACGGCTTCATCATCCTTAACTGTAGATAATGGTTGCTGAGGTGTAGAAGTGATTATTCATAATGTGTTGGTCTTGTTTGGTATTGTGTTGTGGAAAACATAGGCTCCATCTATTAATTTAGGATCTTTGGTGTCACCGGTACTTTCCCCTTTCCCCTACTTTCCCCTTTCCCCTATTTTAGAGAGAGAAAGAAGGATAAAGAGAGAGATAGGGAGGGAGAGAGTGATTCATAGGGAATTCAGGTCACTGGGGTCCTGCGTGTTTGCCTGTGGAGTCTGGGTTGCCCTCTGACGCTCGCTAATCTATGCTATACATATGGTACTGTAGAGACGTATGTCCAAATACACACGTAAATAGAACCCCTCATGGCCCATTGACTGAATGGCCTTCCACTGCCTCACTGAATAATCTCCAGCGTTGCTTAGCAGAGAGAGACCTTTTCCATCACTTTTCTCCCCTCCGTCTTTACCTCTCCAAGTACATCTTATATTTTCCTCTGTTCCCTGCAGGTGATACAGTGGGGAGAACAAGTATTTGATACACTGCCGATTTTGCAGGTTTTCCTACTTACAAAGCATGTAGAGGTCTGTAATTTTTATCATAGGTACACTTCCACTGTGAGAGACGGAATCTAAAAAAATCCAGAAAATCACATTATATGAGTTTTAAGTAATTAATTTGCATTTTATTGCATGACATAAGTATTTGATACATCAGAAAAGCAGAACTTAATATTTGGTACAGAAACCTTTGTTTGCAATTACAGAGATCATACGTTTCCTGTAGGTCTTGACCAGGTTTGCACACACTGCAGCAGGGATTTTGGCCCACTCCTCCATACAGACCTTCTCCAGGCAATACGGACTTTCAGCTCCCTCCAAATATTTTCTATTGGGTTCAGGTCTGGAGACTGGCTAGGCCACTCCAGGACCTTGAGATGCTTCTTACGGAGCCACTCCTTAGTTGCCCTGGCTGTGTGTTTCGGGTCGTTGTCATGCTGGAAGACCCAGCCACGACCCATCTTCAATGCTCTTACTGAGGGAAGGAGGTTGTTGGCCAAGATCTCGCGATACATGGCCCCATCCATCCTCCCCTCAATACGGTGCAGTCGTCCTGTCCCCTTTGCAGAAAAGCATCCCCAAAGAATTATGTTTCCACCACCATGCTTCACGGTTGGGATGGTGTTCTTGGGGTTGTACTTATCCTTCTTCTTCCTCCAAACACGGCGAGTGGAGTTTAGACCAAAAAGCTATATTTTGTCTCATCAGACCACATGACCTTCTCCCATTCCTCCTCTGGATCATCCAGATGGTCATTGGCAAACTTCAGACGGGCCTGGACATGCGCTGGCTTGAGCAGGGGGACATTGCGTGCGCTGCAGGATTTTAATCCATGACGGCGTAGTGTGTTACTAATGGTTTTCTTTGAGACTGTGGTCCCAGCTCTCTTCAGGTCATTGACCAGGTCCTGCCGTGTAGTTCTGGGCTGATCCCTCACCTTCCTCATGATCATTGATGCCCCACGAGGTGAGATCTTGCATGGAGCCCCAGACCGAGGGTGATTGACCGTCATCTTGAACTTCTTCCATTTTCTAATAATTGCGCCAACAGTTGTTGCCTTCTCACCAAGCTGCTTGCCTATTGTCCTGTAGCCCATCCCAGCCTTGTGCAGGTCTACAATTCTATCCCTGATGTCCCTTACACAGCTCTCTGGTCTTGGCCATTGTGGAGAGGTTGGAGTCTGTTTGATTGAGTGTGTGGACAGGTGTCTTTTATACAGGTAACGAGTTCAAACAGGTGCAGTTAATACAGGTAATGAGTGGAGAACAGAAGGGGCTTCTTAAAGAAAAACTAACAGGTCTGTGAGAGCCGGAATTCTTACTGGTTGGTAGGTGATCAAATACTTATGTCATGCAATAAAATGCAAATTAATTACTTAAAAAGCATACAATGTGATGTTCTGGATTTTTGTTTTAGATTCCGTCTCTCACAGTTGAAGTGTACCTAGGATAAAAATTACAGACCTCTACATGCTTTGTAAGTAGGAAAACCTGCAAAATCGGCAGTGTATCAAATACTTGTTATCCCCACTGTAGGAAATGAGGTAGCAGGGTAAAATGCATTGCGAGTCATATTCCCCAATATATATATATATATAGCCTGGTTAAAATGTCCTAAGATTTAAGGTACAGAGACAAATAAAGAGCATGTAGTGAGTTCTATTGAGCAAGCTCCTTCTCTTTCTCGTAATGGTACATCCTGATCCGTGTATTTACATGGCTTTGGGTACAAGCTGTCTTGAGAAATCTCCATCCTTTCACCAATCCTGATTGCTATGTCATGTTATCTATCCACCATGGCCCACTGTGACACAGGCTCAGAGACAGAGGAGTCTCTCAGGGTGAGGGTGACGTTTGTGTGTGTCCACATTTTTGCGTGCATGCCTGTGTGTGTGCGAGTCTATCCAGCCAGGGAACACTTGTGCCTCTCTGTTAATCATGGGGTGGGCGGGGGCAGAAAAGCAAAGGTACAGTAACACTGTGATCCTTGTATCGTACTGCGAGACTTCTGGAGCCTTGTCGTCCTGCACGGCGGTGCTCGTTGCATAACGACTAACGAGGGTGAGCACAGAACGCTGTGTTCCCCCCTGAAACCAAGACATGGAGAGATGTTTTCTTCTGGACACCCCTTGTGTATCTCAATATACTTTACAGATGCATGAAGATGCACCAATACACATAAATAAAAACATGATATACAAGCACAGAACACACATGTAAACTCATGGGCTCACACACACTCGCTCTCTAGCGAAGTCAGGACGTACCCAACCCCACCTAGCTATCACTGATGGCTGACCTTTTTACACTGTGCAGGGTGCACCATGTGTACATACAAGGCCCTCTCCTTCCCCACCCCCTGTCCCTGCCACCAACAGCTGGGAGAATGGTCTGGCTGGTCCTCAGTTTTCTGAGCAGCGGTTGTACTATTCAGGGTTGTGATATTCTTGGCGTACCACATCAAAGCTGATGTTTTGGCTTAGCTCATCAAAGCAGCACGTTGAGCTCCTTTATCTTGTCTCTCTACCAGAGGGTTAGGGTTACTGTGAATGGAAGGTGAGACCCCCCCCAGCCGCACCGCCGTAATAGGTGTGTGTGTGTGCGTGCGTGTTTCAAAGAGTTATCACGGTTAGGCGGAGTGCCACTTATTTCTTTAAAAAACTACACTGAACAAAAATATACACACAACATGTAAAGTGTTGGTCCCATGTTTCATGAGCTGAAATAAAAGATACCAGAAATGTTCCATAAGCATAAAAAGCTTATTTCTCTCAAATTTTGTGCACAAATCTGTTTACATCCCTGTTAGTGAGCATTTCTCCTTTGCCAAGATAATCCATCCACCTGACAGGTGTGGCATATCAAGAAGCTGATTAAACAGCATGATCATTACACAGGTGCACGTTGTGCTGGGAACATTAAAAGGCCACTCTGAAATGTGCAGTTTTGTAACAGAACACAATGCCACAGATGTCTCAAGTTTTGAGGGAGCGTGCAATTGGCATGCTGACTGCAGGAATGTCCACAAGAGCTGTTGCCAGAGAATTGAATGTTAATTTCTCTACCATAAGCCGCCTCCAACGTCGTTTTAGAGAATTTGGCAGTACTTCCAACTGTCACGCCCTGGCTCTGGGGACTCTTAAATGTTGAGCCAGGGTGTGTAGTGTCTATGTTGTATTTTCTATGTTGTTGATCTAGATCGTGGTGATCTATGTTGGCCAGGGTGGTTCCCAATCAGAGGCAGCTGTTTCACGTTGTCTCTCATTGGGGACCATACTTAGGCAGCATGTTTGGCACTAGTCATTGTGGGATCTTGTTCCGTATGGTTTGTTTTGGTGTTAACCTAGGACTTCACGTATCGTTTGGTTTGTTGTTTTTGTTTGTGTGTTAAGTACGTTAATTAAATAAAATGTACGCTTACCACGCTGCGCCTTGGTCCGCTTCATCTAACGACGATCGTGACAGCCTCACAACTGCAGACCACTGCTCCCCTGCCCAGTCATGTGAAATCCATAGATTAGGGCCTAATGAATTTATTTCAGTTTACTTATTTCCTTACGTGAACCTATGATTGGGTTTTTATGTCCCTTGTCTTTTGCTTTTACCAATCTTCCGCCCTCTGTATCATGTTGCAATAGGAGAGAATAAGTTAGGAGAATGTGCCTCACACCCGATTAAAGCTGAGGTGCAGGAGATGAAGAGTAATACTGTAATGGAATAAAGTCTCCGCACACTCAGGATCAATGCACACATTTCATTTAATTAGGCTAAGCTTTCTGTCACAAGACTTTCATCAGAGCATATATTATGATGTCTTATCAATGATTTTCTGAGAGAGAGAGAGAGAGAGAGAGGGAGAGAGAACGAAGCCTGGGTCTTATTCTCTTTTGAGGGGTTTGTTCTCTTCAAAAGCTCTCCTGGTCTTGACACTGAAATCCTTTCTTAAAGAGTCATACTCCTCTCTGTCATCTTAACAGGAGAAGGATGCTGCCGGATGAAATGAGTGGATGACGCATTACTCCTTTGCTCTGTCTTCCTTTATGTTACCCTGCCTCTTTTTTTATCTGTCCTCTCTCACTTTCCTCTGACCATTCTTTTTATCCTCACTCCTCTTTTCCGCCTCTTAGTTACCATGTTTCCATCCAACTATTTTATGCGGATGAATTACCTGACTCGTGAAAAAAAGCACAACAGGCGCCATGGAAACAGCAAATTGTCAGTAAATGTTCCTAAATGTCGACAACGCAAAATAGGCTAGACGAGGGTGGATAATTATTTTGTCGATTAATGAGATTATGTGACAAATTGCGGCGGAAACGCTTTTATAAGCAAATATGAATAGAGTTGGGAGTCACGCGTTGTTGTGTTGTCCTCCTATTACGTTGGAAAGCATAAACAGTATATCAGTCTTCAGATTAAATAAATGATGATGAACCTCACAAGGTGGTGAAAGTGCACGGTGATGAGCTTGATGCTAATTTTCATATAAATATCGAGGGTATTATTCATATAGGCTAGTTGTGACGATGATCGATGCTTGGCTGCCAATTGACAAATACAAATGATCTTGTTCTTATCCATAAATCCTCATCATGTTGGCTATCCTCCAATTTATCTCTGAATTGTTGTGTGTGCCCTGCCCAGACTGGATCTGAAGTTTGCTATTTATTACAACACTTCTGTGGCCCAAAAAAAAGTGGGTATATGGCTTATACCGGCGTATACCCTCCACTACACCACTGGCCCTTTTTGTTTTACAAAATGTGCACTCTCCTACATGAGTGCGCTGGTTTTTCGGTTGCTGTCCTTTCAGAATCACAAACCTGTCACACACTGAAGGAATATACACTGCTCAAAAAAATAAAGGGAACACTTAAACAACACAATGTAACTCCAAGTCAATCACACTTCTGTGAAATCAAACTGTCCACTTAGGAAGCAACACTGATTGACAATACATTTCACAGGCTGTTGTGCAAATGGAATAGACAACAGGTGGAAATTATAGGCAATTAGCAAGACATCCCCAATAAAGGACTGGTTTTGCAGGTGGTGACCACAGACCACTTCTCAGTTCCTATGCTTCCTGGCTGATTTTTTGGTCACTTTTGAATGCTGGCGGTGCTTTCACTCTAGTGGTAGCATGAGACGGAGTCTACAACCCACACAAGTGGCTCAGGTAGTGCAGCTCATCCAGGATGGCACATCAATGCGAGCTGTGGCAAGAAGGTTTTCTGTGTCTGTCAGCGTATCGTCCAGAGCATGGAGGCGCTACCAGGAGACAGGCCAGTACATCAGGAGACGTGGAGGAGGCCGTAGGAGGGCAACAACCCAGCAGCAGGACTGCTACCTCCGCCTTTGTGCAAGGAGGAGCAGGAGGAGCACTGCCAGAGCCCTGCAAAATGACCTCCAGCAGGCCACAAATGTGCATGTGTCTGCTCAAGCGGTCAGAAACAGACTCCATGAGGGTGGTATGAGGGCCCGACGTCCACAGGTGGGGGTTGTGCTTACAGCCCAACACCGTGCAGGACGTTTGGCATTTGCCAGAGAACACCAAGATTGGCAAATTCGCCACTGGCGCCCTGTGCTCTTCACAGATGAAAGCAGGTTCACACTGAGCACGTGACAGACGTGACAGAGTCTGGAGACGCCGTGGAGAACGTTCTGCTGCCTGCAACATCCTCCAGCATGACTGGTTTGGCGGTGGGTCAGTCATGGTGTGGGGTGGCATTTCTTTGGGAGGCCGAACAGCCTTCCATGTGCTCGCCAGAGGTAGCCTGACTGCCATTAGGTACCGAGATGAGATCCTCAGACCCCTTGTGAGACCATATGCTGGTGCGGTTGGCCCTGTGTTCCTCCTAATACAAGACAATGCTAGACCTCATGTGGCTAGAGTGTGTCAGCAGTTCCTGCAAGAGGAAGGCATTGATGCTATGGACTGGCCCGCCCGTTCCCCAGACCTGAATCCAATTGAGCACATCAGGGACATCATGTCTCGCTCCATCCACCAACGCCACGTTGCACCACAGACTGTCCAGGAGTTGGCGGATGCTTTAGTCCAGGTCTGGGAGGAGATCCCTCAGGAGACCATCCGCCACCTCATCAGGAGCATGCCCAGGCGTTGTAGGAAGGTCATACAGGCACGTGGAGGCCACACACACTACTGAGCCTCATTTTGTTTTAAGGACATTACATCAAATTTGGATCAGCCTGTAGTGTGGTTTTCCACTTTAATTTTGAGGGTGACTCCAAATCCAGACCTCTATGGGTTGATCAATTTGATTTCCATTGATAATTTTTGTGTGATTTTGTTGTCAGCACATTCAACTAAGTATTTAATAAGATTATTTCATTCATTCAGATCTAGGATGTGTTATTTTAGTGTTCCCTTTATTTTTTTGAGCAGTGTAGGTTCGCCACTGTGCAAATATGTCTATAATAGATATAAAGGCTGTTAAGATCATGTTTCAAGAAAGGAGTGTATATATCTGGCCTGACGGAGCAGTTTTATGCTCTGACTGAATGGAAGCTGATAATTATTAGTTTTTTACTCCACTGGTCTCGGCTAGTCTCGGGAACAATTGATGAGCCTTCACTGTCCGACACTGGTCTCGAGTACTACAACACTGATTATGTATACCATCTAGTTAAAAGCCTCTCTCACAACACTGATTCTGTAAACCATCTAGTTAAAAGCCTCTCCCACAACACTGATTCTGTATACCATCTAGTTAAAAGCCTCTCCCACAACACTGTTTCTGTATACCATCTAGTTAAAAGCCTCTCCCATCTTCTCTCTGTTACTCGCCTGTTTCTCCAGCCCTTCCCCTCCTCTCTTCGCTCTGTCCTTCTCCCTCGATTTCTCCCAACCCTCTCTTCTCCCCACTCCGTCTTTCTCTCTGTCTCTCTCTCTCTCTCTCTCTGTCTGTCTCTCTGTCTCTCTGTCTCTTTGTCTGTCTCTCTCTCTCTCTCGCCCTCTCGCTCTGTCTCTCTCTCGCCGTCTCTCTCTCTCTCTCTGTCTCTCTCTCTCTCTGTCTCTCACTCTCGCCGTCTCTCTCTCTCGCCGTCTCTCTCTGTCCCTCTCTCTGTCTGTCTGTCTGTCTGTCATGTGTTGTATCTTAGCAACACTCTGCACAGTGGGTTGTGTTATGTTGTTTTGTGTCGCCTCGTGGCTTTGGGACAAAACAAGGAGCCTCATGGGTAATGCTGTACACAAACCTGTTTTTCCACCATATTAGCACGTTCTGTTCCGGACTCACTCCACATTTGTCACTGCTGTAATTTACTGTGACCAATATTTATTTCACAGTTCCTTTTCACATATCAAAGCAATCAGTATGGATAACATGGTGAAATAAATCATCTGTTTTTAAGGGCATTCCTTCCACACATTTGCAGAGACAGAGTATCTGCCCCAGGTTTTGCAGTTACAAGGACAACATGACACTTTTATCTGGGCTGGTTATGTAAATGCAAGCCCTTAACATGCATTATCAGTTGATTATATAACACTTTTACCTTTTAGACTCAAATGTAATATTGAAACACCAAAACAATATTGACTTTGAGTGATTTCCCCCATCAATTGGTTGATAACAATAACGCTTGGCACACTAAATGTCATGAAAGCAGTCATATTTTATAGGCATTTCTGTTTTGTAGCAACCAATGGTATTATTCTAATATTAGAGTAGAGAGTTTCGGGCTAGCAACACCAAGACCTGGTGGTCTCTGAAGTTTGCAGGCTTTTTCCAGTTCGTCTGGTCTTTTTTGTGGGTCACTCAGATCTTTTTTGCCAGTCATTCAGATCTGTTGTTGTTCAGAAACTCTTAACACAAGAAACAAAGTCAGAGAAACACTCACCATAAGGAGAGACTAAGGAAGACAAAGGGGTAGAGAAATATCGACCAACTCTAAAGGCTCAGACTGTGAGAGAACAGCCTTAGAAGTATAGAATTCTATTGAATCGGTACAGCACATGTGTCCTCACTCTCTGTGTAAGAATAACCTAAAAGCATTCTAGTGGGGCTGCGAGAAAGAGGAAAATGAAAACTCAGACAGAGAGGCTATTCAAGAGATCTTTCATATAATTTTGGAGAAAAGGGTAGAGCTTTTTTCACAAACATCTTACCTACAGTTGAAGTTGGAAGTTTACATACACCTTTGCCAAATACATTTAAACTCAATTTTTCACAATTCCTGATATTTAATCCTAGTAAAAATTCCCTGTCTTAGGTCAGTTAGGATCACCACTTTATTTTAAGAATGTGAAATATCAGAATAATAGTAGAGAGAATGATTTATTTCAGGTTTTATTTTTTTCATCACATTCCCAGTGGGTCAGAAGTTTACATACACTCAGTTAGTATTTGGTAGCATTGCCTTTAAATTATTTAACTTGGGTCAAACGTTTCGGGTAGCCTTCCACAAGCTTCCCACAGTAAGTTTGGTGAATTTTGGCCCATTCCTCCTGACAGAGCTGGTGTAACTGAGTCAGGTTTGTATGCCTCCTTGCTCGCACACGCCTTTTCAGTTCTGCCCACAAATGTTCTATAGGATTGAGGTCAGGGCTTTGTGATGGCCACTCCAATACCTTTACTTTGTTGTCCTTAAGCCATTTTGCCACAACTTTGGAAGTATGCTTGGGGTCATTGTCCATACTTTTTCTTCCAAAAACAACGATGGTCATTATGGCCAAACAGTTTATTTTTGTTTCATCAGACCAGAGGACATTTCTCCAAAAAGTACGATCTTTGTCCCAATGTGCAGTTGCAAACCTTAGTCTGGCTTTTTTATGGCAGTTTTGGAGCAGTGGCTTCTTCCTTGCTGAGCGGCCTTTCAGGTTATGTCAATATAGCACTCGTTTACTGTGGATATAGATACTTTTGTACCTGTTTCCACCAGCATCTTCACAAGGTCCTTTGATGTTGTTCTGGGATTGATTTGCACTTTTCGCACCAAAGTACATTCATCTCTAGGAGACAGAACGCATCTCCTTCCTGAGCAATATGACAGCTGCGTGGTCCCATGATGTTTATACTTGCTTACTATTGTTTGTACAGATGAACGTGGTACCTTCAGGCGTTTGGAAATTGCTCCCAAGGTTGAACCAGACTTGTGGAGGTCTACAATTTTTTTTCTGAGGTCTTGGCTGATTTTCTTTTGATTTTCCCATGATGTAAAGCAAAGAGGCACTGAGTTTGAAGGTAGGCCTTGAAATACATCCACAGGTACACCTCCAATTGACTCAAATGATGTCAATTAGCCTATCAAAAGCTTCTAAATCCATGACATCATTTTCTGGAATTTTCCAAGGTGTTTAAAGGCACAGTCAACTTAGCGTATGTATGTAAACTTCTGGAATTGTGATACAGTGAATTATAAGTGAAATAATCTGTATGTAAACATTGTTGGAAAGATTACTTGTGTCTTGCACAAAGTAGATGTCCTAACCGACTTGCCAAAACTATAGTTTGTTAACAAGAAATTTGTGGAGTGGTTGAAAAACAAGTTTTAATGACTCCAACCTAAGTGTATGTAAACTTCCGACTTTAACTTGTCTTTAGGACCGTTCTGTGTGTCTTTTAGCTATGCCCGCCCTGCCCTTTAATGTAGAACTAGCTCACATTCCTCTGCAGTGTGCTCAGTCAGCCATGTTGACATTGAGGCAGGGTCAGCCTGTTCCTCTTCTTGTCTCATCTCTCTGACTCTGCGGCTAGCTGGCGGCACTAACGTCAACCAGATTACTCAATACTTTTACTGATTACACTCGGGTTACAGTGTCAACAAAGCTAGATTCACAACCTAGCATTAGACAATGTTGCCCTTTGCCCCAAAATGACTTTCTACACTGACCGTACAGCAGGGTTTCCCAAACTCGGTCCTCGGGAACCAAAGGGGTGCACGTTTTGGTTTTTGCCCCAGCACTACCCAGCTGATTCAAATAATCAACTAATCATCAAATAAAATGAAATAAAATTGTATTTGCCACATGCGCCGAATACAACAGGTGTAGACCTTACAGTGAAATGCTTACTTACAAGCCCTTAACCAACAATGCAGTTTTAAGAAAAAAAGTGTTAAGTAAAAAATAGATCAGTAAAAAAAAGAGCAGCAGTAAAATAACAGTAGGGAGGCTATATACAGGGGGTACCGGTACAGAGTCAATGTGAAATAACAGTAGGGAGGCTATATACAGGGGGTACCGGTACAGAGTCAATGTGCGGGGGTACCGGTTAGTAGAGGTAATTGAGGTAATCTGTACATTCTTTGAATCATCTGTGTAGCACTAGGGCAAAAACCAAAACATGCACCCCTTGGGGTCCCCAGGACCGAGTTTGGGAAACGCTGCCATACAGTAACAGCACAGCTTCTCCCACCAAGTTGAAGTACAGCTTCTACCATCAAGTTGAAGCATGAACTGCTACTGCACATGCTACATATGGTTCCTGCACATGCTGCACAAGGCTCCTGCACAACCAATGAAAGAAAAACATTAAATCACCCTAAAGGACCCTCTACATTTATACAGTAATTGCTGAAAAAGCAACATACACTCTGGTACAGCATGCCTTTTCACCCACACAGCGTCCAACACCTCACTAGCACAATAGCATACACACCCTTGTGGAGTTTTTGACATGACAGTTTTCACTCATTCTATAAGGTGAATGAGGAGGCTCGATGTAAAGTGGTGGGCGGCGGTGGTAGCATTGGAGTTATCAATGGGTGTTGATGAAAAACAACGTTGACGAAAAACTGCAGTCAAACCTCTCTCCCATCCACCTTACTACCACCACAGGTGCCTCACTCCTATCTCCATTTGAATAAGCAGCCTCTCAGGCCCAGAGATGGAAGTAGCCACTTGGGTAGAATGGGTGCCACGCCAGCCAGCCAATTAGCCAGCAGGGCCTAGTTACATAAGGACCCTTTTTCCCCCATCGGATGTCTTATAGAGTGCCTGAGTAGGCCTTATGCGCCATAGCCCAAAACAATCAGCCAGAGCATGAGTCAGCAAGAAAGAGAGGAGCTTAGGAGAACTAGCTGACAAAGGATTTAGAAAGGAGGGGTGCGGGGGTGAAGAGATAAGAGGAGAAGCACAATATGATAAAAGGCTAGCAGGGAGACTAAATGAAAATGTGGGCAGGTCAAAAATACGAAGAAATAATGAAGAATGACATGGTGGGTTTGACGGGGGGAATAGAAAGGAAGTAAGATTACTTTTCATTTCAGTGGAAAGAAGGGAAATAGAGGGGGGGAGAAGGGCGAGGGAAGCAAAAAAAATTCTAACAAAATTGAAGAGAAACATGATGGGGATTCTGCTTGAAGCCTCACATGTAATCGCCTGGTCTTCAAGGTTCCACCTGTGCTCATCTGAATGAATAGTTTGAAATCAGAGTTTTCACTGTAAAAGAGACATTGAGCAACTCTTCATCTTAGATGGTAGCTACTCCATGTCTTTCTATTGGCTGCCGATGTAACAGTCTATTCGTTGTATTAGTGCCAAGGTTACTTTGTAACTACTTCAGACTGTCAAGTGGACCAGGGACATTGTTTAGATTATTGTTGAATTTAATGGGGCAATCTGCAGTTCAAACAACAAGAAAGTGACCACCCCGCCAGTGTTTTGGTAAATAGCTGAGGGATGGGGCTGGAGAAATGTAATCACTCTCAAATTCATAGACAGAGCTATGAATGCAAGGACTGACTATCCATGAGATCAAAATTATAGTTTTAACCATGTTTTGAGGCTATACAGTGTTTGTTTACAATTTAATTATTTACATGGGGTAAAACAAGCTTATATTTTGGGTTCTTATGGGATACAACAATTGATCTAAACTCACAAGTTATATTCTGCAATAATCAATACCATTAATATACCATTAATTTAACAGTCCAAAAATGGATGCAGCAATCGCAGATATGTTGCAGCGATCACAATCACAAAAATATATTATAATGCGCAGCCACACTATACAGTCCTTTGCATATAATTGGGCCACCATGATCTTGTTGTCTTACAGCTAAAACGTAATTAGTTATATTTAGCCTAATGTATTAGCTAGGATGTTAGCGTTCCTTTAGATACGACAGCTATGGAGCATGTGTATGTGTGTACAAATTTTTAGCAGCTACCTCCGAACTCAGCCACACATGCACACACATGAACTCATGCGCACACACACACACACACCCACAGGTTTTTTTCTTGATCAAAAAGGGGCTTAAGTGGTGGGCGTGGCGGGGGCGTGGCAATGAGCGTGGTCAGCCCGTCGGCGTGGACAAGAACATTTTTGAGGCCCCCATCTTGCGGGCTAAGATCATTTTTGTGTTTTACAGCCAATTTCCTGCAATTCCCAAAATTAAATCATGGAGGTTAGAGAACTTTTGCAGTTTTAAAGCTCATTTCCTGCAATTCTACACATTTTACCATGGAGCTGAGATAAATTAAGCAGTTTTTTTAGCTATATTCCTGCAATTCTATACATTCTATGTTTTTATTCAAAAACATTACAACCAAATCAATACTACTGAATTAGTTTTTGTCTAGCTTCTATTTCAGTGATTGTTAGTTCTCAAGTATGTATTATAAAAAAAATATATAGGTCCATTATCTTTTCGACATACTTTATATCTGGTTTAAGTCGTTTAAGATAACACTTAAACAATTTTTCCATTCCAAAATTAATTTAAAATGTAATAAAAAAAAAAAAAAACTTTTGTTTAGTTTTTCACTGTTGGAACATAGGCGGCCCGAAAAACGTCCTTAGGCGGTCTGCCCAATACTTTTTTATGCAGAAAAAACCCTACACACACATGCACACACACATGCACCATCCTAACCCTGAAGGACTCCTTATTGAACTAGTGTCATGTCGGAACATAGCAAATAGCTGACATGGTTACCAAGTGGATCTGGTCATCAATAGTGTCCCTAGGCAACCTCCCACATTAACAATGTTCCGACATACAGTGAGGGAAAAAAGTATTTGATCCCCTGCTGATTTTGTATGTTTGCCCACCGACAAAGACATGATCAGTCTATAATTTTAATGGTAGGTTTATTTGAACAGTGAGAGACAGAATAACAACAAAAAAATCCAGAAAAATGCATGTCAAAAATGTTATAAATTGATTTGCATTTTAATGAGGGAAATAAGTATTTGACCCCTCTGCAAAACATGACTTAGTACTTGGTGGCAAAACCCTTGTTGGCAATCACAGAGGTCAGACGTTTCTTGTAGTTGGCCACCAGGTTTGCACACATCTCAGGAGGGATTTTGTTCCACTCCTTTTTGCAGATCTTCTCCAAGTCATTAAGGTTTCGAGGCTGATGTTTAGCAACTCGAAACTTCAGCTCCCTCCACAGATTTTCTATGGGATTAAGGTCTGGAGACTGGCTAGGCCACTCCAGGACCTTAATGTGCTTCTTCTTGAGCCACTCCTTTGTTGCCTTGGCCTGTGTTTTGGGTCATTGTCATGCTGGAATACCCATCCACGACCCATTGTCAATGCCCTGGCTGAGGGAAGGAGGTTCTCACCCAAGATTTGACGGTACATGGCCCCGTCCATCGTCCCTTTGATGCGGTGAAGTTGTCCTGTCCCCTTAGCAGAAAAACACCCCCAAAGCATAATGTTTCCACCTCCATGTTTGACGGTGGGGATGGTGTTCTTGGGGTCACAGGCAGCATTCCTCCTCCTCCAAACACGGCGAGTTGAGTTGATGCCAAAGAGCTCGATTTTGGTCTCACCTGACCACAACACTTTCACACAGTTCTCCTCTGAATCATTCAGATGTTAATTGGCAAACTTCAGACGGCCCTGTATATGTGCTTTCTTGAGCAGGGGGACCTTGCGGGCGCTGCAGGATTTCAGTCCTTCACGGCGTAGTGTGTTACCAATTGTTTTCTTGGTGACTATGGTCCCAGCTGCCTTGAGATCATTGACAAGATCCTCCCGTGTAGTTCTGGGCTGATTCCTCACCGTTCTCATGATCATTGCAACTCCACGAGGTGAGATCTTGCATGGAGCCCCAGGCCGAGGGAGATTGACAGTTCTTTTGTGTTTCTTTTGTATCCATTTGCGAATAATCGCACCAACTGTTGTCACCTTCTCACCAAGTCTTGTAGCCCATTCCAGCCTTGTGTAGGTCTACAATCTTGTCCCTGACATCCTTGGAGAGCTCTTTGGTCTTGGCCATGGTGGAGAGTTTGGAATCTGATTGATTGCTTCTGTGGACAGGTGTCTTTTATACAGGTAACAAGCTGAGATTAGGAGCACACCCATTAGGAGCACACCCACTAATCTCAGCTTGTTACCTGTATAAAAGACACCTGGGAGACAGAAATCTTTCTGATTGAGAGAGGGTCAAATACTTATTTCCCTCCTTAAAATGCAAAAATCAATTTATAACATTTTTGACATGCGTTTTTCTGGATTTTTTTGTTGTTATTCTGTCTCTCACTGTTCAAATAAACCTACCATTAAAATTATAGACTGATCATTTCCTTGTCAGTGGGCAAACGTACAAAATCAGCAGGGGATCAAATACTTTTTTCCCTCATTGTACACGTCTGCTGGTAATACGAGCGTCAAAATGGGACGCGCACTCGCGCTGGAAATCCAGCCTCCAGAGCTTTATCCCTATTTGCCCTGGCGTGAACATCCCCACCGGACACAATTAGTAGCTAGCTAGATGGAGCTCACAGAGGATATTTTCAATGAGTGTATTCAACTTTGTTTTCTATTCACCCAAGTTCACCCATATTAATTCCTCCATGACCGAGATGTCAAACTTAATCACGTCCGTCCATCACCAATGCACTGTATGCATTTTTACATAACATACATATATCCTACAACCAGATGCAGTGGGTTTAGAGCTAGACCGGTTTTTCAGGGTTTCCTATGAATTAGGAACTCACCTGGATAAACAAGCTAATGTTAAAGACCAGATGCAGTATGTTCGTGTCACGCTCGTTGAGTACAGGATTGGACCAAGGTGCAGCGTGGAATGCATACATGTTTATTAACTCAGTTAACACACGACAAAACAACGAAAGCAACGTAACGTGAGGCTCACAATGGCTACACACAAACAAGAGTCAAGATCCCACAACATAGGCAGGCAAAATGGCTACCTAAGTATGATCCCCAATCAGAGACAACGATCGACAGTTGCCTCTGATTGGGAACCACACCCGGCCAACATAGATCTAAACATACTAGATCTACACATAGATATACACATTACATAGATACTCACACCCTGACCAAACCAACTAGCAAACTCTATGTCAGGACGTGACAGTTCGCCTCAATGCCCATCCTATCTGTTCATTGATTCAATAAGTGATCGCCGATTGTGAGAATCTGCATTACTTATATGGATAATTAAAATGCTTTAGATTCATGATTTCACTCTTGATTTTAAAAGGATTACGGATGGATTACAGATTGATAGTCTCTATCCCCTACACAAATATTACAGTGCTTGTCTCCATAGCTGATTATTTTTCAGGATAGCCAGTGGAGTCATAATGTAGTAGCACAGACAACGGTTTGCATTCAGTCCTTCTGTGTCGTCGAGTGGGGATAAGGTCAAGGCTCTCTCTCTCTCAAGGCTCTCTCTCTCTCAAGGCTCTCGCTCTCAAGGCGCTCTCGCTCTCAAGGCGCTCTCGCTCTCAAGGCGCTCTCGCTCTCAAGGCTCTCTCTCTCTGTCTGTGTCTGTCTGTCTGTGTCTGTGTGTGTGTGTGTGTGTGTGTGTGTGTGTTTCATGACCATTTTATCTATGGCCCAGACAATTATAAACTATGCAGTGTACATTTATTATTTTTCCCAAGTCTTTGACTAGTCAGGGCTGCGTAGCATAGGTAGCCTAGTGGTTAAGGGCGTTGGGCCAGTAACCGAAAGGTCGCTAGTTCGAATCCCTGAACCGACTAGCTGAAAAATCTGTCTGTGCCCTTGAGCAAGGCACTTAACCCTAATTGTTCCTGTAAATTGCTCTGGATAAGAGTGTCTGCTAAATGACTAAAATAGAAATGTCTAGTGGAACAAAGGTCACGGTGTGATATAGATGAGGTTCACCTTGACGGGGGAGAAGGTAGTAGCATCGCTTTTTATACAGACAAAACAGTAATGGTATTGTCTTTGGTTGTTTAGTTAACACTATATATCAACTGTGCATCTAGGGGGGAGTTCTGTGTATCCTGTTATGCATGTCATTAGAGCATGTTCTGTTCCCTCTGTTTCCCTGGGCTGGGGACAGGGACGGCGCGCGGCCGTGCATTAATACGGGGCATGTGGTGATTACGCTGGTTCTAGGGCCCTGTCAGAGAACCGTGCCCCAGGGGACAGAGCCTGCACCCACTAAGACACTCAGTACATCTGTAGTATAGCCCACAAACACACATTTAAGAGCTCCTAATGCATCATATCAGAGGCGAGCCAGGACCTTGTTGTCAGAATTACATCCGTGGTAAGTAACTGGATGGAGTGGCCTGTCCAGGCTGTTACCTAAGCCTTGATTGAATCTGTGAAGGGTGCTGGCACAGAATGCATTCACATAGTGTGGTAATGCTTTGATCTACCTTTGTATTTATAGTACCTTCTGTCATAGAGCATACAGTGAGGGAAAAAAGTATTTGATCCCCTGCTGATTTTGTACGTTTGCCCACTGACAAAATGATCAGTCTATAATTTTACTGGTAGGTTTATTTGAACAGTGAGAGACAGAATAACAACAACAAATCGAGCTCTTTGGCATCAACTCAACTCGCCTTCTTTGGAGGAGGAGGAATGCTGCCTATGACCCCAAGAACACCATCCCCACCGTCAAACATGGAGGTGGAAACATTATGCTTTGGGGGTGTTTTTCTGCTAAGGGGACAGGACAACTTCACTGCATCAAAGGGACGATGGATGGGGCCATGTACTGTCAAATCTTGGGTGAGAACCTCCTTCCCTCAGCCAGGGCATTGAAAATGGGTCGTGGATGGGTATTCCAGCATGACAATGACCCAAAACACACGGCCAAGGCAACAAAGGAGTGGCTCAAGAAGAAGCACATTAAGGTCCTGGAATGGCCTAGCCAGTCTCCAGACCTTAATCCCATAGAAAATCTGTGGAGGGAGCTGAAAGTTCGAGTTGCCAAACGTCAGCCTCGAAACCTTAATGACTTGGAGAAGATCTGCAAAGAGGAGTGGAACAAAATCCCTCCTGAGATGTGTGCAAACCTGGTGGCCAACTACAAGAAACGTCTGACCTCTGTGATTGCCAACAAGGGTTTTGCCATCAAGTACTAAGTCATGTTTTGCAGAGTGGTCAAATACTTATTTCCCTCATTAAAATGCAAATCAATTGATAACATTTTTGAAATGTGTTTTTCTGGATTTTTTTGTTGTTATTCTGTCTCTCACTGTTCAAATAAACCTACCATTAAAATTATAGACTGATCATGTCTTTGTCAGTGGGCAAACGTACAAAATCAGCAGGGGATCAAATACTTTTTTCCCTCACTGTAAGTATTCACCATCCCATGTCTTTTCATCCTGAAAAACTCCCCAGTCTTTGTCGATGTCAAGCATATCCATACCATGATGCAGCCACTACCATGCTTGAAATTAAGTAGGCAGTTACTCAGTGATGTGTTGTGTTGGATTTGCCACAAACATAAGGCTTTGCATTTAGGCCAAAAAGTGTATTTCTTTGCTGTGTTTTTTTTGCAGTATTACTTTAGTGCCTTATTGCATACATACAGTGCCTTCAGAAAGTATTTACAACCATTTACTTTTTCCCACATTTTGTTGTGTGACAGCCTGAATTTAAAATGTATTAAATTGAGTTTTTTTTTTTTGTCACTGGCCTACAACCAATACCCCATATTGTCAAAGTGGACTCATGTTCAACAATATTGTAGTTACTCCACAATACTTACTGTAATGAATACTCGGACAGAGTGGTAAGATCCAATCGCAGAATAGCGATGCTTTATTAGAGTACAGACAAGGGAATAGCTTAATCGTGGTCGGGCGGGCTGGGGTCAAAACCGGGCCAGGCATATACAGGCAGAGGTACCAATGGAGCGGGCTTAGTCGTAGTCGGGGGCACAGGCACAGGATCAGAGAACGGTAATCACTGGGGTAGACAAGCAGAGGATTAAGCAATTTGGGGAGTCAAACAACAAGGCACAGGTCGGATACACGGGTAATCAAAAACAACAAACTCTCTCTCTCTCTCGGAACAAAACGCTTAGCAAGTCACAAAGGAACAATACCTCGCGCCGACTGAGCTTCTGAGCACACCTTAAATCCTACACTAATTACTGTCAGGTGTGCTCAGAACTCAGGTGAACCAGATCGAGTCTGATGACTCCCCCTCTCTGTAGATCGGGGAAGTGTCAGACTCTGTCTAGACCCTGCCAACCCCCGATCCCTTACACTTACCTAATTGACAGAGTGAAAATAAGGAAGCCTGTACAGAATAAAAATATCTCAAAACATACATCCTGTTTGCAATAAGACTGCAAATAATGTGGCAAAGAAATAAACTTTATGTCCTGAATACAAAGCGTTATGTTTGGGGCAAATCCAACACAACACATCACTGAGTACCACTCTTCATATTTCCAAGCATGGTGGTGGCTGCATCATGTTATGGGTATGCTTGTCATCGGCAAGGACTAGGGAGTTTTTGTAAATTTATTTTTATTCTCCCCAATTTCGTGATTACGATGTTGTGTCATCGCTGCAACTCCCCAACGGGCTCAGGAGAGGCGAAGGTCGAGTCATGTGTCCTCCGAAACATGACCCTCCAAAACGCGCTTTTTAACACCCGCTCACTTAACCTGGAAGCCAGCTGCACCAATGTGTCGGAGGAAACAACGTTCAACTGACGACCGAAGTCAGCCTTCAGGCGCCCAGCCCGCCACAAGGAGTTGCTAGAGCGCGATGAGCCAAGTAAAGCCCCCCTGGCCAAACCCTCCCCTAACCCGGACGACGCTGGGCCAATTGTGCGCCGCCCTATGGGACTCCCGGTCACGGCCGGTAATGACACTGGGATCGAACCCCAGGCTGTAGTGACGCTGCAACATTGCAATGCAGTGCCTTAGACTACGACTATGGAGTTTTTTATGATAAAAAGAAACGGAATAGGCAAACTCCTAGTGGAAAACCTGGTTGTCTGCTTTCCAACAGACACTGGGCGACAAATTCACCTTTCAGCAAGACAATAACCTAAAACACAAGGCCAAATCTACACTGGAGTTGCTTACCAAGACGACGTTGAATGTTCCTGAGTGGCCTAGTTACAGTTTTGACTTAAATTGGCTTGAAAATCTATGGCAAGACTTGAAAATGGCTGCCAATAGTGATTCTAATATCAAATCAAATCAAATCAAATCAAATTTTATTGGTCACATGCGCCGAATACAACAGGTGCAGACATTACAGTGAAATGCTTACTTACAGCCCTTAACCAACAGTGCATTTATTTTAAACAAAAAAGTAAGAATAAAACAACAACAAAAAAGTGTTGAGAAAAAAGAGCAGAAGTAAAAATAAAGTGACAGTAGGGGAGGGCTATATATACAATAGAATAAAGTGACAGTAGGAGGCTATAGCATAGGGGTACCGTTGCATAGTCAATGTGCGGCACCGGCTGGAGGTTGAGGAATATGTACATGTGGGTAGAGTTAAAGTGACTATGCATAAATACTTAACAGAGTAGCAGCAGCGTAAAAAGGGATGGGGTGGGGGGCAGTGCAAATAGTCCGGGCAGTTATGATTAGCTGTTCAGGAGTCTTATGGCTTGGGGGTAGAAGCTGTTGCGAAGGTCTTTTGGACCTAGACTTGGCTCTCGGTACCGCTTGCCGTGCGGTAGCAGAGAGAACAGTCTATGACTAGGGTGACTGGAGTCTTTGACAATTTTGAGGGCCTTCCTCTGACACCGGTAAGAGGTCCTGGATGGCAGGGAGCTTTGCCCCAGTGATGTACTGGGCCGTACGCACTACCCTCTGTAGTGCCTTGCGGTCAGAGGCCAAGCAGTTGCCATACCAGGCGGTGATGCAACCAGTCAGGATGCTTTCGATGGTGCAGCTGTAGAATTTTTTGAGGATCTGAGGACCCATGCCAAATCTTTTTAGTCTCCTGAGGGAGGATAGGCTTTGTCGTTGCCCTCTTCACGACTGTCTTGGTGTGTTTGGACCATGATAGTTTGTTGGTGATGTGGACACCAAGGAACCTGAAGCTCTCAACCTGTTCCACTACAGCCCGTCGATGAGAATGGGGGCGTGCTCAGTCCTCTTTTTTTTCCTGTAGTCCACAATCATCTCCTTTGTCTTGGTCACGTTGAGGGAGGGGTTGTTGTCCTGGCACCACACGGCCAGATCTCTGACCTCCTCCTATAGGCTGTCTCATCGTTGTCGGTGATCAGGCCTACCACTGTTGTAGTCTCGTCGGCAAACTTAATGATGGTGTTGGAGTCGTGCCTGGCCATTGGCCGCAGTCATGGGTGAACAGAGAGTACAGGAGGGGACTGAGCACACCCCTGAGGGGCCCCGTGTTGAGGATCAGTGTGGCAGATGTGGTGCAGTTACTTACCCTTACCACCTGGGGCGCCGCTCGAGGAAGTCCAGGATCCAGTTGGCAGAGGGTGGTGTTTAGTCCCAGGATCCTTAGCTTAGTGATGAGCTTTGAGGGCACTATGGTGTTGAATGCTGAGCTGTAGTCAATGAATAGCATTCTCACGTAGGTGTTCCTCTTGTCCAGGTGGGGGGCGAGTGTGGAGTGCGATAGAGATTGCATCATCTGTGGATCTGGGCGGTATGCAAATTGGAGTGGGTCTAGGGTTTCTGGGAGTTTGCTGTGGATGTGAGCCATGACCAGTCTTTTAAAGCACTTGCCGCTACAGACGTCAGTGCCACGGGTTCGGTAGTCATTTAGGCAGGTTATCTTAGAGTTCTTGAGGGCACGGGACTATGGTGGTCTGCTTGAAACATGTTGGTATTACAGACTCAGTCAGGGACATGTTGAAAATGTCAGTGAAGACACTTGCCAGTTGGTCAGCACATGCTCGGAGTACACGTCCTGGTAATCCGTCTGGCCCTGCGGCCTTGTGAATGTTGACCTGCTTAAAAGTCTTACTCACATCGGCCACGGAGAGCGTGGATCACATAGTCGTTCGGGAACAGCTGGTGCTCTCACGGATGCTTCAGTGTTGCTTGCCTCGGCGAGCATAGAAGTGGTTTAGCTCGCCTGGTAGGCTTGTGTCACTGGGCAGCTCGCGGCTGTGCTTCCCTTTGTAGTCTGTAATAGTTTTCAAGCCCTGCCACATCCGACGAGCGTCAGAGCCAGTGTAGTATGAATTGACTCAGGGGGTTGAATACTTATCTAATCAAGATATATTAGTGTTGTATTTTTCATAATTATTTTGCAAATGTTTGAAGTTTTCTTCCAGAGTATTTAGTGTAGATCGTTGACAAAAAATGACAATTAAATCTATTTTAATTCCACTTTGAAATACAACAAAATGGGGAAAAAGTCAAGGGATGTGAATACTTTCTGAAGGCACTGTATGCATGTTTTTTCTCTTCTTTTCATGCTGTCATTTAGGTCATTATTGTGGAGTCACTACAATGTTGTTGAGCCATCCTCAGTTTTCTCCCATAACAGCCATTGAACAAGAATGGCCTCATGGTGACATCCCTAAGCAGTTTCCTTTCTGTCCTGCAGCTCAGTTCAGAACGACGACTGCATCTTTGATGTTTCTGGGTGGTTTAATACATCATCCACAGGATAATTATTAACTTGACCATGCTTAAAGATATATTCAATGTCTGATTTGTTATTCTTAGCCATCCACCAATCACTGCCCTTTTTCATGAGGCTTTCGAAAAGCTCCCTGGTCTTTGAAGTTGAATCTGTGCTTGAAATTCAATACTTGACTGAGGGACCTTACAGATGTATGTATGGGGGACAGAGGAAGGGGAGTCATAAAAAAATGTCAACCCCAATTATTTCACACATAGTGAGTCCATATAACTATGTGATTTGTTAAGCAACATTTTACTTCTGAACTAATTTAGGCTTGCCTAAACAAAAGGGCTGAATACTTACGCAACATCTATATTTTAGTTATTACATTTGTGTTAATATGTAGAACTTTCTTTTCACTTTGACATTATGGAGTATTTTGTGTAGATCAATGACATTTTACAATTAAATCTAATTTTGTAACGCAACAACGTGAAAAAAGTTGATGGGGTGTAGACTTTCGCACTGTAAGCGCAGTATACAGTTAAAGGAGGAAGGGTGCCAAAAATACATTTCTATGCAAATCCACAATAAAGTATCGTATGGTATCATATCGTAAAAACTCTGTAATGCCTCGAGTTAACATCTCGCATTCACGTCTTACTCCTTCCTGCACGTGGAGCCATAGCCGAGAGATGAGATGAGTCTATTCCCACCAGAATTGGAGCCATAGTTCACTCAGCAAAAACCACATTGTCAAATACAAAATCTAAGTATGGGCATTATGGCTACTGTAGCATCTGGTCTGTAACTGTGATTGAGGCATGGTGCACCCATTGAACAAAGAGTCATTGTTTATTTTTCATTAGAAAAACATGGACAAAATGCTTTTAGAGAAAGAGTAAGAATAGTCACACAGATAAACCAAATTGCATATGCACCTCAACCTGACCGTCATAAACCCAATGAATATGGACTGACCATCTCAACCCAATGACCATGCTCTCTCTGACCACCTCAACCTGACCGTCATAAACCCAATGAATATGGACTGACCATCTCAACCCAATGACCATGCTCTGTCTGACCACCTCAACCTGATCATTATAAACTGAATGGCCATGCCTTCTCTGACCACCTCAACCTGACCTTCATAAACCCAATGAATATGGACTGACCATCTCAACCCAATGACCAGAGAGAGAGAGAGAGAGGGAGACAAAGTCACATTCCTTCTTCATGTGTGAGTGCAGCTATTATACCGTAAATACCATAGTATATAGACAAACAAAATAAGGATAGCTATTCAAACAACACAGGAGCTTCTCATCTAAACCATATTGCACATAGTGTGGCACACTATGCAATGATTCACAAATGTGTGGATCTTTTAAAAGCCTTTAATTTTGCTAACAGAGCAAAAATGCTGTCTACTGGTATTAAGGTAATTCTTGCAAGGACATGTGGTGTGGGAGAGGTGTTGTCGTTACACTAACTAGAGTTGCAAAGCTACCGGTAATTTACCAAAGTCTTCAGTCATTTCGGAAATTAAATCTATTGTAACTTTGGTAATTTATACTTGAATAAAAAATTGTATTCATATATATTATTAATTCATTATATCAGTGTCCATATTGCCCATTAGTTTCTAGTAGATAGACCATATGGTTCAGGGCGGCAGGTAGCTTAGTGGTTAAGAGTGTTGTGCCAGTAACAGAAAGGTCGCTGGTTCTAATCCCCAAGCCGACTAGGTGAAAAATCTGTCGATGTGCCCTTGAGCAAGGCACTTAACCCTAATTGTTCCTGTAAGTTGCTCTGGATAAGAGTGTCTACTAAATGACAAAACAATTTTAAAAAATAATCAAGAGAAAATAGCCTAATTAATGCAAAACGCATCGAATCAACAATGGCATTATTTTCAATTAACTCTGCAACTCTTCCAACTATTGACTTTTTTCCCAACTGCCACCAGTTTGACACCATAACATTGACAACAAATACAAATTGGCACAGTATATAAATATTAATGCTGAAACCCTCATATTAAACACCAATGGTATTCACAAAATTGATGGTTTATATTTAGGATAATGTTTTACAGCTTTGTCATTCTATTATTTTTTTTTTTTCATTTTATAATCATCTTATTTAATGATTTCATATATTCCACATGTGATAAGGCCACAGTGATGCTACAGATAATTGATGAACACTGCATTAGAAAGGAAAGAGAGAGCAGAGGAGGGATGGAGACAGCCAGGATGGAGACAGCCAAGATGGAGACAGACAGGATGGAGACAGTCAGAATAGAGACAGACAGGATAGATGGAGAGACCCGTTTCTGAGCCTTAAAAGTGCAAGCGTGGATGAGGAGCCTTTGTACTATACTGGCACCATAGAGCGAGTGCTCTCAAGCTTCTAAAAGGTTGGTGTTACTATAGAGAAATGAAGAGAGGATTTCAAATTATAGGGGAGGGATAAATCGAATGTATGTGGACATTTAGAGTGGAATTTAGAATGTGTGACATCTGATGATGAGGATGGAAGAAAACGTCAAGTGTTTGACAGATGGAACCAATCACACAATCAAATGATAATGGCATGAGGGATAATGGCCATCTCCTATCTCTCTTACATTTACATTTAAGTAATTTAGCAGACGCTCTTATCCAGAGCGATTTACAAATTGGTGCATTCAACTTAGGATAGCCAGTGGGACAACCACATCTTGATCACAGTAAGTACATTTCTTTAAACAAGTCAGTGCTAGCAGGTGAAATAAGTCAGGTGTTAGTTTAGACAAAAGACAATGATAGTAAAGGGGGGGTAGAATAATTATTATTATCCTATCCCATGTATTCCTTAAAGAGGTAGGGTTTCAAGTGTCTCTGGAAGGTGGTCAGTGACTCTACTGTCCTGGCGTCGTGGGGGAGCTTGTTCCACCATTGGGGTGCCAGAGCAGCGAATAGCTTCGACTGGGCTGAGCGGGAACTGTGCTTCTGTAGAGGTAGGGGGGCTAGCAGGCCAGAGGTGGATGAACGTAGTGCCCTCGTTTGGGTGTATGGTCTGATCAGAGCCTGAAGGTAAGGAGGTGCCGTTCCCCTCACAGCTCCGTAGGCAAGCACCAGTGGAGTGTGCAGAGGAGCGGGGTGACGTGAGAGAACTTGGGAAGGTTGAACACCAGACGGGCTGCAGCATTCTGGATAAGTTGCATGGGTTTAATGGCACAGGCAGGGAGCTCAGCCAACATCAAGTTGCAGTAATCCAGACGGGAGATGACAAGTGCCTGGATTAGGACCTGTGCCACTTTCTGTGTAAGGTAGGGTCGTACTCTGCGAATGTTGTAGAGCATGAACCTGCAGGATCGGGTCACCGCTTTTATGTTAGTGGAGAACGACAGGGTGTTGTCCAGGGTCACGCCAAGGTTCTTTGCACTCTGGGAGGAGGACACAATGGAGTTGTCAACCGTGATGGCGAGATCATGGAGCAGGCAGTCCTTCCTCGGGAGGAAGAGCAGCTCCGTCTTGCCGAGGTTCAGCTTGAGGTGGTGATCCGACATCCACACTGATATGTCTGCCAGAGATGCGATTCGCCACCTGGTTATCAGAAGGGGGAAAGGAGAAAATGAATTGTGTGTCGCAACTCAATATTTATATTTATTTATATAATAGACTGAATGTGAACCTGGTTACCTTTTGTGATTGAATAGGGTTGAGCGGTCCATAGTGTACAGAAAAGTACCAGACTCAATTGAAAAGGTCCATAGTGTAATAATAGCATGCTGACATCTGTGTGTTGTGGTTTGTTCCACGAACAATAGTGAGTGCCTTTTATGTCCTTGTGACAATATGTGTGTTCGTTTTGATAAAACACTCAATTTAACCGTTGGATCACATATATCTAAAGTACGCTCTAACGAAACTAAATCATGTTAGTAATTCCAATAGTAGTATGTTTAAAAAAATGTCATGTTTGTCCGACTTCTAGGAATATTTTAACCCACTTAACCTCAACATTTCCCCAAGTTTTCAACATACAGTGCCTTCAGAAAGTATTCACATCCGTTAACTTTTTCCACTTTTTGTTGTGTTACAGCCTGAGATGTTGTGCCTAAACACAATACCCCATAATGTCACATTTTTACCAAACAATCCAGCACAACACATCACTGAGTACCACTCTTCATATTTTCAAGCATTGTGGTGGCTGCATCATGTTATGGGTATGCTTGACATCGGACTAGGGAGATTTTTTGGGATAAAAATAAACAGAATATAGCTAAGCACATGCAAAATCCTAGAGGAAAGCCTGGTTCAGTCTGCTTTCCAACAGACACTGGGAGACAAATTCACCTTTCAGCAGGACAATAACCTACAGCACAAGGCCAAATATACACTGGAGTTGCTTACCAAGAAGACAGTGGATGTTCCTGAGTGGCCAAGTTACAGTTTTAACTTAAATCATTGCTGTGCAGCCATGAGCACCAACATCTTGACAGAGCTTGAATAATTTTTTAAGAATAAAGGGCTAATGTTGCACAATCCAGGTGTGTAAAGCTCTTAGAGACTTACCCAAGAAGACTCACCACTGTAATCGCTGCCAACAGTGTTTCTAACATGTATTGATTCAGGGAGCTGAATATTTATACATTACTATATTTTAGTTATTTAATTTCTATCAATCTAAAAAAATGTTTTTACAAAAATAGACATCTTCCACTTTGACATTATAATATTTTGTGTAGATTGTTGACAAAAAAAGAAAATTAAATCCATTTCAATCCCACTTTGTAACAACAAAATGTGAATAAATCCAAGGGGTATGAATACTTTTGCAAGGCACTGTAGTTTCAGTGCCAATAATGAGTTTAAGTACTTTCTGAATACCTGTTCAGAAGAGTGCAGAGAAAGTTGACAATGATAACGATTGTTTATTGCACAGCTGAGGAACATGCTTCATGAGAGTATACTTTTTCATATTTAACTTAAATGTCCACAGAATATATTTGAAGCATACAGGAAAAACGCATGTCAAAAATTGTATTAATTGATTTGCATTTTAATGAGGGAAATAAGTATTTGACCCCCTCTCAATCAGAAAGATTTCTGGCTCCCAGGTGTCTTTTATACAGGTAACGAGCTGAGATTAGGAGCACACTCTTAAAGGGAGTGCTCTAATCTCAGTTTGTTACCTGTATAAAAGACACCTGCCACAAAAGCAATCAATCAATCAGATTCCAAACTCTCCACCATGGCCAAGACCAAAGAGCTCTCCAAGGATGTCAGGGACAAGAATGTAGACCTACACAAGGCTGGAATGGGCTACAAGACCATCGCCAAGCAGCTTGGTGAGAAGGTGACAATAGTTGGTGCGATTATTCGCAAATGGAAGAAACACAAAACAACTGTCAATCTCCCTCGGCCTGGGGCTCCATGCAAAATCTCACCTCGTGGAGTTGCAATGATCATGAGAACGGTGAGGAATCAACCCAGAACTACACGGGAGGATCTTGTCAATGATCTCAAGGCAGCTGGGACCATAGTCACCAAGAAAACAATTGGTAATACACTACGCCGCAAAGGACTGAAATCCTGCAGTGCCCGCAAGGTCCCCCTGCTCAAGAAAGCACATATACATGCCCATCTGAAGTTTGCCAATGTACATCCGAATGATTCAGAGGAGAACTGGGTGAAAGTGTTGTGGTCAGATGAGACCAAAATGGAGCTCTTTGGCATCAACTCAACTCGCCGTGTTTGGAGGAGGAGGAATGCTGCCTATGACCCCAAGAACACCATCCCCACCGTCAAACATGGAGGTGGAAACATTATGCTTTGGGGGGGTTTTTCTGCTAAGGGCACAGGACAACTTCACCGCATCAAAGGGACGATGGACGGGGCCATGTACCGTCAAATCTTGGATGAGAACCTCCCTCAGCCAGGGCATTGAAAATGGGTCGTGGATGGGTATTCCAGCATGACAATGACCCAAAACACACGGCCAAGGCAACAGAGGAGTGGCTCAAGAAGAAGCACATTAAGGTTCTGGAGTGGCCCAGCCAGTCTCCAGACCTTAATCCCATAGAAAATCTGTGGAGGGAGCTGAACGTTCGAGTTGCCAAACGTCAGCCTCGAAACCTTAATGACTTGGAGAATATCTGCAGAGAGGAGTGGGACAAAATCCCTCCTGAGATGTGTGCAAACCTGGTGGCCAACTACAAGAAACGTCTGATATCTGTGATGGCCAACAAGGGTTTTTCCACCAAGTACTAAGTCATGTTTTGCAGAGGGGTCAAATACTTATTTCCCTCATTAAAATGAAAATCAATTTACAGTGGGGGAAAAAAGGATTTAGTCAGCCAACAATTGTGCAAGTTCTCCCACTTAAAAAGATGAGAGAGGCCTGTAATTTTCATCATAGGTACACGTCAACTATGACAGACAAATTGAGATTTTTTCCCCCAGAAAATCACATTGTAGGATTTTTTATGAATTTATTTGCAAATTATGGTGGAAAATAAGTATTTGGTCACCTACAAACAAGCAAGATTTCTGGCTCTCACAGACCTGTAACTTCTTCTTTAAGAGGCTCCTCTGTCCTCCACTCGTTACCTGTATTAATGGCACCTGTTTGAACTTGTTATCAGTATAAAAGACACCTGTCCACAACCTCAAACAGTCACACTCCAAACTCCACTATGGCCAAGACCAAAGAGCTGTCAAAGGACACCAGAAACAAAATTGTAGACCTGCACCAGGCTGGGAAGACTGAATCTGCAATAGGTAAGCAGCTTGGTTTTAAGAAATCAACTGTGGGAGCAATTATTTAGGAAATGGAAGACATACAAGACCACTGATAATCTCCCTCGATCTGGGGCTCCACGCAAGATCTCACCCCGTTGGGTCAAAATGATCACAAGAACGGTGAGCAAAAATCCCAGAACCACACGGGGGGACCTAGTGAATGACCTGCAGAGAGCTGGGACCAAAGTAACAAAGCCTACCATCAGTAACACACTACGCCGCCAGGGACTCAAATCCTGCAGTGCCAGACGTGTCCCCCTGCTTAAGCCAGTACATGTCCAGGCCCGTCTGAAGTTTGCTAGAGTGCTTTTGGATGATCCAGAAGAGGATTGGGAGAATGTCATATGGTCAGATGAAACCAAAATATAACATTTTGGTAAAAACTCAACTCGTCGTGTTTGGAGGACAAAGAATGCTGAGTTGCATCCAAAGAACACCATACATACTGTGAAGCATGGGGGTGGAAACATCATGCTTTGGGGCTGTTTTTCTGCAAAGGGACCAGGACGACTGATCCGTGTAAAGGAAAGAATGAATGGGGCCATGTATCGTGAGATTTTGAGTGAAAACCTCCTTCCATCACCAAGGGCATTGAAGATGAAACGTGGCTGGGTCTTTCAGCATGACAATGATCCCAAACACACCGCCCGGGCAACGATGGAGTGGCTTCGTAAGAAGCATTTCAAGGTCCTGGAGTGGCCTAGCCAGTCTCCAGATCTCAACCCCATAGAAAATCTTTCGAGGAAGTTGAAAGTCCGTGTTGCCCAGCGACAGCCCCAAAACATCACTGCTCTAGAGGAGATCTGCATGTAGGAATGGGCCAAAATACCAGCAACAGTGTGTGAAAACCTTGTGAAGACTTACAGAAAACGTTTGACCTGTGTCATTGCCAACAAAGGGTATATAACAAAGTATTGAGAAACTTTTGTTATTGACCAAATACTTATTTTCCACCATAATCAGCAAATAAATTCATAAAAAATCCTACAATGTGATTTTCAGCATTTTTTTCTCATTTTGTCTGTCATAGTTGACGTGTACCTATGATGAAAATTACAGGCCTCTCTCATCTTTTTAAGTGGGAGAACTTGCACAATTGGTGGCTGAAGCATGCATGAGAGCACCAGCTGTTCCGGATGACTATGTGATCACGCTCTCCGTAGCCGATGTGAGTAAGACTTTTAAGCAGGTCAACATTCACAAGGCCGCAGGGCCAGACGGATTACCAGGACGTGTACTCCGAGCATGTGCTGACCAACTGGCAAGTGTCTTCACTGACATTTTCAACATGTCCCTGACTGAGTCTGTAATACCAACATGTTTCAAGCAGACCACCATAGTCCCCGTGCCCAAGAACTCTAAGATAACCTGCCTAAATGACTACCGACCCGTAGCACTGACGTCTGTAGCCATGAAGTGCTTTGAAAGACTGGTCATGGCTCACATCAACAGCATAATCCCAGAAACCCTAGACCCACTCCAATTTGCATACCGCCCCAACAGATTCACAGATGATGCAATCTCTATCGCACTCCACACTGCCCTTTCCCACCTGGACAAGAGGAACACCTACGAGAGAATGCTATTCATTGACTACAGCTCAGCATTCAACACCATAGTGCCCTCTAAGCTCATCACTAAGCTAAGGATCCTGGGACTAAACACCTCCCTCTGCAACTGGATCCTGGACTTCCTGACGGGCCGCCCCCAGGTGGTAAGGGTAGGTAACAACACATCTGCCACACTGATCCTCAACACGGGGGCCTCTCAGGGGTGCGTGCTCAGTCCCCTCCTGTACTCTCTGTTCACCCATGACTGCATGGCCAGGCACGACTCCAACACCATCATTAAGTTTGCCGACGACACAACAGTGATAGGCCTGATCACCGACAACGATGAGACAGCCTATAGGGAGGAGGTCAGAGATCTGGCCGTGTGGTGCCAGGACAACAACCTCTCCCTCAACGTGACCAAGACAAAGGGAGATGATTGTGGACTACAGGAAAAAAAAGAGGACTGAGCACGCCCCCATTCTCATCGACGGGGCTGTAGTGGAACAGGTTGAGAGCTTCAAGTTCCTTGGTGTCCACATCACCAACGAACTATCATGGTCCAAACACACCAAGACAGTCGTGAAGAGGGCACGACAAAGCCTATTCCCCCTCAGGAGACTAAAAGATTTGGCATGGGTCCTCAGATCCTCAAAAAATTATACAGCTGCACCATCGAGAGCATCCTGACTGGTTGCATCACCGCCTGGTATGGCAACTGCTTGGCCTCTGACCGCAAGGCACTACAGAGGGTAGTGCGTACGGCCCAGTACATCACTGGGGCAAAGCTTCCTGCCATCCAGAACCTCTATACCAGGCGGTGTCAGAGGAAGGCCCTCAAAATTGTCAAAGACTCCAGCCACCCTAGTCATAGACTGTTCTCTCTGCTACCGCACGGCAAGCGGTACCGGAGTGCCAAGTCTAGGTCCAAAAGACTTCTCAACAGCTTCTACCCCCAAGCCATAATACTCCTGAACAGCTAATCATGGCTACCCGGACTATTTGCACTGCCCCCCCACCCCATCCTTTTTACGCTGCTGCTACTCTGTTAAGTATTTATGCATAGTCACTTTAACTCTACCCACATGTACATATTACCTCAACTACCTCAACTAGCCGGTGCCCCCGCACATTGACTCTGCAACGGTACCCCCCTGTATATATAGCCTCCCTACTGTCACTTTATTTTACTTCTGCTCTTTTTTTCTCAACACTTTTTTTGTTGTTGTTTTATTCTTACTTTTTTTGTTTAAAATAAATGCACTGTTGGTTAAGGGCTGTAAGTAAGCATTTCACTGTAATGTCTGCACCTGTTGTATTCGGCGCATGTGACCAATAAAATTTGATTTGATTTGACTAAATACTTTTTTCCCCCACTGTATAACATTTTTGACATGCGTTTTTCTGTTTTTTTTTGTTGTTATTCTGTCTCTCACTGTTCAAATAAACCTACCATTAGAATTATAGACTGATCATTTCTTTGTCAGTGGGCAAACGTCCAAAATCAGCAGGGGATCAAATACTTTTTTCCCTCACTGTACTTTCAAAAATGCATGAGCACAAACATTTGCATTTTCCCCAGCATCCTTTTCTGGAGTTGAAGTTTTTATTTATAATATGATATTGTTCCTAATATTTAGCTTATTGAAATGTTTTGATGTTCATTTTCAAACTCAATAATGTTGTACTTTTAATTACACATTACATATTATGCATTACACATTTTATTGAAATGTTAATTTATTACCGTAATGTGAACAACTAAAGTGTGAAATGCCAATGGTGCATAGTTCTCAAAAGTGTTATTTGTAAATTGCATGTTAACATTGGCTGAGAAGATGCCTTGGTCAATCAAGGTAATCTTTACATGGCTAAGTATAATAGCTAATGTGGTTAATGAGTAGAAGTGTACTTGTAAAAGTATGCTTGAAACACATTATAAATACACTTTTTTTTGTAAAGAAAATAGAGTAATTCTAAATCAAATACATTTTAGTATAGTTCTAATTTATGAGAAATATACGTACATAAAATGTACTTAAGTTGTATTTCAAAGTATATTTGTTTTGCACTTTATCTAATATACTTAGAATATACTTAAGTACAAAAAAATTGTTCCAATTTAGATAATTTTAAATACTTATGTAAATATAATATTTTGCAAAAATGTCAAAAAACATGTTTTTGAATTCAGGCTATAACTCTAGAAAATGCGTAATAAGTCAAGGGGTACCAATACTTTCTGAAGGCACTGTAATTGTTAAGCCCGAGTTATTGTTTTGCTTTGACAAAGTCATTTCTGAAGATATTTATTGATTTGATGTTTTGTGGTGGAAAACTGAGTGTGTCGAGCATAACACGTCAAACCTCTTGCCCATAGATAGGAAATGTTTTAACAAGTTCACATGTTCTTGTTTGCATTCAATTGCCCCTCCCTGTTGCACACAACAAGCTTCCATTCCCCGTGTCACAAGGGGAGTTGTGGCTGATTTAAGAAGACATTGTCAACCCTGTTAGAGACAACCCAGTCACTTTAATTGTCACCTTTTTATAGTAATTTTTTATTTAATCTCCGGAGATGGGAAAACATATTTGTTATTAAGTTGAACATATGCTTTTTATAACAAAATGTTGACATTTTGTGAAATAAATGGTTATTTTGACAAAATTACACGACCAAAAAGGCACTTTATTTGTGAAATGACACTTGTGTTGTGTGTTCCAGGTGGCGCGTTGGGAGCATCGTACGAGAGGTCTGACCAGACTGTTTGGGGGTCCCTATCTGGCCTGCTACTGCCTAGGCACCCTCATCATCCTCCTCAACGTCTACCGCAGCCACAGGTTGGTGCCCATCTCTAGTCTCTCTCTCTCTCTCTCTCTCTCTCTCTCTCTCTCTCTCTCTCGCTCTTTATCTCTCTCTCGCTCTCTCTTCCCCTCTTTTTCTCCTCTCCTCCTCTGTCTCTCTGTCACGCACTTTGCTATCCTCCTTGTTTTCTTTAAAGACCGGTGGGGGTTGGGTTTACTTGCGTTCGTTTGTGCATTTGTGTGTGTAGTAGTAGATCACTTCAATTTCCACTGTGACCAGTCGTGTCAAATCCACCATATGGTCAGTCTTATGGCTGAAGGCTTTACTACAGTAACTTTTTGTAGTGGAGACCTGTAACTGCTGATGATTTTCTGTCATGGTGATGCACATTTTAGTTCTAAATCACTGTATATTTCTGAAATATGTTGTAGTACAAGTGTGGCTCAAGGCTGTGGCTCCCAAGACAAAGTAATCTTAAGTTATAGCTAATACCATATATGTCTTTATCAAGTGTCACATGAAACAACATAGTATTGGCACAAAGTGTAGAGACTTCTAGGGATTTTCCTTTGTCTATTCCTTTATTCCAAATAATCTGCATATATGTCTATTATGATTGATGTGGAAAATGCTCTTTGGAAAATATACAACTTTCATTGAAATGAATGGAGCTCTCAGCTCCTCTCCATATTTGGACAGTATGACCAACAGTTTACTGCTGCTGGTATTTTCCTGTTTATGGGGAGTAATCCACAACTTTCCATTCATAGAGAGATACTCGTCTGACTTAGTCCATCAGTTTAGACAGACAGGCCCATTTTTACCTCACACCTTAGTGGAACTAAATGTTGCATAAGTTACTTATAGTTTCCTGGAATGAATGGCTTTCCCACCCAAAGACTGTCCTTGCACTAACCTGGTCGTGGGGGGTGAGTAGGGGTAGGGGTGGAGGGTGTGCCCCTTTTCCTGTTAGGCAGAGCTGGTTTTGAAAGACGTATTCAGCAAGTACCCGACACCAAGTCATCTGACAGTTTCAATTTCAAGCCTCCACCCTCCATCTCTCCCTGGCTGGCAGCACATGTAGACATAAATTAAATGTGTGAATATAAATATATATATAATATACATTTATAAATTGAGCTCTCAGAGGTGTGGGAAATAGAAGGGAGGAGGAACACAGCTTTTTTGCATTTGTTTGTAACCTGCCTTCACCTCTGACGCACTGAATGAACAGAGATTGACAGACGGTGTAGTGCGTTCAGTGTGTTAAATCCTTTAGTTAGAGCAGCGTGACCTGACCTCTTCTATTGCACAATATACTCACTCGCCAGCTCACCTCATGGCTTAGTCTGTCACTGGCATAACCCTTCTGTCCCAGCATGGTGCGTCTGAGCTCTGAGTATCCTAGAGTTAGAATGTTAGTTTGTCTACATTCACAATGACCACGGACATGCACAGCTTACAGTATATGAACATAAACACGCATGCACGCACACGCACACACACACACAACAAGATTGTGAATAATTGTGTGAATGCCATGCTAATTTTCTAAATGCCATGCCGGTCCCTCTTGCCCACGACGCCACAGCTATTTTCTCACCTCCTCCCTGTGGGCACAAGTCAACAATAATAGCACAGACAGAGCCTTGGAGAACTTCATAAATTAGCATTTTTTAATGAAAACATTTGTGAATAATTGTTCCCTCTGACCTTTAGGGATGAGGTAGGACTAAATTAGATACATAAAATAAAAGCTCATCAATGCCTATGAACAGCACTATAATTATCTAAGAGTTCTAGCCTTCGACTCCCTTGATGATGACTCACTTGAAGTGTCTGGATTATTAGTACTTGTGAAGAGGGATAGAAAAAGGAGGAATAGATGGAGAGATCTACACCCGTTTATGAGCCCTAAAAGCTCAAGTGAGGATGAGGGAGCCTTTGTACCGTACTGGCACCATAGAGAGAGTGCTCTCAAGTTTTTATAAGCATTTACACTGCGTTCGGAAAGTATTCAGGCCCCTTGACTTTTTCTAAAATGGATTAAATGGTTTTTCCCCCTCATTAATCTACACACAATACCCCATAATGACAAAGCAAAAACTGTTTTTTAGACCCTTTACTCAGTACTTTGTTGAAGCACCTTTGGCAGCGATTTACAACCTTGAGTCTTCTTGGATTTGACGCTACAAGCTTGGCACACCTGTATTTGGGGAGTTTCTCCCATTTTTTGGAACCCTTCCCCAGATCTGTGCCTTGACAGAATCCTGTCTCAGAGCTCTACGGACAATGCCTTCGACCTCATGGCTTGGTTTTTGCTCTGACATGCACTGTCAACTGTGGGACCTTATATAGGCAGGTGTGTGCCTTTCCAAATCATGTCCAATCAATTTAATTTACCACAGGTGGACTCCAATCAAGTTGTAGAAACATCTCAAGGATGATCAATGGAAACAGGATGCACCTGAGCTCAATTTTGAGTCTCATAGCAAAGGGTCTGAATACTTACGTAAATAAGGTATTTCTGTTTTCTATTTTTAATACATTTGCAAAAATATCTAATAACCTGTTTTTGGCTTTGTCATAATGGGGTATTGTGTGTAGATTAAATGTCATTTAATCCATTTTAGAATAAGGCTGTATGGTAACAAAATGTGGAAAAGGGGAAGGGGTCTGAATACTTCCCGAATGCACCGTATAATTCAACATGTGTGTGCTTGTGCGTCTATCTGTGCATGTGCAACGATACAACACTACGTCACATTTATAACACAGAGAAACCTGATTGGTCTTTGTGCTTCCAATGTGGACCGCAATAAACCAGAAACCCCCCCCCCCTCAATCCACCTCTCTGAATAGTGTATACAGGTATAGCTGTCTTAAATGATTAAATTAAGCTATTCAAGGGTCTGGTTATAAGAAGCAATTGTGGTAATAGTTGTATAGAGGCTTTGGTTATAATAATGTTTGTAGATGCTTCAGTATTTGATAGTGTTTTGTCATTTTTTTCTGAAGCCCTTAACATCATATGAGGTTGAATAATCACATCCCACCACATGAGGTTGGTGGCACCTTAATTGGGGAGGATGGGCTCGTGGTATTTGTATTTGTATTTATTATGGATCCAAGGCAGCAGCTACTCTTCCTGGGGTCCAGCAAAATTAAGGCAGTTATACATTTTAAAAAACATTACAATACATTCATAACAGATTTCACAGCACACTATGTGTGCCCTCAGGCCCCTACTCCACTACCACATTTCTACAACACAGAATCCATGGGTACGTGTGTGTATAGTGCGTATGTTATCATGTGTTTATGCATGTGTATGTGCCTATGTTTGTGTTGCTTCACAGTGCCCGCTGTTCCATAAGGTGTGTTTTTATCTGTTTTTAAAATCTTGCATCAGTTACCTGATGTGGAATAGAGTTCCATGTAGCAATGGCTCTATGTAGTACTGTGCACCTCCCATAGTCTGTTCTGGACTTGGGGACTGTGAAGAGACCGCTGGTGGCATGTCTTGTGGGGTATGCATGGGTGTCTGGGCTGTGTGCCAGTCGTTCAGACAGACAGCTCAGTGCTTTGAACGTCATCACCTCTCACAAACACAAGCAGTGATGAAGTCAATCTCTCCTCCACTTTGAGCCAGGAGAGATTGACATGCATATTATTAATGTTTGTGTACATCCAAGGGCCAGCCGTGCTGCCCTGTTTTGAGCCAATTGCCCTCTTTGTGGCACCTGACCACATGACTGAACAGTAGTCCAGGTGCGATCAAACTAGAGCCTGTAGGACCTGCCTTGTTGATAGTGCTGTTAAGAAGGTAGAGCAGTGCTTTGTTATGGACAGACTTCTCCCCATCTTAGCTACTGTTGTATCAATATATTTTGACCATGACAGTCTACAATCCAGGGTTGCTCCAAGCAGTTTAGTCACCTCAACTTGCTCAATCTCCACAATATTTATTACAAGATTTAATTGAGGTTTGGAGTTTAGTGAATGATTTATTCCAAATACAATGCTTTTAGTTTTAGAAATATTTAGGACTAACTTATTCCTTGCCACCCACTCTGAAACTAAGTGCAACTCTTTTTTAAGTTTTGCAGTCATTTCAGTCGCTGTAGTAGCTGACATATATAGTGTTGAGTCATCCGCATACATAGACACACTGGCTTTACTCAAAGCCAGTGACATGTCATTAGTAAAGATTACAAAAAGTAATGGGCCTAGACAGCTGCCCTGGGAATTCCTGATCCTACCTGGATTATGTTGGAGTGGCTTCCATTAAAGAACACCCTCTGAATTATGTTAGACAGGTAACTCTGTATTCACGATATAGCAGGTGGAGTAAAGCCTTAACACATACGTTTTTCCAGCAGCAGACTGATCGATAATGTCAAAAGCCGCACTGAAGTCTAACAAAACAGCCCCCACAATATTTTTATCATACATTTCTCTCAGCCAATCATCAGTCATTTGTGTAAGTGCTGTGCTTGTTGAATGTCCTTCTCTATAAGCATGCTGAAGGCTTGTTGTCAATTTGTTTACTGTAAAATAGCATTGTATCTGGTCAAACACCATTTTTTCCAATAGTTTACTAAGGGTTGGTAACAGGCTAATTGGTTGGCTATTTGAGCAAGTAAAGGGGTTGTACTGTTCTTAGGTAGCGGAATGACTTTTGCTTCCCTCCAAGCCTGGGGTCACACACATTCTAGTAGGCTTAAATTGAAAATATGGCAAATAGGACTGGCAATATCGTCCGCTATTATCCTCAGTAATTTTCCATCCAAGTTGTCAGACCCAGGTGGCTTGTCATTGTTGATAGACAACAATATTTATTTCACCTCTTCCACACTCACTTTACGGAATTCAAAATTACAACGTTTGCCTTTCATAATTTGGTCAGATATACTTGGATGTGTAGTGTCAGCAATTGTTGCTGGCATGTCATGCCTAAATTTGCTAATCTTGCCAATGAAAAAATAATTAAAGTAGTTGGCAATATCAGTTGGTTTTGTGATGAATGAGCCATCTGATTCAATGAATGATTGCATTCTTTCCCAAAATGTCATTTAAGGTGCTCCAAACTTTTTACTGTCATTCTTTGTCATTTATCTTTGTTTCATAGTGTAGTTTCTTCTTCTTTTTATTTAGTTTAGTCACATGACTTCTCAATTTGCAATACGTTTGCAATACTTATCCCTCTCAACCATACCATTTTTCAATTCCTCATCAATCCACAGGGACTTAACTGTTTTTACAGTCATTTTCTTAATGGGTGCATGCTTATTAGTAACTGGAATAAGCAATTTCAGAAATGTGTCAACTGCAGTGTCTGTTTGATCCTCATTCCACACCACGGACCAACATATATTATTTACATCAACAACACAGGAATCACTACAAAACTTATTGTATGACCTCTTATACACAATATTAGACCCAGCCTTTGGAACTTTGGTTTTCCTAGTAATGGTAATGTTTGCGTGGTAATGTTTGATGCCATTCCGTTTGCTCTGTTCCGGCCATTATTATGAGCCATCCAGCCCCCAGTAGCAACAGTGTTCTGTGTCTAAATGAAAACCCTGCTGTCCTCATCAAAGAGAAGCTATTCTCCCCAAACTAACTCAGCCTCTCCTGGCCATTATGGCGTCTGTATTTCTCTAACTAACAGGAAGCATTTGACGCAAGTGAAACGATAAATCAATAAAGCAATCAATGAATCCCTTCCTTCATGGGATAGGGGTTCTTTTTCCTCAATCTCCACTGTTCGTTCACGTCAATAGACAGGCTATGCTCGCTCTCAGTCTCTCATGATGGGACCGAAAAATGGAAGGTTCTCTTGAACCGTTGAAAGTACTGCATGTATCTCAATGTCAGGGGGATAAAAATCACTACTTACCTTCTCGACATCCCAGTTTCCTTCAGATGCTGCTTCAAGATGCTGTTATAATCAGGTCTAACTTTTTAACTATCACATATTGTTGCAGTATGATGACTCATTTTCTTAAGCAAATCTGTCATGTTTATCACCTAAGGTACCATGACAACTTTCTGTGCCTTAGGAGACCCTATTCAGTCAACCAAGTGACAGGAGTCTCTCAAGCTGTGAGAGTGCCTTGTAAAAGTATCGAGTGCCTTACAAAAGTATTCAGACCCCTTGGATGCCTTCACATTTTGTGTTACAAAGTGGGATTAAAATGGATGTAATTGTCATTTTTTTGTTAACAATCTACGCAAAATACTCTAATGTCAAAGTGGAAGAAAAACAATATATATATATATATATATTATATTATATATATATATATATATATATATATATATTAGATTAATAAATATGTAATAAATACAATATAATCATTGCATAAGTATTCAGGTCCCTGAGTCCATACATGTTAAACTCCTTTGGCAGCGATTACAGCTGTGAGTCTTTCTGGGTAATAAGTCTCTAAGAGCTTTGGACACCTGGATTGTGGAATATTAGCCTATTATTCTTTTCAAAATTCTTCAAGCTCTGTCAAGGTGTTGGGGATCATGGCTAGACAGCAATTTCCAAGTCTTGCCAAAGTATCTCAAGCAGATTTAAGTCAAAACTGCCACTCAGGAATATTCACTGTCTTCTTGGTAAGCAACTCCAGTGTAGATTTAGCTGTGTGTTGTAGGTTAATATCCTGTTGAAAGGTGAATTACCCTCCCAGTGTCTGGTGTAAAGCAGACTGAAGTAGGTTTTGCTCTACGATTTTGCCTGTGCTTAGCCCTATCCCGTTTCTTTTTATCCTGAAAAACTCCTCAGTATTTGCCAATGTCAAGCATACCCATAACATGATGCAGCCACCACCGTGCTTGAAAATAATGAGGCAGTTACTCCCCAAACATAGGGCTTTGCATTTAGGCCCAAAAAAAGTATTATTTTGCCATATTTGTTTTTGCATTATTACTTTGCATGTTTTGGAATATTTACATTTTGTATATTTGTGTTCTTCTTTTCACTGTCATTTAGGTCATTATTGTGGAGTCATTACAATGTTGTTGATCATCCTCAGTTCTCTCCCATCACAGCCATTGAACTCTGTAGCTGTTTTAAAATCACCAATGGCCTCATGGTAACATCCCAGAGCAGTTTCATTCCTTTCCAGCAGCTCAGTTCAGAAGGACGACTGTATCTTTGGGGTGTCTGGGTGGTTTAATACATAATGCACAGCATACTTATTAACTAAACCATGCTTAAAGAGATATTCAATGTCTGATTTGTTGTTGTTACCTATCTACCAATCACTGCCCTTCTTTATGAGGCTTTCGAAAAGCTCCCTGGTCTTTGTACACTGAACAAAAATATAAACGCAACATGTAAAGTGTTGGTCCCATGTTTCATGAGTTGAAATAGAAGATCCCAGAAATATTCCGTACGCACAAAAAGCTTATTTCTCTCAAATTTTGTGCACAGATTTGTTTACATCCCTGTTAGTGAGCGTTTCTCCTTTGCCAAGATAATCCATCCACCTGACAGGTGTGGCATATCAAGAAGCTGATTAAACAGCATGATCATTACACAGGTGCACCTTGTGCTGGGGACAATAAAAGGCCACTAAAATATACAGTTTTGTCAAACACAAATGTCTCAAGTTTTGAGGGAGCGTGCAATTGGCATGCTGACTGTAGGAATGTCCACCAGAGCTGTTGCCAGAGAATTGAATGTTAATTTCTCTACCATAAGCCGCCTCCAACGTCGTTTTAGAGAATTTGGCAGGACATCCAACCGGCCTCAGAACCGCAGACCGTGTATGGCGTCATGTGGGCGAGCGGTTTGCTGATGTCAACGCTGTGAACAGAGTGCCCCAGGGTGGCGGTGGGGTTATGGTTTGGGCAGGCATAAGCTACTTACAATGAACACAATTACATTTTGTCGATGGCATTTCATTTGAATGCATAGAGATAACGTGACGAGATCCTAAGGCCCATTGCTGTGCCATTCCTCCCCGCCGTCACCTCATGTTTCAGCATGATAATGCAGGGTGCGATGTCGCAAGGATCTGTACACAATTCCTGAATGCTGAAAATGTCCCAGTTCTTCCATGGTCTTCATGCTCACCAGACATGTCACCCATTGAGCATGTTAGGGATGCTCTGGATTGACGTGTACGACAGTGTGTTCCAGTTTCCATCAATATCCAGCAACTTCGCACAGCCATTGAAGAGGACTGGGACAACATTCCACAGGTCAAAATCAACAGCCTGATCAACTATATGCAAAGGAGATGTGTCGCGCTGCCTTAGGCAAATGGTGGTCACACCAGATACTGACTGGTTTTCTGATCCACGCCCCTACTTTTTTTTATGTATCTGTGACCAACAGATGCATATCTGTATTCCCAGTCATGTGAAATCCATAGAATTCCTAATTTATTTATTTCAATTGATTGGTTTTCTTATATACATTTTAACTCAGTAAAATCTTTAGAATTGTTGCATGTTGCGTTTTATATTTTTGTTCGGTATAGTTGAATCTGTGCTTGAAGTTCAATACTTCACTGAGGGACCTTACAGATATCAGAGGAAGAGTTAGTAATTTAATGATCATGTCAACCCCCAGTCCATGTAACTTCTTATGTGATTTGTTAAGCCAAACTGTACTCCTGAACTAATTTAGGCTCGCTTAAACAAATGGGCTCATAACTTATGCAACGATTATATTTTATTTATTTAATTTTATTTCCACTTTGACATTACAGAGTATTTTGTGTATATTGTTGGTAAAAAAATGACAAAGCCATTTTCATCCCACTTTGTAACACAATATAATGTGAAGAAATCCAAGGGGTCTGGATACTTTTGCAAGGCACTCAAGTCTCTTTTTATTTCACACAGTAAAACATTTTAGGATAAATTATATCTCTAAGCACGGAAAGCCAGAACGCGTCGTGACCAATCACAACACTCAGTTTGACCCACATCGTCGGTGTGCGTGGGTGGTCCTCTGCAATTCAGAGAGTTTTGTCCTACTGACCAACTTTCCAATTGTGAAATTTGTCCTATTAAACAACACCACCCACTGACCGACATCAACAGAAATGGCCTCTCTCTCACGTCGCCATAAGGCAACAACCATCGTCAAAATCGCAGGTGAAATTGGGGTGAATTGTTACAGCCTGTCTCTCTTGAATGGTCCCTCTTTTCCCTCCTGTAATGACGAACTGTGGACAGCTGTTTTTGTGAGTGGTTTTCTCTGATGTCACAGCCTCTACCTGAACCTCTGCTGGTGCCCATGTTATGGCGTAGGGCCTATGGTGTGACTTTGTCATCGGTGTCCCCGCCATTCAGCCAGTTAGAGTTGTGAACCTGACAAGTAAAATGGGATAAACATTGAATTAGAGTGAAACCAGGCTCACCACATCCAGTTTGTGAAATTAGTAATATCACTGTCATCAAGTTTTCAAGATACAGTGGGGAGAACAAGTATTTGATGCACTGCCGATTTTGCAGGTTTTCCTACTTACAAAGCATGTAGAGGTCTGTAATTTTTTTATAATAGGTACACTTCAACTGTGAGAGACGGAATCTAAAACAAAAATCCAAAAAAATCACATTGTATGATTTTTAAGTAATTAATTTGCATTTTATTGCAATTGAGGCTGTTCTGAGGGCAAAAGGGGTGTGTTTTGTACACTCAGTGTATATGGTGTAGGTAGAATAGCCCACAATTATTATTAGTCAAATATGCCAGCTCTGATATTTTCTTCAAGAACAGAAACAGTTGCGATGAAAATCAATACACTGCACGAAAACAGGTCCCTTTTCAGTTAAATAATTTGCTTGGATTGTCTTGTTATTGATCATGTCTGTTGTGTTCTATAGCTGTGTAATAGTAAGAGTGAAAACTTGCTGTGTCGATGAGGACTCATACAGTATGTGTTGTCTTGTCTGATGTCTTGTCTCTGCCTGTGTTCTAAGTGGTTTGGAGTGGGTTTAATTAGCTTTTTTATTCATAATGGCTCCAAGCTGACATAGTCTTCCAGAGACCTAGAAAAGAGGAGATTGAAGCAACTGACTCTTCTCTATGAATCTGGAGATTCGTCATTCCTTCCGTTTCTTAGTGCCCTCCATTCCACACCTACAGGCGGTCCATTCACAAAGCTTTTTATCAGGGCCAAAGTTGGAAAACAATTACCTGTTTTCAGCCTTTTGAGCAAACATAAAGTGTTTAATGTTGAAGCACCAACATAAAGTGTCTTAATAGGGCGTTGGGCCACCACAAGTTGCCAGAACAGCTTCAATGCGCCTTGGCATAGACTCTATAAGTGTCTGGAACTCTATTGGAGGGATGCGACACCATTCCTCCACAAGGGATTCCATCATTTGGTGTTTTGTTGATGATGGTGGAAAACGCTGTCTCAGGTGCAGCTCCAGAATCTCCTATAAGTGTTCAATTGGGTTGAGATCTGGTGACTGAGACACACACACACCCCTTAAACCCCCTATACTCCTTTGAGACCCCTCTTTCAATGTCACTGAGATCTCTTCTAGCCATGGTAGCCAAAATAATGGGCAACTGGGCATTTTTATACATGACGCTAAGCATGAGGGGATGTTAATTGCTTAATTAACTCAGAAACCACACCTTTGTGGAAGCACCTGCTTTCAATATACTTTGTATCCCTCATTTACTCAAGTGTTTATTTTATTTTGGCAGTTACCTTAGCAACGTGTCTGTAACTTATCTTCTCAATTAACCTTACCAGAGAGTTATGTTAATTGCTTAATAAACTCAGGAACCTGCTTTCAATTAACTTTGTATCCTTCATTTACTGAAGTGTTTCCTTTATTTTGGCAGTTACCTGCAGGGCTCTACAGTGCGACCATTTTAGTCGCATATGCTCCAAAATATGTTTTACTGTGCTCCTCAATTTCTTTGTGTGTGCCTACATTTTTCAACTTAGGCGCACGCGGGCTCTTTGTAAAAAAAAAGGTCAGCGTAGAGTACTGACCTGTATGTGTGTGCGCTCATAGCTTTTGTTTGTGTATGTGTACATTATGTATGGAAGACTGTGCCAGACCAGAAGGGGAAACGTGGTTGGTATTAGAAGAAAACTAGGTTAGTGTCACGGTTTCGGCCGGTCCATCCTAAATTCGAGACGCCGGATGGGGGGTCTCCAATATCTCGTGGAGTGGGAGGGGTACGGCCCGGAGGAGCGGTGCTGGGTGCCGAGGAGGGACATCCTAGACCCGTCTCTTCTGACCGAGTTCCATCGTGGTCATCCCACGCGCCCTGCTCCGCGTCTTCCTGGTCGTCCTCGAGGCCGGGGTCGGCGCACGGCTGGAGCCGCGCGTCAAGGTGGGGGTACTGTCACGGTTTCGGCCGAGGCTGCTCCTTCTCCTTGTTCGGGCAGGCTTCGGCGGTCGTCGTCTCCGGAGAACTAGCTGCCACCGTTCTATGTTTCGATGTTTGATTGGTTTTGTCTGTTTTGTTACACCTGTTCCTTGTTAGTGTTCATTATGCGTCCTATAAGTTCTCTTGAGTTTTGTCATGTGTTGTGTGTAATTGTTCGTTGTCACTGTGGTATGCTAGTTCGTTTTTGTCTCTCTGTTCGGTGTAGTAGAGAGCTCCGCACTTTTGTGCCTTTGTATGTACTTTACCGGTGTGCGTAAAGTTCGCTTGCCTGCCAGGTTGTATGTAGCCGTGTTTGGCTTGTTCTTTTTGTCTTCACTAAAGAAGTCAGTGCGAAGCCTCTGTGTGTCCTGCGCTTGATTCCACACCACTTCTACACTCAACTGTGACAGAATTACACACCTTTACTATGGAATCAGCAGGAGCAGCCGCACCTACCGAGATTATTGAGGAGCGCCTTCGTGGACAGGAGGACAGGATCAACCAGATCGGGCACGCTCTGGATAGGGTGATGAACACCCTCCATCGATGGGAGGCCAGCGGGGTACCCACGCCCCCACCTACCACACCATCACCATCGGTCAGTCCACCTGTCCAACTTCCGGAACCCAGTGGGATTCGGCTCTCGCTCCCGAGGGCGTACGACGGCACCGCGGCCTGGTGTCAGGGTTTCCTGTTGCAAATCGAACTCTACCTTGGCACCGTACACCCGGTGCCCTCGGGACACGAGAGCGTTTCTGCCCTCATCTCCTGTCTCACCGGCAAGGCGTTGGAGTGGGCCAACGCCGAATGGAGGAGGATAGACGCCGCAACGATCACCTATGCGGAGTTCTCCCGCCGCTTCCGGGCAGTGTTCGACCATCCACCTGAGGGGAAGGCGGCGGGGGAGCGTCTATTCTACCTCCGGCAGGGGATGAGGAGCGCTCAAGAGTTTGCACTGGAGTTCCGGACTCTAGCGGCAGATGCAGGGTGGAATGAGCGGGCCCTCATAGATCACTTCCGCTGCAGCCTCAGGGAGGACGTCCGTAGCGAGTTGGCGTGCAGGGACACCACTCTTTCGTTTGACCAATTGGTTGACATGGCCATTCGGCTAGACACCCTGCTCGCCACCCGCGGACGTCCTGGGTGGGGGTCGCCCATTCCACCCTCCAGCACCTCCGAGCCAAGTCCTATGGAGCTCGGGGGTGCTGGCGCTAGAGAACGGAGGAGAAGGAGCCCGAGGGGGGCCGTCCCCTGCACCAACTGTGGCCGTGGAGGGCACACCGCGGCTAGGTGCTGGGGAGGGTCTCCTGGAGGAAGAGACAGCAGGCCACACATTGGGGAGTCCTCCCAGGTGAGTAGGCGCCCCACTTACCCAGAGCTTTCTGTCGTGCACATAACCATACCTGTTTGTTTTCCACAGGTTGCACCTCGTTCCCAGCATAAGGCACTAGTAGATTCAGGCGCAGCTGGGAATTTTGTAGATCGTAAATGTTGTATAGAGTTAGGGATCCCTCTCCTACCGGTTAATAATCCCTTCCCTGTACATGCCCTAGATAGCCGTCCGTTAGGATCCGGGTTGATCAGGGAGGTCACAGTGCCACTTAGGATGGAGACGCAGGGGGGTCATGAGGAGATGATTCAGCTATACCTGATTGACTCTCCTGCGTATCCGGTGGTGCTGGGGCTTCCCTGGTTGATTACTCACGATCCTACCATTTCGTGGCGAGAGAAGGCTCTTAAGGGGTGGTCTGCCCAGTGTGTGGGGCTATGTCTGGGTTTTTCCGTAGGGGCGACCTCGGTGGAGAGTCCAAACCAAATGCCCGCAATGCATGTTCCCCCCCGAGTATGAGGATTTAGCACTCGTGTTTAGCAAGGCGAGGGCGGCGCGATTGCCACCTCATAGACGGGGGGATTGTGCGATAGACCTCCAGGCAGGAGCTGCGCTCCCACGGAGCCATGTGTATCCTTTGTCACAAGAGGAGAAGAGGGCAATGGAGACATACATTTGCTGAGTCTCTGAGACAGGGATACATACGGCCCTCCACTTCCCCTGCGTCCTCGAGCTTCTTTTTTGTGAAGAAAAAAGATGGAGGTTTGCGCCCGTGTATCGATTACCGCGGTCTCAATCAGATTACTGTGAAATATAGTTATCCACTCCCTCTGATTGCGACTATGACGGAGTCATTACACGGGGCACGGTTCTTCACAAAATTGGACCTCAGGAGCGCATACAACTTGGTGCGCATTAGAGAGGGCGATGAATGGAAGACAGCATTTAGTACTACCTCGGGTCATTACGAGGATCTCGTCATGCCATACGGGTTAATGAATGCTCCATCAGTCTTCCAATCCTTTGTGGATGAGATCTTCCGGGACATGCAGGGGCAGGGAGTGGTCATGTACATAGACGATATTCTAGTGTACAGTTCTACCCGAGCCGAGCATGTAGCCCTGGTGCGCCGAGTGTTGAGGAGGCTGTTGGAGCATGACCTGTATGTCAAGGCAGAGAAATGTCTGTTCTTCCAGGAATTCGTCTCCTTTTTGGGTTATCAGTTGTCCGCGTCAGGGGTGAAGATGGAGGTTGACCGTGTGTCAGCCGTGCGTAATTGGCAAACCCCAACCACAGTGAAAGAGGTGCAGCAGTTCTTGGGCTTTGCGAATTACTACCGGAGGTTTATCCGGGGTTTTGGACAGGTGGCAGCTCCCATAACGTCCCTTCTGAAGGGGGGTCCGGTGCGCTTGCGGTGGTCAGCGGAGGCGAACAGGGCTTTTGGGAGACTGAAGGACCTGTTTACTTGGCCCGTGCTGGCGCATCCGGATCCCGCTTTACCATTCCAAGTGGAGGTGGACGCGTCAGAAGCCGGTATCGGGGCCGTTCTCTCGCAACGGTCCGGCACACCACCTAAACTCCGCCCCTGTGCTTTTTACTCGAAAAAGCTCAGTCCGGCGGAGCGAAATTATGACGTAGGGGACAGGGAGCTGTTAGCCGTGGTACAGGCCCTAAAGGTGTGGAGGCATTGGCTTGAGGGGGCTCAACACCCTTTTCTCATTTTGACTGACCACCGTAACCTGGAATACATTCGGGCAGCTAGGAGACTAAATCCTCGCCAGGCTCGGTGGACTATGTTTCTAGCCCGGTTCGTGTTTAAGATCACTTACATCCCTGGGTCCCAGAACGAGAAGGCAGACGCCCTGTCTCGGCGGTATGACACAGAGGAGAGGTCCGTTGAGCCCACTCCCATACTACCTGAGTCTTGTCTGGTGGCACCGGTGGTGTGGGAGGTCGATACGGAGATCGAGCGGGCGTTACGCACCGACCCTAGCCCTCCACAGTGTCCGGTTGATCGGACGTACGTCCCGCTCGAGGTCCGGGATCGACTCATTTATTGGGCTCACGTCACCCTCCTTTGGGCATCCAGGTATTGGCCGGACAGTGCACTGCCTTAGCACAAAGTACTGGTGGCCAACGTTAGCCAGGGATGTGAGGATTTATGTCTCCTCCTGCTCGGTGTGTGCCCAGTGTAAGGCGCCCAGACACTTGCCCAGGGGTAAGCTACAACCCCTGCCCGTTCCACAACGACCCTGGTCTCACCTCTCGGTGGATTTTGTTACAGACCTTCCCCCCTCACAGGGGAATACCACCATCCTGGTCGTTGTGGATCGGTTCTCGAAGGCCTTTCGTCTCCTTCCCATGCCGGGTCTTCCTACTGCCCTACAGACCGCTGAGGCTCTATTCACCCACGTCTTCCGGCATTACGGGGTACCCGAGGATATAGTGTCTGATCGAGGCCCCCAGTTTACCTCCAGAGTCTGGAGAGCGTTTATGGAGCGTTTGGGGGTTTCGGTGAGCCTTACCTCGGGTTACCACCCGGAGAGTAATGGGCAGGTTGAACGTGTCAACCAGGATGTGGGTAGGTTTCTAAGGTCGTATTGCCAGGGCCGGCCGGAGGAGTGGGCGAGGTATGTTCCCTGGGCCGAGATGGCACAGAACTCTCTCCGCCACTCCTCCACTAAACTAACTCCTTTCCAGTGTGTGTTAGGGTACCAGCCGGCTCTGGCACCTTGGCATCAGAGCCAGATCGAGGCCCCTGCGGTGGATGAGTGGGTGCGGCGCTCGGAGGAGACGTGGAACGCTGCACACATCCATCTGCAGCGAGCCATCCGTCGACATAAGACGAGCGCCGATCTCCACCACAGTGAGGGGCCAGTGTACGCACCTGGAGATCGAGTCTGGCTCTCGACCAGAAACCTGCCCCTCCGCCTGCCCTGCCGGAAGCTGGGTCGGCGGTTTGTGGGGCCTTTTAAAGTCCTGAGGAGATTGAACGAGGTGTGTTACAGGTTACAACTGCCAATTGATTACAAGAATATTAACCCCTCGTTCCATGTGTCTCTCCTCAGGCCGGTGGTAGCTGGTCCACTCCAGGACTATGAGATAGAAGAGACTCCTCCGCCCCCGCTGGACATCGAGGGGGCTCCGGCGTACACTGTTCGGTCCATCCTAGATTCGAGACGCCGGATGGGGGGTCTCCAATATCTCGTGGAGTGGGAGGGGTACGGCCCGGTGTGCGTAAAGTTCGCTTGCCTGCCAGGTTGTATGTAGCCGTGTTTGGCTTGTTCTTTTTGTCTTCACTAAAGACGTCAGTACGAAGCCTCTGTGTGTCCTGCGCTTGATTCCACACCACTTCTACACTCAACTGTGACAGTTAGGAAAGCTGGCAGGAGGGTCTTTGTTGTGATTCGCACATTTCTGTAGCATTACATTCAACTTCAACGGCAGACTACCAGGCATTGTGTGTGGGTGCTGGTGACCTGGTAGGAACACTGAAGACCCACTGTGGCAGCTGGGAATGAGATGGGAGGGGAGGAGTGACTCACTGTTTTTGTAATTCTCTGGTACTGTCATTTTCATTGGTCATTGTTCATTATTTTTGCACCAGTTGAATGTGCAACATATTTTTTGTTGTTGTGTGTGTGAAAATAACTACAAAAATGAATGTCAACTTTAAATTCTGTCTGGTTAACATAAACTCAGGGAGATCGTTCAAGATTGACGTCGAATTTGGTGGCTATCCATGTCCTGAGGATGTCGGGAAATGCATTCAAAACTGGTCAATAGGGGCAACAGTGAGCGCTATTACCATCAAATAGGCTTGGGTTTTGCTAGGGCGTTGTGGATGGGGGTGGTGGATGGGCGTAATCCTATGATCCCAGTCATGGACACTGCTTTTACATTTTTTGTTTTAACCATATTCCAAACCTTAACCCTTACCTTAACCATTCAGAATGAGTGCCTAAACTTAACGTTTAACTTTGACGTTTGGAGCACTTCGAAATCTCTTGTTTGGAAAAAGTGGATGAAGGTCTAATTCTGAAGAGAGACTGTGAGAGCTTGTTGCATAGTGTCCATGACAACAGCAAAGAAATCACAACCAAATAAAGTCATGGGAAACTTTTCCTATCAGATCATGGGTTAAGTTGGGAGTCCTTCAAAGTTTTACAGTATAAATAAAATGAAATCAATATCTTTCTCCGTTATATCGCTGGTGTTCCCTGATCATTTATCATGAAACTCTAAACATGTTATGGGTATTACGTGCAGAGGGCTTAGAGTATACACAGTATCTGTGTTTTTCAATCTAAATCCCTGGGAAAGTTTACTTTTCGCCATCATTATCAGATAAATAGTTTAAATAGTTTGTGTTTGCTCTTCTCAACAAAACATTTCCCCACGTTTCATTTCAGTAATGCGTTGACCTTAAGAAACTAGGCCAGCTTTGTGTACTTCATTGGCATACATGTTGAATCATCTCTCCTGTTTCATATGTATGATTGTTAACAAAAACAATGCTGCCTGCCTGCTTATTTCTAACCTTATCTCCCCTTTCCCTCTTCTCCTCTGTTCTTCCTCCCCTGCTCCTCTATTCTTCCTCTCCTTCTCTCTTCTCCCTTCTATTCTCTATGTTCTTTCATCTCCTCTTTTCCTCCTCTCCATCTGCACCTTTACCTCTCCCCATCTATTCCACCTTTCTCTTCCTATCCCTCAATCCTCCCCTCCCACCACCTTCTCCTCCCCCACGCCCCTTCCCTCTCTCCAGTATGACCGTGGCGATGAAGGCCCAGGCGAGGTGGGAGGTGATGGCCAGCCCAGAGGTGTTCTACGCGGGGGCAGCTCTCATGGCCCTGGGCTCTATCTTGGTGGTCACCAGCTTCCTGGCTCTCGGATTCACTGGGACCTTCCTGGGTGGGTCTTAAAGTTTCACTCCACTGCTTTTCAGAATATATTATAGTCGTATTAAGTTTCTTAAATTTGTTTTTCATTAGTTTGAATTAAAAGTATTTCATTTGTTTTTATTGTGCTAACGTTTGTGCAAATGCTGTGATGAAGGCAGAACGGTTGAAACGTTAGCAAAGTAAATACGTGAGACTTAGAAAGTGCAGTGTGTGTGAGTTTCTTTTGATACATATACACTGAGTGTACAAAACATTAGGAACACCTTTCTTATATTGAGTCGCACCCCCTTTTGCACTCAGACCTGCCTCAATTCATCAGGGCATGGACTCTAAAAGGTGTTGAAAGCATTCCACAGGGCCCATCTTGACTCCAATGCTGTCCTTTGGGTGGTGGACCATTCTTGATACACACAGTAAACTGTTGAGCGTGAAAAACCCAGCAGCGTTGTAGTTCTTGTGCCTGGCACCTACTACCAATATTCCCGCTAAGCCGTGGGCATGCAGCTCCCCTCGGACTGCCGCGCAGAATAAATATCAGCCCGCGCAGAGAAGCACTAGATTGAACTTCACTCAACTTTCTAGAGTTATCCCCTTTAGTTAACACTATCAACGTTTTGCTCAACTGTTGGAATTGTGATCGAATTAACTCAGTATTAGCCACTTTCAATGTAACATACTGAAACAAAACTAACTTTGCAAGAGATTGTCTTGTAGGCAGAGCGCATTGGAGTAGGATTCTATTGCATGAACAAAAGCTGAAGAACATACGCCCATCCAGGTATGTTTAGCAGGTGCTGGAGTTGTAGGTGAATTCATGAAAAATATAAAGGAAAACGCTGCACAACGCTGCACAATTTACCCCATATGTAACTCTGTGTTGTTGTTTTTATCGCACTGCTTTGCTTTATCTTGGCCAGGTCGCAGTTGTAAATGAGAACTTGTTCTCAACTGGTTTACCTGGTTAAATAAAGGTGAAATAAATAAATAAATAAAAAATGCTGATCATGCTATTATAATGTTTCGAACCTTAGGTCTTCATCAGGCATCCATATCCCAGGTGGGAGTGGAAGGTCCTATATATAGGGGCAGCACTCAGTGACATCACTTCCAGAAACAGGAAATAACAGAAAATATATAACATAGGTTCACAATATCAACATTCAGTGTATTGAAATATATGACCATACACAAGGAATGTGATCAATATTTACAGTAGTTATCATAAAATCACCTGGGAGCATGACCGGTGCACCATAACCAATCAGAGTTGCATTCGGCCTATATTCAAATAGCCATTGCCATATATGGGTCTGTGCCATTCACTTTGAACTGGACTGTGTTTAGGCTTCAGTGTTAGCTGTCGTGAGTAGATGTGCTTGTTTTGAGATCAAAGCGCGAGCTCCATGTAGCCACTTAAGCACATTTGTTCATATCGTTTGCTAGTTAGTGAGTTATTAGCCCAGTTATAGCTAATTTCTAGTCAACAATGGGGGAGTGGTTGCTTCCAACAAGAGCACAGAATGTGTGCATTTCTAGCCATCTTTGAAAAGCGAGTCAGGTAAACAGCTTTTTGATGTCTTAAAGGGGCAGTGTTGTATTTTGAGACAGTCTTGAATAAGCTGTACAGTAGCTTGTGAAAGTATTCACCCCCCTTGGCATTTTTCCTATTTTGTTACCGTACAACCTGGAATTAAAATTGATTTTTTGGCGGGGTTTGTATCATTTTATTTACACAACATGCCTACCACTTTGAAGATGTAAAATACATTTTCTTGTGAAACAAACAAGAAATAAGACACAAAAAAAACAGGAAATTTGAGCGTGCATAACTATTCACCCCCCCAAAGTCAATACTTTGTAGAGCCACCTTTTGCAGCAATTACAGCTGCAAGTCTCTTGTGGTATGTCTCTATAAGCTTGGCACATCTAGCCACTGGGATTTTTGCCCATTCTTCAAGGCAAAACTGCTCCAGCTCCTTCAAGTTGGATGGGTTCCGCTGGTGTACAGCAATCTTTAATTCATAACACACATTCTCAATTGGATTGAGGTCTGGGCTTTGACTAGGCCATTCCAAGACATTTAAATGTTTCCCCTTAAACCACTCAAGTGTTGCTTTAGCAGTATGCTTAGGGTCATTGTCCTGCTGGAAGGTGAACCTCCGTCCCAGTCTCAAATCTCTGGAAGACTGAAACCGGTTTCCCTCAAGAATTTCCCTGTATTTAGCGCCATCCATCATTCCTTCAATTCTGACCAGTTTGCCAGGCCCTGCCGATGGAAAAACATCCCCACAGCAGGATGGTGTTCTTGGGGTGATGAGAGGTGTTGGGTTTGCGCCAGACATTTTCTTTGATGGCCAAAAAGCTCAATTTTAGTCTCAGAGCCCAGCTCTGTGGAGTGTACGGCTTAAAGTGGTCCTATGGACAGATACTCCAAAGGGTTATCTTTGGTCTCTTTGTTGCCTCTCTGATTAATGCCGTCCTTGCCTGGTCCGTGAGTTTTGGTGGGTGGCCCTCTCTTGGCATGTTTGTTGTGCTCCGTGGGATGTTCAAAGTATATTTTTTTATAACCCAACCCTGATCTTGTCAGGCAGTCAGTGTGATGCGGTAGGACGAAGTCAGGCGCAGGACACAGAGCTAATCGAAAACGTACTTTACTCGTAGGTAACGTAAATAACATAACCTCCATGCAGGGAGGAACAAACCCGCTCACCAGACGACAACCAAACATGAACAAACACGCACACAACACAGTGGGAGCCAGAGGGTTAAATAGGAAATAAAACATAGACATAATGGGAACCAGGTGTGTACAATGAAGACAAAACAAGTAGAACACAGAAACATAGATCGGTGGCAGCTAGTACTCCGGTGACGACGAACACCAAAGCCTGCCCGAGCAAGTAGGAGGAGCAGCCTCGGCTGAATCTGTTACAGTACACCCCCCTTGACGCGCGGCTCCAGCCGTGCGCCGACACCGGCCTCGGGGACGGCCAGGAGGACGCGGCGCAGGGCAAGTCGGATGACGACGGTGGAAATCCCTCAACATGGAGGGATCGAGGATGTCCCTCCTAGGGACCCAGCACCGTTCCTCTGGACCGTAACCCTCACACTCCACGAGATACTGCAGGCCCCCCACCCGATGCCTCAAATCCAGGATGGAACGGACCGAGTACGCCGGTGCCCCCTCGATGTCCAGTGGGGGCGGAGGAACCTCCCGTATCTCAGACTCCTGGAGTGGACCAGCTACCACCGGTCTGAGGAGAGAGACATGGAACGAGGGGTTAATACGATACTCAGGAGGAAGCTGTAACCTATAACAAACCTCGTTCAATATCCTCAGGACTTTAAATGGCCCCACAAACCGCCGACCCAGCTTCCGGCAGGGCAGACAAAGGGCAGGTTTCGGGTCGAGAGCTAGACCCGGTCCCCCGGTGCATACGCCTCACTGCGGTGGCGGTCGGTGCTCGCCTTTTGTCGCCTGATGGCCCATTGCAGGCATACATGGCCAGCGTTCCAGGTCTCCTCCGAGCGCCGAAACCATTCATCCACCGCAGATGCCTCGATCTGGCTCTGATTCCATGGTGCCAGGACCGGCTGATAACCTAATACACACTGAAATGGAGAAAGGTTAGTGGAGGAGTGGCGGAGGGAATTTTGGGCCATCTCTGCCCAGGGGATGAAAACCGACCACTCCCCCGGCCGGTCCTGGCAATAGGACCGCAGAAACCTACCCACATCCTGGTTTACTCTTTCCACCTGCCCATTACTCTGGGGGGGAAACCCTGAAGTAAGGCTGACCGAGACCACCAGACGTTCCATGAACGCCCTCCAGACCTTTGAGGTGAACTGGGAACCCCAATCAGACACTATATCCTCAGGTACCCCGTAGTGCCGGAAGACATGTGTAAATAGGGCCTCCGCAGTCTGTAGGGCCGTAGGGAGACTGGGCATAGGAATGAGACGGCAGGACTTAGAAAACCAATCCACAACGACCAGGATTGTGGTGTTCCCTTGAGACGGGGGAAGGTCCGTAACAAAAGCCACCGATAGGTGGGACCACGGCCGTTGTGGAACGGGTAGGGTTTGTAATTTACCTCTGGGCAGGTATCTAGGTGCCTTACACTGAGCGCACACCGAGCAGGAGGAAACATAAACCCTCACGTCCTTGGCTAAAGTGGGCCAACAGTATTTCCCACTAAGTGCACTGTCCGACCGATGCCAGGATGACCAGAGGAGGGTGACGTGTGAGCCCAATAGATCAATCGATCGCGGACCTCTAACGGCACGTGCATACGACCCTCTGGACACTGGGGGGGAGTGGGCTCTGTACGTAACGCCCGCTTGATGTCCGCGTCAACCTCTCACACCACCGGTGCCACCAGACACGACGCCGGAAGTATGGGAGTGGGCTCAATGGACCTCTCCTCTGTGTCATACAGTCGGGACAGGGCGTCTGCCTTAGCATTCTGGGAACCTGGTCTGTATGAAAGGGTGAACACAAAACAAGTGAAAAACATGGCGCACCTTGCCTGGCGAGGGTTCAATCTCCTCGCCGCCCGGATGTACTCCAGATTGCGGTGGTCAGTCAAAATGAGAAAAGGGTGTTTAGCCCCCTCAAGCCAATGCCTCCACACTTTCAGAGCTTTAACCACAGCTAACAGCTCCCGGTCCCCCACATCATAGTTGCGCTCCGCCGGGCTGAGCTTCTTCGAAAAGAAAGCACGGGGCGGAGTTTTGGTGGCGTACCCGAGCGCTGAGACATTACAGCTCCTATCCCAGCCTCGGATGCGTCTACCTCTACCGTGAATGCTAAGGAGGGATCCGGATGAGCCAGCACTGGAGCCGAGGTAAACAGGTCCTTCAGGTGACCAAACGCCCTGTCCGCCTCGGCTGACCACTGCAGTCGCACTGGTCCCCCCTTCAGCAAGGAGGTAATGGGATCAGCTACCTGACCAAAGCCCCGGATAAACCTCCGGTAGTAGTTGGCAAACCCTAAGAATCGCTGCACCTCCTTAACCGTGGTTGGAGTCTGCCAATTACACAAGGCCGAAATGTGGTCAATCTCCATCTCCACCCCTGACGCGGACAGGCGGTGCCCTAGGAAGGAGACAGACTTTTGAAAGAACAGACATTTCTCCGCCTTGACGTACAGGTCATGTTCAGGGTACAGGGATTTTACTGCTGAGGGCTGAGGTAGTCATTTTCTCTGATTAATTCCCTTTCTGATTGTTTGGGGCATCCGGAAAAAAGCTTGTCCGGAGAAGACAAGGTGAGCACTACTATCAGTCCTGTGTTATGCCAACAGTAAAGCATCCTGAGACCATTCATGTGTGGGGTTGCTTCTCAGCCAAGAGAGTGGGCTCACTCACAATTTTGCCTAAGAACACAGCCATGAATAAAGAATGGTACCAACACATCCTCCGAGAGCAACTTCTCCCAACCATCCAAGAACAGTTTGGTGACGACCAATGCCTTTTCCAGCATGATGGAGCACCTTGCCATAAGGCAAAAGTGATAACTAAGTGGCTCGGGGAACAAAACATCGACATTTTGGGTCCATGGCCAGGAAACTGAGACCGTGAATGGTCCCCAGACCTTAATCCCATTGAGAACTTGTGGTCGATCCTCAAGAGGCGAGTGGACAAACAAAACCCCAGAAATTCTGACAAACTCCAAGCATTGATTATGCAAGAATGGGTTGCCATCAGTCAGGATGTGGCCCAGAAGTTAATTGACAGCATTCCAGGGTGGATTGCAGAGGTCTTGAAAAAGAAGGGTCAACACTGCAAATATTGACTCTTTGCATAAACCTAATGTAATTGTCAATAAAAGCCTTTGACACTTATGGAATGCTTGTAATTATACTTCAGTATAACATAGAATCATCTGACAAAAATATCTAAAAACCCTGAAGCAGCAAACTTTGTGAAGACCAATACTTGTGTAATTCTCAAAACTTTTGACCACGACTGTATATACTGTAGATAATACATACATAATCTGCTGTAAAGTATGGCCTACCGGACTACCAACCCCAGTACCCTTTATTTTAATTCCACCGACGCAAACAAACACTTATATCAACAATGAACAGAAAACTGAATATCACCAGCTGTACGTCTTTTCAAGGTCAAACCCCTCACTATCTTCTATTTGTCATTCCCTATTCTGCCATTTTAGTACTGTTGCAAGGTATGGCCGATCAGACTACCAGCCCCATTATCCTACATTTTAAGTCCAACTGCGCAAACAAACACACTCGTATCAACAACGAACAAATATCAGAATATGACCCCAGCTGGGCTTGTTTTCAAGGTCGACCCCCTCACCATCTGCTTTGAGAGCCAGACTGATCACGCGAGCTTCATGAAATGTCGCTACACCGAAACATTGATGATAGGGTAATCAGTCTGGTATGTACTATATCTTTTTAAAACATTTTAGACATTTAGCAGATGCTCTTATCCAAATCGATTTAAAGGAGCAATTAGGGTTAAGTGCCTTGCTCAGGGGAACATCGATAGATTTTTCACCTAATCGGCTCAGGGATTCGAACCAGCGACTTTTCGGTTACTGGCCCAACACTCTTAAGCACTAGGCTACATGCTGCCCTATGATTTATGCATTGTTATGATTTGGTATGAAACATCCATAGGGCTCAGCTGCTTACTCAGCATCTGTTTACTCTCAATCTGTTGTCCTCCTAAGGCCTATTGTTGTTGTTTAAGTTTTTCCTATTGCTCAGGTTCCTCTTTCTCCCTGCCTGTGAGCTTTTTTGAAAATAACTATAAATCAATGTTGATTCACTCTGAGTCCCACAATGTTTTGATGCTCCTGGGCTTCAATAGGGCCTGAAAGAAGATAAAGGTGTAAACATTACGCTTGGAATAATCGAATCATGCAGCAGTTACTTGTGTTTACTGCCATAAGGTGTGAGTGGGTAACTGTGATTTAGAATGAGCTACAGTGCCATACCTTCTATAGTAAACCAAGCCCATTGGCTGTGGAGCAGCAACGTGAACAATGATTGCTGTTTATGAAGTTAGTGTTTATCCTCATAACGGGGATTTTAGGTGGGTAGACAAGGAGGAATAACATCCCAATTGACATGAGGGGAGGTAAACACCTGAGGAGTGTGTTTGAGGTGATTCCGAAGAGAAAAAGTGTTTGTGGGGCCTCCAAGCCTCTAAAAAGGTAATGTTGGATGTGTGCAGCTACACAGTTCGATATTGTTTTCATAAGAGTGGGGATGATCAACAGAAAATGATTGTGCTGACCGAACCGACCACTTACCGAGGATATCAGTAAATATAAATAATTACCTATACAGAAATGTGATGTTTGAAATGAAATAGGTCTGCTAATATGGTCAATTGCTAACGGGTATGTTGAAAGCTATGACATTCAAAGTAGTAGTAGTTTTAAGGGTAATATAAATAAGTCACGGAGGTGCACATTACTGTTATAAACGTATCGTTCTATGGGTTTTTGTCCATATTCCCCAGCTCTAGTGTTCATGTTTTTCTCTGAAACTCTCTTTATCTATCAGGTAGACAGAGAACATGAGCTTACTACTTACAATGCATTAGGAAAGTATTCAGACCCCTTGACTTTTGTTACGTTACAGCCTTATTCTATCTACATACAATACCCCATAATGACAAAGATAAAACAGGTTTTTAGAATTTTTTAGAATTTATTCAAAATAACCTTAAATATCACATTTACATAAGTATTCAGACCCTTTACTCAAGACTTTGTTGAAGCACCTTTGGCAGCGATTACAGCCTCGAGTCTTCTTGGGTATGACGCTACAAGCTTGGCACACCTGTATTTGGTGGGTTTCTCCCATTCTTCTCTGCAGATCCTCAAGTTTTGTCAGGTTGGATGGGGAGCGTCGCTGCACAGCTATTATCAGGTCTCTTCAGAGATGTTCGATCAGGTTCAAGTCCGGGCTCTGGCTGGGCCACTCAAGGACATTCAGAGACTTGTCCCGAAGCCACTCCTGCGTTGTCTTGTCTGTGTGTTTAACCTTCGCCCTAGTCTGAGGTCCTGAGCGCAGGTTTTCATCAAGGATCTCTCTGTACTTTGCTCCGTTCAGCTTTCCCTCGATCCTGACTAGTCTCCCAGTCCCTGCCGCTGAAATACATCCCCACAGCATGATGCTACCACCACCATGCTTCATCGTAGGGATGGTGTCAGGTTTCCTCCAGACGTGAGGCTTGGCATTCAGGCCAAAGAGTTCAATTTTGGTTTCGTCAGACCAGAGAATCTTGTTTCTAATGGTCTGAGAGTCTTTAGGTGCCTTTTGGCAAACTCCAAGCGGGCTGTCATGTGCCTTTTACTGAGGAGTGGCTTCCGTCTGGCCACTGTACCATAAAGGCCCCTTTGGTGGAGTGCTGCAGAGATGGTTGTCCTTCTGGAAGATTCTCCCATTTCCACAGAAGAACTCAGGAGCTCTGTCAGATTGACCATCGGGTTCTTGGTCTCCTCCCTGACCAAGGCCTTTCTCCCCCGATTGCTCAGTTTGGCTGTGCGGCTAGCTCTAGGAAGAGTCTTGGTGGTTCCAAACTTCTTCCGTTTAAGAATAATGGAGGCCACTGTGTTCTTGGGGACCTTCAATGCTGCAGACATTTTTTGGTACCCTTCCCCAGATCTGTGCCTCGACACAATCCTGTCTCAGAGCTCTACGGTCAATTCCTTCAATCTCATGGCTTGGTTTTTGCTCTGACATGCACTGTCAACTGTGGGACCTTATATAGACCGGTGTGTGCCTTTCCAAATCATGTCCAATCAATTGAATTTACCACAGGTGGACTCCAGTCAAGTTGTAGAAACATCTCAACATCTGTATATGTTTCACCTGTAACCATCATGTGAATGCTGAGTGTCATTGTTTTTTTGAATGTCAGAGACCGGTATTTCCAAGACTCAAAGAATACATGAAGCAGAGGCACATGAGTTTGGTGGGGGGGCTTGAGGTCCCTAAATAATTGAGTGTACTGTAAAGAAGCCCTCCTTCAATGGCTTTGGTCATTTGTCAACAAATCCGGGTTTGAAGTTTCCTAACCAAATTGAAAAAGATAATTCTCTTTTAAAGTGATGCAGGGACAGTAAATGTAGCTTACCATGGTTTTGTTATGACGCCCAAAAAGCCAGGTTTCTATTCAGCAAAGATTTGTTGATGTAAGTCTATGACACTTTGCCATTTAACAGACTACATAATGTAACCCATTGTATAAAAAAAATGTATTTACTTGCCTCTTCTTATGTTTGCCATTTAAAGAGAAAATGAAAATGGCCATCTCTGTGAATTAGAAAAGTTCAATTTGTGTGTTTTGCTTTGAGAGAGCGAGAAAGAGAGATGTTTGTATGGGAAAGAACTCACACTGCAGTCGAAGCCGTGCAGGTTCTCCAGTTACACTGAGCTATGCCTCAGCCTACACCTTACTTTAGCTTAACTTCCATCCTCCACCTTTCACCTACCAAACAGCTGAGGGGTATACTACAAAGCGGAATAGAGGAGTTGGCAAGGTAAACTAAATTCAGAGTTCAACTCGGGATAACTGTTGCCACGAAGGTGGCTCACCTTTTAGCCAGAAATCAGATTCTCTCCCTCTCGCAAAAATTACATCATCATCCCTTTCATTTGAGGAAGACAACTGATTTCAATATTTTATTAATCAAATGCTATTTTGTGTTAAAAATATTTATATTAAAATACCTATCAAACTGCAGATTTAGCAATGGCATTTTTGTATGACCATTATTTGATCAATCTGATTGGAAAAAAGGGTGCCTGTTTGTTGATAAGACACCATTAACGTAATTAGAGCAGTAAAAAGAAATGTTTTGTCATACCCATGGTACAGTGAGGGAAAAAAGTATTTGATCCCCTGCTGATTTTGTAAGTTTGCCCACTGACAAAGAAATGATAAGTCTATCATTTTAATGGTAGGTTTATTTGAACAGTGAGAGACAGAATAACAACAACAAAATCCAGAAAAACGCATGTCAAAAATGTTATAAATTGATTTGCATTTTAATGAGGGAAATAAGTATTTGACCCCCTCTCAATCAGAAAGATTTCTGTCTCCCAGGTGTCTTTTATACAGGTAACGAGCTGAGATTAGGAGCACACTCTTAAAGGGAGTGCTCCTAATCTCATCTTGTTACCTGTATAAAAGACACCTGTCCACAGAAGCAATCAATCAATCAGATTCCGAACTCTCCACCATGGCCAAGACCAAAGAGCTCTCCAAGGATGTCAGGGACAAGATTGTAGACCTACACAAGGCTGGAATGGGCTACAAGACCATCGCCAAGCAGCTTGGTGAGAAGGTGACAACAGTTGGTGCGATTATTCGCAAATGGAAGAATCACAAAATAAATGTAAATCTCCCTTGGCCTGGGCTCCATGCAAGATCTCACCTCGTGGAGTTGCAATGATCATGAGAACGGTGAGGAATCAGCCCAGAACTACACGGGAGGATCTTGTCAATGATCTCAAGGCAGCTGGGACCATAGTCACCAAGAAAACAATTGGTAACACACTACGCCGTGAAGGACTGAAATCCTGCAGCGCCCGCAAGGTCCCCCTGCTCAAGAAAGGACATATACATGCCCGTCTGAAGTTTGCCAATGAACATCTGAATGATTCTGAAAGAGGAACTTGGTGAAAGTGTTGTGGTCAGATGAGCCCAAAATCGAGCTCTTTGGCATCAACTCAACTCGCCGTGTTTGGAGGAGGAGGAATGCTGCCTATGACCCCAAGAACACCATCAACACCGTCAAACATGGAGGTGGAAACATTATGCTTTGAGGGTGTTTTTCTGCTAAGGGGACAGGACAACTTCACTGCATCAAAGGGACGATGGACGGGGCCATGTACCGTCAAATCTTGGGTGAGAACCTCCTTCCCTCAGCCAGGGCATTGAAAATGGGTCGTGGATGGGTATTCCAGCATGACAATGACCCAAAACACACGGCCAAGGCAACAAAGGAGTGGCTCAAGAAGAAGCTCATTAAGGTCCTGGAGTGGCCTAGCCAGTCTCCAGACCTTAATCCCATAGAAAATCTGTGGAGGGAGCTGAAGGTTCGAGTTGCCAAACGTCAGCCTCGAAACCTTAATGACTTGAAGAAGATCTGCAAAGAGGAGTAGGACAAAATCCCTCCTGAGATGTGTGCAAACCTGGTGGCCAACTATAAGAAACGTCTGACCTCTGATTGCCAACAAGGGTTTTGCCACCAAGTACTAAGTCATGTTTTGCAGAGGGGTCAAATACTTATTTCCCTCATTAAAATGCAAATCAATTTATAACATTTTTGACATGTGTTTTTCTGGATTTTTTTGTTGTTATTCTGTCTCTCACTGTTCAAATAAACCTACCATTCAAATTATAGACTGATCATTTCTTTGTCAGTGGGCAAACATACAAAATCAGCAGGGGATCAAATAATTTTTTCCCTCACTGTATATGGTCTGATATACCACGTCTTTCAGCCAATTAGCATTCAGGGCTCGAACCACCCAGTTTATACAGTGGGGAGAACAAGTATTCAATACACTGCCGATTTTGCAGGTTTTCCTACTTACAAAGCATGTAGAGGTCTGTAATTTTTATCATAGGTACACTTCAACTGTGAGATACGGAATCTAAAACAAAAATCCAGAAAATCACATTTTATGATTTTTAAGTAATTAATTTGCATTTTATTGCATGACATAAGTATTTGATCACCTACCAACCAGTAAGAATTCCGTTTCTCACAGACCTGTTAGTTTTTCTTTAAGAAGCCCTCCTGTTCTCCACTCATTACCTGTATTAACTGCACCTGTTTGAACTCGTTACCTGTATAAAAGACACCTGTCCACACACTCAATCAAACAGACTCCAACCTCTCCACAATGGCCAAGACCAGAGAGCTGTGTAAGGACATCAGGGATAAAATTGTAGACCTGCACAAGGCTGGGGTGGGCTACAGGACAATAGGCAAGCAGCTTGGTGAGAAGGCAACAACTGTTGGCGCAATTATTAGAAAATGGAAGAAGTTCAAGATGACGGTCAATCACCCTCGGTCTGGGGCTCCATGCAAGATCTCACCTCGTGGGGCATCAATGATCATGAGGAAGGTGAGGGATCAGCCCAGAACTACACGGCAGGACCTGGTCAATGACCTGAAGAGAGCTGGGACCACAGTCTCAAAGAAAACCATTAGCAACACACTACGCCGTCATGGATTAAAATCCTGCAGCGCACGCAAGGTCCCCCTGCTCAAGCCAGCGCATGTCCAGGACCGTCTGAAGTTTGCCAATGACCATCTGGATGATCCAGAGGAGGAATGGGAGAATTTAATGTGTTCTGATGAGACAAAAATAGAGGTTTTTGGTCTAAACTCCACTCGCCGTGTTTGGAGGAAGAAGAAGGATGAGTACAACCCCAAGAACACCATCCCAACCGTGAAGCATGGAGGTGGAAACATCATTCTTTGGGGATGCTTTTCTGCAAAGGGGACAGAACGACTGCACCGTATTGAGGGGAGGATGGATGGGGCCATGTATCGCGAGATCTTGGCCAACAACCTCCTTCCCTCAGTAAGAGCATTGAAGATAGGTCGTGGCTGGGTCTTCCAGCATGACAACGACCCAAAACACACAGCCAGGGCAACTAAGGAGTGGCTCCGTAAGAAGCATCTCAAGGTCCTGGAGTGGCCTAGCCAGTCTCCAGACCTGAACCCAATAGAAAATCTTTGGAGGGAGCTGAAAGTCCGTATTGCCCAGCGACAGCCCCGAAACCTGAAGGATCTGGAGAAGGTCTGTATGGAGGAGTGGGCCAAAATCCCTGCTGCAGTGTGTGCAAACCTGGTCAAGACCTACAGGAAACGTATGATCTCTGTAATTGCAAACAAAGGTTTCTGTACCAAATATTAAGTTCTGCTTTTCTGATGTATCAAATACTTATGTCATGCAATAAAATGCAAATTAATTACTTAAAAATCATACAATGTGATTTTCTGGATTTTTGTTTTAGATTCCGTCTCTCACAGTTGAAGTGTACCTATGATAAAAATTACAGACCTCTACATGCTTTGTAAGTAGGAAAACCTGCAAAATCTGCAGTGTATCAAATACTTGTTCTCCACCATAATTTGCAAATAAATTCATAAAAAATCCTACAATGTGATTTTCTGGATTTTTCTTTCTTATTTTGTCTGTCATAGTTGACGTGTACCTATGATGAAAATTACAGTCCTCTCTCATCTTTTTAAGTGGGAGAACTTGCACAATTGGTGGCTGACTAAATACTTTTTTCCCCCACTGTAACTCTGCAAAAAGCACTGTTGGGTGATTTGAAAAGTCATAGTCAATCGACCAATAATATAATACTACTCTTAGCAAAAATATTTATCTTTAATTTTCAATCTGTAGAAACTATGAGAATAGAAAGGTTCAGAACTTTTGTGAAACAGCACAGTGGAAAATATGTGTATGGCAGCTAGAAATCAAAACTTCAGAGATAGAAGGGAGGGGTTGAGTGTAGCTGAAGGCTGGGACTAAAAACAAACAAAATATAACTAATGTAAAATATACTGTCTGTAAAATGTATATAGTATTTATAAGTAGAAACCTAAGTATTGTTGTCCATTAGTTTACTCCAATTAGGGGAGGGGGTGGTAGGGTTAGTGGAAAATAATAAAGAAGGAACATATATTTAATTAGTTTACTCCAATTAGGGGAGGGGGTGGTAGGGTTAGTGGAAAATAATAAAGAAGGAACATATATTTAATTTGTTTACTCCAATTAGGGGAAGGGTGGTAGGGTTAGTGGAAAATAATAAAGAAGGAACATATATTTTAAAAATATATATACAGTATTTAAAATAATATATTTGTACAAAATATATTTACAAAAAAAATACTGAACAAAAATATAAACGCTACATGCAACAATTTCAATTTTTTTACTTAGTTGAAGTTCATATAAGGAAATCAGTCAATTGAAATAAATAAATTAGTCCCTAATCTATGGATTTCACATGACTGGGCAAGGGCGCAGCCTTGGGTGGGCCTGGGAGGGCATAGACCCACCCACTTGGGAGCCTGGCCCACCCACTGAGGAGCCAGGCCCAGCCAATTGGAATGAGTTTTTCCCCACAAAGGACTATATTACAGAAATACTCCTCAGTTTCATCAGCTGTCCAGGTGGCTGGTCTCGTACGATCCCGCAGGTGAAGAAGCCGGATGTGGAGGTCCTGGGCTGGGGTGGTTTCACGTGGTCTGCGGTTGTGAGGCCGGTTGGACCTACTGCCAAATTCTCTAAAACGACATTGGAGGCGGCTTATGGTAGAGAAATGAACATTAAATTCTCTGGCAACAGCTCTGGTGGACATTCCTGCAGTCAGCATGCCAATTGCACACTCCTTCAAAACTTGAGACATCTGTGGCATTGTGTTGCGTGACAAAACTGCACATTTTATAGTGGCTTTTTATTGTCCCCAGCACAAGGTGCACCTTTGTAATGATAAGGTTGTTTAATCAACTTCTTGATATGCCACACCTGTCAGGTGGATGGATTATCTTGGCAAAGCAGAAATGCTCACTAACAGGAATGTAACAAATTTGTGCGCAAACTTTTTGGGATCTTTTTTCAGCTCATGAAACATGGGACCAACACTTTACATGTTGCGTTTATATTTTTGTTCAGTGTATATGGGGGATTGGAAATTATGCAGACAATTAGATTGATAGAAGCCACTATCTATCTGCAATATTAAAGCTGATCTACACTCCCCTCCCCCCCAGAAAAAAATGTATAAATGAATGATCACTTCTCTTGGACATAATGACATTAATGCAGTGTGCCTTGTGAGGGTAGTGGTGGGTAATGTATCTAGTCACCTGTAGTGAGATGTATTGAATATCTTGTTATGTATGTGTGTTTCTTCCAGGTGACTATTTTGGGATCCTGATGGAAAAGAAGGTGACAGGTTTCCCATTCAATGTAACTGAGAACCCTATGTACTGGGGCAGCACTGCCAACTACCTGGGTCTCGCACTCATGTAAGTATTTTTGTGTGTGTGCATGTGTTTGAGAGAGAGAGAAAGAGAGAGAGAGAGAGAGACAGAGATAGATACAGAGAGAGAGAGAGACAGAGAGAGAGACAGAGAGAGAGACAGAGAGAGAGAGAATTTGAGTATATGTTTATCTGTGCGTGTGCGTGCTAGGTGTGTGCGTTGGTTTGTTTGTGGCTAGCGGAACACCCATAATTCTCCTGTCTCAGCCTGTCTATCCCAAACCCACTGACACTGTCTGATTGGCCAGACATAATGACAGCACTTCACTTTGTAGTGAAGTAATATTCATCATATATGTATAATATACACTACATGATCAGAAGTATGTGGACACCTGAACATCTCATTCCAAAATCATGGGCATTAGTATGGAGTTGGTCCCCCCTTTGCTGCTCTAACAGCCTCCACTCTTCTGGGAAGGCGTTCCACTAGATGTTGGAACATTGCTGCGGGGACTTGCTTCCATTCAGCCAAAAGAGCATTAGTGAGCTCAGGCACTGATTTTGGGCGATTAGGCCTGGCTCGCAGTCGGCTTTCCAATTCATCCCAAAGGTGTTCGAAGGGGTTGAGGTCAGGGCTCTGTGCAGGGCAGTCTAGTTCTTCCACACCGATCTTGACGAACCATTTCTGTATGGACCTCACTTTGTGCACGGGGGCATTGTGGTCCTCTGTAGCTCAATTGTCACGATTCAGACAGACGACCAGAGGACCACAATTGCGTCACACCAGAAAGTTTATTAAACTTAAGGGAAAAGGGAAGTAGGGAGTGAATGAAGGCTCCAGGGGTAACAGGGATCCCGTCCAATGCGCTGGGTCTGTGCCCCCCCCAGTGGCAGCGATGCGTCCTATGAAGCCGGTGGTGGGTGGTCCAGAAGTCCTGGGGGGGGGAGACACAGACACAACAGGGCGGAATGAAACCAGGCAGCAGTACAGTTCAAGGGAAATCCAAAATACGTAGTAGCAAGGCAGAAGGCTGGTCAGAGTTACCGGGATTGAAGAGTAGTCAGGAGTCGTAATGGCAGAAGCAGGTCTGGATCTCCTGAGGCAGAAGAGTATCCAATAAACAGGCAGGTCCGGGGGTCACAAAACCAGGGTGAGCCAGAAGCGCGAGCAAACAGGTTCCGGGTGTGAGCTTTGCAGACGATCTGACACCGGAGAGCTGAAAGACAGGGCCTTAAATACTGGGAGAGGTAGTGGGTAATGCAGCGCAGCTGGCAGAGTAATTAGAGCAGAGCAGAGCAGGGACAGGTGGAGCTAGTTAGGCTGAGTAGAGAGAGTGGTGAGCAGAGTGGAAGAAAATTAAGGTGGTAACCCGGTGGAGTGAGAGGCCCATGACAGAACCCCCCCAAGGGACGGCCCCAGAAGTCCCAAGAGCAACACCACGCCGGGCGGGAGGAGGGGAGCCGGAGGAGGGCTAGAACTCCTCCGAACGGTCCGAGTGAACGTCCTCATCCTCGGAGGAAGCCGGAGGGCCGTGGTCGGGGAGATGGGACAGGTCCCGAGACAGGATCAGGCACAGGACAGGAAGCCGAGCGGGCCGGACGGTTAGGGACCCCTCTGGGCGGCCCCTACGGATTGCAGGTTGATCAGGATGCCGTTGGTGGAAAGCGGTGATGAGAGTCCTATCCACAATCCGACTAGCTGGCACCCAGGTCCTTTCTTCAGGTCCATAGCCCTCCCAGTCAATGAGGTACTGGAGACCCCTACCCCTCCGTCTGGACCGAAGCAGGCGGCGGACGGTGTAAACCAGACCACCATCGACGAGCCGTGGAGGAGGAGGACCAGGCGCAGCAGGGACCAGCGGACTCTCATGGATGGGCTTAATCTTAGACACATGGAAAGTGGGGTGCACCCTCAGGGAATTAGGCAGTTGGAGCCGGACAGCAGTTGGGCTAATCACTCTTATGATAGGGAATGGGCCAATGAACCGAGGTGCCAGCTTCTGCGACTCCACCCTGAGTGGCAGGTTCTTCGATGACAACCACACCCTTTGACCAACATGGTAGGTGGGAGCAGGAATTCTCCGACGGTTGGCCCCGGTAGTGTAGCTGGCAACGGACCTGAGGAGTGTGGCTCGGGCTTGTGACCAGGTGCGGCGACATCGACGGGCAAAAGCAAGTGCAGATGGGCAAGTAACCTCCTCCTCCTGGCTGGCAAACAGAGGAGGCTGGTATCCATAAACACATTGGAAAGGGGACATACCGATGGCAGAGCAGGTCAGAGAATTGTGTGCGTACTCCACCCATGTCAATTGCTGCGACCAGGAGTGGGGGTTGCGTGAAGTCATGCATCGCAGTGCCTTCTCGAGCTCCTGATTAGCCCGCTCTGACTGCCCATTGGATTGGGGATGGAATCCGGAAGTCAGACTGACTGTGGCTCCCAGCAGGTGACAGAACTCCTTCCAAAAAGCGGAGGAGAATTGTGGACCACGGTCAGAAACAACATCCTTTGGCAGTCCGTGGATCCGGAAGACGTGTTCCAGGACCACCTGGGCGGTCTCCTTGGCGGTTGGGAGCTTGGGGAGGGAATGAAGTGTGCCATCTTGCTGAAACGGTCAACGATGGTGAGAATGACGGTCATGCCACTTGAAGGGGGCAGCCCCGTGACAAAGTCAAGGGCGATGTGAGACCAGGGACGTCTGGGCACAGGCAGGGGCTGCAGCAATCCGGCTGGGGGCTGGCAGGACGACTTGTGTTGGTTGCAGATGGGGCAGGCTTGGACGAATTCCCGTACATCCTTCCTCAGAGAGGGCCACCAGAACCTCTGGGCGAGCAGGTTGTAAGTGCGGGTGGAGCCAGGGTGACAAGCTAGGCGGGAGTCATGTCCCCACTGAATGACCTGGGACCTCAGGCCTTCGGGGACAAAAAGGCGGTCAGCTGGGCAAGTGCTGGGACCTGGCTGGTTACGGAGAGCCTCCAGCACCTGTTCCTCAACAGCCCAGGTCAGAGCTGCAACGATGCAGGGACTTGGCAGAATCGACACAGGGTCCTTGGAGGGGGTGTCATCCTTCTGGAATTGACGGGAGAGGGCGTCTGGCTTGGTGTTGCGTGATCCAGGCCGGTATGACAGAGTGAAATTAAACCTGGTGAAGAACAGGGCCCAGCGGGACTGCCTGGAGTTCAACCGTTTGGCCGTGCGGATGTACTCCAAGTTCTTATGATCGGTCCAAACGAGAAATGGAATGGTGGACCCCTCCAGCCAGTGACGCCACTCCTCCAAGGCAAGCTTCACAGCCAGCAGCTCACGGTTCCCTATGTCGTAATTGCACTCAGAGGGGGACAACCGACGTGAGAAAAAGGCACAGGGATGGAGCTTCCTATCCTCCGCAGCCCACTGAGAAATCACAGCACCAACTCCCACATCCGAGGCGTCCACCTCCACAATGAATTGCCGGTCCACATCAGGCATCTGGAGGATGGGAGCGGAGGTGAACCTCACCTTGAGGGTACTGAAGGCTTTGTCGGCTGCTGGGGTCCAGGTGAAGGGGTTGCTTGGTGCTGGTTAGAGCAGTGAGAGGGGCAGCAACGGTACTGTAGTTCCGGATAAACTTCCTATAGAAGTTAGCAAACCCCAGAAACTGTTGCAGCTTCTTTCTGTTCTCCGGAACTGGCCATGAAGTGACTGCTGATACTTTGGCAGGATCCATTTGGATACTTCCCTCTGCCACTATGTACCCCAGGAAGGCCACTGTCTTGACGTGAAACTCACATTTCTCTGCCTTGGCGTAGAGGGAATTCTCCAGAAGACGATGAAGGACTTGCTGGACATGGCGGGTGTGTTCAGACAGGTTTCTGGAGTAAATTAAGATGTCATCCAGGTAAACGAAGACAAACTTGTTTAACATGTCCCGCAGTACATCATTCACTAGAGCCTGGAACACAGCAGGAGCATTGGTGAGGCCAAAAGGCATAACCAGATACTCGTAGTGGCCTGTTGGTGTATTGAATGCGGTTTTCCATTCATCTCCCTCCCGGATCCGCACTAGGTGGTAAGCGTTTCTGAGATCCAACTTGGTAAAAACAGTGGCTCCCTGGAGCAACTCAAAAGCAGAGGTGAGCAGAGGCAGAGGGTAACGGTTTTCACTGTGATGTCGTTGAGTCCCCTGTAGTCGATGCAGGGGCGAAGAGATCCGTCCTTCTTCCCCACAAAGAAGAAGCCAGCACCAGCAGGAGATGAAGATGAACGGATTAATCCTGCGGACAGCGAGCCATTGATGTAGTCCTCCATGGACTTTCTTTCAGGAGCCGACAACGAATAAAGACTGACCCCTTGGAGGAGCTGTTCCAGGGAGGAGGTCGATGGCACAGTCGTACGGTCGGTGAGGGGGCAGAGATGTGGCTCTTGCTTTGTTAAACACCTCCCTGAGACCATGGTAGCATTCTGGGACATTGGAGAGGTCAGGAGCGGAGTTAGTAGGTACTGGCCGAGGGGGTAGTGCGGCAGCAAGCAGGCAGGTTCGGTGGCAGTCCTCTCCCCACTCCCTGATCACCCCGGTCACCCAGTCGAGCTGAGGGTTGTGCCGGGCGGAGCCATGGGTAACCCAGGATGAGGGGTTGGCCTGGAGAGGGGAGCAGGTGAAACTGGATAGTTTCTTGATGGTTTCCGGACAGACCCATCGAGACCGGGGCCGTGACATGAGTGACCGATCCGAGTAAGTGTCCGTCCAGTGCCCGGGCAGGAATAGGAGGTGTCAAACGGAGGTTCTCCAGTCCCAGTTGGCGTGCCAGCTTGATGTCCATTATGTTGGCTTCGGGCGCCAGAATCCACCAGAGCAGCCAGGGTGTGAGTTGAGTCAGAGAGGCGGAGGTGAACTTGCAGCAGGGGTTTGCGGTCGGAGGACTGGATGGTCATTGAACTCAACCGGACTCCCCCTACGCCCGGTGAGCTTCGGCCCTTTAAAGGGCAGGTTACCACACGATGTCCATCACCTCCACAATAGAGGCAGAGGTTTGAGGTGAAGCGGCGCTGGCGCTCTGCAGGAGTGAGGGAGGCTCGCCCAATCTCCATAGGCTCAGACTGATCAAGCTGACCTGGGTGAGTGGCAGTAGATGACAGGAGCCCAGTCGGATCTCTCCGAATGCCGGTAGTAGGTGGACCTTGGCGCCCCCCTCTCACGACGACGGGTCTGTATCCTTCTGTCGATCCTGACAGTCAGTGCGATGGCTTCATCAAGAGTGGAAGGCAGTTCATGGGAGACCAACTCGTCCTTGATATAGTCAGCCAAACTATGGAAGAACGCGTCCACCAACGATGGTGTGTTCCAAGAACTTCGTCTAGCCAGGGTTCGGAAGTCGATGGAATGGTCTGCGACTGTACGTCTGCCTTGTCGAATACTGAACAGTTCACGAGACGCCTCTGCGGTGGGTGAATCCAGGTCAAACACCTTCAGCATCTCCTCAGCAAACAGGTCGAAGGTTGCACATGCGGGGGTTTGACGTTCGAACTCTGCTGTTCCCCAGAGTCGAGCTCGGCCCGTCAGGTGAGTGATGGCATACCCAACTTTAGCCCCCTCCGTGGCGAAGGTCCTTGGCTGCAAGGAGAACTGAAGTCGGCAGCTAGTCAGGAATGGCCGGACCTGGGTTGAATCGCCGTTGAACCGCTCGGGGTTTCCAATCTTGGGTTCCGGGCAGCGGCTGCAATGACCGGGGCAGGTAACTCGGGGGCTGGGCTGGTGGGCAGACTGGCTGGGGTAAGGTTGGTGAGGAGTTGAATGATCATGGCGAGTTGTTGTTGCTGCTGCTGGAACTGCTGCTCATGCTCATCGGTTTCCATGTCGGGGAAAGTGTGCGCTGAGTCCATAAGGGTCAGATCGTACTGTCACGATTCAGACAGACGACCAGAGGACCACAATTGCGTCACACCAGAAAGTTTATTAAACTTAAGGGAAAAGGGAAGTAGGGAGTGAATGAAGGCTCCAGGGGTAACAGGGATCCCGTCCAATGCGCTGGGTCTGTGCCCCCCAGTGGCAGCGATGCGTCCCTATGAAGCCGGTGGTGGGTGGTCCAGAAGTCCTGGGGGAGACACAGACACAACAGGGCGGAATGAAACCAGGCAGCAGTACAGTTCAAGGGAAATCCAAAATACGTAGTAGCAAGGCAGAAGGCTGGTCAGAGTTACCGGGATTGAAGAGTAGTCGGGAGTCGTAATGGCAGAAGCAGGTCTGGATCTCCTGAGGCAGAAGAGTATCCAATAAACAGGCAGGTCCGGGGTCACAAAACCAGGGTGAGCCAGAAGCGCGAGCAAACAGGTTCCGGGTGTGAGCTTTGCAGACGATCTGACACCGGAGAGCTGAAAGACAGGGCCTTAAATACTGGGAGAGGTAGTGGGTAATGCAGCGCAGCTGGCAGAGTAATTAGAGCAGAGCAGAGCAGGGACAGGTGGAGCTAGTTAGGCTGAGTAGAGAGAGTGGTGAGCAGAGTGGAAGAAAATTAAGGTGGTAACCCGGTGGAGTGAGAGGCCCATGACATCAATTGGTAGAGCGGCGCATGTAACGCCAGGATAGTGGGTTCGATCCCCGGGACCACCCATACGTAAAAATGTATGCACACATGACTGTAAGTCGCTTTGGATAAAAGCTTCTGCTAAATGGCGTATTATTATATTATTATTATTATTATTATTATTATTATTATTGTCATGCTGATACAGGAACGGACCTTCCCCAAACTGTTGCCACAACGTTGGAAGCACAGAATCGACTAGAATGTCATTGTATGCTGTAGCGTTAAGATTTCCCTTCACTGGATCTAAGGGGCCTAGCCTGAACCATGAAAACAGCCCCAGACCAGTATTCCTCCTCCACCAAACTTTACAGTTGGCACTATCCTTTGGGGCAGGTAGCGTTCTCCTGGTATCTGCCAAACTCAGATTAGTCCGTCGGACTGCCAGGTGGTGAAGCATGATTCATCACTCCAGAGAACGCGTTTCCACTGCTCCAGAGTCCAATGGCGGCGATCTTTACACCACTCCAGCCGACGCTTGGCATTGCGCATGGTGATCTTAGGCTTGTGTGCGGCTGCTCGTCATGGAAACCCATTTCATGAAGCTTCTGACGAAGAGTTCTTGTGCTGACGTTGCTTCCAGAAGCAGTTTGGAACTCGGCAGTGAGTGTTACAACTGAGGACAGACGTTTTTTACGCGCTTCAGCACTCAGCGGTCCCGTTCTGTGAGCTTGTGTGGCCTACCACTTCGTGGCTGAGCCGTTGTTTGATTTGATTTGATACACCTGTTAGCAACAGGTGTGGCTGAAATAGCCGAATCCACTAATTTGAAGGGCCGTCCACATACATTTTGTATATAAAGTGTATATATCTCACTTGCAATCTGTAATAAGACTATGCAATTAATATGAACAAAGTGTATTCAAACGTTTATCTGACTCCATAAAGATGAGTTAGCAATATGCAAGCAGGACTATTGTTGAGTTACAGAAATAGGCTATCAAGAAAGGGCTGAGAGTTGACTACTAAATGCAAGTATTTAATGGCATTGGTATGCTTGTAATACCAATTTAATGACATTGTAAAATGCATGCTTCACATACAAGGTATAAGCTTAAGTTACAAGGCATTAACCAGGTGAGAGAGACATTTCTTTCCTCTTGATGGGAGAAGGGCTGACTGGCCCTCAAGCATTGTCCTTGTGTTCCTGGGCCATTTGCTATGCAGCCCCAGGTGTAGTCCTGTGTAGCTCAGTTGGTAGAGCATGGCGCTTGCAAAGGCAGGATTGTCGGTTTGATTCCCACGGGGGACCAGTATGAAAATGTATGCACTCACTACTGTAAGTCGCTGGATAAGAGCGTCTGCTAAATGACTCAGATGTAAATGTATGAAAATTGTACAGGAAGCACATGAGATGGGGGGGGGGGGGCAACATCTTCTCCACTCAAGAGCCAGAGCAGGAAGGCCAAAATTACCCCTAATGGAGGTCTCCGTGTGTACTAGGGCTCAGTTGGTAACCTAGACTGCAGCTCCAAATCAGCCTGCACTCTCAGCCTAAAATACAACATAGTGTCTGCTCTTGCTCTTTCCGCTGTCGTTCGTTCCTGCACACTGTCCTGTACTCTCATTAGATGGAATTAGTTTGATGATGTGATAAACGGTTTGTTCTCCTGTCATTAGGATGTTATTTCAGAGTGTCCGTGCAGGACACAAAAAACTCTACCTGCAGGAAAGAAACAATTTGCATTTCGGTAGATGATTAAACATAGGGATTCAAAACCTTGAGGGAATTGCTTCTAATCTTTATAAATAAAGACTCGATTAGATGTACATTTAGGAGCTGGTGAATGATGACGGGCACATGTCAAACGTCACTCTCCGTGTATTACTGTTTACGAGTTTCGAATCACTTCTCCTTCAAGAGCGGAAAACTGTGTGTTTGTATGTGTGTTTGGTCTCCATGACAACAGTGACCAAACCACTGGTGAGTGGCTTGGCGCTGTTGCTGGGCAGACACAGCAGGAGAGAGTAGCCTATCGCTGCAAACTATTATCCTTCTTTCCTGTAGTTCCCTTTCTTCCTTACTTCTCCCCCTGCACTCCCTCTCTTTCCCTCCATTTTCAAATGGATTGAGCTGCTAGGCAGTAGTATCGCCCCTGTGCCGTTCCAGCAACCCCCCCCTCCAGTGATGAAAGTGCTACAGTCGGACCATGAGGTGTGCCGGCCACTCATATATGAACTGGTGACCCCCACATGCACGTGAGGTGCACATGTAGCTCAGTGGTCAGATACTGGATTCGAAAGGCTGTTTAGTCACACAACCTATAGCACTGTACCATTGCATCAATGATGCAGACTGATACAGTACTGCAGATATTGCATTACTGCATGTTCATTCATTTCATAACGTGACATGACCGTTCTACAGTTATGAAGCTTCATAACAGGCATCTCCTAGGATCATTCTTAACAGGTGCATGGTGCCCCTCCACACACACACACCCAACTGCACCCCCCTCACAAACACACACACATCCACTTACTCTACCTCCGTCCATCCCTACATCCCATGACCTGAAGGAGATGAGCAGATACATTGAGACTGATGCAGTATTGTCACGAGTAGGCCTTATCACTTTACCTGCTCTCCATATACATCTGGCTCTAACAGAGAGACCTCCCTCATTCACCAGCACCTGGAAACCGTCCACCTGTGTTTGTCAACCCCAAATACACTCTCGCCATCATCACCGTATAACATCCTTCACACCTCCTCCTTCTCCTCTCTATCCTTTTCCCTCCCACTCCTAATATCCTCCCTGACTCTGCAGGAAGGATATTCAGACCCCTTCACTTTTTCCACATTTTGTTACGTTACAGCCTTATTCATCAATCTACACACAATACCCCATAATGACAAAGCAAAAACAGGTTTTTAGAAATATTTGCTAATTTATTAAAAAGAAAAAACGGAAATACTACATTTACATAAGTATTCAGACCCTTTCCTCAGTACTTTGTTGAAGCACCTTTGCCAGCGATTACATCATCGAGTCTTCTTGGGTATGACGCAGAAAGCTTGGCACACCTGTATTTGGGGAGTTTCTTCCATTCTTCTCTGCAGATCCTCTCAAACTCTGTCAGGTTGGATGGGGAGCGTCACTATTTACAGGCCTCTCCAAAGATGTTCGATTGGGTTCAAGTCCGGGCTCTGGCTGGGCCTCTCAAGGACATTCAGAGACTTGTCCCGAAGCCACTCCTGCGTTGTCTTGGCTGTGTGCTTAGGGTCATTGTCCTGTTGGAAAGTGAACCTTCGCCCCAGTCTGAGGTCCTGAGCGCTCTGGAGCAGGTTTTCATCAAGGATCTCTCTGTACTTTGCTCCATTCATCTTTGTCAATCCTGACTAGTCTCCCAGTCCGTGCCGCTGAAAAACATCCCCACAGCATGATGCTGCAACCACCATGCTTCTCCATGGGGATGGTGCCAGGTTTCCTCTAGACGTGACGCTTGGCATTCAGGCCAAAGAGTTCAATCTTGATTTCATCAGACCAGAGAATCTTGTTTCTAATAATGTTTCTGAGAGTCTTTAGGTGCCTTTTGGCAAACTCCAAGCGGGCTGTCATGTGCCTTTTACTGAGGAGTGGCTTCCGTCTGGCCACTCTACCATAAAGGCCTGATTGGTGGAGTACTGCAGAGATGGTTGTCCTTCTGGAAAGTTCTCCCATCTCCACAGAGGAACTCTAGAGCTCTGTCAGCGTGACCATCGGGTTCTTGGTTACCTTCCTGACCAAGGCCCTTCTCCCCCGATTGCTCAGTTTGGCCGGGCGGCCAGCTCTAGGAAGAGTCTTGGTAGTTCCAAACTTCTTCCATTTAAGAATGATGGAGGCCACTGTGTTCTTGGGTACCTTCAATGCTGCAGACATTTTTCGTACCTTTCCCTAGATCTGTGCCTCGACACAATCTTGTCTCTGAGCTCTACGGACAATTCCTTCGACCTCATGGCTTAGTTTTTGCTCTGACGTGCACTGTCAACTGTGTGTGCCTTTCCAAATCATGTCCAATCAATAGAATTTACCACAGGTGGACACCAATCAAGTTGTAGAAACATCTTAAGGATGATCAATGGAAACAGGATGCACCTGAGCTCAATTTTGAGTCTCATAGCAAAGGGTCTGAATTCTTATGTAAATAAGGTATTTCTGTTTTTTATTTTTAATACATTTGCAAACATTTCTAAAAACCTGTTTTCGCTTTGTCATTATGGGGTATTGTGTGTAGATTGCTGAGGATTTTATTTATTTAATCCATGTTAGAATAAGGCTGTAACGTAACAAAATGTGGAAAAAGTCAAGGGGTCTGAATACCTTCCGAAGTGCCTTCAGAAAGACTTATTCCACATTTTGTTGTGTTACAGCCTGAATTCAAAATTGATTAAATTGCTTTTTTTCTCTCACCCATATACACACAATACCCCATAATGAAAAGTGAAAACATGTTTTTAGAAATGTTTGCAAATTTATTGAAAAGGAAATACAGCATTACATTTTAGTCTTTTAGCAGACGCTCTTATCCAGAGCGACTTACAGGAGCAATTAGGGTTAAGTGCCTTGCTCAAGGGCACATCGACAGATTTTTCACCTAGTAGGCTCAGGGATTAGAACCAGCGACCTTTCGGTTACTGGCACAACGCTCTTAACCACTAAGCTACCTGCCGCCCCATGAAATACAGAAATATCTAATTTACGTAAGTATTCACACCCCTGAGTGAATACTTTGTAGAAGCACCTTTGGCAGCGATTACAGCTATGAATCTTTCTGGATAAGTTTCTAAGAGCTTTCCACACCTGGATTGTGCAACATTTGCCCATTATTATTTTCAAAATGTTTCGAGCTCTGTCAAATGGTTGTTGATCATTGATAGACAACCATCTTCAGGTCTTGCCATATATTTTAAAGTAGATTTAAGTTTTAAAAAGTAACTCGGCCACTCAGGAACATTCACTGTCTTCTTGGTAAGCAACTCCAGTGTAGATTTGGCCTTGTGTTTTAGGTTATTGTCCTGCTGAAAGGTGAATTCCTCTCCCAGTGTCTGGTGGAAAGCAGACTGAACCAGGTTTTCCTCTGCAGTTTTTGCAGTATTACTTTAGTACCTTGTTGCAAACAGGATGCATGTTTTGGAATATTTGTATTCTGTACAGTCTTCCTTCTTTTCACACTGTCAATTAGGTTAGTATTATGGAGTAACTACAATGTTGATGATCCATCCTCAGTTTTCTGCTATCACAACCATTCAACTCTGTAACTGTTTTAAAGTAACCATTGGCCTCATGGTGAAATCCCAGAGCGGTTTCCTTCCTCTCCGGCAACTGAGTTAGGAAGGATGCCTGTATCTTTGTAGTGACTGGATGTATTGATACACAATCCAAAGTGTAATTAATAACTTCACCATGCTCCAAGGGATATTCAATGTCTGCTTTCTTAATTTGTTTTACCCATCTACCAATAGGTGCTCTTCTTTGCAAGGCATTAGTAAACCTCCCTGGTCTTTGTGGTTGAATCTGTTTGAAATGCACTGCTCGACTGAGGGACCTTACAGATACAGTGAGGGAAAAAAGTATTTGATCCCCTGCTGATTTTGTATGTTTGCCCACTGACAAAGACATGATCAGTCTATAATTTTAATGGTAGGTTTATTTGAACAGTGAGAGAAAGAATAACAACAACAAAATCCAGAAAAACGCATGTCAAAAATGTTATAAATTGATTTGCATTTTAATGAGGGAAATAAGTATTTGACCCATCTGCAAAACATGACTTAGTACTTGGTGGCAAAACCCTTGTTGGCAATCACAGAGGTCAGACGTTTCTTGTAGTTGGCCACCAGGTTTGCACACATCTCAGGAGGGGTTTTGTCCCACTCCTCTTTGCAGATCTTCTCCAAGTCATTAAGGTTTCGAGGCTGACGTTTGGCAACTCAAACCTTCAGCTCCCTCCACAGATTTTCTATGGGATTAAGGTCTGGAGACTGGCTAGGCCACTCCAGGACCTTAATGTGCTTCTTCTTGAGCCACTCCTTTGTTGCCTTGGCCGTGTGTTTTGGGTCATTGTCATGCTGGAATACCCATCCACGACCCATTTTCAATGCCCTGGCTGAGGGAAGGAGGTTCTCACCCAAGATTTGACGGTATATGGCCCTGTCCATCGTCCCTTTATGCGGTGAAGTTGTCCTGTCCCCTTAGCAGAAAAACACCCCCAAACCTCCATGTTTGACGGTGGGGATGGTGTTCTTGGGGTCATAGGCAGCATTCCTCCTCCTCCAAACACGGCGAGTTGAGTTGATGCCAAAGAGCTCAATTTTGGTCTCATCTGACCACAACACTTTCACCCAGTTCTCCTCTGAATCATTCAGATGTTCATTGGCAAACTTCAGACGGGCCTGTATATGTGCTTTCTTGAGCAGGGGGACCTTGCGGGCACTGCAGGATTTTAGTCCTTCACGGCGTAGTGTGTTACCAATTGTTTTCTTGGTGACTATGGTCCCAGCTGCCTTGAGATCATTGACAAGATCCCCCGTGTAGTTCTGGGCTGATTCCTCACCGTTCTCATGATCATTGCAACTCCACGAGGTGAGATCTGGCATGGAGCCCCAGGCCAAGGGAGATTGACAGTTATTTTGTGTTTCTTCCATTTGCGAATAATCGCACCAACTGTTGTCACCTTCTCACCAAGCTGCTTGCCGATGGTCTTGTAGCCCATTCCAGCCTTGTGTAGGTCTACAATCTTGTCCCTGACATCCTTGGAGAGCTCTTTGGTCTTGGCCATGGTGGAGAGTTTGGAATCTGATTGAGATTGATTGCTTCTGTGGACAGGTGTCTTTTATACAGGTAACAAGCTGAGATTAGGAGCACTCCCTTTAAGAGTGTGCTCCTAGTCTCAGTTTGTTACCTGTATAAAAGACACCTGGGAGCCAGAAATCTTTCTGATTGAGAGGGTGATCAAATATTTTTTCCCTCATTAAAAAATGCAAATCAATTTATAAATTTTTTGACATTGGTTTTTCTGGATTTTGTTGTTGTTATTCTGTCTCTCACTGTTCAAATAAACCTACCATTAAAATTATAGACTGATAATTTATTTGTCAGTGGGCAAACGTACAAAATCAGCAGGGGATCAAATACTTTTTTCCCTCACTGTAATTGTGTGTGTGGGGTACAGAGATGAGGTAGTCGTTCAAAAATCATGTTAAACACTATTATTGCACACCGGACCCTGAACAGCTTCTACCAAGACATAAGACTGCTAAATAGTTATTTAAATTGTTAACGAACAGCTACCCGGACTATCTGCATTGACCCTTTTTGCACTAACTCTTTTGACTCATCACATACGCTGCTGCTACTGTTTATTATCTATCCTGTTGCCTAGTCACTTTACCCCTACCTACAGTATACGTACATATCTAAACACAATTACCTTGTACCCCTGGACATCGACTCGGTATTGGTACCCCGTGTATATAGCCATCCCCTAGCATATTATCTAGGTTTTATTTTGGTCTTAAATCCCCTAAATGTAGGTTTTATTTTGGTCTTAAATCCCCTAGTATATCATCTAGGTTTTATTTAGGTCTCAAATCCCACAGGTAGCCCTTCCATTCACGTCTCAATCCCTCTGTTACCGTCTCCTCCTTCCTAACCGCTCCTCTCTCTCCTGTGGTCGTCCTGGAGCCCTGACGTTGCTATCCTAGCCAGCTGTCCCTGACTGTGGCCTTTCTCCCTGCCTCCCTGCCTGCATGGTGGATGGACAAGTATTGAACAGAATGGAGAATAGGTCCTTATTGAGCGTTAGCATGAGTCACTCAGCCAGCGATCTGGTCTGCAGCGACAACACAGACAACCTGTCGCCCTGTTCCCTCGCCCGAATCTCATTGACCTACTTTCTGCTGTTCAATTTGTGATGACTCCACTTTCCCTAGGTGACGGCCATTGTGTGTGTGGGGGAGCTGTGTGTGTTTGGTGGAGGGGGGTCAAGTGTTTGCACTCGCTTTTCTGTAGTGATAGTACATGTGAGTGCAAAGGCGTTTGTTAGATTAGCTCTTGTTCTGAATTTTGAATCTATATTCTTTGTCATTTTGCCACAATAAGTTCAGTATGTTTTGCAAAATGGGTAACTTCAGTAGGTTGTGAAGCAAAACAGAGGACCAAAACAATTCCCAAGTAGTCACCATCTATGAACGTTTGAACATCTTGGAGAAAAATCTGGCCTTAATGGCCATGTACTGTTATAATCTCCACCCGGCACAGCCAGAAAGGGACTGGCCACCCCTCAGAGCCTGGTTCCTCTCTAGGCTTCTTCCTATGTTTCTGCCTTTCTATGGAGTTTTTCCTAGCCACCGTGTTTCTACATCTGCATTGCTTGCTGTTTGGGGTTTCTGTATAGCACTGCTGATGTAAATGTATTTATAGATTAATTTGGTTGATTGATTGATTGGTTCTCATACAGTTATTCTGAATTCACCTCTGTGTGTGTGTGTGGGGGCATACACATGAATTTGCAGTTTCTGAGTATGTGAGGATATGCGAACTGAATATGCATACACGTTTGTTGTATTCAAGAGGTGGGTGGCTTGGTCACATGTCATCGGACAAAAAGTTTCCTTCAGGTGTGTCGTGGTCACCTTGACCCAAGAATCCAAACCTCCTGCTCATTTACCCACTGACTTTCATTCACTCTCATCATCTCTCCCTCTTAAGTTTACATAAACTAAGTTGACTGTGCCTTTGAACAGCTTGGAAAATTCCAGAAAATGATGTCATGGCTTTAGAAGCTTCTGATAGGCTAATTGACATCATTTGAATCAATTGGAGGTGTACCTGTCAATGTATGTCACGCCCTGGCCTTGAGAGGCCTGTTGTCTTTAGTTGGTTTGGTTAGAATTTCTATGTTTAGGATCTAGATGTGTAATTCTAGGTTTGGCCGGGTGTGATTCCCAATCAGAGGCAGCTGTCGCTCGTTGTCTCTGATTGGGGATCATACTTAAGTAGCCTGTTTGCCTACCTTAGTTGTGGGATCTTGTTCCGTGTTAGGCTTGTATGTGTTTAGCCTGAGGACTTCACGTTACGTTTTTTCTTGTTTTGTTTATGTTTATTGAGTTTAATAAACATGTTTGCATATCATGCTGCACCTTGGTCTGACCCGTCTCTCAACGATTGTGACAATGTATTTCAAGGCCTACCTTCAAACTCAGTACCTCTTTGCTTGACATCATGGGAAAATCAAAAGAAATCAGCCAAGACCTCAGAAAAAAATGGTACACCTCCACATGTCTGGTTCATCCTTGGGAGCAATTTCCAAACGCCTGAAGGTACCACGTTCATCTGTACAAACAATAGTACGCAAGTATAAACACCATGGGACCACGCAGCCGTCATACCACTCAGGAAGGAGACGTTCTGTCTCCTAGAGATGAACGTACTTTGGTGCAAAAAGTGCAAATCAATCCCAGAACAACAGCAAAGGACCTTGTGAAGATGCTGGAGGAGACAGGTACAAAAGTATCTATATCCACATTAAAACAAGTCCTATATCGACATAACCTGAAAGGACGCTCAGCAAGGAAGAAGCCACTGCTCCAAAACCGCCATAAAAAAGCCAGACTACGGTTTGCAACTGCACATGGGGACAAAGATTGTACTTTTTGGAGAAATGTCCTCTGGTCTGATGAAACAAAAATAGAACTGTTTGGCCATAATGACCATCGTTATGTTTGGAGGAAAAAGGGGGTAGCTTGCAGGCCGAAGAACACCATCCCAACCGTGAAGCACTGGGGTGGTAGCATCATGCTGTGGGGGTGCTTTGCTGCAGGAGGGACTGGTGCACCTCACAAAATAGATGGCATCATGAGGAAGGAAAATTATGTGGATATATTGAAGCAACATCTCAAGACATCAGTCAGGAAGTTAAAGCTTGGTCGCAAATGGGTCTCCCAAATGGACAATGACCCCAAGCATACATCCAAAGTTGTGGAAAAATGGCTTAAGGACAACAAAGTCAAGGTATTGGAGTGGCCATCACAAAGCCTTGGCCTCAATCCTATAGAAAATATATGGTCAGAATTGAAAAAGCGTGTGCGAGCAACGAGGCCTACAAACCTGACTCTGTTACACCTGCTCTGTCAGGAGGAATGGGTCAAAATTCACGCAACTTATTGTGGAAATCTTGTGGAAAGCTACCCGAAACGTTAGACCCAACTTAAACAATTTAAAGGCAATGCCACCAAATACTAATTGAGTGTATGTAAACTCCTGACCTACTGGGAATGTGATGAAATAAATAAAAGCTGAAATAATTCATTCTCTCTACTATTATTCTGACATTTCACATTTTGGTGATTCTAACTGACCTAAATCAGGGAATTTTTACTAGGATTAAATGTCAGGAATTGTGAAAAACTGAGTTTAAATGTATTTGGCTAAGGTGTACAGTGGGGAAAAAAAGTATTTAGTCAGCCACCAATTGTGCAAGTTCTCCCACTTAAAAAGATGAGAGAGGCCTGTAATTTACATCATAGGTACACGTCAACTATGACAGACAAATTGAGGAAAAAAAATCCAGAAAATCACATTGTAGGATTTTTTATGAATTTATTTGCAAATTATGGTGGAAAATAAGTATTTGGTCACCTACAAACAAGCAAGATTTCTGGCTCTCACAGACCTGTAACTTCTTCTTTAAGAGGCTCCTCTGTCCTCCACTCGTTACCTGTATTAATGGCACCTGTTTGAACTTGTTATCAGTATAAAGACACCTGTCCCAACCTCAAACAGTCACACTCCAAACTCCACTATGGCCAAGACCAAAGAGCTGTCAAAGGACACCAGAAACAAAATTGTAGACCTGCACCAGGCTGGGAAGACTGAATCTGCAATAGGTAAGCAGCTTGGTTTGAAGAAATCAACTGTGGGAGCAATTATTAGGCAATGGAAGACATACAAGACCACTGATAATCTCCCTCGATCTGGGGCTCCACGCAAGATCTCACCCGTGGGGTCAAAATGATCACAAGAACGGTGAGCAAAAATCCCAGAACCACACGGGGGGACCTAGTGAATGACCTGCAGAGAGCTGGGACCAAAGTAACAAAGCCTACCATCAGTAACACACTACGCCGCCAGGGACTCAAATCCTGCAGTGCAAGACGTGTCCCCCTGCTTAAGCCAGTACATGTCCAGGCCCGTCTGAAGTTTGATAGAGTGCATTTGGATGATCCAGAAGAGGATTGGGAGAATGTCATATGGTCAGATGAAACCAAAATAGAACTTTTGGTAAAAACTCAACTCGGTCGTGTTTGGAGGACAAAGAATGCTGAGTTGCATTCAAAGAACACCATACCTACTGTGAAGCGTGGGGGTGGAAACATCATGCTTTGGGGCTGTTTTTCTGCAAAGGGACCAGGACGACTGATCCGTGTAAAGGAAAGAATGAATGGGGCCATGTATCGTGAGATTTTGAGTGAAAACCTCCTTCCATCAGCGAGGGCATTGAAGATGAAACGTGGCTGGGTCTTTCAGCATGACAATGATCCCAAACACACCGCCCGGGCAACGAAGGAGTGGCTTCGTAAGAAGCATTCCAAGGTCCTGGAGTGGCCTAGCCAGTCTCCAGATCTCAACCCCATAGAAAATCTTTGGAGGGAGTTGAAAGTCTGTGTTGCCCAGCGACAGCCCCAAAACATCACTGCTCTAGAGGAGATCTGTATGGAGGAATGGGCCAAAATACCAGCAACAGTGTGTGAAAACCTTGTGAAGACTTACAGAAAACGTTTGACCTGTGTCATTGCCAACAAAGGGTATATAACAAAGTATTGAGAAACTTTTGTTATTGACCAAATACTTATTTTCCACCATAATTTGCAAATAAATTCATTAAAAATCCTACAATGTGATTTTCTGGATTTTTTTTCCTCGTTTTGTCTGTCATAGTTGACGTGTACCTATGATGAAAATTACAGGCCTCTCTCATCTTTTTAAGTGGGAGAACTTGCACAATTGGTGGCTGACTAAATACTTTTTTTCCCCACTGTATGTAAACTTCCGACTTCAACTGTACATAGACATGGAACACTGGTCTCTTTGGTGTTTTAAAAAAAAAATAATGTTTACGTACTGTTTTACCCATTTCATATGTAATACTGTATTCTAGTCAAGGCCAGCCTATTAAACTATTGCTGTACATATACTATTCTATCCACGTATTCTTCAGATATACTATATATTCTATTCACATACTGTCCATAATGTCTATACATCCCATCACACACATACTGTATATATATATATATATATATATATATATATATATATATATATATATATATATGAGGGAAAAAAGTATTTGATCCCCTGCTGATTTTGTACGTTTGCCCACTGACAAAGAAATGATCAGTCTATAATTTTAATGGTAGGTTTATTTGAACAGTGAGAGACAGAAGAACAAAACAAAAATCCAGAAAAACGCATGTCAAAAATGTTATAAATTGATTTGCATTTTAATGACGGAAATAAGTATTTGACCCCTCTGCAAAACATGACTTAGTACTTGGTGGCAAAACCCTTGTTGGCAATCACAGAGGTCAGACGTTTCTTGTAGTTGGCCACCAGGTTTGCACACATCTCAGGAGGGATTTTGTCCCACGCCTCTTTGCAGATCTTCTCCAAGTCATTAAGGTTTCAAGGCTGACATTTGGCAACTCAAACCTTCAGCTCCCTCCACAGATTTTCTATGGGTTAAGGTCTGGAGACTGGCTAGGCCACTCCAGGACCATAATGTGCTTCTTCTTGAGCCACTCCTTTGTTGCCTTGGCCGTGTGTTTTGGGTCAATGTCATGCTGGAATACCCATCCACAAACCATTTTCAATGCCCTGGCTGAGGGAAGGAGGTTCTCACCCAAGATTTGATGGTACATGGCCCCGTCCATCGTCCCTTTGATGCGGTGAAGTTGTCCTGTCCCCTTAGCAGAAAAACACCCCCAAAGCATAATGTTTCCACCTCCATGTTTGACGGTGGGGATGGTGTTCTTGGGGTCATAGGCAGCATTCCTCCTCCTCCAAACACGGCGAGTTGAGTCGATGCCAAAGAGCTCCATTTTGGTCTCATCTGACCACAACACTTTCACCCAGTTCTCCTCTGAATCATTCAGATGTTCATTGGCAAACTTCAGACGGGCATGTATATGTGCTTTCTTGAGCAGGGGGACCTTGCGGGCGCTGCAGGATTTCAGTCCTTTGCGGCGTAGTGTGTTACCAATTGTTTTCTTGGTGACTATGGTCCCAGCTGCCTTGAGATCATTGACAAGATCCTCCCGTGTAGTTCTGGGCTGATTCCTCACCGTTCTCATGATCATTGCAACTCCACGAGGTGAGATCTTGCATGGAGCCCCAGGCCGAGGGAGATTGACAGTTATTTTGTGTATCTTCCATTTGCAAATAATCGCACCAACTGTTGTCATCTTCTTCCCAAGCTGCTTGGCGATGGTCTTGTAGCCCATTCCAGCCTTGTGTAGGTCTACAATCCCTGACATCATTGGAGAGCTCTTTGGTCTTGGCCATGGTGGAGAGTTTGGAATCTGATTGATTGATTGCTTCTGTGGACAGGTGTCTTTTATACAGGTAACAATCTGAGATTAGGAGCACTCCCTTTAAGAGTGTGCTCCTAATCTCAGTTTGTTACCTGTATAAAAGACACCTGGGAGCCAGAAATATTTCTGATTGAGAGGGGGTGAAATACTTAATTCCCTCATTAAAATGCAAATCAATTTATAACATTTTTTACATGCATTTTTCTGGATGTTTTTGTTGTTATTCTGTCTCTCACTGTTCAAATAAACCTACCATTAAAATTATAGACTGATCATTTCTTTGTCAGTGGGCAAACGTACAAAATCAGCAGGGGATCAAATACTTTTTTCCTCACTGTATATTTATAAATACAGTGGGGAGAACAAGTATTTGATACACTGCCGATTTTGCAGGTTTTCCTACTTACAAAGCATGTAGAGGTCTGTAATTTTTATCATAGGTACACTTCAACTGTGAGAGACGTAATCTAAAACAAAAATCCAGAAAATCACATTGTATGATTTTTAAGTAATTAATTTGCATTTTATTGCATGACATAAGTATTTGATCACCTACCAACCAGTAAGAATTCCGGCTCTCACAGACCTGTTAGTTTTTCTTTAAGAAGCCCTCCTGTTCTCCACTCATTACCTGTATTAACTGCACCTGTTTGAACTTGTTACCTGTATAAAAGACACCTGTCCACACCAGAGCATATGAGCGGAGTGGAGCGAGAGCGAGCATGGAGCGTGAGCGGACGGATTTTGAACAGAGCGCAGAGCGCCATTTTTAAAAGGACGGAGCGTCCCCCTATGTTCCTCTCCAATTTCGCTCGCTCACACCACGAGTCTGAAGCATGCTCAAGCCTGACCCAGAATCCATCTGTTTAATTTAATTTGTGTCGTCCATGAATTTTCTATTTTATAGAGCGAGAGGAGCAGCAGCAGCAACAAGAGAAAAGGGTTGAGGAATTCAAAAGTTTATTCACTGCACGCAATGGCCCAACCATAACAAGGGAGAGAAAAAGAGAGCTGGATGTAGCATTTTTTGAAATGATTTTCATGGACTATGAACCGCTGGGTAAAGGAGAATGCGAAGGGATGCAACACTTCGCCAGCGCAGCTCAACCGGGCTACACCCCCCCCCAAGAAACTATGATAAATCAGTACTTTACTTTGTCAAATTTACATCTGAGATGCCCCATTCACATGCTTCAGCTGGCGATCAAAAATGCTGTCAACAAGCATGACAACATTAATAGGCTGTTAGTGAAAGTCGGGCACCTGGTGAAAAGTGTACGCAAGAGCACAGAGGAAACCGACCAATTAGGTGTCCGCCCCACAAATGCCTGCGCCATTCGATGGAGCAGCCAGCTGCGGATGATTCAGTCGTTCATCTGGTTGTTCCAAAAAGACCCATTATGGCAAAACAAACTCAAGTCTAATGTTGCTAACATCACCCTGAATCAAGTACGGCAGCTGACGCACCTTGTCAGTGTGCTGACACCACTAGCAGACCTCACAGACAAAATGCAGAAGGAGCTGGGGAACCTGGGGATGATCCTCCCTGCTGTCACAGAAATCAAATCCCTGCTCACCGATTACACTCACGCTGCACTTCCAATGGGCATCGCAGCTTTTGCAGAAACATTGGCAAACAACGTGTCAATTCGCTATGGAATATACTATACTGATTAACGTCTCTTTTTAGCGTCAGTGTTAGATCCCCGTTTCAAGACAGAATGGATAATCCGAGATGAGTCTGTATGCAACAAATTCGGGGAGATAAAGTAAGGCTGTGGTTTAAGCTAAAAGTGAAATACATGCAGATTTTGTTCCTTTTTTGGAGTGAGCGGGGGGCGATTTGAGTGGAGCGCGATGCAAACTGCGTTGAGCGCTGAGCGATAATGAGCGGACTGGCCTGATGTGGCTTTGAGCGGGGGGAGCGGAGGGGTGAACAGCTCCGTGAGCGAGGAGCTGAGATTCTCACCGCTCCACTCCGCTCATATGCTCTGGTCCACACACTCAATCAAGCAGACTCCAACCTCTCCACAATGGCCAAGACCAGAGAGCTGTGTAAGGACATCAGGGATAAAATTGTAGACCTGCACAAGGCTGGGATGGGTTACAGGACAATAGGCAAGCAGCTTAGTGAGAAGGCAACAACTGTTGGCGCAATTATTAGAAAATGGAAGAAGTTCAAGATGACGGTCAATCACCCTCGGTCTGGGGCTCCATGCAAGATCTCACCTCGTGGGGCATCAATGATCATGAGGAAGGTGAGGGATCAGCCCAGAACTACACGGCAGGACCTGGTCAATGACCTGAAGAGAGCTGGGACCACAGTCTCAAAGAAAACCATTAGTAACACACTACGCCGTCATGGATTAAAATCCTGCAGCGCACGCAAGGTCCCCCTGCTCAAGCCAGCGCATGTCCCGTCTGAAGTTTGCCAATGACCATTTGGATGATCCAGAGGAGGAATGGGAGAAGGTCATGTAGTCTGATGAGACAAAAATATAGTTTTTTGGTCTAAACTCCACTTGCCGTGTTTGGAGGAAGAAGAAGGATGAGTACAACCCCAAGAACACCATCCCATCATTCCAGGGTTTTCCTTTATTTTTTACTATTTTCTACATTATAGAATAATAGTGAAGACATCAAAACTATGAAATAACACATATAGAATCATGTAGTAACCAAAAAAGTGTTAAACTAATATATGTTATATTTGAGATTCTCCAAATAGCCACCCTTTGCCTTGATGACAGCTTTGCACACTCTTGGCATTCTCTCAACCAGCTTCACCTGGAATGCTTTTCTCACAAAGCCACGGCGGTTGGAACCATAAATCTCCAATTTGGACTCCAGACCAAAGGACAAATTTCCACCTGTCTAATGTCCATTGCTTGTGTGTCTTGGGCCAAGCAAGTCTCTTCTTCTTATTGGTGTCCTTTAGTAGTAGTTTTTTTGCAGCAATTCAACCATGACGGCCTGATTCACACAGTCCCCTCTGAACAGTTGATGTTGAGATGTGTCTTTTACTTGAACTCTGTAAAGCATTTATTTGGGCTGCAATTTCGGAGGCTGGTAACTCTAATGAACTTATCCTCTGCAGCAGAGGTAACTCTGGGTCTTCTATTACTGTGGTGGTCCTCATGAGAGCCAGTTTAATCATAGCACTTGATGTTTTTTGCGACTGCACTTGATAAAACTTTCAAAGTTCTTGAAATGTTCCGTATTGACTGACCTTCATGTCTTAAAGTAATTACCAAAATATGGACTTGGTCTTGTACCAAATAGGGCTATCTGCTGTATACCCCCCAACCTTGTCACAACACAGCTGATTGGCTCAAACGCATTAAGAAGGAAATCAATTCCAAAAATTTACTTTTAAGAAGGCATGAAGCTGGTTGAGTGAATGCCAAGCGTGTGCAAAGCTGTCATCAAGGCAAAGGGTGGCTATTTGAAGAATCTCAAATATAAAATTAATTTTGATTTGTTTAACACTTTTTTGGTTACTACATGATTACGTATGTGTTATTTCATAGTTTTGATTTCTTCACTATTATTCTACAATGTAAAAAATAGTAAAAATAAAGAAAAAACGTTGAATGAGTAGGTGTGTCCAAACTTTTGACTGGCAGTGTATGTATTCAGACCCCTCTACTTTTTCCACATTTTGTTACGTTTCAGCCTTATTCTAAAATGGATTATATAAACAATTTGTTCAACAATCTACAAACATAACCCTATAATGACAAAGCGAAAACGGGTTATTAGAATTTTTGCTAATTTATTTTTAACAAAAAACAGATACCTTATTTACATAAGTATTCAGACCCTGTGCTATGAGACTCTGAATTTAGCTCAGGTGCATCCTGTTTCCATTGATCATCCTGTGGTAAATTCAACTGATTGGACATGATTTGGAAAGGCACACATCTGTCTATATAAGGTCCCAGGGTTGACAGTGCATGTCAGAGCAAAAACCAAGCCATGAGGTCGAAGGAATTGTCTGCAGAGCTCCGAGACAGGATTGTGTCGAGGGTACCAAAACATTTCTGCAGCATTAAAGGTCCCCAAGAACACAGTGGCTTCCATCATTCTTAATTGGAAGAAGTTTGGAACCACCAAGACTCTTCCTAGAGCTGGCCGCCTGGCCAAATTGAGCAATCGGGGGAGAAGGGCCTTGGTGAGGGAGGTGACCAAGAACCTGATGGTCACGCTGAGCTCTAGAGTTCCCCTGTGGAGATGGGAGAAGATTCCAGAAGGACATCCATCTCTGCAGCACTCCACCAATTAGGCCTTTATGGTACAGTGGCCAGACGGAAGCCACTCCTCAGTAAAAGGCACATGACACCCCGCTTGGAGTTTGCCAAAAGGCACCTAAAGACTCTCAGACCATGAGAAACAAGATTCCTTGGTCTGATGAAACCAAGATTGAACTCTTTGGCCTGAATGCCAAGCGTCAAGTCTGGAGGAAACTTGAAGTACGGTGAAGCATGGTGGTGGCAGCATCATGCTGTGGGGATGTTTTTCAGCGGCACGGACTGGGAGACTAGTCAGGATCAAGGCAAAGATGAATGGAACAAAGTACAGAGAGTTTCTTGATGAAAACCTGCTCCAGAGTGCTCAGGACCTCAGACTGGGGCGAAGGTTCACCTTCCAACAGGACAACGACCCTAAGCACACAGCCAAGACAACGCAGGAGTGGCATCGGGACAAGTCTCTGAATGTCTTTGAGTGGCCCAGCCAGAGCCTGGACTTGAATCCAATCGAACATCTAAGGAGAGACCTGAAAATAGTTGTTTAGCAACGCTCCCCATCCAACCTGACAGAGCTTGAGAGGATGGAAGAAACTCCCCAAATACAGGTGTGCCAAGCTTGTAGCGTCATACCCAAGAAGACTCGAGGCTGTAATCGCTTCCAAAGGTGCTTCAACAAAGTACTGTGTAAAGGGTCTGAATACTTATGTAAATGTCATATTTCCGTTTAAATTTCTAAAAACCAGTTTTTGCTTTGTCATTATGGGGTATTGTGTGTAGATTGATGTGGGGAAAAAAACTATTTAATCCATTTTAGAATAAGGCAGTAACCTAACAAAATGTGGAAAAAGTCAAGGGGTCTGAAAAGTTTCCAAAGGCATTTATACTCCGGACTCCGATATTGCTTGTCCTAATATTTCCATATTTCTTCATTCCTTTCTTTTACTTTTAGATTTGTGTCTATTGTTGTGTATTGTTAGATATTACTTAGCTGTTGGATCTGGGAACACTAGAAGTTCGCTACACCCGCAATAACATCTGCTAAACATTTTATTTGAATAGAGCCCCACAGTGTCATAATACCCATAAAACCTAGCAGTCAAACAGGGAAATGGTTTCAATCGTTTTTCCACCATTCATTTTTCCCATAGGGAAGTTTAGAAAGACTTAAATAAGGCTTACCCTGGCGATATTTTGATAACCATGTAAATCTCTCTTGGACAAGGACAAGGTGACTTCAATATATTCGGCTCTATTTACTCTCAGATCAGAAAATGATAATTAGCATCAAAGTAGACATCATGCAAGACTACAAATCCCTGCAAGCTCCTGCACATCATCTCTAGCTGATACCTTTGCTAACAGGCATTGTGTCAATTTAAAACTTGCTCAAGACAGTTCACAGAATTGTCAATTTAAAGAAATGTAGCCAATTTATTCATTACTAAATTTAGCTAACATTAGTTAATCCAGAGATTCTTACCCTTGCTTCGATTTTGCAGTATCGTCCAGATCATCATGGCATTTGTAGTTCTTTATGATAGCCACATTAGCAGCTAATTAGCGTTTCATGTTTGGGGGGTAAATACAGTTGAATATATTGATAAAAGTCACCTTTTCCTAGAGAGATTTTCACGGTTATCAAAACGTCACGCAAAGGTAAGCCTACATGAAACACAGCCCTTATTTTAAGTGTTTCTAAAATCCCCTATGGGATAAATGAATGGTGGAAAAACGATTGGAACCATTTCCTTGTTTGACCATTAGGTTTTATGGGTATTATGATTCATACTGTGGTACTCTATGCACCCCAGATCTATATGTGTTTTAGCCAACTTTGACCATAACTCTGTCCGTATGATATGACAACAAAAGGCAAAAGTTGTCTAAAGATTGTATACAAACCAGTACACCTTATTCTCTATAAAAGTTCACTACTTTTGACCAAAGTCACATAAGGCGACAGTCTAAAAGTAGTACACTAGAGGGAATGTCATTTGACATGTAACCACAGTCTGTTGTAGAGGCCCGACAAACAGCTCATACGAATATGCAGGCCAAGTTGTGTGCCATTTAGTCACATCCAGACTGGGTGAGTCTGACACATGCTGTTGTTCTGAGTCAGTGAAAAGCTCTAGTTACAGTACTTTACGTGTCTGGCTCTGCACGGCCAATTCACGGCCCATGTAATGTAGAACAGTGTGGGATGTAGGGCAATGGGGATGTCAAACTATAGTTAGTGACCCATATTAGCAAGTGGGTTTTGTCAGCTGCAAAGAATAGAGGCATATTTATTTGATCTGTATAATGAATGTGGTATCCACTAGTTCATTTGACTCTGGGGAAGTAGGTAAAGGGCCTCATTGCCAAAATCCTGAAGTATCCCTTAAACTTCACCTTTATTTCACCTTTTGTTCAAACTTTTAGCTATGTTTTATACCCACTGCAAAATAATGAGTACAGACTTTCCACAGAAGCATAACACTTGATAAATGATGACAGCTGTTTTGGTTAGGCTGGATTACTCATGGTGACGCTGTGTCTTACAATTGTAAAAGCAAAGCAGTGCGATAAAAACAACAACAACACAGAGTTACACATGGGATAAACAAAACATACAGTCAATAATACAATAGAACATCTATATACAGTGTGTGCAAATGTAGTAAGTTATGGAGGTAAGGCAATAAATCGGCCATAGTGCAAAATAATTACAATTTAGTATTAACATTACATTTACATTTCAGTAATTTAAAAGACGCTCTTATCCAGAGCGACTTACAGTTAGTGAATGCATACGTTTTTTTTATTTTTTTTATACTGGCCCCCCGTGGGAAACGGGCAATAAGAATGCGGGGATTGACGGAGTCAAAAGCCTTGGCCAGGTCGATGAAGACGGCTGCACAGTACTGTCTTTTATCGATCGTGGTTATAATATCGTTTAGGACCTTGAGCGTGGCTGAGGTGCACCCATGACCAGCTCGGAAACCAGATTGCATAGCGGAGAAGGTACGGTGTGATTCGAAATGGTTGGTGATCTGTTTGTTAACTTGGCTTTCAAATACTTTCGAAAGGCAGGGCAGGATGGATATAGGTCTGTAACAGTTTGGATCTACAGTGTCATCCCCTTTTGAAGAGTGGGATGACTGCGGCAGCTTTCCAATCTCTGGCGATCTCAGTGTAGCTCAGTTGGTAGAGCATGGCGCTTGCAACGCCAGGGTTGTGGGTTCGTTTCCCACGGGGGGCCAGTATGAAAATGTATGCACTCACTAACTGTAAGTCGCTCTGGATAAGAGCGTCTGCTAAATGACTAAAATGTAAATGTGTCCAGGGCACAGCTGAGGGGGGTCTGTAGCAAGCGGCAACAGTGAGAGACTTATTTCTGGAAAGGTGGATTTTTAGAAGTAGAAGCTCAAACTGTTTGGGCACAGACCTGGATAGTATGATAGAGCTCTGCAGGCTATCTCTACAGTAGATTGCAACTCCGCCCCCTTTGGCAGTTCTATCTAGACGGAAAACGTTGTAGTTGGGAATTGAAATGTCTGAATCTTTGGTGGCCGTCCTAAGCAAGGATTCATACACTGCTAGAACATCAGGGTTGGCGGAGTGTGCTAACGCAGTGAATAACTCAAACTTAGGGAGGAGGCTTCTGATGTTAACATGCAAGAAACCAAGGCTTTTGCGGTTACAGAAGTCCTCTGTAGCTCAGCTGGTAGAGCACGGCGCTTGTAACGCCAAGGTAGTGGGTTCGATCCCCGGGACCACCCATACACAAAAGATTTATGCATGCATGACTGTAAGTCGCTTTGGATAAAAGCGTCTGCTAAATGGCATATTATTATTATTATTATTATTATTAAGTCAACAAATGATAGCGCTTGGGGAGTAGGAGTGATACTGGGGGCTACAGGGCCTGGGTTAACCTCTACATCACCAGAGGAACAGAGGAGGAATAGAATAAGGATACGGCTAAAGGCTTTAAGAACTGGTCTTCTAGTGCGTTGGGTACAGAGAATAAAAGGGGCAGATTTCCGGGAGTTGTAGAATAGATTCAGGGCATTATGTACAGACAAGGATAGGGAAGGATATGAGTACAGTGGAGGTAAACCTAAGCGTTGGGTAACGATGAAAGAGATAGTATCACTGGAGGCACCGATTGAGCCGGTCTCCGCGTGTGTGGGGGGTGGGACAAATGAGCTATCAGAGGCAGGTTGAGCGGGACTGGGGGCTCTACAGTAAAAAGTACAGTTGTCTCTGAATAAAATACAATGGAAAAAGGCACTTTGACCAACAATGCCCATGTTTCGTTTAGCCCCCACCAGACCTTGAACCACGTCAAGAGAAGTTAGACAGCGTGTGTGTGTGTGTGTGTGTTTGTGTGTGTGTGTGTGTGTGTGCGCCTTCCATTTCATTCCCAAAAGCCTTCCATATCTCATACCTCACTGTAAATGCTACTGCTGCACAATATGAGTGTGACTAGTGCCTAATAGAGTCCACAGGAAGCGTGGCCAGACTCCATCTGAAAGCGGAGTGGTCATTTGCTTCCTTAGTAATTGCTAGTGCGGAAAAAAAGTATTCGGTTGTTCCCAAACCAGGTCAAAAGATATTACATTTTAGTCATTTAGCAGACGCGCTTATCCAGAGCGACTTACAGTTAAGTGAGTGCATACATTTTTCATACTGGCCCCCCGTGGGAATCGAACCCACAACCCTGGCGTTGCAAGCGCCATGCTCTACCAACTGAGCTACGGGAGGCCCTGTAGATACAGTGGGGGAAAAAAGTATTTAGTCAGCCACCAATTGTGCAAGTTCTCCCACTTAAAAAGATGAGAGAGGCCTGTAATTTTCATCATAGGTAAACGTCAACTATGACAGACAAAATGAGGAAAAAAAATCCAGAAAATCACATTGTAGGATTTTTAATGAATTTATTTGCAAATTATGGTGGAAAATAAGTATTTGGTCAATAACAAAAGTTTCTCAATACTTTGTTATATACCCTTTGTTGGCAATGACACAGGTCAAACGTTTTCTGTAAGTCTTCACAAGGTTTTCACACACTGTTGCTGGTATTTTGGCCCATTCCTCCATGCAGATCTCCTCTAGAGCAGTGATGTTTTGGGGCTGTCGCTGGGCAACACAGACTTTCAACTCCCTCCAAAGATTTTCTATGGGGTTGAGATCTGTAGACTGGCTAGGCCACTCCAGGACTTTGAAATGCTTCTTACGAAGCCACTCCTTCGTTGCCCGGGCGGTGTGTTTGGGATCATTGTCATGCTAAAAGACCCAGCCACGTTTCATCTTCAATGCCCTTGCTGATGGAAGGAGGTTTTCACTCAAAATCTCACGATACATGGCCCCATTCATTCTTTCCTTTACACGGATCAGTCGTCCTGGTCCCTTTGCAGAAAAACAGCCCCAAAGCATGATGTTTCCACCCCCATGCTTCACAGTAGGTATGGTGTTCTTTGGATGCAACTCAGCATTCTTTGTCCTCCAAACACGACGAGTTGAGTTTTTACCAAAAAGTTATATTTTGGTTTCATCTGACCATATGACATTCTCCCAATCCTCTTCTGGATCATCCAAATGCACTCTAGCAAACTTCAGACGGGCCTGGACATGTACTGGCTTAAGCAGGGGGACACGTCTTGCACTGCAGGATTTGAGTCCCTGGCGGCGTAGTGTGTTACTGATGGTAGGCTTTGTTACTTTGGTCCCAGCTCTCTGCAGGTCATTCACTAGGTCCCCCCGTGTGGTTCTGGGATTTTTGCTCACCGTTCTTGTGATCATTTTGACCCCACGGGGTGAGATCTTGCGTGGAGCCCCAGATCGGGGAGATTATCAGTGGCCTTGTATGTCTTCCATTTCCTAATAATTGCTCCCACAGTTGATTTCTTCAAACCAAGCTGCTTACCTATTGCAGATTCAGTCTTCCCAGCCTGGTGCAGGTCTACAATTTTGTTTCTGGTGTCCTTTGACAGCTCTTTGGTCTTGGCCATAGTGGAGTTTGGAGTGTGACTGTTTGAGGTTGTGGACAGGTGTCTTTTATACTGATAACAAGTTCAAACAGGTGCCATTAATACAGGTAACGAGTGGAGGACAGAGGAGCCTCTTAAAGAAGAAGTTACAGGTCTGTGAGAGCCAGAAATCTTGCTTGTTTGTAGGTGACCAAATACTTATTTTCCACCATAATTTGCAAATAAATTCATAAAAAATCCTACAATGTGATTTTCTGGATTTTTTTTTCTCAATTTGTCTGTAATAGTTGACGTGTACCTATGATGAAAATTACAGGCATCTCTCATCTTTTTAAGTGGGAGAACTTGCACAATTGGTGGCTGACTAAATACTTTTTCCCCCCACTGTATCTTATAAATAGAGGATATGTAAGCCCTAGTAACTCTCTCTCTCTCAATCTCTATCTCGCTGTATGTCTCTCTCACTTCCTCTCTTGTTGTCCAGCTCGTTACGATTTCTTTCAGCTTTGTCCATATCCTCTATAATTACTATAATTGCCCATCTCACAAGCACCTGAAATTGACATCCGACTACAAAACACAGGGCTTGAATCCAGCCTGATCATGTCCTGTTGTTTGTCGTCCCAATGATCCTACAACTCCATACATTCACACTCCCCCTTTAAAAACACTTTATATAATCAGCTATTATCATTAAAGTATCATCTACATAATCAGATTGTATCATTTTCCAGTGGAATAATATATTTACTTTATGAATAAATATACATACTGTGAAACATATTATAATGCTCCTCTCCCTCCTCCAGGAATGCCAGTCCGGTGGGGTTGGTGCTGACAGCAGTGGTAGCCATCTCATACCAAGTGGCCATCATCTTTGAGGGGTAAGCATCTGTCTTGTTTCCTTTCTGTTCACTGCAGAGATCTTATCACACTCTTCTGTCTCAGCAGTGAATGGGGTTAGTAGCCTTGAGAGGCGTTGAACAAAGCTGGCTGCGTAAATGCAGACACTATCAGATCACATCCAGTTAAATGGACTAACACGTACAGGGCGGCAGGTAGCCTAGTTAAGAGTGTTGGGCCAGTAACGGAAAGGTCTCTGGTTCGAATCCCCCGAGCCAACTAATTGAAAAATCTGCCCTTGAGCAAGGCACTTAACCCTAATTGCTCCTGTAAGTCGCTCTGGATAAGAGCGTCTGCTAAATCAGCGATTCTCAAATGGTGGGTCGCGACCCACATTTTTGAATGGGTCGCGGGTGTCTTGAGTAAAAAATTATTATAAAAACATCTGGTGAAGAAATAATCCAGTCTGAACTTAAACAACTTAAACCAGGTAGAAAGTGTGTAGAAATGAAAATGAACTTACATTTTTTAATAATTTAATATCAGAAAAGTGTTTCTTCAATCACAGTATTTTCAATATAGCGCTATTAGCAGCACTATTTTGGTTGATTTTGTGGTCTCAAGCCAGTGAGTTTATTAAAATTTTTCATCAAGAGTATGAGCAAAATTGTATTATTGACAATGAAAGAGGTGGGGATGTTGTTCTCTTGTCATATAATTGCTACATTTACTATCAACATAGCATAACAAATTATTTTCCATATTTTGGCAATTATTTTCCACGAAACAACCTAGTTCAATTTGGGTCCCGAAGCAAAACCAGTTGAGAATCACTGTGCTAAATGATAAGAAGTTACATGTTGATCTCCTTGATTGGCCTTGGCCTTGTTAAGTTTGGTTGTTTCTTAGCATGTGTTGCATCAGATCGATGTGATTTAAATCTAGCCTCCCTATGGGGTTTGTCCTCAATGCTTACAATGACAGAAGTTTAAATTTACAGTCACAGTTTAGAGTTACGAGTGACAGAAGTGTTTCTCTAACAGTTCTTACACTGTTAGTAGACCAAGGTCTGTCTATCAGTGCTGAGTCACATCAAGCCCATACAAATCCACACTCCCTTGTGCGGCACACATGAAAGGATTGCTGAGTGAGGATAAAGAGAAAAGTTGGGATGGAAAGATTTGTCTTCCTGTCTCTCTTGTTATCAAACTCCCCCACACATGTTCTTAAATGTTATCTTAGTGAGAGAGGGAGCGAGCAGAAAGAGAGGGGGGAGCGAGAGAGAGAGAGAGGGAATTAAAGGAATTACTTTCTTCTCAGTTCATTATAACTACTTCGTAGACCTTAATCTTGGTGAGAGGAGGGAGAGGGGGAGTTGAGAGAGAAGAGGGGGAGTTGAGAATAAAGTAAACAAGTGTGTTTTCTTTCCGAGCGCATCATTAAGGCCTCCCGAGTGGCGCTGTGCCACTAGAGATCCTGGTTCGAATCCAGGCTCTGTCGTAGCCGGCCGCGACCGGGAGACCCATGGGGCGGCGCACAATTGGACCAGCGTCGTCCAGGGTAGGGGAGGGAATGGCCGGCAGGGATGTTCAGTTGGTAGAGCATGGCGTTTGCAACGCCAGGGTTGTGGGTTCGAATCCCACGGGGGTATGATTTTTATTTTTTTTATAAAATAATGTATGCACTCACTAACTGTAAGTCGCTCTGGATAAGAGTGTCTGCTAAATGACTAAAATGTAAAATGTAATAGTGGAGGATGGTGAGAGGTAAAGGGGTCAACCCACACACAGTCTTCTCTTCCACCATTAAGTGTGGCCTATCTTTAACTTACAATCTGTAGATACTATGCAATACTATCCATATATGTTATTTCATAGTTGTGATGTCTTCACTATTATTCTACAATATAGAAAATAGTAAAAATCTTGAAAAACCCATTGCATTCCCTCTCAAGGCGTTCACAGATATTTGTGTTATCACATTGAATTTAAATAAGTATTGTTGTTAACATACATTTGCAAGCTCAATTTTCATCCCAAACATCCCTCAATATTTGATGTCCTACCTCCTCCCACTCCTTTACAGACTAGTAAAAAAAATAGGTAGCTCTGTTTACTGTACCTGCCCCTGTCTTTCCCACTCAAAACATATCCCTCTCCAGTCTCCACCTACCTATTGCCAGTCCATTGGTAGGGAGGGAGAGAGGGAGAGTGTCCCAGCAGTCAGCTTTTTGTACAGGACGTGGCTTTAGAGGGAGGCTCAATGGTGCAGAAAACTGTACATCAATGGATAACAGCCAGGATGAGGGACACCTTTTACAGACACACACAGGGCTCCAGGCACGGGTTGGTACGGTGGAGGGGCCATAATACACTCTTCCCCCATTTATGTGTTTTTTTTCTCTGGTTTTTGCAGACCTTTCACAGAGGACATCTATCGACAGAGAGCACAGTGCTGCAAGCACAAATAAAGAGGAAGGACGGACTGTGTTTGTCCAAGGATCATATCTACAGATCAGAGACTACCAGACTGACTACCAGGCCACACCACGTCAGCCTGCTACACAGAGCACGAGAGGGTGGGCTAGAGAGAGAGAGAGAGAGGGGATTGGGGGTGTTTTTGCCTTTCTTGCAAAGATCAAGTACACAGTCTTCCTCCTGGCCCAATTCCAAGATATTCTACTTCTCTTTTTTAAAAACTTTGATCCCTGCTTGCAGTATTTTAATAGCAAGTCCTAACAAAGCAAGGGCTGGATCAATCATTTTCAGCTTTTAAAGGGCCCATTGAATGCTCTGTAGTTTTCATATTTCACACTATTTAGTCCAACAATATTCTGAGAGTTTACGTAGCTAGCGTGTAGCTATTATCTCAAAAGCCGATGACAATCATTCCATAAAATGTTCTGCATGGCTATGTTTGCAGATTCCCATGTATCTTAATGAAACTGTAAATACAGATCTGATCCCATAACTCTCTTAACTGATGTTTCATCGCTTGTCTGTCTTGTGTTCTGTGTCAGTGTTCTGTGTTGTTGATCCACATACCCTCTCCATTAAAAACGAAGTATATGTTTTATATAGCACCATATCCCCTATTTAATGCACTACTTTTGACCAGAGACCTTTGTTGCTTATATTTAGCCTACCAATGCTAGGATCGGTGAGAAGCTCACTTACTCATAGAGGTTTTAAATGGACCTGTGTGAAGCGGCCACTGATTAAAGGGCAAAGTCATATAGTTAGGTCAATGTGAGGCTGTGGTCAGACAGATGTTTCTGCTTTTTCATCTCAAGTATGGATGGAGAGACTTTTACTGTGGCCAATTCAGGCTCACTCTGGAAGAGAGAGTGACCGATGGGGAGGGAGCGAGAGAGAAAGAGAGGAGAAAATGTACAATTAAAATTGACCATTTACAGAGCTGTAGTTCCCCTGCGGTGCAGCACTGGATCCCTGGGGGAGTTGACATTGCCATTGGATGCACCGAGTCGTTCCGAACTTCTTACGTGGGTGGGATATAAGGACAGGTGTGGTTTCCGTGACAATGACCACAACAGCAGCTGGTCACTGATTTGACAGCTCCAACACAGTTACGCCTCCGACACCTCCGAAACAAGTATACCAGACCATTTATTAGCCAGTCTGTCTACAATCACACTGAGAAGTCTGATTAATGAAGGCTCTCCCAGACGCTCTTAAGCACACTTACAAGATTGATTGCTTGATTGATGTTGTTATGTTATTACTAGTCTGCTTGTTATTTAGTTCATTGGGTTACGAGTGTGACCAGGTAGTCACACACAGTCAGACTCGTTGCTATGCAAACCCTTAATAAACATTGATGAAACAGCAGCACTGCCATGAGTCATGGTCTCGGGTTCTGGCTGGAAGGGATGTGTGGGTGCAGGGAAGGTATAACTAGACCCTAAAAACTACCAAAAAGGTATAACCACACTAGAAACTACCAGATATATACTAGCATGCCTTCAGTCATTGTTTGGGGTTAGAACTAGACACTAAAAACTACTAGATGCATGAACGTTCACGTAACCAATGGCCTTAAGGTGTTTGAACATGTCTGGAAGAGGTGAATGCAGAGAAGGTATAGCAGACACTAGAATCTATTACAAAACTGATTGTGTAAGTTGTCTTACACCAGGGCTCTCCAACCCTTTTCCTGTTCACTCCAACCCTAATCTAGCGCACCTGATTCTAATAATTAGCTGGTTGATCAGCTGAATCAGGTTAGTTAAAACTGGGGTTGATGTGAAAACTAGGAGGAGGGTAGCTCCCCAGGAAAAGGGTTGGAGAGCCCTGTGACTTACAGGATGACATCTGCTTACAAAGAACTGTCTCAAACACCAGAACAACACACCTGCATCCAGCAGCTGGCCAATGTTAATAGGTTTAACATGCACTCTGGACACCATGTTTTGCAGCTTGTGGGAACCATGTTTGTACAGAGCAACTTCCCAGTATGAGTGTTGTATTCCCATCACTGTCTGTGTAGCAATCCTCCAGCATGGCTGCAGCTGCTGATGCACCAAGCTGTGTGTCCCCTGCCTGCCTCTGCTTCTCTCTCAGTCCCACACACATCCAGAGTCCTTTGTAACCCGGCTGTTTGAAGTCCTCTATTTGCTTTGGTGTTCCACATTGTTCTCCTCTGTCGCCTCTGGACCAGTAACCAGTTATCTGCATCATTGTCTTCCCCTATCACAGATCGTTATCTGACACTAAAATGGCCTAATAGTCATTATTTTTTATATGTGTGTTTCGTGGTCTCGCTCCCTGCGTTTTTTCACAATCACAGGGAAAGTAAATGTATGTCATTTTTTCCTCTCATTGGTAATGTGAAACGAGGGTGTGAGGTGAAGGATGGATGCAGCAGTGGAAAATTGGACCCTGTCTTTCATGTCTGGGCACTGTCTCCTGCCCTGGTTCCCTCCTACAGTGTTAGAGATCACCTCTCTCCTTCTCTCTGTGTCGATGTTCCATCTCATCCCTTTGTCTTAGCTCTGTGTAAAGGCCCTCTGTGTCCACCGTTACCTAACCGGTTATAACACAGTTATTTTTAACTCCATTTTAATGTGTCATGTCTTGTCTGCATTCACTGTCATTTCTAGGAAATCCTTCACCATGCTATTGTAAATTGATCTTTTATTTAGCTTGAATATCTCTTCTGCAGCCTCTCTCACACACACAATATCATATTTGTACAGTAGATATAAAGTATATTGTGTTAAATAAACATGTATAATGCATCATGATTAAAAGGTTCACTTTCTTCTGCTGTTTCCTTGGAGCCATTGGCACTGAGTGTGTTCCATTGCTATGTGCCTGTATTGCTTTAAAGCAGGGCTGCCCAACCCTCTTCCTGGAGATCTACCGTCCTGTGGGTTTTCAGTCCAACCCTAATTTAACACACCTGATTCTACTTATTAGCTGCTCAACAAGACCTTAACTAGCTGAATCAGATACGCTAAATTAGGGTTGGACTGAAAACCTATAGGACAGTAGATCTCCAGGAAGAGGTTGGGCAGCCCTGCTTTAGAGACAAGGGCGTAACTTTTAATTGCAATTTGGGGGTTGTTTCTGGTGCATTTTTAAGGGAAAAAACATCCAAAATGTCCTGATAATTTGGTCAATATACCCCAATCACAACTGAAATACCAATATTTTCTATATTACTTTAAACTGTGTTCTTACTCTTAAAGGCCCAAATTCTGTTTTTCCTGTGTTTTGTTTAATATTGTACAACAGCTGATGAAACTAAGGGCTCTATTGAATCCGCATTGCGGAAGTTCAGCTTTACAGCGTGATTTAAATTTAAAGGCAATGTTCCCGCTTTAGCGGAGACTGCATTCACCGTAAACGCTCAATTAGAAATTAACTTTCAATTTCTATCGTGAAATCTGTAACGCTTTAACTTTACAGATTGAATAGAGCCCTAACACTGTAAAAGTGTGTCATTTTAAATCATTTTTTATCATTGTTATTTCCTGATAGTTGCTGGTTGAAAATGCAATCTACACAGGACCTTCTAATCAGCCTGTTTGAATGGGCGGGAGTTTTGGCTTGCCTGGTGACATCACCAGGCGGAAAATTGGTTAATAGACCAACAACAAAGACAGTTCCAAACCTCTCTGCCAATAACAGCTAGTTTTAAGTTTTCCCCTCCCCACTCAGACTACTCCCAGACAGTCCTAGCAAAATTCTTGCTTGAGAAATAGTTTTTTGTTAAAAAGCTATTTTTGTCAATTTTATTGGAAAAGTATTACCTTAAGGTACTTAGTTGTTACCCAGAAATGATTTGATATTCATATAAAAACGGGGCATTGAGCCTTTAAAGACATGCTCCAGAACTTTGGCAACTAATAAATATTTTTTAAACCTCCCACTTTGTACTGGATGTGTCAATGTGTAGTTCATACTTGCATAATCTATGAGCAGAATGACTGTCTTACCTCAATTAGCCACAAAATCCCTAGTTTAAAAGCGACTGTTTTTCTGGAAGCTGTGCTGCGCCATTTTCCCTATATTTTCCCCCACGTAGGCCAGCCCCCTAGCAATTCCAGTTTCAGCCAATGAGCTTCAGCCCCTCGCCATTTGAGTGACATCTAGCAAGATGCACCAACAGAAGTGCGAGAGAGCGAGCAATGACTTGGTGCACATATCTGAACATATGTGACAATACGCAATTTTCGGGGACCACTTTCGGCTCATGAGCGCTACTTTCAGAACTACTGGCTAAAAATTATAGAAAAAAATATATTTAACAGTTCAGAAAGTCCCCACCACACCCCATCTTTATACATGTAGGCCTAGATCCAATCAGATCAAGCCTTAACCAGTAATAGCAGACACCCGGATGTTTTGGCAGTGTCAGACGTTGGAGCCGTCCAATCGGTGAGCAGCTGCTCTCGCGATCAATGTCACGAAGCTACACCCACCCCACTCCTGTTATTAGTTCAGAACGAGAAAGTGTAGGCTATATAGAAATAATGACGCTCAAATTGAAAAATCATTAAATGAAATAATTAGGATTTCTGTCACCCTAATCGAGCTGTAGGTTACATCTGACATTCCGGTGTTTGTAAACAAGGCTGCATGGGACTTCTGGCAATGGAAGGTGAACCGTCGCCCCAGTCTAAGGTCCTGAATGCTCTGGAGCAGGTTTTCATCAAGGATCTCTGTGTACTTAGCTCCGTTCATCTTTCCCTCGATCCTGACTAGTCTCCCAGTCCCTGCCGCTGAAAAACATCCCCAAAGCATGATGCTGCCACCATGCTTCACCGTGGGGATGGTGCCAGATTTCCTCCAGATGTGACGCTTGGTATTCAGGCCAAAGAGTTCAATCTTGGTTTCATCAGACCAGAGAATCTTCTTTCTCATGGTCTGAGAGTCCTTTAGGTGCTTTTTGGCAAACTCCAAGCGGGCTGCCATGTGGCTTTTACTGAGGAGTGGCTTCCGTCTGGTCACTCTACCATAAAGGCCTGATTGGTGGAGTACTGCAGAGATGGTTGTCCTTCTGGAAGGTTCTCCCATCTCCACAGAGGAACTCTAGAGCTCTGTCAGCGTGACCATCAGGTTCTTGGTCACCTTCCTGACCAAGGCCCTTCTCCCTCGATTGCACAGTTTGGCCGGTCGGCCAGCTCTAGGAAGAGTCTTGATGGTTCCAAACTTCTTCCATTTAAGAATGATGGAGGCCACTGTGTTCTTGGGGACCTTCAATGCTGCAGACATTTTTGGTACCCTTCCCCAGATCTGTGCCTCGACACAATCTTGTCTCTGAGCTCTACGGACAATTCCTTCGACCTCATGGCTTGGTTTTTGCTCTGACCTGCACTGTCAACTGTGGGATCATATATAGGCAGGTGCGTGCCTTTCCAAATCATGTCCAATCAATTGAATTTACCACAGATGGACTCCAATCAAGTTGTAGAAACATCTCAAGGATGATCAATGGAAACAGGATGCACCTGAGCTCAATTTCGAGTCTCATAGCAAAGAGTCTGAATACTTATGTACATGTGATATTTCCGTTTTTTATTTTTAATAAATGTGCAACCCCGTATAACCTGTTTTCGCTTTGTCATTATGGAGTATTGTGAGGATTTTAGAATAAGGCTGTAACAAACAAAATGTTTAAAAAAAGGGAAGTGGTCTGAATACTTTCTGAATGCACTGTAGCTACCTCTCCTCAGCAAACACCACAAAGAGAAAGAGTGATAGCGGTTAGTGCGCTGTTACTGCAGACCAGAGCAATACATCACAGACCGATGAAAAGGGAAAGCGAGGATAAATTGCAGGGAAAGAGAGGTTCAATTCCTTTTTCCCGTTCTCCTTACAAGCTGTGCTCAACTATTTTCCCCTTTACCACGAACCGGCCATGTGCCTCTGGGGACCGGGCACAATCAAAAGCTATTTGGCAGCGGGGGGGGGGAAACAAATCATAAAATTAGGAACTGAGGAGCACTCTGGTGCGAAGCCACATTAAGCCAGTAGCTGCCTGACGCTTTACAGTGGGGATTTTTTTTCAATCAATCAAACTCATCATGGGGGGGGGGGGGTCAAATTGACCTGTTTTGTAATATTTGGTCATGACCCCCATCCCTCCGCAAGTGACGTGCCTGATTTAGAGACCTGTGCACCAAGCTCAGGGTCAGAGAGACCCTGGGTAAGTCATCACGAACAGATCGTGGGTACATTGTGTCACAGTACCTCTGGCTTTTCTCTGTTTCACAACCCACCAGGGGTTTCTCTGCGATGCCGGCACACGTCCCATTTGGAAGTCCACTTCAGTGAGTCAGCCAGCGGGGTTGCCTCTGACCCCACTCCACCTCAGGGAGGCTTGAAGTTACATACTGATTACTAGGCTAGTGACCAATCATCAAAAACACCTGTCCATGATAGGCTCACTCCACTAGTCAACATTTTCAGCAGTATTGGCTTGCATGAGCTTATGTGGCCCATCCCTTCTCGAGCCAGGCATATTCTGCACTTTTTGAGTTTAGGGGGTGTGTCACAATATCTACCAATTGAACCACTTTTGCATAAAATATTTCTACACAACCATCCATTTCATTTATGGGAGACATTAGAGATGTGAAAAAACATGGTTATGTTTTGTTCTACCTCAGGTAGGGGTATCTAAAAAATGTGGGGGCCTTGCCATTAGCCTATACCTAATATCTCGTGGACCGATGTACGTAACAGGATGGTATTGTAGCTACGACTAACAAAGAACTTTGTTCCGGTGCACAGATTCTTTCACCGTTGATCATTTGGACAAATCACGATTTGGTGTTCGCATATTTTGAATTTCGGAAAGGGGAGGGTATATTTGGCCCATGCTTTGGGCACGTTCCTCTGCCCAGGCATTGCTGACGCATGCCAGATCTTACAACGCCTTGATAGTTATTTTACGTATCAGCTAACCACATCATATGTTATAGCAATCTGTCAGTCGATGACAGTCGATGACATGGCACGCAAGTATTGGTTGAGGCATGCAACGTCTGAGCAGGGAGAGCGGGTTCTTTGGCTGAGAGTTCTTTGGTGGAGACTTCACTACCATCTTTTCTCATACATCTCATTAACCTAATCCAGCATCTGACGCAATTACGCAAGATTTTAGTTTTGGGCTTCCGAGATTTCTGATTATAGGGTTTTCAAACATTAGTACACAATTTCCTTGAGCAGGTGCAGGTTTAAATAGTCATGAGGACACAGGTACATGCTTGCTTACTGGGGGGCAGTTAGAATGTTGGGCCGGTAACTGAAAGGTTGCTAGTTCGAATCCCTGAGCTGACAAGGTGAAACAAAATCTGTTGATCTGCCCTTGAGTAAGGCACTTAACCCTAATTACACCAGGGTTGCTGTCAACAATGGCTGATTCTTGGCTGTGACCCTAGTCTCAGAGGGAGTTGGGATATGCAAAAAACACATTTCCACCTCACACTTGTGAAACAGGACAAATATAAGCACCCCCTATATACAAGAATGCAGATGTGTGTGTGCAGACAACGGCTATGCATTATGCAGCCACACACTGAGGGAACCATCTCTAAATACTGCTTCTATGATTAATGATCACACAAAGCATGTGTTTGCCAAAGCCCCTGTGTGGGTCAAAACATGAGTGCCCCCTTGTGGTAGATATTGTAAATACACATAAATGTTCTCTGTGCATAACACCACTTTTATGACAGGCTTCTTTCAACTGGTGCCTTGAATTAAGAGCTATTACATTTGTTGATACTTTTAGGATGAATTGGACATGAAGCCCGAAAATACTATTATAGGTACCATTGACTTGCATTGGATTTGTGCCACAAATGCTAAACAGTTAGCATTTGAAACAGTGGCCAGGTAAACAAAACCCAAGCATGGATTGCTGTCATACCTTATCCATAGACTGCTTACAGGGTAAGGAAATCAATATGTCCCTTTAACAAAACATATTAGTGTTAGCTTAATAGTAATCAACTGAGTGCACTGTTGAATAACACTAGGCTACGTTTTGTTACACTTGAATTAAATTACTTCAGTGCAATGTCTGGAAGTACAATTTAATTTCCACCTGTCTGAATGTGCATAATCAAACAAACGACCTAAAACAGTTAAATGGTAAAGGACAGATTGTGTAGACACACTGCTCTGAAGCATAGGAAATGCCTGCTATGGAGAGGGTTATTTTAAGTCACATTATCTACAAGTCCTCATTTCCGTTCTGTAGATTTAGTATTACTAAAGTTGTCCAAGGTCCAACATCATTCCAAACAGAATGTCACAGAGTAGTCTAAATGACGGAAAGACTGTAATTTATTAACAAAGTATTATTGCAGAAAGCGGGCATTACACACAATAATACTAACAATATACAGTGGGGAAAAAAAGTATTTAGTCAGCCACCAATTGTGCAAGTTCTCCCACTTAAAAAGATGAGAGAGGCCTGTAATTTTCATCATAGGTACACGTCAACTATGACAGACAAATTGAGAAGACAAAAATCCAGAAAATCACATTGTAGGATTTTTTATGAATTTATTTGCAAATTATGGTGGAAAATAAGTATTTGGTCACCTACAAACAAGCAAGATTTCTGGCTCTCACAGACCTGTAACTTCTCCTTTAAGAGGCTCCTCTGTCCTCCACTCGTTACCTGTATTAATGGCACCTGTTTGAACTTGTTATCAGTATAAAAGACACCTGTCCACAACCTCAAACAGTCACACTCCAAACTCCACTATGGCCAAGACCAAAGAGCTGTCAAAGGACACCAGAAACAAAATTGTAGACCTGCACCAGGCTGGGAAGACTGAATCTGCAATAGGTAAGCAGCTTGGTTTGAAGAAATCAACTGTGGGAGCAATTATTAGGAAATGGAAGACATACAAGACCACTGATAATCTCCCTCGATCTGGGGGCTCCACGCAAGATCTCACCCTGTGGGGGTCAAAATGATCACAAGAAAGGTGAGCAAAAATCCCAGAACCACACAGGGGGACCTAGTGAATGACCTGCAGAGAGCTGGGACCAAAGTAACAAAGCCTACCATCAGTAACACACTACGCCGCCAGGGACTCAAATCCTGCAGTGCCAGACGTGTCCCCCTGCTTAAGCCAGTACATGTCCAGGCCCGTCTGAAGTTTGCTAGAGTGCATTTGGATGATCCAGAAGAGGATTGGGAGAATGTCATATGGTCAGATGAAACCAAAATAAAACTTTTTTGGTAAAAACTCAACTCGTCGTGTTTGAAGGACAAAGAATGCTGAGTTGCATCCAAAGAACACCATACCTACTGTGAAGCATGGGGGGTGGAAACATCATGCTTTGGGGCTGTTTTTCTGCAAAGGGACCAGGACGACTGATCCGTGTAAAGGAAAGAATGAATGGGGCCATGTATCGTGAGATTTTGAGTGAAAACCTCCTTCCATCAGCAAGGGCATTGAAGATGAAACGTGGCTGGGTCTTTCAGCATGACAATGATCCCAAACACACCGCCCGGGCAACGAAGGAGTGGCTTCGTAAGAAGCATTTCAAGGTCCTGGAGTGGCCTAGACAGTCTCCAGATCTCAACCCCATAGAAAATCTTTGGAGGGAGTTGAAAGTCCGTGTTGCCCAGCGACAGCCCCAAAACATCACTGCTCTAGAGGAGATCTGAATGGAGGAATGGGACAAAATACCAGCAACAGTGTGTGAAAACCTTGTGAAGACTTACAGAAAACGTTTGACCTGTGTCATTGCCAACAAAGGGTATATAACAAAGTATTGAGAAACTTTTGTTATTGACCAAATACTTATTTTCCACCATAATTTGCATATAAATTCATTATTTTTTTCCCCTCATTTTTGTCTGTCATAGTTGACGTGTACCTATGATGAAAATTACAGGCCTCTCTCATCTTTTTAAGTGGGAGAACTTGCACAATTGGTGGCTGACTAAATACTTTTTTCCCCCACATTGATAAATATGCGGATACCCAACTGTCATAGTCGAGTCCATGCTTTGTTTATCTCCGTTTTCTCATGTGCTTTAAGCTACAATGCTTAGCTGTCCGAGTCCCCAAGGTAGTTAGTTGATAAAGCCGTTCTCAAAGACTCCGACTGGAACTGACTGATGCATCAGCGGGCACCTATGACATTTTACCTTCTGCTCTATGAGGCACTGAGTACCGTGACGTCCTGAGAGGGAGGGCTCAGCTTTCAGCTTAAATATCCGGCGCTCTCCATAGTTCAGACAGACGCAACAGAGCGCACTGAGAAATACTGAACGATAGCCTACTGTTGAATCCAACTTTGGCTGAATCTATCAAACGAAACGAAGAGTCCGCACACATTGAACTCACTCTAAGCAACTGTTTAGGCTACTTTATAATCATGATCAAGAAAACGTCCCCTTCAGATAACGATTTCGATATCCCGGCGAAGAATTGCTGTAGGATGGTGATTTTGGGATCCACCAAGGTGGGCAAAACAGCCATCGTGTCCCGGTTTCTGAACGGTAGATTCGATGAGGAGCAGTACACGCCGACCATCGAGGACTTTCACAGGAAACTGTATAGCATTAAGGGAGATGTATACCAACTGGACATATTGGATACCTCAGGCAACCACCCGTTCCCTGCTATGAGGAGACTATCCATACTGACAGGTAAATATTCCATCTCCAGTTATTGCGACTCAAAGCGTGCATGTCCAATAGCAATCTGCAGTCGTGCATTTTAGTAACCTCAAGGGTGTGTGCACTGTGCGCGCATTTTGCATTGGCTGCACAACGCGCCACAGGTGCCATTACGCATGGAAATACTGTAGCCTATGTCAATGTGTTTCTTAGAAGCTCTGATACTAAATGCGTTGCTCCTCTTGTTTCCCTTCAGGTGATGTCTTTATCCTGGTATTCAGCATAGACAACAGAGACTCTTTCCAGGAGGTGCAGAGGCTCAAGCAACAGATAGTTGAGACCAAATCGTGCCTGAAAAACAAGACCAAGGAGAAGATTGACGTTCCTCTGGTTATCTGCGGAAACAAGGGCGACCGGGAGTTTTACCGGGAGGTGCAGAATGAAGAGATTGAGCAGTTGGTGGCGGGAGACGAGCACTGCGCATACTTTGAGATCTCAGCCAAGCGCAACACCAACGTGGACCAAATGTTCCAGACCCTATTCACCATGGCCAAGCTACCCAATGAGATGAGCCCGGACCTCCACCGTAAGGTCTCGGTGCAGTACTGCGACATGCTTCGCAGTAAGTCCCTGAAAAATAAGAACAAGAAGAACAATGGAGACGCGTACGGCGTCGTGGCGCCATTAGCTCGGCGCCCGAGCGTCCACAGTGACTTGATGTACATAAAGGAGAAGGCGATCGGTGGGCAGGGAAAGGATAAAGAGAGATGTACTATCAGCTAAGACTGTGAGATGAATCTTATGGAATATCTTGAAACCGAAAAGGATATGCTTCATTTGTGATGCACCTGAAAGACGGGGCTTGGGGGCGCAAGGCTGCCCATGCGGCTTACCGTCGCTCGGTAGTGGGGACACTTGAGACAGCGATGCGGAGAGCCGATGTGCTCCGGGCGCAATGACACTGTCTAGATTCAGACACTCCGCACACGTGGAAGTGCATGTCCACGAGACTTTTAAGAATGTTACTTTGTTCTGTTAAGAGCCTTATGTGATGTGGCTTAAAATCTTGTGATATTGTTCACAGATGCGTAAAATGTGTTGTTTTGACATCTACCTTTACAGACTGGCGAGAAACGAGACTCTTGGCGTGTACAATGTTAAGAATATTGTTTACATTATGTTATACATTTTATAACAGATAATTAAACTTGAATGTTGCAATCTGAACAATTTTATATTGTGAATGTATATTTTGTGTCAGTCAACTTTTGCAAAAAAAAGAAAATAACTGAAATAAATAAATACAAATAATCTGAATCTTCCGTTTCTTCATGTTTTTCTTACAAGTGTTTTGAAATGGCCCACTCATCACTCCCTACACCTAGTAGTAGGTTTAGAGATCAAGGGAAACTACCTAGGCTAAGCATAAATTAATGACATAAGCTTCAATGAGCAGTTTAGCGTTAAAGACTATTGCTAGCCAAATGGTCCCCTTCCATACCACATGTTTACTGATTGATGAATAATTTAGCCTAATTGATGTCAGAACTATAATTACCCAGTGATGGAACATACACTACACAGCCAAAAGTATATGGCCACCTGCTCATCGAACAGCTCATCCCAAAATCATTGGCATTAATATGGAATTGGTCCCCCATTTGCTGCTATAACAGCTCGCAGTCGACGTTCCAATTCATCCCTAAGGTGTTCGATGGGGTTGAGATCAGGGCTCTGTTATGGCCAGTGAAGTTCTTCCACACTGATCTCGACAAACCATTTCTGTATTGACCTCGCTTTGTGCACTGGGGCATTGTTATGCTGAAACAGGAAAGGGCCTTCCCAAAACTGTTGCCACAAAGTTGGAAGCACAGAATCGTATAGAATGTCGTTGTATGCCATAGCATTAAGATTTCCCTTCACTGGAACTAAGGAGCCTAGCCCGAACCATGAAAACAGTCCCAGACCATTTGTATTTGTATTTATTATGGAACCCTATTAGCTAGGGGTGTAACGATCCATCTACTACATCGATGTATCGATTTATATTCCTATGATCCAACTACATCGATCTGTGCTCGGCGAGTTGGCCTTTTGGACAACATATATCAATCTAACATCGTTTTAAAATGTAATAAATCGATTGTATCGATACTAGGAAATAACCCATTGGATTTAAGCACGTCAGACTTTATATGGATGTTTTTTCTTAGCACTTTTAATGATAAAGGCTTTAAACATTACTCGATTCAGTCTGCCTATCCGTGACGTCATCGCCCCGCGCCAGCAGCAGCGCAAAGGCGCAAAGACAACAAAACATAGCATGGCGGACGACAGAGGAGAAGCCGACGAGCGAGAAATTATCAAGCCACCATTGCGGTCCTTACAAGAAACAGGAATCTAGGAAACTTCACCTGCACTGTCCAGTATCCAGGTATTTATTTCAGTCACACTGGTTGAATTTTTCGCTAAAAGGTTACTGAATTGATTTCAAGTCACTGAATCGTTTCGGATCGTATCATTCTAAATGAACCAATATCGTCCTTGAATCGTATCGACAACCACGAATCGTGATACAAATCGAATCGTTGTTAAAACGAATCGTTACACCCCTACTATTAGCTGCTGCCAAGACAGCAGCTACTCTTCCTGGGGTCCAGCAAAATTAAGGCAGATATACATTTTCAAACATTACAATACATTCATAACAGATTTCGCAACATATTAAGTGTGTGCCCTCAGGCCTCTACTCTACTACCACATATCTATAACTCAAAATCCATGTGTACATGTGTGTATAGTGCATATGTTATCGTGTGTTTGTATTCATGTGTCTATGTTTGTGTTGCTTCACAGTCCCCGCTGTTCCATAAGGTGTGTTTTTATCTGTTTTTTAAATCTAATTTTACTGCTGGCATGAGTTACTTGATGTGGAATATAGTTAAATGTAGTCATGGCTCTATGTAGTACTGTGTGCCTCCCATACTCTGTTCTTGATTTCGGGACTGTGAAGAGACCTCTGGTGGCATGTCTTGTGGGGTATGCATGGGTGTCCGAGCTGTGTGCCAGTAGTTCAAACAGACAGCTCGGTGCATTCAACATGTAAATACCTCTCACAAATACAAGTAGTGATGAAGTCAATCTCTCCTCTTCTTGGAGCCAGGAGAGATTTACTTGCATATTATTAATGTTAGCTCTCTGTGTACATCCAAGAGCCAGCCATGCTGCCCTGTTCTGAGCCAATTGCAATTTTCCTAAGTCCCTCTTTGTGGCACCTGACCACACGACTGAACAGTAGTCCAGGTGCGACAAAACTAGGGCCTGTAGGACCTGCCTTGTTGATAGTGCTGTTAAGAATGCAGAGCAGCGCTTTATCATAGACAGACTTCTCCCCATCCTAGCTAGCTAGTGTTGTATCAATATGTTTTGACCATGACAGTTTACGATCCAGGGTTACTCCAAGCAATTTAGTCTCAACTTGCTCAATTTCCACATTATTCATTACAAGATTTAGTTGTTATTCCTCCTCCACCAAACTTTACAGTTGTCTCTATCCATTCGGGCAGGTACCGTTCTCCTGGCATCCGCCAAACACAGATTTGTCTGTCGGACTGTCAGATGGTGAAGCGTGATTCATCACTCCAGAGAATGTGTTTCCACTGCTCCACAGTCCAATGGTGGCAAGCTTTACACCACTCCAGCCAACGCTTGGCATTGCGCATGGTGATCTTAGGCTTGTGTGCGGCTGCTCGGATATGGAAACAGGCGATTTTTACACGGGACGCGCTTCAGCACTCAACGGTCCCGTTCTGTGAGCTTGTGTGGCCTACCACTTCGCCGTTGTTGCTCCTAGACGTTTCCACCTCACAATAACAGCACTGACAGTTGACTGGGGCAGCTCTAGCAGGGCACAAATTTGACGAACTGACTTGTTGGAAAGGTGGCATCCTATGACGGTGCCACGTTGAAAGTCACTGAGCTCTTAAGTACGGGCCATTCTACTGCCAATGTTTGTGTATGGAGATTGCATGGCTGTGTGCTCGATTTTATACACCTGTCAGCAACGGATGTGGCTGAAATAGCCAAATCCACTAATTTGAATTGTTTTTAAAGGGACATGCACTTTCCCAGCTTTTTTCACCTTTTGCTTTTTTTTAAATAGGCCTACATACTAGAATAAATATATGTTTTTTATAGGCCTACATACCACAATTGTAACAATGTACGCTGGGAGTCGGGAAGCAAGTACAGGGAGTGCATTTAATGATAAATAAACATGGAACAAAACAAGAGTAGCGTCCAGACAGGAACAGAGTAACAGAATCAATAACGCCTGGGGAAGGAACCAAAGGGAGTGACATATGTAGGGGAGGTAATCAGGAAGGTGATGGAGTCCAGGTGAGTCTGATGAGGCGCTGGTGCGCGTAACGATGGTGACAGGTGAGCGTAATAAAGAGCAGCCTGGTGACCTAGAGGCCAGAGGGGGAGTATACGTGACAACGATAAATATATATTTTTTATAGGCCTACATACAACAATAACTACTTGTTTCTTATAAGCCTACATACAACAATAAATACAGTGCCATGAAAAAGTTTTTGCCCCCTTTCAAAATTTCTCTACTTTTGCATATTTGTGATACTGAATGTTATCAGATCTTCAACCAAAACCAAATATTAGATAAAGGGAACATAAGTGAACAAATAACACAACAATTACATATTTATTTCATTTATTTCATAAACAAAGTTATGCAACACCCAATTCCCCTGTGTGAAAAGTAATTGGCCCCTTACACTCAATAACTGGTTGTGCCACCATTTGCTGCAATGACTCCAACCAAATGCTTCCTGTAGTTGTTGATCAGTCTCTCACGTCGCTGTGGAGGAACTTTGGCCCACTCTTCCATGCAGAACTGCTTTAACTCAGTGATGTGTGGGTTTTCAAGCATGAACTGCTCGTTTCAAATCCTGCCACAACATCTCAATTGGGATTAGGTCTGGACTTTGACTAGGCCATTCCAAAACTTCCAATTTGTTGCTTTTTAGCAATTTTCATGTAGACTTGATTGTGTGTTTTGGGTCATTGTCTTGCTGCATGACCCAGCTGCGCTTCAGCTTCAGCTTACAGACGGATGGTCTGACATTCTCCTGTAGAATTCTCTGATACAGAGCAGAATTCATGGTTCCTTCTATTAAGGCAAGTCGTCCAGGTCCTGAGGCAGCAAAGCATCCCCAAACCATCACCACCACCACCATGCTTGACCTTTGGTATGATGTTCTTACTGTGGAATGCAGTGTTTGGTTTTTGCCAGGCATAATGGGACCCATCTCGTCCAAAAAGTTGACTCAAGTTTGCCAAAAAGCACCTGGATGATCATCAAGACGTTCTATGGACAGATGATTCAAAAGTATAACTTTTTGGACGACATGGTTCCAGTAATGCCTGGCGTTAGTTAGTCAGTGGATTGTTCAGAGTTGGAGTACGTCCTATGTTGCCAGTAAAAGGTGTGACATTTATAATGGGCAACGATATTGCCGGAGGAAAGGTGATACCCGTATTGGATAAAAGTGACCAGTCTCTCTCCGAGGAGCTGGCACAGGGTTATCCAGATGTGTTCCCCGCTTGTGCTGTCACACGTGCTCAAGCACGACAAGTGGGTGAAGTGATAGATTTGTCGAACACGATTCTATTCAGAGAGTGTGACCCAGAGGATAGTTCGGGTGCTACCTCTGGTAAGCTGGTGCAGTCTGACCAACAGTCCAGAGAAAGGAAGAAGGATGTGGAACTTGTTGCTGAGGCAATACAGTTACCAGTCACTCGTGAGCAGCTGATCGCTAACCAAAAGGTTGACATTAGCCTGGCTAAATGTTTTTCTAGTGTTGTCTCAGAGGAGGAGCTAAAGAAGAAAAACATGGCATACTTCATTGATGGTAATCTCCTCATGCGTAAATGGACATCCCATGTTGACGCTGCCGGAGATTGGAATGCTGTTTACCAAATAGTGATTCCTACAGCCTTTCGACAAAATGTTTTATCCCTCGCTCATGATCACCAGTGGTCCGGACATCTGGGAGTCACCAAGACTTATGATCAAGTTTTGCGACATTTCTTTTGGCCTGGTTTAAAACAAGATGTGGCTCAGTTCTGTCGGACTTGCCACACCTGTCAAGTAACTGGGAAACCGAACCAGGTTATTTCCCCCGCGCCTCTTTGTCCCATACCGGCCATAGGTGAACCATTCGAACATGTGATGGTTGATTGTGTTGGACCATTACCAAAGACACAATCTGGTAACCAGTTTATGTTGACGATTATGTGTGTGGCCACCAGGTACCCAGAGGCCATTCCTCTGCGAAGGATTACTGCTCCGGTGGTGAGTAAAGCGTTGATCAAATTCTTCTCAACTTTTGGGTTACCTAAGGTGATACAAACTGATCAGGGTACGAATTTCCTTTCTAAACTTTTCAAACAAGTGTTAAAATCCTTGTCAGTTACACACCATGTATCAAGCGCATATCACCCAGAGTCTCAGGGTGCGCTTGAACGTTGGCATCAGACACTGAAGTCTATGCTCCGTAAATATTGCTTGGAATCTGAGAAGGATTGGGATGAGGGAGTTCCTCTAGTTTTGTTTGCTGTCCGTGAGACAGTACAGGAATCCTTAGGGTTCAGCCCAGCTGAACTGGTGTTTGGACACACCATGAGAGGACCTATGAAAGTCCTTAAGGATCAGTTTTTATCACAAGAGTTGTATGTGAAAGAAATTGTGTTGGACTACGTTAGTCGCTTTCGTGAGCGCCTACATGGTGCCTGTGCTCTACCAAAGGAAGCGCTGTCTTCCTCACAGAGACGGATGAAACGGCAATATGACACTCAGGCTGTTTCTCGTTCACTGCAGCCAGGTGACCAAGTTCTTGTATTGTTGCCAGTGCCAGGAGCGTCATTGTCAGCACGTTTCTCTGGTCCTTATGTAATTGAAAAGAAACTAAGTGAAACTGACTACGTGATACAGACTCCTGATAGAAAACGCCAATCTCGTGTGTGCCACGTTAACATGTTGAAGACATACCACACCAGACCCGTCACTCAGATAGACTGTCCAGAGAAACTGGCCGAGTCGGCTGTCTCTATTGCTGCTACGGCTGTAGTGGGAGGTCATGTTACTGATGTGGACGGAGATGGTTTGGAGTTGCGCAATACTCAGCAGCAGTGTGCTAGGTTGCCCAATTCAGAGATGCTGCTGTCTCTCCCGTCAAGCCTGATTCATTTAACGGACGGACAGTCAGATGATATTGTGAGACTATTACACAGCTTTCCATGTCTTTTTAATGATGTTCCTACATGCACAAAAGTGTTAGAACATGACATTAATGTTGGAAACGCTGCACCTATCAAGCAACATGCTTATCGTGTCAACGTCTCTAAAAGAAAGTTAATGAGGGATGAGATCGGTTATTTGCTGGAGAATAACCTGGCTATGCCAAGTTCAAGTCCTTGGAGTTCTCCGTGCATTCTGGTTCCTAAACCTGATGGGACATCCAGATTATGTACTGTGATGTCACGAGAGGCTGTGTCCTGGAGGGACGTTACATCCCCCTGAGGTGGCTGCAAACCCAGACAGCTATGGCTCCATCTGCTGGTATGGTCGGGAACTCCACCCCTCTATGGCCAATCTTCCCACGCAGCTGAAACAAATGAGGAGCTGATGAGCTGAAGGTTTGGGAAGGGAAGAGACACACTGAGGGAGTGTGTGGGGGGTGAAGAGACACAGTCTCCAACCTGGGCTCTCTGGAGGACAAGAGTGCTGCACGTCCACTTCCATGAGGAATATAAGGATTTGGAGATACTTACCTTTGGGAAATACTCACCTTTGGATATATGCACCTGTGGAAATACGTGTGGGACATTTGGAAGGACGTTTTGCTGGGTTGGCCACTAGCTGCAACGTGGAATACAGTAAGACTGGGGAAAAGTTATTTGAGCGAGGGAGAGTTATGATTTTGGATGTGGAAGAGACATCCCTGAACTGTTAACCCTTAAAGAGCCACCAGAGAACAGAATTGTGTTATACTTTCGTTAGTTTCCCAAGACCTTTAATAAAATCCTTGTTTTGTTTGAACCTTGTCTCCTTGCACTACTTGAGCAATCCCGCTGAAAGCTGTGTAGCCTCTCGTGACGTCACAGATGGTGGAGAATACGGGCACGCTCAAGCGTTAATAGTGCATGTCAGAGGAGGATATCGAAGGTTTGATCACCCAGTTTTCCAAGTTGGCCGTAGGCTCCCCGCCGACTGAAATGGAGGACATATTGAAAGCCCTTGTTGCTGGCCAGCACGCCCAGATGCAAGCAAACGTGGCTCTCTTGGAGGAGCAAAAGAAAGCCAACCTTCTGAAGGCAGAGGAATTGCAGTTGCAGAGACAGAGGGTTGTCCAAAATACCCGCCCAATAAAGGCAAGTGACTTTATATCTAAGATGGGAGCTACCGATGACATTGAGGCATACCTGCATGCATTTGAGGCCACGGCCACTAGGGAAGCCTGGCCCAAGCAACAGTGGGTTGGTCTGTTAGCCCCCCTTTCTAACCGGGGAATCGCTGAATGCTGTCCGGGACCTGGGCCCTGACCAGGTTACTGACTATGATGCCCTGAAGTCTGAGATCCTCAGCAGATATGGACTCACAAAGTTTGGTATGGCCCAGCGCTTTCACAGCTGGACCTTCCAACCAGACCAACCTCCTCGGGCGCAGATGCATGAACTTGTCCGAATCGCAAGGAAATGGCTGGATCCGCAGAGGAATACAGCAGCGGCGGTGGTGGAGGCCGTGGTGGTGGATCGTTACCTACGCGCCCTGCCTTATGAGGCAAAACGGTTCATCAGTCAACAGGCCTTGACCACGGCTGATCTGACCGTGGAAGCTGTGGAAAAGTACCAGGCCACAGCGGAGATGCTGAATGCTTCCCGAAAAGACCCCAGGAGTGCGGCCCCACCACAAATGGGAAGAACCCGTCCAAAGGACCCCAAGGTCTCGAACCCAGCCACGTCAGGACTTATCCCGGCTCCAGGGGGGGCCAGAAACCAGGCGGGTCCAAGAAGAGTACACCAGGAGGGGGAAACTCGACAGTGTTACCGGTGTGGGGAGATGGGACATATCTCCTGGCAGTGTGGGAAACCAGCCGATGAACCTATGCCCACTGCGGAGTCCTCCAGCTCAGCACCCACACACCGTTTTGCCTCGCTCTTGGGAGTCGTAGATGGCGGCCCAGATCGACCCCCCCACCTGCCCGGTAACTGTGAATCACCATGATGTGGAGGCCTTACTGGATTCTGGTAGCCGGGCCACCCTGGTGCGTAAGGATTTGGTGGGCCCAACGTGTCTGACCCCGGGGAAAGTCCTCCCAGTTTCCTGTGTCCATGGGGACACCAGAGAATACCCCATTACTGAACTTACAATGACCAGCACACGGGGAACCATACACACGACGGCGGGGGTGGTTGATTCCCTCCCCGTCCCTGTCCTAATTGGACGAGACTGCCCAGCCTTTTACCCACTCTGGAGAGAGTCTCAGGAGAGGATAACCCGAGTACCTCGGAAACGGAGAGGCAAGACTCATCCTGGGAAGGCTCCGGTGCAATCCTCCGAGTTACTCACTCCCGCCCGGGCTCTGATAGGGATGGCAGGTGCCCAGACCGACACAGAGACGGAGCTACAGAATCTGGACAAAGAACTGTCTGGTCTGAAGGGGACCGCTGAGAGGTATCGTTTGTTAAAGCAACAGTTAGACATGAAGACAGAAGAGTTAGATATCCTCCAGGCTAAACTCCAACAGAGCTCCTTCCCTAAGCAACAGGAGGAGCTGGAGAGGCTGCGCAGGACCATCGAGGAGTGTGAGGAGACCCTGCGCAGTAGTAAGGAGGTCCAGAAGAAGGCAGAGGAGAAGTACAAGGTGTTGGAGAACAAGATGAAGAATGCGGAGGCAGAGAGAGAGAAGGAACTGAAAGCGGCTCAACAGAAGCTAAACTCTGCTAAAACCAAGGCTGATGCGTTCAGTAAGAAACTCAAGGAGAGACAACAGGAGGCTGAGTCCCTGGTCCTAGAGTTGGAGGAGTTGAAGAGAGAGCAGTCTGGCAAGCACCACGGCAATGCGGACGCCCTCTCCCGGCGTGATGCCTTCTTCGCTGCCTTTACCCGACGAGGACGTCGGTCCCGAGGAGGGGGATGTGTGATGTCACGAGAGGCTGTGTCCTGGAGGGACGTTACATCCCCCTGAGGTGGCTGCAAACCCAGACAGCTATGGCTCCATCTGCTGGTATGGTCGGGAACTCCACCCCTCTATGGCCAATCTTCCCACGCAGCTGAAACAAATGAGGAGCTGATGAGCTGAAGGTTTGGAAAGGGAAGAGACACACTGAGGGAGTGTGGGGGGGTGAAGAGACACAGTCTCCAACCTGGGCTCTCTGGAGGACAAGAGTGCTGCACGTCCACTTCCATGAGGAATATAAGGATTTGGAGATACTTACCTTTGGGAAATACTCACCTTTGGATATATGCACCTGTGGAAATACGTGTGGGACATTTGGAAGGACGTTTTGCTGGGTTGGCCACTAGCTGCAACGTGGAATACAGTAAGACTGGGGAAAAGTTATTTGAGCGAGGGAGAGTTATGATTTTGGATGTGGAAGAGACATCCCTGAACTGTTAACCCTTAAAGAGCCACCAGAGAACAGAATTGTGTTATACTTTCGTTAGTTTCCCAAGACCTTTAATAAAATCCTTGTTTTGTTTGAACCTTGTCTCCTTGCACTACTTGAGCAATCCCGCTGAAAGCTGTGTAGCCTCTCGTGACGTCACAGTACGGACTATCGGAAGGTCAATGCTGTCACAGTGCCCGACTCGTTCCCGTTACCCAGATTGGATGACTGTATTGATACTGTTGGTGCTGCTACTTATGTAACCAAACTAGATCTTTCTAAAAGGTTACTGGCAGGTGCCGTTAACCTCACGTTCCTCCGACATCTCTGCCTTTGTGACCCCAGATCACTTCCTACAATATGCTGTCATGGCATTTGGGATGCGGAACACACCAGCCACTTTCCAATGCCTGGTTAACACAGTATTGGCTGGAGTTCCTAATTGTAGTGCTTACCTTGATGATCTGGTAATTTATTCAACTGAGTGGTCTGATCATGTTAACACTCTAAGGGTAGTGTGTGAACGTCTAGCAGCCGCTTCTCTAACCCTGAATTTAGCAAAGTGCGAGTTTGGGAAGGCCACTGTTACTTATCTCGGTAAACAGGTCGGCCATGGTCAGGTGCGCCCTGTAGATGCCAAGGTCTCAGCTATAAATGCATTTCCCGCACCTACCACCAGAAGAGAGCTATGCCGCTTTTTAGGGATGGTTGGCTACTACCGTAGTTTCTGTAAAAATGTCTCTGCGGTAGTTGCTCCATTAACGGATTTGCTCAGTCCGACGAGAAAATGTGTATGGTCTGAAGATTGTCGTACTGTTTTCAACACTGCTAAAGCACTCTTATGTAGTACTCCTGTTCTTGCTGCGCCAGATTTTGAACGACCGTTTAAACTGGAGGTAGATGCAAGTGCCAGAGGTGCTGGTGCTGTTCTACTGCAGCAGGACCAGAGTGGAGTGGACCATCCTGTCTGTTATTTTTCACGGAAATTTAACAAATGTCAGACAAACTATTCCACCATTGAACAAGAAGCTCTAGCTTTGTTGTTAGCTCTGCAGTACTTTGAAGTTTATGTTGGTTGCAGTGCATTACCAGTGATAGTGTATACTGACCATAACCCCTTAGTTTTTCTCCACCGGATGTACAACCAGAACCAACGCCTTATGAGTTGGGCACTTGTAGTGCAAAATTATAATTTGGAGATCCGCCACAAAAAGGGGTCGGATAATGTGTTGGCAGATGCTTTGTCTCGTGTTTAAAGATCTCGTTTTTTTTTGTTATCCCGTCAGGATGCTGTTGATCTTTGAATTTTGGGTGTTGTGATGGTACTTGTGTCGCAAACCATTGTGGTTTGCTCTTTTAAGGGTGGGAGTGTTACGGATACAAGTATCCTGTGTCTTTTTGTGTTTTTCCTCTCCTTCTGCCCTAATCACAGGTGTCCTGTATGTTCCTGATTGCTAAGGTGGACCAATCAGTGAATATTCCTCTGCATTGCACCACCTGTTTCTGGTTTTTCAATCACACATCCCATTGTTTAAAAGCCGGTCAGTTGTGTTTGTTAGTAGAGACTATTTCCGTATGTGAGTATGGATACTGTGGTGTCCTGTGTTTTGTTTACTCACTAAGTTGCTGGTTACTCTGTTTGGTAACTTTGTTAGACTATTTTCCGTATGTGAGTATGGATACTGTGGTGTCCTGTGTTTTGTTTACTCACTAAGTTGCTGGTTACTCTGTTTGGTAATTTTGTTAGAGACTATTTTCCGTATGTGAGTATGGATACTGTGGTGTCCTGTGTTTTGTTTACTCACTAAGTTGCTGGTTACTCTGTTTGGTAATTTTGTTAGAGACTATTTTCCGTATGTGAGTATGGATACTGTGGTGTCCTGTGTTTTGTTTACTCACTAAGTTGCTGGTTACTCTGTTTGGTAACTTTGTGTGTTTCTGGGAAAAGCGGAATTTAAGCAAGTTGCCCTTGGGCGTACATTACCCGTAGGAAGAAAACTGTCTAAAAACACTAGTTAGACCTGAGTGGACCACCCACTGTAATTTTTGTATGATTAGCAGTAGCTTAGCAGTTCTTGAGGCAGGCAAGATCAGTTTAGGGGTGTTTTACACTATTGTTTCCTTTCTTGGGTCCTGCTCAGCCCTTTTTCCCAAACCTTTACCGTGTGTTCAAAAATAAACCTTTTATATTTGACAGTAGTTTATGGTTGTCGTGTAGTTTTTGTTCTCACTGTTCCATGTCACGCTTATAATTTGCATGAATTATGTTACGGGTCTCATGTCCATCCACCCTAGACGTTTAAAGCCACGGGGTTCGTAACAATTTGGTTGGAGTCATTGCAGCTAAAAATGGCACAACCAGTTATTGAGTGTAAGGGGGCAATTACTTTTTCACACAGGGGAATTGGGTGTTGCATAACTTTGTTTATGAAATAAATATGTAATTGTTGTGTTATTTGTCCACTTATGTTCCCTTTATCTAATATTAGGTTTTGGTTGAAGATCTGATAACATTCAGTATCACAAATATGCAAAAGTAGAGAAAATTAGAAAGGGGGCAAATACTTTTTCATAGCACTGTATATTTTGTATAGGCCTACATACTACAATAAATATATATTTTTTTATAGACTTCTGAGTTCAAAGGTGAACTTTGCACTGTGCAGATGGCTCTCTCCTTGGGGCCAAACACAAACGTGAAATTTCACACAATAAAGCATGGAAATAATATAAAGCCTAGAACAGCGGAATTCAACTCTTACCCAATGAGGTCCGGAGCCTGCTGGCTCTATTCTACCTGAGTAGCACCCTGCTGGTGTCCCAGGTCTAAATCAGTCCCTTATTAGATATGGGAAAATAAAAAGAGTGGAACTGGCTTCAAGGTCCAGAGTTGAATTTGAGGGGCCTAGACCTACATGCCACTGCCCACACCATGGCACAGAAAACATAACAGGTACATGTTATCTCCTACAAAAGAACAGAAACAAGACTTTCCTACCAGATTAAAGCACATACTGTAGTCCTGTTCTAAACCGACATCCAACCAGAAACATCTCAACACTTCAAATTCAGCCTGATCCTGTGTATCCTGTAAATTCATACAAAAGAACGGTGACGTATTGATTATCCTACGAAGACTGGGACATGATCTTCTATAACCGTTCCAACAAAATAATCCCCCTGCCTTCTGTAACATTCTGTTCATCCCTCTGGTTTAATGGCTGAAATACATTATTACAACGCTGATTAATATGCACTGTTCTGTCTTGCAGGTGACTGCTTTGTGTTTGCCAATATTATTTAGCGCTCTATGACGCCTTCTCATAGGACACAAGCAGGCTGTACTATTGGCCAACTGCCCAGAACCAATATAGGCCATGTACCATCCTGTATGAAATAGATCTTACTGAAATATTCCAAAGACCACGGTGTCCCAAAATGTAACATTACAATATGAACAATTCCGGGACGAATTTCACAGCCCCCACCCCCATTTGTACAGAAATGACACAAGGCACCAGCGTCACATTGTAAATATGGATGGGTGTGAATTCCGGGCATTGTGCATTCAGTACAGCACCTGAACAATAAGGATACTTCAATGGGCTAGGCCTGTCTAGGAATTTGCTTTGGTATGTCTATCAATCATTGTTATCAGCGAATACTTCAGATAGCATACAAGACTGAGAATAACAAATATTTTCACAATGAGAATGTTTATTTCTACAATATGTCATAAATACAACCATACAATCTGCAAAATATATACTATTTAACACCTCTTATCAGCTGTTATTCATGATAATTCTGTTCTCTAACTGCCCTATATTACAGTGGTTCCCAACTCCAGTCCTCCAGTCCTCCAGTCCCCCAACAGCACACATTTTTGTTGTAGCCCCAGACAAAAATAGAATAATCAGTTTGGATGACATGCTTTGTCTTTTCAGTCCAGCACTGATAATCCATTCACCATAATGTTGTCCACAGAGGCCCTTGTATTTTTGTAAGACCTGTGTCATGGTGTCCACCAGAGGAGGCTGGTGGGAGGAGCTATTGGAGGACCGGCTCATTGTAATGGCTGGAATGGAATCAATGGAACAGTACCAAACACATCAAATCTATGGAAACCACGTTTGACTCCATTCCAATCATTACATACCAGCCATTACAATGAGCCTGTCCTCCTATATCTCCTCCCACCAGCCTCCACTGGTTTCCACCTGCCTCCACTGGTGTCCACCTGCTCTCTCTTGGTCCCTAGCTGCACACACAACAAAAAAAAACTTTTAAAAAACGTTACTACCTGTCTCAAATAAACTGGGGTGTAAAAATATTCAGTTGGGGTTGTACTCATCAAATATGTTCAGTTTTTCAGGGGGGCTGTATCGAACAGCCTGCTGGTTATTACTTGGTCTTGCTTGTAATGCCTACATTTAATCCTGCAGGTTATATTAATTCCAAAACAATAAATGAATTGACTGTTTTTGTGTTGAAAAAGGTTGCTTACCCTAGTGTGAAATAAAACGCCATTCCATACACGACTTTCATGCACTCTTGCCTTACACGAACGGAGGTGGCAAATACAGGTTATTAGTAGGTGATTAGTTAAGACTCCAACTGCTTCAAAGACTGCAACAATGATGGACTGTCACACCTGTACGACTGTGACACATTTACACATTCGATTGCTAGTGACAACAAGCAGAAAATAAACAAAATGGTACAAACAGAGAATGTAAGTGAGGCTCAGGTTAAAAACGTATTGCCTTTGGAGAGTTTAAATGAGGGAATGTCAACTGCTCAGAGAAGACCCTCAGACTGTCAACTTAATATGCAAAATGTACAAACTTTTGAGGATAAAAGAACCTGCTTCTGATTTTCATCCTCATGTAGCCAAGAGTTCGTATGAGGAAGAGTTCGTATGAGGAAGTGTCAGTTGTGCAGCTCAATCAAATCTCACACACCCAAGATATTGGGAATGAATACTACCACTTAGAGACAGAAAGTTGTGGTAGAGGTTTATCAGATGAGGAAATCGTAAGCTCTATGAAAACTGAATCAGATGAGCAGCATGTAAGTGGAATGGTTGACGTAAAAATAAGTGAGGAAATGCGTTTTGTCAGATTAGGCACATTTTGGAGGGTTCAGGCATACCACTCTAAATAATGGAGTAATAAATTGACTCGTGATGAATGGGGGAGGGTCCATTCGGAGAGAAGTGGTAGGTATTTCAAATGGGTAGGGCTATTTGCAGGAAAGATTAAAGAGTGCAATCCTTGCTGTGTAGTGCATTTTCGATATCATACATTTTCAGTCGCTCAGAAAAGGACATATATATAAAAAACTCAAGCTCCATAGAGGGAGCAACTTGCATTGTCATTACATAATACTGTCCCATAGAAGGTGCACAGGGAATTAATAGCCAATGCCGACCTCCGATGTTTGGCTACTCAGAACAGTAGAGGCATTGGAGTAGATACATCAGTGTTGAGAAACATGACATCTGAACAAGGCGCAAATAACTTTTGGAATTCTGATGAAAACAACGTTTTTCCTGTACAGTGCTATATTTGTACCGTATAGTATCCAGTCATTTATTTTAAGCTGTTTGACAACAGTAAAAGTCCAGCAACACTCCGTAATATTCAGTGCCCCATGAAATGACACCATACACTATATATACAAATTAGTGGCTTTGGTTATTTCAGCCACACCCGTTACTGACAAGTGTATAAAATCGAGCACACAGCGATGCATTCTCCATAGACAAACATTGTCAGTAGAATGGCCTTACTGAAGAGCTCAGTGACTTTCAACGTGGCACCGTCATAGGATGCCACCTTTCCAACAAGTCAGTTCGTCAAATTTGTGCCCTGCTAGAGCTGCCCCGGTCAACTGTAAGTGCTGTTATTGTGAAGTGGAAACGTCTAGGAGCAACAACTGCTCAGCTGTGAAGTGGTAGGCCACACAAGCGCACAGAAAGGGACCGCCGAGTGCTGAAGCGCGTAGCGTGTAAAAATAATCTGTCCTCGGTTGCAACACTCACTACCGTTCCAAACTGCCTCTTGAAGCAACGTCAGCACAAGAACTGTTCGTCGGGAGCTTCATGAAATGGGTTTCCATGGCCAAGCAGCCGCACACAAGCCTAAGGTCACCATGCGTAATGCCAAGCATGGGCTGGAGTGGTGTAAAGCCCGCCGCCATTGGACTCTGGAGCAGTAGAAACGCGTTCTCTGGAGTGATAAATCACGCTTCACCATCTGGCAGTCCGATGAATGAATCTGGGTTTGGCGGATGCCAGGAAAATGCTACCTGCCTGAATGCATAGTGCCAACTGTAAAGTTTGGTGGAGAAGGAATAATGGTCTGGGGCGGTTTTTCATGGTTCGGGCTAGGCCCCTTAGTCCCAGTGAAGGGAAATTATAACGCTACAGCATACAATGACATTCTAGACGATTATGTTCTTCCAACTTTGTGGCAACAGTTTAAAAAGGTCCTCGTGCACAAAGCGAGGTCCATACAGAAATGGTTTGTCGAGATCGGTGTGGAAGAACTTGACTGGCCTGCACAGAGCCCTGACTTCAACCCCATCGAACCCCTTTGGGATGACAACGTTTGTGAATTGGACCTCCACTTAAGATGGCAATCAAACTGCATCTGGTTTCGACAGGGATTCCCCCGAGGGAAAGTGGCTGGCGCGAGAGCTGAAGGGGTAAATTAACGTGATTGGACTGCAGCCAAACTAACATTAGCGAGCTATGAGAACATGCACAATTTTTTAAAAGCAGCTGATTCTCTTTACCATTTAGAAAAGGGAGCCAGGAGCAATCTTCATTTGTAGCCTCTACCTCCATAGAGCTAGCCAGCTTGTAGTCCTAATACCCGTAAATTAGTTACCTCTGGTTCGTTCAGCCATCCCTATTGGGAAAATTAATGGGGAAAGAATAGGGTTTTGGCATAAACGCTGAAAATAAGGTCTGAGGTTAACACAGGCTTAGGAGATCTTATACGTTTTCTTCAATGAGATAATATCTGTCACACCCTGATCTGTTTCACCTGTCTTGTGCTTGTCTCCACCCCCCACCAGGTGTCTCCTATTTTTCCCCATTATCCCTTGTGTATTTATACCTGCGTTTTCTCTTTGTCTGTTGCCAGTTTGTCTTGTTTCATCAGGTCTTACCAGCGTGTTTCCCGTTTCTCCTGTTCTCAAGTTTTTGTTTTCTACTCTTCCCCTTTCTGCCTGTCCTGACCCTGAGCCTGCCTGCCGTTCTGTCCCTGATTGACTCTGCCTTGGATTACGAAACTCTGCCTACCCTCGACCTGCCCTTTGCCTGCCCCTTAGTTATAATAAATATTCTGAGAATCGTTCTGCCTCATGTGTCTGCATCTGGGTCTTATAACGCTGATGTCGTGAGGGCGCTCGCCTGGGCTACGGCAGTATGGGAGCAACAATCCACCATTTGCCTTAGTTTTGAGGATTTCATGGCAGAGGTAAGGAAGGTGTTCGATTCTCCAGTGTCCGGGAGAGAGGCGGCTCGGAAGCTACTTCGGCTGCATCAAGACTCCCGTAGTGTGGCAGAATACACAATAGATTTTCGCACATTGGCTGCCGAGAGTGCCTGGAACCCGGAGTCCCTGTTCGACACCTTCCTTCACGGATTATCGGAGGGAATTAAAGATGAGCTCGCAGCCTGGGAGCTGCCCATGGACCTCGACTCCCTCATAGCCTTGACCATAAGGATCGATAGGCGGTTATGGGAATGCAGCAGGGAGAGGAGGTCTGTTCCCGGCCACACGCGCTCGTCCACAGTTTCCCCCTCGCCTCCAAAGAATCCCGGAAGTCCCCGACGCCTGTATTCCCGAGAGAATCCGATGTCACCCGAGTTCCCTCGGGAATCATCGAGGACTGTCGACCTGCCTCCTCCGGAGCCCATGCAACTGGGCAGGGCTAGATTGTCTCCTGAGGAACGTTTATGCAGACTGAGCTCCAAAAGCTGTCTGTATTGTGGTACTTAAGGACATTACATATCCACCTGTCCAGTAAAAGACCAGGCTCATCAGTAGGTACGAGTACGCTTGTGGGCCATACAGGGAGTCTCCCATCTCCCATTACTCGTACTCCTCTCCATGCTATCCTTCTGTGGGGGACCGGTCTAAATCTCTCCGGGTGCTCATGGACTCTGGGTCCGAAGGGAGCCTTATGGATGCTACCCTGGTGTCGGAGCTGGGCATCTCCACACAACCCCTCTCCATTCCCATGGACGCCAGAGCATTGGACGGACACTCTATTGGCAGGGTTACTCACAGTACGGTTCCCATCAACCTGCGAGTGTCAGGTAACTACAGTGAGTCCATGCAGTTTCTGCTCATTGAGTCTCCTCATGTACCCATGGTTTTGGGATTGTCATGGCTCCAGAGGCACAACCCCTTGATCGACTGGGCTATGGGTTCTATCCTGGTCTCAAGGCGGCGCAGCCTGCCCCTGGACGTCCTCCTGCGGGCTTGGGGAAAGCCTCAGATCTCTCAGCCACATCTCTTCCTCCCCATCGACCCTACGACTGCGCCATCGACCTCCTCCTGGGAACTACACCGCCTCGGGGGCGGCTTTATTCCCTGTCTGGTCCGGAGACCAAGACCATGGAAGGGTACATTGAGGACTCTCTAGCTGCAGGGTTCATTCGTCCTTCTGCCTCGCCGGCTGGCACAGGGTTCTTCTTTGTGGAGAAGAAGGACAAAACCCTGCCCGTGTATCGACTGCCGGGCCCTTAATGACATCACGGTAAAAAAACATTACCATCTACAACTCCTCTCCTAGGCTTTCGAGCCTCTCCAGGGTCGACCATTTTCTTGAAGTTGGACCTTCAGAACGCCTACCATCTTGTTCGGATATGGGAAGGAGATGAATGGAAGACAGCCTTTAACACGGCTAGCTGGCACTATGAGTACCTGGTTATGCCATTCGGACTGACCAACGCTCCCGCAGTGTTCCAGTCCCTGGCCAACGACATGCTCCGTGACATGTTGAACCAGTTTGTGTTTGTCTACCTCGACGACATCTTTGTCTTGATCAAGATACCTCTCAGGCTTTGGGGATTGAAAATGAGCTTATATCTACAGGATGATGTAACACAGTAATACAAGGACCTGATTATCAGATAGGAAATGTATATTCTTGTAAAAAATGGTTTACACAGTACATATATAAATGTTATCCAACATACTCCTCCATGATTTGTTACTATATCATGTGTCCAACCCCTGATTATAGATCTCCTTGGTTGCCAATTCGAATCCCCGACCCGAGTCAACTAGGTGAAATCTGTCGATTTGCCTTAGAACTAGGCATTGCTCCAGGAGAAGTGGGATATGCAAAAAACACATTTCCATTTCACACCACACACTTGTACATGTGTGAAACAGGACAAATACAAGCACCAGTGGATGCTGCTGAGGGAAGGACGGCTCATAATAATAGCTGGAACGGAGTCGATGCAATGGTATCAACCACATGGAAACCACGTGTTTGATGTGTTTGATGTCATTCCATTGACTCCATTCCAGCCATTATTATGAGCCGTCCTCCCCTCAGCAGCCTCCACTGACAAGCACCCCCTATTTGATGATGAGTGTGTTCATGAAAAGGGTCCTATGATCTTCCTGGCTCCTGAGTTAACTTGTGACTTAAGAGTAGCCTGATGTGATTTTTCCCATAGGGAGAGGGAAACTGACTGAGTGTGCAGTGGAAGCGCGTAATGACGCCAGGCCTTTGCTGGGAGAACAAGGCCATTGCACAAATTATCCCTCAATTAGATACACTACATGGCCAAAAGTATGTGGACACCTGCTCATCGATCATCTCATTCCAAAATCATGCACATTAATATTGAGTTGGTCCCCTCTTTGCTCTGTGCATGGCAGTCAAGTTCTTCCACACCAATCTCGACAAACAATTTCTGTCATGCTGAAACAGAAAAGGGCCTTCCCCAAACTGTTGCCACAAAGTTGGAAGCCCAGAATCGTCTAGAATGCCATTGTATGCTGTAGCGTTAAGATTTCCCTTCACTGAACTAAGGGGCCTAGCCCAAACCATGAAAACAGCCCCAGACCATTATTCCTTCTCCACCAAACTTTACAGTTGGCACTATGCATTCAGGCAGGTAGCGTTCTCCTGGCATCCGCCAAACCCAGATTCGTCCGTGTCACACCCTGGCTATGGGACTCTAGTTGTTGAGCCAGGGTGTGTTTGTTCTATGTGGTGTGTTTCTATGTTGGGGGTTCTAGTTCGTCTATTTCTATGTTTTGCCTGAGTGACTCCCAATCAGAGGCAACGAGTGTCAGCTGTTGGCTGGTTGTCTCTGATTGGGAGCCATATTTAAACTGTATGTTTTCCCTTTGTGTTTGTGGGTTTTTGTTCCGTGTCGGTATTTGTTACCGTTGGACGTTACGAGTCGTTTATTGTTTTGTTCGTGCTTTATTAAATAAAGTCTAAACATGTTCGTTCAACACGCTGCGCATTGGTCTACTTCTCTCTCTGACGATCGTGACAGTCCGTTGGACTGCCAGATGGTGAAGCGTGATTCATCACTCCAGAGAACGCGTTTCCACTGCTCCAGAGTCCAAGGGCGGCGAGCTTTATACCACTCCATCCGACGCTTGGCATTGCGCATGGTGATCTTAGAATTGTGTGCGGCTACTCGGCCATGGAAACCAATTTCATGAAGCTCCCGACGAACAGTTCTTGTGCTGACTTTGCTTCCAGAGGCAGTTTGGAACTCAGTAGTGAGTGTTGCAACCAGAGGGCAGAACATTTTTACTCTGCGGTCGCTTTCTGAGCATGTGTATCTTTACCTCTACTTTACGCACAAAATGGTGTGGTCTTCTTCCCTTCATATTTCTCACTGTCAATCGTGAATGATAAAGTTTTGATGCAGCCTACAGTGATGTTTTGAATGATATACAGTGAGCGAATTTCAGATGTTGTTAACAAACTGTAGCATAGCCTACCTGAGTATTTTTGCCTAGTGGCGTATGCTGTTGAGTTTTGGCCACATGAGAGAAAAATGCAGTGGTGTTTTTGTCTTATAGTAACGACTATGCTATTATGTTCAGTTCTGTTATCTAGAATACTATCATTATGTGATCTTGCAGAAATTGATTCAGTTTTGATCTAACTTGATTAAACCAGCACCATTTGCCAGAATAGCAGGTTCTGTACGAGTAGAGCAGAGACTGCATACATTAGAGAATAAACACATGCACAGAATGTGATCCATCCCCACATGCCAGAAGCTTCAGGACCTTTAAAATGGTATTATTACTTATTAAAATTACATGTCTGTACTTGTAATGAGAAAGTCAGAAGAGACAAGTTTGACCACATCATTTTTCTTAGTAATTGGGCGTAGGAGGGGTGGGGGGACAGTTCAATGCCATTACTGATGACTGTTAGAGTGGGCATAAAGAACACCTGAGAATCTACGGCACTAGTGGGTCACAGACTCCCTAAATGAAAACATCAACATCCTGGCACTTTGGAACATCCTGTGAGTTAACACAAGTTGTTTCAGTAAATGGCTTCCTCACACATACAGTGTGTCACGATCGTTTAAAGATCGGTCGAACCAAGGCGCAGCGTGATAAGCGTACATATTTATTAACATACTGAACACGAACAAAACAACAAACAAACGATACGTGAAGTCCAAGGTAGACTAATAACATACCTATACGGAACAAGATCCCACAACTAACAGGTGCCAACAAGCTGCCTAAGTATGGTCCCCAATCAGAGACAACGAGCTACAGCTGCCTCTGATTGGGAACCACCCTGGCCAACATAGATCTAAACGATCTAGAACTAAACATAGAAAAACACAACATAACACGGAATATACACACCCTGACTCATCAAATAAACGTCCCCTGAGTCAGGGTGTGACAGTACCCCCCCCCCAAAGGTGCGGACTCCGACCGCGCCACATAAACATAACAGGGTAGGGGCCGGGTGGTCATTCCGCCTCGGAGGCGGATCCGGCTCCGGGCGTGACCACCACTTTCTCTCCACCTCCCTGTTGCGCCCCTGGTCTGGTCTGGCACCGCTGACTGGAGCTGGACCCGACGACGGTGGATTGAACTGTACAGGCTCCGGACTGGAGCCGCTGACCGGAGCTGGACTGGGCACCGGTGGAGCGGACTTCTCTGGCTCCGGAGTGGAGCGGCTGACCGGAGCTGGACTGGACCCCGGTGGAGCGGATTGCTCTGGCTCTGGAGTGGATCCGCTGACTGGAGTTGGACCGGACCCCGGTGGAGCGGATTGCTCTGGCTCCGGAGTGGAGCAGCTGACCGGTGCCCGACCAGGCACCGGTGGAACAGGCACGGGCCATGCCGGACTGGACACACGCACCACTGGCTTGGTGCGGGGAGCAGGAACGGGCCGGACCGGGCTGACGACGCGCACCACTGGCTTGGTGCGGGGAGCAGGGACGGGCCGGACCGGGCTGACGACGCGCACCACTGGCTTGGTGCGGGGAGCAGGGCCGGACCGGGCTGACGACGCGCACCACTGGCTTGGTGCGGGGAGCAGGGACGGGCCGGACCGGGCAGACGACGCGCACCACTGGCTTGGTGCGGGGAGCAGGAACGGGCCGTACCGGACTGGCGACGCGCACCACTGGCTTGGTGCGAGGGGCAGGAACAGGCCGGACCGGGCTGACGACGCGCACCACTGGCTTGGCGCGAGGGACAGGAACAGGCCGAACCGGGCTGGCGACGCGCACCACTGGCTTGGCGCGAGGGACAGGAACAGGCCGGACCGGGCTGGCGACGCGCACCACTGGCTTGGCGCGAGGGACAGGAACAGGCCGGACCGGGCTGGCGACGCGCACCACTGGCTTGGCGCGAGGGACAGGAACAGGCCGGACCGGGCTGGTGACGCGCACCACTGGCTTGGCGCGAGGGACAGGAACAGGCCGGACTGGGCTGGCGACGCGCACCACTGGTTTGGTGCGAGGGACAGGAACAGGCCGGGCTGGACTGGGAACACGCACCACTGGCTTGGTGCGGGGAGCAGGAACGGGCCGGGCCGGACTGGGAACATGCACCACTTGCTTGGTGCGGGGAGCAGGAACGGGCCGGGCCGGACTGTGGAGGCGGACTGGAGGTCTGGAGCGGAGAGCTGACACAACCCGTCCTGGCTGAATGCCTACTTCCACACAATATGTGTGAGGCATTAGCACAGGACGTACGGGGCTGTGCACTCGTACTGGCGATACAGCACGTAGCACCGGCGCAGGATATACGGGACCGAGGAGGCGTACTGGAGACCACGAGCGTTGAGCCGGCACACCCCGTCCTGGCTGAATGCCCATCTTCGCACGACACGTGCGTGGTGCTAGCACAGGACGTACAGGACTGTGCCGGAACACTCGCGGCACAGTATGTGGCTCCGCATAACACGGAGCCTGCCCAGTCACACGCTTCCTAGCATGAGTACGGGGAGTTGTCTCTGCTCTAACACTAGGCTCCGCCAACCACCCTTTTAGCCCCCCCAAAAACATTTTTTATTGGGGGTGTCTCTTGGGCTTCCTCCTCGGCCGGCACCCTCTGCGTTGCCGCTGCTCCTCTCTATAGCGCGCCTCCTCAGTCTCCTCCCAAGGACGGCGATCCATTCCGGCCTGAATCTCCTCCCAAGTCCAGGATCCCTTCCCATCCAGGATCTCCTCCCAGGTCCAGGCTGTCTGTTCTGGACACGCTGCTTGGTCCTCATTTGGTGGTATTTTCTGTCACGATCGTTTAAAGATCGGTCGAACCAAGGCGCAGCGTGATAAGCGTACATATTTATTAACGTACTGAACACGAACAAAACAACAAACAAACAATACGTGACGTCCAAGGTAGACTAATAACATACCTATACGGAACAAGATCCCACAACTAACAGGTGCCAACAAGCTGCCTAAGTATGGTCCCCAATCAGAGATAACGAGCTACAGCTGCCTCTGATTGGGAACCACCCTGGCCAACATAGATGTAAACGATCTAGAACTAAACATAGAAAAACACAACATAACACGGAATATACATACCCTGACTCAACAAATAAACGTCCCCTGAGTCAGGGCGTGACACAGTGGGGGGAAAAAGTATTTAGTCAGCCACCAATTGTGCAAGTTCTCCTACTTACAAAGATGAGAGAGGCCTGTAATTTTCATCATAGGTACACGTCAACTATGACAGACAAAATGAGGAAAAAAAATCCAGAAAATCACATTGTAGGATTTTTAATGAATTTATTTGCAAATTATGGTGGAAAATACTTTTTTTCCCCACTGTACTTCCCATGCCTCAGTGTGTTTACCTAGCCAAGTAGTCATGTTTCTACTGTAACCTACACCCGTCATAAGGTATTTGGCGTTAATAATAAACAATTAATTAGAAACCGCCTGGTTATGGTTCACCTCCCTCTGCAAACACTGTGTGATAGGCACAAGGCGGATGTTTTTATGTGTCAACTGTTTCTTATACGTGTTGGTGTTGATTTTTCTGGGGAACAGTAAATATATATTTACAATTGAGTCATTTATCAGACGCTCTTATCTAGAGCAACTTACAGGAGCAATTAGGGTTAAGTGCCTTGCTCAAGTGCACATCAACAGATTTTCCAGCTAGTCGGCTCGGGGATTAAGAACCAGCGACCTTTCGGTTACTGGCCCAATGCTCTTAACCGCTATGCTACCTGCCGTATATATATATATACAGTACCAGTCAAAGGTTTGGACACACCTACTCATTCAAGGGCTTTTCTTTATTTTTACTAGTTTTTTACATTGTAGATGAAATCAAAACTATGAAATAACACATATGTAATCATGTAGTAACCAAAAAAGTGTTAAACAAATCAAAATATATTTTTATATTTGAGATTCTTCAAATAGCCACACTTTGCCTTGATGACAGCTTTGCACACTCTTGAGCCCGGATCTCAATCCCATTGAGCACATCTGGGACCTGTTGGATCCGAAGGTGAGGGCTAGTGTGTAGGCCGTCATAGTAAATAAGAATTTGTTCTTAACTGACTTGCCTAGTTAAATAAAGGTTAAATAAATAAAAAATTTTTTACACATGTTAAGTTTGCTGAAATTAAATGCAGTTGACAGTGAGAGGACGTTTATTTTTATGCTGAGTTTATATGTTTGTTTCTAGAATCACTCGAATACGGTTTGGTAGGAGTTATGGTTGGGCTTAGTGCCAAAGAAGATGTCAAACATATAGTTATTTGAGATCAACATACCTTTTCTTCATGTAGACTACCAAGCCTTCACTTTCATTTCAGAGATCTAAAATATTAACTGACAACTTTTGGTATAGTGCCTATATCTGCCCAAGGAAATGTATTTCAAAATTTGGGTTAGGATGGTCATCTGAATCAGGGTTAGTTTGGCAGCTGGGGTGAAAGAGGAGCGATTATGATAGAGGAAACCAAGTCTAGATTTAACCTTAGCCTGCAGCTTGATATGTGCTGAGAGAAGGACAGTGTACCGTCTAGCCATACTCCCAAGTACTTGTATGAAGTGACTACCTCAAGCTCTAAACCCTCAGAGGTAGTAATCACACCGGTGGGGAGAGGTGCCTTCTTCTTACCAAACCACATGACCTTTGTTTTGGAGGTGTTCAGAACAAGGTTAAGGGCAGAGAAAGCTTGTTGGACACTAAGAAAGCTTTGATATAGAGCGTTTAACACAGAATCCGGGGAGGGGCCAGCTGACCTTTGTTTTGGAGGTGTTCAGAACAAGGTTAAGGGCAGAGAAAGCTTGTTGGACACTAAGAAAGCTTTGATATAGAGCGTTTAACACAGAATCCGGGGAGGGGCCAGCTGAGTATAAGACTGTATCATCTGCATATAAATGGATTAGAGAGCTTCCTACTGCCTGAGGTATGTTGTTGATGTAAATTGAGAAGAGCGTGGGGCCTAGGATCGAGCCTTGGGGTACTTCCTTGGTGACAGGCAGTGGCTGAGACAGCAGATGTTCTGACTTTATACACTGCACTCTTTGAGAGAGGTAGTTAGCAAATCAGGCCAAAGACCCCTCAGAGACACCAATACTCCTTAGCCGGCCCACAAGAATGGAATGGTCTACCATATCAAAAGCTTTGGCCAAATCAATAAAACTAGCAGCACAACATTGCTTAGAATCAAGGGCAATGGTGACATCATTTAGGACCTTTAAGGTTGCAGTGACACGTTCATAACCTGAGCGGAAACCAGACTGCATACCAGAGAGAATACTATAGACATCAAGAAAGCCAGTCAGTTGATTATTGACAAGTTTTTCCAACACTTTTGATAAACAGGGCAAAATAGAAATTGGCCTATAACAGTTAGGATCAGCTTGATCTCCCCTTTTAAATAAAGGACGAACTGTGGCTGCCTTCCAAGAAATGGGAACCTCCCCAGAGAAGAGAGAGGTTAAAAATGTGAGAGATAGGCTTGGCGATGATAGGGGCTGCAACTTTAAAGAAGAAAGGGTCTAAACCATCTGACCCAGATGTTTTTTGGGGGTCAAGTTTAATGAGCTCCTTTGGCACCTCAGACTAAGTGACCGCCTGCAGGGTGAAACTTTGTTGCGGGGCAGGGGAAGAAGAGGAGCATCGGGGCTAGTCACATTAGAAGGGGTGGGAGATGAGAAAATGTTGGACGGTCAAGGAGGCATGGCTGAGTCAAATAAGAAGCCTGACTTAATGAAGTGTTGATTAAAGAGCTCAGCCATATGCTCCTTGTCAGTAACAAACACATCATCAACATTAAGGGACATGGGCAGCTGTGAGGAGGAGGGTTTATTCTCCAGGTATTTACTGTTTTCCAGAACTTCTTGGGGTTAGACCCACAGAGAGAGAACTGCTCCATAAAGTAACTAACTTTGGCCTTCCAGATAGCCTGAGTGCACTTATTTCTCATTTGCCTGAACGAGAGCCAGTCAGCCTGAGTATGCGTTTGGCGAGCATTTTGCCAAATGGAATTCTTGAGGTGGAGTAACTCTGCCAGATCACGGTCGAACCAGGGGCTGAACCTGTTTTTAATGATAATTTTCTTTATGGGGTTGTGTTTGTTAACAATACCAATGAAAATATCAAAAAAGAAGGTACAAGCGCTTGACAGAGGGGATCAAGCTGATTCTATACCAATTCTATATCATGAAGGAAGGCTTGCTCATTCAAGTTTTTTAGCAAGCGTCTATGACAAAACAGGACAGGTCGTTTCACTGAGCAGCCATTACGGACACAGGCTGTAAAACAGTGATCACTAAGGTCATTACAGAAAACCCCAGACTGATACCTATCAGGATTATTTGTGAGGATAACATCAAGGAGCGTAGCCTTTTCTGGGTGTTTGGAGTCTTACCTTGTGGGATTGGTAATAATCTGAGAAAGATTTAGGGTGTCCCATTGCTTTAGGACTTGGTCAGGTGGTTTAACCTCTTAAGGATCTGACCCTTTTTTTTCTATTTTCGCCTAAAATGACATACCCAAATCTAACTGCCTGTAGCTCAGGACCTGAAGCAAGGATATGCATATTCTTGATACCATTTGAAAGGAAACACTTTGAAGTTTGTGGAAATGTGAAATTAATGTAGGAGAATATAACACATTAGATCTGGTAAAAGATAAAACAAACATGCGTTTTCTTTTCTTTTTTTTTGTTCCATCATCTTTGAAATGAAAGAGAAAGGCCACAACATAATATTGCAGTTTAGGCGGAATTTAGATTTTGGCCACTAGCAGTGTGTGTACAATGTTTCAGATTGATCCAGTCTGCCCAAATTGGTCAATTGATAAATTTCAAGTACATAACTATAGAGAACATACAGAAATGATATGGTAATACAAAATGTAAGTTTACTTTCCCACGGGGGGCCAGTATGAAAAAATGTATGCACTCACTAACTGTAAGTCGCTCTGGATAAGAGCGTCTGCTAAATGACTAAAATGTAAATGTCACACTCCCATGAATGTCAGACATGATGGATCATTAGCTTATACACTAACTTTCACACATCTAGATGGCCGGGCGGGGTGGGTGTGGAGCCAGAGACAGCAGGGGTTCAAACCGTAGAACCCAGTTCCTACATTTGAATATAAAAATTGATTTTATCAAACAAAACTATGCTACATTTTATCTCTGGGACCCTTAGGATGACAAATCAGAGCAAGATTACTGAATGTAAGTACATTATTTACCTTCAGAGGTGAATGTATTAAACCAGTTGCCTTGATACGTTTTTTGTTGTTGTGCACTCTCCTCAAACAATAGCATTGTATTTTTTCACTGTAATAGCTACTGTAAATTGGACAGCGCAGTTAGATTAACAAGAATGTAAGCTTTCTGCCCACATAAGACATGTCTATGTCCTGGAAAGTTTGCTGTTACTTACAACAGTCATGCTAATCACATTAGCGCACGTTAGCTCAACCGTCCCGTATACGGGACACCGATCCCGTAGAGGTTCATGGTGGACGATAACACCCAGCAACAGTCAACAAAGAGCTATTTGAAAGTTAAATGCTTATAACCAGCAAATCAAATTGTTTGGGGACAGACTTGGAGGAGATAACCGAGCACTGAAGGTGTTCTTTGGTAAAGATTGCCACTCCACCACCTTTGGACATATGTCTTGCCGAAAAAGGTTATAACCAGAAAGGTTAACATCAGTGTTCACAACACTCTTTCTTAACCACGTCTCAGTAATGACCAACACATCTGGATTGGAGCTGTGAACCCACACTTTCAATTGATACATTTGAGGTAATAAGCTTCTAGTGTTAACGTGCAGAAAACCCAGGCTTTTACTAGAGCAGAAATCAGTGAAGCAGATATCAGAGCACAAGTCAGAATTGGGGCTAGCAACAGCAGATGGGCCAGGGTGTACATGCACATTTCCAGATATCATCAGCAGTAATACAATCAGGTCATGGCAGAGGACAGGGAGAGCTCTGCAGTATTTTCTATGACATTTGACTGTGCATCAGATGGCAACAAGATCATATTGTACAGCAATTTCATCAGGTAACATTAATACAAAGCCAGCGAGAGGTGGTTAGAATAGGATGGGAGGCCAACAGTCCGTGTAACCAATAGAGAGTCAGAGTCCCGAGTGTGGGAACAAACATACTCTGTCCCACGGTCGGGTAAACAAGCAAGTTCATAGTCAACAAAGCACGCAGGAGTCATGAGGCAAATAGCATAAAGCACAAGAAAAATATATAACGACTTGGGGCTAGCCATTGTAAGTTCAAAGTAGTGTAGTGTAGGTATACGACTTATCAATTATGTAGTACAATAGAGAAATCAAGCACAAAGGAGCCTACAAAATCGCAAAGCACGTGAAATATATTCACGTGTGCCGCACACATAGCTTAGTTTCAGCGGAATATAATCTGCAGGCAGCAAGAGTGTGCAGCTCTCAACTGGTTTTGGCATGGAGCAGCTCACAGAAGTAGCCGGTAGAGTAGGAAAGACGTTCCAACTTATGATATCTACCAGTAAATGCTAACTAAGGCAACAATGGGTATGGAAACCAGGTATTGAAAACGTTTATTCCGAAGTGTTGGTTAGTAGGATATTTGTGATGTGCAATTGTCATCATGCACTGTTTGCATCAGGGGCGTATACAGGGATGGGCCTGGGTGGACAGAGGCCCACCCACTGGGGAGCCAGGCCCTGACAGGCCCACCCAATCAGATGGATGTGGTTTAAGCATTGTGTTGGACTTACACCATCACATTGTCAGGTGCGAGCGTGGATGTGGTGTGGAATCAAGCGCAGGACAACAGAGGTTTCGTCCAACAGTCTTTAGTAAAGACACGTAAACAAAACACACGGCTAAATCCAAGCCGGAGGCAAGCGAACTTTACGCACACTGCGTAAAGCACAAAATACAAACAAAATGCGCACACAGTGCGGACACTCTCTCAAAACAATAACTGGAGAGAAAATACTAATAGCCCTTGCTGACTGGAGAAACAATTACACACAACACAAGACTCAAACGACGAGAACTTATAGGACACATAATAAGCACAAAACAGAAACAGGTGTAACCAATCAGACAAAACCAAACAAACATCGAAACATACAACGGTGGCAGCTAGTACTCCGGGGACGACGACTGCCGAAGCCTGCCCGAACAAGGAGGAGGAGCAGCCTCGGCCGAAACCATGACACACATTTATGTATTTGTTTTCTATATATAAAAAAAGTGATTTTGAGAGTGAAAATCTGACAAATCTATAGGAAAACTCATTTAAAAAACGTAGGAAAACATAGGACTTTTCCCACAGGGTGCCTTTCCTTTGCTGGGCCATTTGGGAACTTTTTGGCTAAATTTGAGTATACCCACTTTTCAAATCAAATCAAATGTTATTTGTCACATACGCCGAATACAACAGGTGTAGACCTTACAGTGAAATGCTTACTTACAAGCCATTAACCAACAATGTAGTTTAAGAAAAATAAGTGTTAAGTAAAAAATGGATAAGTAAAAAATAAAAGCAGTAAAATAACAGTAAAATAACAGTAGCGAGGCTACTGGTTACCGGTACAGAGTCAATGTGCGGGGGCACCGGTTAGTTGAAGTAATTTAGGTAATATGAACATGTAGGTATAGTTAAAGTGACTATGCATAGATAATAAACAGAGAGTAGCAGCAGCGTAAAAGAGGGGGTGAAAATAGTCTCGGTAGCCTTTTGATTAGCTTTTCAGAAGTCTTATGGCTTGGGGGTAGAAGCTGTTAAGAAGCCTTTTGGCCCTAGACTTGGCGCTCCGGTACCACTTGTCGTGCAGTAGCAGAGAGAACAGTCTATGACTAGGGTGGCTGGAGTCTTTGACAATTTTTAGGGCCTTCCTCTGACACCGCCTGGTATAGAGGTCCTGGATGGCAGGAAGCTTAGCCCCAGTGATGTACTGGGCCATACGCACTACCCTCTGTAGTGCCTTGCGGTCGGAGACCGAGCAGTTGCCATACCAGACAGTGATGCAACCAGTCAGGATGCTCTCGATGGTGCAGCTGTATAACTTTTTGAGGATCTGAGGACCCATGCCAAATCTTTTTAGTCTCCTGAGGGGGAATAGGCTTTGTCGTGCCCTCTTCACGACTGTCTTAGTGTGTTTGGACCATGATAGTTTGTTGGTGATCATGGTTGTTTGATGAATAGGACTGTAAAGTTCCCAAATGTAAGAGGACTCCCTAGGTGTTTACATATTTGCAGAAATCCATTCAGGTGTATTTTGTGGCTTTTGGCAAATGTATTCTAATGATCTAAAATCGCGCTGTTGCAACTGCCTGTAAACACACAGTCCAGTTCAAAGTGAATGATGGCAGGCCCATGTGGCAAATTGCTTGTTTGTATAAAGGCCTACTGATTGGCTATAGTGCAACGGTCTGTGTAGATCGGTCCTGAACAAGACCTATGTTTTAATTTGGTTTTGTTTGCTGCAGTGTCTATTAATTGTCCAAACGCACGGCCGCTTTCCCACTCTATATTGCTATAGAATATTCACAAATGCCTTAATTTAGGTAATTCCCAAACATTCTAAGAATTTATAAAAACGTGAAAAATACCATATCTAAGTAGTCGCTTGTCAGAAAATGGTTTTTTTTAAGTGTCATATTCTTCCTGGGGGTGTATATGAACAGATTTTAATAAGATTTAATGTTGCTAAAATGCTGTCAGTTCCACATTAAATGCAACCATGTTTCACACACATAAGTTAACAACAGCAAGCGGCTGCAATAAAAAACACATTTCCACTCACCAGATGATGATAATTTGAAACTTAACTTCTTGTTGAAAGTTATTCTTCAAAAGGGAGAAGCTAACAAATTAGCAACAACATCCTCTTTGATAACAACTGATGCACCTGTTGCAAACTAGCCAACAACAAAAGCTAGCTAGCTAGACCGTAGGAAAACTACTGCTCGCTATTGTGCAGTGACCTGTTGTTCTTCAAGAAGGCAGAAGTTTTTGTAAAAAACTGTCCCACCGAATAAGTGAAAATCTGATTGGTTGGTTCCACTGTCACTCCAAACATTTTCCCTAATAAAGTTGAATGGCAGATGCCTTTATCTCTAGCGTCTGATGGCCTAGCCTATGGCTGACTTACAGTTGAAGTTGGACATTTACATATCCCTTAGCCAAATACATTTCAACTCAGTTTTTCACAATTCTTGACATTTAATCCTAGTAAAAATTCCCTTTCTTAGGTCAGTTAGGATCAGCACTTTATTTTAAGAATGTGAAATGTCAGAATAATAGCAGAGAGAATGATTTATTATTATCAGCAGTGTATCAAATACTTGTTCTCCCCACTGTATATATATATATATATATGTGTGTGTGTGATGGGATGTATAGACATTATGGACAGTATGTGAATAGAATATATATTCTATCTGAAGAATACGTGGATAGAATAGTATATGTACAGCAATAGTTTAATAGGATGGCCTTGACTAGAATACAGTATTACAAATGAAATGGGTAAAACAGTACGTAAACATTATTAAAGAGACCAGTGTTCCATGTCTATGTATAGTTGAAGTCGGAAGTTTACATACACCTTAGCCAAATACATTTAAACTCAGTTTTTCACAATTCCTGACATTTAATCCTAGTAAAAATTCCCTGACTTAGGTCAGTTAGAATCACCAGAATGTGAAATGTCAGAATAATAGTACAGAGAATGAATTATTTCAGCTTTTATTTCTTTCATCACATTCCCAGTGGGTCGGAAGTTTACATACACTCAATTAGTATTTGGTAGCATTGCCTTTCAATTGTTTAACTTAGGTCAAACATTTCGAGTAGCCTTCCACAAGCTTTTTTTGGCCCATTCCTCCTGACAGAGCTGGTGTACCTGAGTCCGGTTTGTAGGCCTCCTTGCTCACACACGCTTTTTCTGTTCTGCCCACACATTTTCTATAGGATTGAGGTCAGGGCTTTGTGATGGCCACTCCAATACCTTGACTTTGTACCTTGACTCCTTAAGCCATTTTGCCACAACTTTGGAAGTATGCTTGGGGTAATTGTCCATTTGGAAGACCATTTGCGACCAAGCTTTAACTTCCAGACTGATGTCTTGAGATGTTGCGTCAATATATCCACATAATTGTCTTTCCTCATGATGCCATCTATTTTGTGAAGTGCACCAGTCCCTCCTGCAGCAAAGCACCCACACAGCATGATGCTGCCACCCCCGTGCTTCACGGTTGGAATGGTGTTATTCAGCTTGCAAGCCACCCCCTTTTTCCTCCAAACATAACGATGGTCATTATGGCCAAACAGTTCTATATTTTTTTCTGAGGTCTTGGCTGATTTCTTTTGATTTTCCCATGATGTCAAGCAAAGAGGCACTTAGTTTGAAGGTAGGCCTTGAAATACATTGTTACGACTTCCGCCGAGGCTGCCTCCCCTCCTTGTTCGGGCAGTTTTCGGCGTTCGTAATCACCGGCTTACTAGCTACTGCCGATCCCATTCTCATCACTCCACTTATCATGTCTTGTCTTGTCAATCACACACACCTGGTGCTCATTCCCCTAATTAGTATGTGTATAAGTGTTCCCTCTGTTCCCCTTGTCTTTGTGAGTGATTGTCTCATTGTGAGAGCGAGTAGCTCGGTTGAGCTACTCTTCCATTTGTTATTGCCAAGGTGGAATATTTCCCTTGTGATAGTTTCGTTTTGATGCTGGGTGCGTTTTATATATGTAAACGGAATAAACTCTGGAATTCTGTGTTTTACCTCCTGCGCCTGACTCCTTCATTCACACCTCGTCACATACATCCACAGGTACACCTGGAATTTTCCAAGCTGTTTAAAGGCACAGTCAACTTAGTGTATGTAAACTTCTGACCCACTGGAATTGTGATACAGTGAATTATAAGTGAAATAATATGTCTGTAAACAATTGTTGGAGAAATTACTTGTGTCATGCACAAAGTAGATGTCCTAACCGACTTGCCAAAACTATAGTTGGTTAACAAGAAATGTGTGGAGTGGTTAAAAAACGAGTTTTAATGACTCCAACCTAAGTGTATGTAAACTTCCGACTTCAACTGTAGCTAGCTACATTTCCTCTCCAGAAACAGCAAAGAAAAATCCTGATTAGATATTTTTTTCTCTTCAGTGTTAACCCTTTCCTTTCCAACAAAAACAGAATAGATCTGGTTCGAGTCCAGGCTCTGTCGCAGCCGGCCGTGACCGGGAGACCCAAGGGGCGGCGCACAATTGGCCCAGCGTCGTCCAGGTTAGGGGAGGGTTTGGCCGGCACTAGCGAATCCTGTGGCGGGCCGGGTGCAGTGCACGCTGACACGGTCGCCAGGTGTACGGTGTATCCTCCGACACATTGGTGCGGCTGGCTTCCGGGTTAAGCGGGCATTGTGTCAAGAAGCAGTGCGGCTCGGTTGGGTGGTGTTTCGGAGGACGCACGGCTCTCGACCTTCGCCTCTCCCGTGTCCGTATGGGAGTTGCAATGATGGGACAAGACTGTAACTACCAATTGGAAACCACGAAATTGGGGTAAAAATTAATAAATGCAAATATAAAATATAAAATAAAAAAACAGAATAGATCAAATCAGAACATCATTGAAAATAATAATGTAATTATAATTATTATTATATTATTATAATCATTTTTTTGTAAATCCTTAGCCTTTCTCTGAAAGTGGAGAAGGCCCATTGTTCCTCACTATGTTTGGGTTAGTAATAATTTATAGAGTAGCTCTATTTTCCCTCAGCATGCATTTCTTCAATATATTGAATGTCTAAAGAATCCATATTTTGTTCTGAAATATGAACACAGAAATACTGGACATTTTGAACTCTTATTTTTGTGGTGATTTGACAACATTTCAATCATGGTCTTGAATTGGACTAGCATTTTTCTAGTCTCGGTCTTGACTCGGTCTCTGACCCCTTGTCCCCCTCCCGGTGTTGGTCTTGACTCGGTCTCGATTTTCTCTGGTCTTGGTCTAGAATAGGTCTCGCTTTAGGTGGTCTCGAACACAACACTGACTGAATTAAATATTACAACTACTTTTATAAAAAATATTTTAAGACAGCCTTAACACCTAACAAACACTTTGTACAATAATGCCTTTAAAGAAAACACTTCAATTTCCTCAACTTGTCATTGGCTCAACCATTGGCTCAATTTACCCCATGGCCATTGGCTCAACTTAACCCAAGGCAAACATTTTGACTATATTAGCCCACACAGTTACAAGGATGCACTTTCACGCTAGGTTTAGGACCTCATATTGAAGCTTATAAAGACCCCAACTGATGTATAGAACAGTCTTTAAATGATCTACTATGGTTTAGATACAAGCATAATGAACCCTCTGTCGTACACAATACATTAATTTGACTGCGTGAAAATCCGTTTTTTGGACCTTACTTGCTTACCACTTTTTCTGTGTGGTTTCTTACTTCACAGACTCCATGAAATAGTGACCTCTTCCTAAATATTTGGTCAAATTATTAATTTTGTGTATGGTTTCCTAGAAACAAGGGTGGCTCAACTTACCCCTTTGGCTAAACGTATCCCACTCTCCCCTATTGTGTTGCCTGGTCTGTGAAGCGGGGAGTAGAATGAAATAAAATGTGTACATCGACATATTTGTCCAGACTGCATCCACACACTGATATACAACGGTCGGGTCTAATCCTGGATGCTGATTGTTTAAAACCGCATTCCAGTCGGTGTCTATTCCACAAGCTACCACCAGCTAAAGCTATGAGGTTTAAATGCCTATTTACTCTGTTCCATCTCACTGCGCAATCCACTGTCTCATCAGCCCAGCCAGGCAATTTATAAACTTGTTCTCCACTATAATAATAATAATATAATATGCCATTTAGCAGACGCTTTTATCCAAAGCGACTTACAGTCATGCGTGCATACATTTTTTTTTTGTGTATGGGTGGTCCCGGGGATCAAACCCACTACCTTGCCGTTACAAGCGCTGTGCTCTACCAGCTGAGCTACAGAGGACCACATCTAGCATCTAGACATTATCTCCCATTTATTTTAGACTAGCATTTGATTTTCAACAGCGGAGATTTGTATAAACCTTGCTGTCTGTCTCTCTGACATTTGCAACATTGTTTCAATATTGAAATTCGATCTCCAGCTGTCCCATAGTAATGAACGTGTCGGGGAGTCGGGACAAGTCTGTGAAGCGCAAGTAGAATGAAAGAACATTCGTACATCGACATATTTGTCCAGACTGCATCCACACACTGATAGTAACTCCTTAGTCGGTACAAAGCGTCTCAGATTAGGAGTGCTGATCTAGGATCAGGTCCCCCCTGTCCACAATCATTGTATTCATTCTGATCTAGAAGGCAAAACTGATCCTAGATCAGCACTCCTAATCTGAGACACTTAATGAATACAGGCCCTGGTCAGTGGAATGTAGCCTAGACTGAGAATACGGGCAGGCCAACAAACCAGGGCCATAACCAGGGTTTGAGTTTTTGTGAGGTCTGGACATTTTTTGAAAGTTGAAGGTAATTTACTGCATTTCTATAAAATAAAATAAAACTTTAAATGCTATTTGGAGAATAGCAAAAACAAGCTAAATGAATCTACACCGTGGCTGCTGTAAGTTAATTCACCTCAGTCGATCTACAAACACATAGCCTATTAGCTATACAATTGTAATGATATACCCCTGAAAGGGGGGGAAATATGAGAAATGATTCACACTGACACTTAGCATCATCAGCGACGAAACGAAAACATATGATATTTTTAGAACGGTACTGTTTGCGTTTTGATTACATTTGAATGTCGGCCTATAGGGAAGATAGGCCATGTGGAGATGTTCATATTGAAACACATATTCTTTTTTAAAGTTCCTAACTTGTTTGATAACTTTAGTAGAGATTTTCTCAAGGCACCACGGTCCTAAGTTTGGGAACCACTGTACTAACTTCTGTCTCTGCTTGCTTCCGCTCTCTCTGTCTCCTTTGCTCCCTCCTGCAACCATTGCATCCTGCTTCAGCCTTACCACTAAGTGCCACAACACTGTCTGTCTCAGTAGCCTGCTCTCTGTAAAGCAAAATTATTATGAGAACTTACAGTGAGGGAAAAAAGTATTTGATCCCCTGCTGATTTTGTACGTTTGCCCACTGACAAAGACATGATCAGTCTATAATTTTAATGGTAGGTTTATTTGAACAGTGAGAGACAGAATAACAACAACAACATCCAGAAAAACGCATGTCAACAATGTTATAAATTGATTTGCATTTTAATGAGGGAAATAAGTATTTGACCCCTCTGCAAAACATGACTTAGTACTTGGTGGCAAAACCCTTGTTGGCAATCACAGAGGTCAGACGTTTCTTGTAGTTGGCCACCAGGTTTGCACACATCTCAGGAGGGATTTTGTCCCACTCCTCTTTGCAGATCTTCTCCAAGTCATTAAGGTTTCGAGGCTGACATTTGGCAACTCGAAACTTCAGCTCCCTCCACAGATTTTCTATGGGATTAAGGTCTGGAGACTGGCTAGGCCACTCCAGGACCTTAATGTGCTTCTTCTTGAGCCACTCCTTTGTTGCCTTGGCCATGTGTTTTGGGTCATTGTCATGCTGGAATACCCATCCACGACCCATTTTCAATGCCCTGGCTGAGGGAAGGAGGTTCTCACCCAAGATTTGACAGTACATGGCCCCGTCCATCGTCCCTTTGATGCGGTGAAGTTGTCCTGTCCCCTTAGCAGAAAAACACCCCCAAAGCATAATGTTTCCACCTCCATGTTTGACGGTGGGGAAGGGGTTATTGGGGTCATAGGCAGCATTCCTCCTCCTCCAAACACGGCGAGTTGAGTTGATGCCAAAGAGCTCGATTTTGGTCTCATCTGACCACAACACTTTCACCCAGTTCTCCTCTGAATCATTCAGATGTTCATTGGCAAACTTCAGACGGGCATGTATATGTGCTTTCTTGAGCAGGGGGACCTTGCGGGCTCTGCAGGATTTCAGTCCTTCACGGCGTAGTGTGTTACCAATTGTTTTCTTGGTGACTATGGTCCCAGCTGCCTTGAGATCATTGACAAGATCCTCCCGTGTAGTTCTGGGCTGATTCCTCACCATTCTCATGATCATTGCAACTCCACAAGGTGAGATCTTGCATGGAGCCCCAGGCCGAGGGAGATTGACAGTTCTTTTGTGTTTCTTCCATTTGCGAATAATCGCACCAACTGTTGTCACCTTCTCACCAAGCTGCTTGGCGATGGTCTTGTAGCCCCTTCCAGCCTTGTGTAGGTCTACAATCTTGTCCCTGACATCATTGGAGAGCTATTTGGTCTTGGCCATGGTGGAGAGTTTGGAATCTGATTGATTGATTGCTTCTGTGGACAGGTGTCTTTTATACAGGTAACAAGCTGAGATTAGGAGCACTCCCTTTAAGAGTGTGCTCCTAATCTCAGCTCGTTACCTGTATAAAAGACACCTGGGAGCCAGAAATCTTTCTAATTGAGAGGAGGTCAAATCATTATTTCCCTCATTAAAATGCAAATCAATTTATAACATTTTTGACATGCGTTTTTCTGGATTTTTGTTGTTGTTATTCAGTCTCTCACTGTTCAAATAAACCTACCATTAAAATTATAGACTGATAATTTCTTTGTCAGTGGGCAAACGTACAAAATACTTTCTTCCCTCACTGTAGTAGTGTATTTTCTGCTCCTGATGAGGTAGTCTCAGTTTAATGTTAGCTTTAGCTCCTTACTTCATCCTTCTAGTGGCTAAGTAATACTAGCCAGAGCCCTTCAACGTTACTGCAATAGAAGTCTCGGCCAGCAGCTAGCCACCTAACTCACTGACATATCTATAAGCGACTATTTACCAGTTGTGCACTCATTCTCTGAGAGTCGGTTTTTGTTTGTTTGGGGGATGTGCAATTCGAACTCAGTCAGATCAAGAATATAAGCATTCTGAGCTTTGATCAACGCTCCAGACCTCAGTGTCCTCATGTGTAGCCTAGTTACAGCCATGCGGCAAACAACTAACCCTTGGGCTCTATTCAATCAGATCCGCTATTTTAGCTGACATCCACATAGCGGTTGTTTTGGCGGTGTCGGAGAGGGAATTGCATAGAGCTGTCAAATCCACAAGTGGCTCCTCCTTATACCTAAACAGACATGCCATTGGCTGCACAGAGTTGCATTAAGAGAAATCCTATGCAGCATTGTTAGCAAGTCCGAACACTGGAATGTAAGATGTAATCTAGACCTTGATTAGGCTGATAGAAATCCTTATCATTTCATTGAATGATTATCCAATTTGAGCGTCATTATTTCTATATAGCCTACACTTTCTCGTTCTGAACTTTTAAGTAGGACAGTGGGGCTTCGTGACAATGATCAAGAGTAGCTGCTCACCAATTTGACAGCTCCGTTACACCTCCCGACATCTCAGCTTGGTCTCATAGACGCAAAGGTTGTGTGTTCGAATTTTATCATGGACAACTTTAACCTTTTAGCTGATTAGCATCCTTGCAACTACTTACTACTTTGAAGCTACTTTGCAACTACTTAGCATGTTAGCTAACCCTTACCCTAACCCTAAACTTAACCCTTTAACCTATCTCCTAACCCTAACTTTAACCTTAACCTTAACCCCTTACCCTTACCCATAGCCTAGCTAACATTAGCCACCTAGCTAACGTTAGCCACAACAAATAGGAATTCATAAAACATCATGTTTTGCAAATTCGTAACATATTGAATGAATTGCGATTCGTAACATATTGTATGAATTGCAATTCGTAACATATGGTATGAATTGACATCCACAAATTAATACATAACATGTCATACTAATTGAATTTTCCCGGATTTACATTTACTATGTTACGTCTACATTTCTATCGCAGAATCTGTAATAGACCCCTTAATTAGCCAATGGTTAAGTAGGGAGTTTGGTGTGGATTCTAACAGCCAGGATTCCAGCATCCTCTCTCCTCCCAAGAATCCCATTAGAGCTGAATAAAGATCATCCAAACTGCAAAATTGATCTTTAGGCTTTACACACCAGCCAGACGAATTGGGGCATATCAGTAAAACACACTATGTGATTGTTCCCTGTGGGAGTCATCGGCCTGAAACTCTTATTGGAGACAAACTAGGAATTGTTGTGTTTCCTAGTTTCATTATGGGGTATTGTGAGGATTTTTATTTATTTAATCAATTTTAGAATAAGGCTGTAACAAACAAAATGTTGAAAAAAGGGAAGTGGTCTGAATACTTTCTGAATGCACTGTAGCTACCTCTCCTCAGCAAACACCACAAAGAGAAAGAGTGATAGCGGTTAGTGCGCTGTTACTGCAGACCAGAGCAATACATTGCAGACCGATGAAAAGGGAAAGCGAGAATAAATTGCAGGGAAAGAGAGGTTCAATTCCTTTTTCCCGTTCTCCTTACAAGCTGTGCTCAACTATTTTCCCCTTTACCACGAACCGGCCATGTGCCTCTGGGGACCGGGCACAATCAAAAGCTATTTGGCAGCGGGGGGGGGAAACAAATCATAAAATGAGGAACTGAGGAGCACTGTGGTGCGAAGCCACATAAAGCCAGTAGCTGCCTGACGCTTTACAGTGGGGATTTTTTTTCAATCAATCAAACTCATCATGGGGGGGTCAAATTGACCTGTTTCTAATATTGGGTCATGACCCCCATCCCTCCGCAAGTGACGTGCCTGATTTAGAGACCTGTGCACCAAGCTCAGGGTCAGAGAGACCCTGGGTAAGTCATCACGAACAGATCGTAGGTACATTGGCTGATTCTTGGCTGTGACCCTAGTCTCAGAGGGAGTTGGGATATGCAAAAAACACATTTCCACCTCATACTTGTGAAACAGGACAAATATAAGCACCCCCTATATACAAGAATGCAAATGTGTGTACACACAACGGCTATGCATTATGCAGCCACACACTGAGGGAACCATCTCTAAATACTGCTTCTATGATTAATGATCACACAAAGCATGTGTTTGCCAAAGCCCCTGTGTGGGTCACAACATGAGTGTCCCCTTGTGGTAGATATTGTAAATACACATAAATGTTCTCTGTGCATAACATCACTTTTATGACAGGCTTCTTTCAACTGGTGCCTTGAATTAAGAGCTATTAAATGTGTTGATACTTTTAGGATGAATTGGACCCGAAAATACTAGTATAGATACCATTGACTTGCATTGGATTTGTGCCACAAATGCTAAACAGTTAGCATTTGAAACAGTGGCCAGGTAAACAAAACCCAAGCATGGATTGCTGTCATACCTTATCCATAGACGGCTTACAGGGTAAGGAAACCAATATGTCCCTTTAACAAAACGTATTAGTGTTAGCTTAATAGTAATCAACTGAGTGCACTGTTGAATAACACTAGGCTACGTTTTGTTACACTTCAATTAAATTAGTTCAGTGCAATGTCTGGAATTACAATTTAATTTCCACCTGTCTGAATGTGCATAATCAAACAAACGACCTAAAACAGTTAAATGGTAAAGGACAGATTGTGTAGACCCACTGCTCTGACGCATAGGAAATGCCTGGTATGGAGAGGGTTATTTTAAGTCACATTATCTACAAGTCCTCATTTCCGTTCTGTAGATTTAGGATTACTAAAGTTGTCCAAGGTCCAACATCATTCCAAACAGAATGTCACAGAGTAGTCTAAATTACGGAAAGACTGTAATTTATTAACAAAGTAATATTGCAGAAAGCGGGCATTACACACAATATTACTAACAATAGATAGAGATAAATATGCGGATGCCCAACTGTCATAGTCGTGTCCATGCTTTGTTTATCTCCGTTTTCTCATGTGCTTTAAGATACAATGCTTAGCTGTCCCAGTCCCCAAGGTAGTTAGTTGGTCACGCCGTTCTCATAGTCTCAGACTGGAACTGAATGATGCATCAGCGGGCACCTATGACATTTTACCTTCTGCTCAATGGAGCACTGAGTACCGTGACGTCCGGAGAGGGAGGGCTCAGCTTTCAGCTTTCAGCTTAAATATCCGGCGCTCTCCGTAGTTCAGACAGACGCAAAAGAGCGGACTGGGAAATACTGAACGATAGCCTACTGTTGAATCCAACTTTGGCTGAATCTATCAAACGAAACGAAGAGTCCGCACACATTGGACTCACTCTACGCAACTGTTTACGCTACTTTATAATCATGATCAAGAAAACGTCCCCTTCCGATAACGATTTCGATATCCCGGCGAAGAATTGCTGTAGGATGGTGATTTTGGGATCCACCAAGGTGGGCAAAACAGCCATCGTGTCCCGGTTTCTGAACGGGAGATTCGATGAGGAGCAGTACACGCCGACCATCGAGGACTTTCACAGGAAACTGTATAGCATTAAGGGAGATGTATACCAACTGGACATATTGGATACCTCAGGCAACCACCCGTTCCCTGCTATGAGGAGACTATCCATACTGACAGGTAAATATTCCATCTCCAGTTATTGCGACTCAAAACGTGCATGTCCAATAGCAATCTACAGTCGTGCATTTTAGTAACCTCAAGGGTGTGTGCACTGTGCGCGCATTTTGCATTGGCTGCACAACGCGCCACATGAGCCATTACGCATGGAAATACTGTAGCCTATGTCAATGTGTTTCTTAGAAGCTCTGATACTAAATGCGTTGCTCCTCTTATTTCCCTTCAGGTGATGTCTTTATCCTGGTCTTCAGCTTAGACAACAGAGACTCTTTCCAGGAGGTGCAGAGGCTCAAGCAACAGATAGTTGAGACCAAGTCGTGCCTGAAAAACAAGACCAAGGAGAAGATTGACGTTCCTCTGGTTATCTGCGGAAACAAGGGCGACCGGGAGTTTTACCGGGAGGTGCAGAATGAAGAGATTGAGCAGTTGGTGGCGGGAGACGACCAGTGCGCATATTTTGAGATCTCAGCCAAGCGCAACACCAACGTGGACCAAATGTTCCAGACCCTATTCACCATGGCCAAGCTACCCAATGAGATGAGCCCGGACCTCCACCGTAAGGTCTCGGTGCAGTACTGCGACATGCTTCGCAGTAAGTCCCTGAAAAATAAGAACAAGAAGAACAATGGAGACGCGTACGGCGTCGTGGCACCATTAGCTCGGCGCCCGAGCGTCCACAGTGACTTGATGTACATAAAGGAGAAGGCGATCGGTGGGCAGGGAAAGGATAAAGAGAGATGTACTATCAGCTAAGACTGTGAGATGAATCTTATAGAATATCTTGAAACCGAAAAGGATGTGCTTCATTTGTGATGCACCTGACAGACGGGGCTTGGGGGCGCAAAGCTGCCCATGCCGCTTACCGTCGCTCCGTAGTGGGGACACTTGAGACAGCGATGCTGAGAGCCGATGTGCTCCGGGCGCAATGACTGTCTAGATTCAGACACTCCGCACACGTGGAAGTGCATGTCCACGAGACTTTTAAGAATGTTACTTTGTTCTGTTAAGAGCCTTATGTGATGTGGCTTAAAATCTTGTGATATTGTTCACAGATGCGTAAAATGCATTGTTTTGACATCTACCTTTACAGACAGGCGAGAAACGAGACTCATGGCGTGTACAATGTTAAGAATATTGTTTACATTTTGTTATACATTTTATAACAGATAATTAAACTTGAATGTTGCTAGCTGAACAATTTTATATTGTGAATGTATATTTTGTGTCAGTCAACTTTTGCAACAACAAAAAAAAAACTGAAATAAATAAATACAAATAATCTGAATCTTCCGTTTCTATATGTTTTTCTTACAAGTGTTTTGAAATGGCCCACTCATCACTACCTACACCAAGTAGTAGGTCTAGAGATCAAGGGAAACTACCTAGGCTAAGTTTGAATTAATGACATAAGCTGCAATGAGCAGTTTAGCATTAAAGACTATTGCTAGCCAAATGGTCCCCTTCCATACCACATGTTTACTGATTGATAAAGAATTTAGCCTAATTGATGTCAGAACTATAATTACCCAGTGATGGAACATACACTACATAGCCAAAATAGCGAACAGCTCATCCCAAAATCATTGGCATTAATATGGAATTGGTCCCCCCTTTGCTGCTATAACAGCTCACAGTCTGCGTTCCAATTCATCCCTAAGGTGTTCGATGGGGTTGAGATCAGGGCTCTGTTATGGCCAGTGAAGTTCTTCCACACTGATCTCGACAAACCATTTCTGTATAGTCCTCGCTTTGTGCACTGGGGCATTGTTATGATGAAACAGGAAAGGGCCTTCCCAAAACTGTTGCCACAAAGTTGGAAGCACAGAATCATCTAGAATGTCATTATATGCCGTAGCATTAAGATTTCCCTTCACTGGAACTAAGGGGCCTAGCCCGAACCATGAAAACAGTCCCAGACCATTTATATTTGTATTTATTATGGAACCCCATTAGCTGCTGCCAAGACAGCAGCTACTCTTCCTGGGGTCCAGCAAAATTAAGGCAGTTATACATTTTAAAAACATTACAATACAATCATAACAGATTTCACAACATATTAAGTGTGTGCCCTCAGGCCTCAACTCTACTACCACATACCACATATCTATAACACAAAATCCATGTGTACGTGTGTATAGTGCGTATGTTATCGTGTGTTTGTATGCATGTGTCTATTTTTATCAGTTTTTTTAATCTAATTTTACTGCTGGCATGAGTGACTTGATGTGGAATATAGTTAAATGTAGTCATGGCTCTATGTAGTACTGTGTGCCTCCCATACTCTGTTCTTGACTTGGGGACTGTGAAGAGACCTCTGGTGGCATGTCTTGTGGGGTATGCATGGGTGTCCGAGCTGTGTGCCAGTAGTTCAAACAGTGCATTCAACATGTAAATACCTCTCACAAATACAAGTAGTGATGAAGTCAATCTCTCCTCCACTTTGAGCCAGGAGAGATTGACATGCATATTATTAATGTTAGCTCTCTGCGTACATCCAAGTGCCAGCCATGCTGCCCTGTTCTGAGCCAATTGCAATTTTCCTAAGTCCCTCTTTGTGGCACCTGACCACACGACTGAACAGTAGTCCATGGGTGCGACAAAACTAGGGCCTGTAGGACCTGCCTTGTTGATAGTGCTGTTAAGAATGCAGAGCAGTGCTTTATTATAGACAGACTTCTCCCCATCCTAGCTAGCTAGTGTTGTATCAATATGTTTTGAACATGACAGTTTACAATTCAGGGTTACTCCAAGCAATTTAGTCTCAACTTGCTCAATTTCCACATTATTCATTACAAGATTTAGTTGTTATTCCTCCTCCACCAAACTTTACAGTTGTCTCTATCCATTCGGACAGGTACCATTCTCCTGGCATCCGCCAAACACAGATTTGTCTGTCGGACTGTCAGATGGTGAAGCGTGATTCATCACTCCAGAGAATGTGTTTCCACTGCTCCACAGTCCAATGGTGGCAAGCTTTACACCACTCCAGCCAACGCTTGGCATTGCGCATGGTGATCTTAGGCTTGTGTGCGGCTGCTCGGCCATGGAAACAGGCGATTTTTACGCAGTACGCGCTTCAGCACTCAACGGTCCCGTTCTGTGAGCTTGCATGGCCTACCACTTCGCCGCTGAGCCGTTGTTGCTCCTAGACGTTTCCACCTCACAAAAACAGCACTGACAGTTCACCGGGGCAGCTCTAGCAGGGCACAAATTTGACGAATTGACTTGTTGGAAAGGTGGCATCCTATGACGGTGCCACGTTGAATGTCACTGAGCTCTTCAGTACGGGCTATTCTAATGCCAATGTTTGTGTATGGAGATTGCATGGCTGTGTGCTCGATTTTATGCACCTGTCAGCAATGGGTGTGGCTGAAATAGCCAAATCCACTAATTTGAAGTGTTTTTAAAGGGACATGCACTTTCCCAGCATTTTTCACCTTTTGCTTAAAAAAAAAAATTGGCCTACATACTAGAATAAATACTTTTTTTTTATAGGCCTACATACTACAATTGTAACAATGTACGCTGTGAGTCGGGAAGCAAGTACAGGGAGTGCATTTAATGATAAATAAACATGGAACAAAACAAGAGTAGCGTCCAGACAGGAACAGAGTAACAGAATCAATAGCGCCTCGGGAAGGAACCAAAGGGAGTGACATATGTAGGGGAGGTAATCAGGAAGGTGATGGAGTCCAGGTGAGTCTGATGAGAAGCTGGTGCGCGTAACGATGGTGACAGGTGTGCGTAATAAAGAGCAGCCTGGTGACCTAGAGGCCAGAGGTGGAGTATACGTGACAACGATAAATATATATTTTTTTATAGGCCTACATACTACAATAAATATATATTTTTTTATAGACTTCTGAGTTCAAAGGTGAACTTTGCACTGTGCAGATGGCTCTCTCCTTGGGGCCAAACACAAACGTGAAATTTCACACAATAAATCATGGAAAGAATATATAGCCTAGAACAGCGGAATTCAACTCTTACCCAATGAGGTCCGGAGCCTGCTGGCTCTATTCTACCTGAGTAGCACCCTGCTGGTGTCCCAGGTCTAAATCAGTCCCTTATTAGATATGGGAAAATAAAAAGAGTGGAACTGGCTTCAAGGTCCAGAGTTGAATTTGAGGGGCCTAGACCTACATGCCTCTGCCCACACCATGGCACAGAAAACATAACAGGTACATGTTATCTCCTACAAAAGAACAGAAACAAGACTTTCCTACCAGATTAAAGCACATACTGTAGTCCTGATCTAAACCGACATCCAACCAGAAACATCTCAACACTTCAAATTCAGCCTGATCCTGTGTATCCTGTAAATTCATACAAAAGAACGGTGACGTATTGATTATCCTACGAAGACTGGGACATGATCTTCTATAACCGTTCCAACAAAATAATCCCCCTGCCTTCTGTAACATTCTGTTCATCCCTCTGGTTTAATGGCTGAAATACATTATTACAACGCTGATTAATATGCACTGTTCTGTCTTGCAGGTGACTGCTTTGTGTTTGCCAATATTATTTAGCGCTCTATGAAGCCTTATCATAGGACACAAGCAGGCTGTACTATTGGCCAACTGCCCAGAACCAATATAGGCCATGTACCATCCTGTATTAAATAGATCTTACTGAAATATTCCAAAGACCACGGTGTCCCAAAATGTAACATTACAATATGAACAGTTCCGGGACGAATTTCACAGCCCCCACCCCCATTTGTACAGAAATGACACAAGGCACCAGCGTCACATTGTAAATATGGATGGGTGTGAATTCCAGGCATTGTGCATACAGTACAGCACCTGAACAATAAGGATACTTCAATGGGCTAGGCCTGTCTAGGAATTTGCTTTGGTATGTCTATCAATCATTGTTATCAGCGAATACTTCAGATAGCATACAAGACTGAGAAGAACAAATATTTTCACAATGAGAATGTTTATTTCTACAGTATGTCATAAATACAACCATACAATCTGCAAAATATATACTATTTAACACCTCTTATCAGCTGTTATTCATGATAATTCTGTTCTCTAACTGCCCTATATTACAGTGGTTCCCAACTCCAGTCCTCCAGTCCCCCAACAGCACACTTTTTTGTTGTAGCCCCAGACAAAAATACCTGATTCAACTCATTGAGGGCTTGATGATTAGTTGACAAGTTGAATCAGGTTTGCTTGTCCGGGGCTGCAACAGAAATGTGCACTGTTGGAGTTGGGAAACACTGCTTATTAAGCAGTCAGTGTGTAACTAAATCGAAAGCAGCCAGGCTATGAATTCACTGAATGATGAACACATTTGGCATCATAAGCTCAGTCTTTTGTAGCCTTGTTAAATCAGACGGAACGCTGCACATACCATTATTTCACTTGTGAAACAACAGTGAAATCTAGTGAAATCAGTTTGGATGACATGCTTCGCCTTTTCAGTCCAGCACTGATAATCCATTCACCATAATGTTGTCCACAGAGGCCCTTGTATTTTTGTAAGACCTGTGTCATGGTGTCCACCAGAGGAGGCTGGTGGGAGGAGCTATTGGAGGACGGGCTCATTGTAATGGCTGGAATGGAATCAATCGAACGGTACCAAACACATCAAATCTATGGAAACCACGTTTGACTCCATTCCATTAATTACATACCAGCCATTACAATGAGCCCGTCCTCCTATAGCTCCTCCCACCAGCCTCCACTGGTTTCCACCTGCCTCCACTGGTGTCCACCTGCTCTCTCTTGGTCCATAGCTGCTTCTGCTGCTCCTGCTGCTCCCGGGTACTGGACTCTATCTCATGCATGGCTAGGATCTTCTCCCTGGTGTCTTGGATCTTAGTCTTTAGCTTGGTCAGCTCCTGGTTCACATCCATACCACCGCTGTCCATGATGTTAGAAAGAGAGGGAGAAGAGATTTCAGTAAGACTTTAGGCAACATAGTAGTTCATTATGAAGTGTGATTGGCTTAAAGATGTAGCTCTGGTCCAGGGTGCTACGTGCGGCTTGCTAATGCTGAGCCCAGCCTTCCTCCAGCATCAGCAAGCCGAATGTAGCCTAACATTATCGTCATGACAGCAACACTAGCTGGATCCTATCCACATTAAGTCTTCCGGTTTTTGGATTTTGCCTTCAAACTAAAAGTCTGCAGTAAAACGCTATGTGTAGGATACAAAATGTTTTTTGCAGCTTTGCATAATGTTAAAATAATGTAACGAAATAAATGTGTAACTACATGGGGGAAAAATCTAAACTAAAGAGTATTACTACTTTATATAAGATAAATAATATTATAAGGTGGAGCACATTGAGAAATGGTTGGAGCTAAGTAAATTAATGTCAAGAACAAAATAATAGCCTACTGGTAAAAAATATACAATTAAAACATTTCAAAATAAATGATTATTTTGATTGTATGATTCTTGTTTATTTACTGGTGCTATTGTTCAAGGATGCAATTTTGAAATGTAATGTTTAAGAAAAGTCTTACTGTATTTTTGTTGTATTGCACAAACAAATTGCACTGTACAGGAAATTGCACTGTCCATAAAACCAGGGTCCAGTCTACTCACTAGAGTCCCTAGAATACAAATCAGATGAGTTAGAACAAAAAGCTAGGTCATAGGGAGTGTTGCTGGACTTTTACTGTGGTCTAACTGCTTAAAATGGGGTGCCTGGACAATATGGTACAAATATAGCACTGTACAGGAAGAAGGATTCATTGTGCTGATGTAAAATTGGGCTGGGGAGTACTCAGTAGGGTCTGTAGAATGTATACAGTGGGGAGAACAAGTATTTGATACACTGCAGATTTTGCAGGTTTTCCTACTTACAAAGCATGTAGAGGTCTGTAATTTTTATCATAGGTACACTTCAACTGTGAGAGACGGAATCTAAAACAAAAATCCAGAAAATCACATTGTATGATTTTTAAGTAATTAATATGCATTTTATTGCATGACATAAGTATTTGATACATCAGAAAAGCAGAACTTAATATTTGGTACAGAAACCTTTGTTTGCAATTACAGAGATCATACGTTTCCTGTAGGTCTTGACCAGGTTTTCACACACTGCAGCAGGGATTTTGGCCCACTCCTCCATACAGACCTTCTCCAGATCCTTCAGGTTTCGGGGCTGTCGCTGGGCAATACGGACTTTCAGCTCCCTCCAAAGATTTTCTATTGGGTTCAGGTCTGGAGACTGGCTAGGCCACTCCAGGACCTTGAGATGCTTCTTACGGAGCCACTCCTTAGTTGCCCTGGCAGTGTGTTTCGGGTCGTTGTCATGCTGGAAGACCCAGCCACTACCCATCTTCAATTATCTTAATGAGGGAAGGAGGTTGTTGGCCAAGATCTCGCGATACATGGCCCCATCCATCCTCCCCTCAATACAGTGCAGTCGTCCTGTCCCCTTTGCAGAAAAGCATCCCCAAAGAATGATGTTTCCACCTCCATGCTTCACGGTTGGAATGGTGTTCTTGGGGTTGTACTCATCCTTCTTCTTCCTCCAAACACGGCGAGTGGAGTTTAGACCAAAAAGCTATATTTTTGTCTCATCAGACCACATTACCTTCTCCCAGTCCTCCTCTGGATCATCCAGATGGTCATTGGCAAACTTCAGATGGGCCTGGACATGCGTGGCTTGAGCAGGGGGACCTTGCGTGCGCTGCAGGATTTTAATCCATGACGTTGTAGTGTGTTACTAATGGTTTTCTTTGAGACTGTGGTCCCAGCTCTCTTCAGGTCATTGACCAGATCCTGTAGTTCTGGGCTGATCCCTCACCTTCCTCATGATCATTGATGCCTCACGAGGTGAGATCTTGCATGGAGCCCCAGACCGAGGGTGATTGACCGTCATCTTGAACTTCTTCAATTTTCTAATAATTGCTCCAACAGTTGTTGCCTTCTCACCAAGCTGCTTGCCTATTGTCCTGTAGCCCATCCCAGCCTTGTGCAGGTCTACAATTTTATCCCTGATGTCCTTACACAGCTCTCTGGTCTTGGCCATTGTGGAGAGGTTGGAGTCTGTTTGATTGAGTGTGTGGACAGGTGTCTTTTAAACAGGTAACGAGTTCAAACAGGTGCAGTTAATACAGGTAATGAGTGGAGAACAGGAGGGCTTCTTAAAGAAAAAATAACAGGTCTGTGAGAGCCGGAATTCTTACTGGTTGGTAGGTGATCAAATACTTATGTCATGCAATAAAATGCAAATTAATTACTTAAAAATCATACAATGTGATTTTCTGGATTTTTGTTTTAGATTCCGTCTGTCACAGTTGAAGTGTACATATGATAAAAATTATAGACCTCTACATGCTTTGTAAGTAGGAACACCTGCAAAATCGGCAGTGTATCAAATACTTGTTCTCCCCACTGTATATATAAAAAACTCAAGCTCCATAGAGGGAGCAACTTGCATTGTCATTACATAATACTGTCACATAGAAGGTGCACAGGGAATTAATAGCCAATGCCGACCTCCGATGTTTGGCAACTCAGAACAGTAGTGGCATTGGAGTAGATACATCAGTGTTGAGAAACATGACATCTGAACAAGGCGCAAATAACTTTTGGAATTCTGATGAAAACAACGTTTTTCCTGTACAGTGCTATATTTGTACCATATAGTATCCAGTCATTTATTTTAAGCTGTTTGACAACAGTAAAAGTCCAGCAACACTCCGTAATATTCAGTGCCCCATGAAATGACACCATACACTATATATACAAATTAGTGGCTTTGGTTATTTCAGCCACACCCGTTACTTACGTACCCAAGATGGCGTAGTAGTGCAGTCCTGTTTTTGTCGTGTGTCTGTAAATAGCCTGTAAATACCCTGTTTTTTTGTATTTTTCGTACATATTTCCCTATCAGACTTTTCATCCTTCTACAAAATATACTTTCCTGCAACCCGCCTCACTCAATGTGGAACGGATTCTATTATTGACTTACCTTTTATCTAGAATCTCCAGTTGAAACTAGCTAGCCAGCTAACTAGCTACTTGCTATTAGCCACAGTTAGCTATATTTCACCCAGAACATTGGATTTTTCTGCGGGAATAATTTAATCACTGGACATTAATCACCGGATCGCAACTAGCTAGCCGCAACCGAATGGATGTTGCTGTCTGGCTAATCACCACTGCCCCCGATGCAAGCACCAGTTATTCTCGAGCTAGCCTAGAGCAAGGCTCATATCTACCTCTAGGTCTACCGGACGGGAGTAGCCAGGTAACTAGCTATTTGCTATCAGCTACCGTTAGCGGTTTTTCACCATTGTCCGTGGCCTGCACCACCCACCAGCCAGCTCTAGTCTGGACTATTATTCGGCCTGTCTGCACTGTCTGCACAGCGCGTTATCGACCCAGAACATATCAGTTTTTCTGCTGGAATCACTGAATCACTGGACCTTTAACTCCGGATTCATCACTACCAGCTAGCTGCAACAAAATGGACGTTGTGGTCTGGCTAATCATCCTGAGCTAGGCCCATCTCCCAGCTATCTACCTCTCTGTCAACCGGACGGGACCACCTAGTGTTGACACGGAGCCCCGCCGATCCTACATGACTGGTCTGCCGACGAAATCGTCTGATGTGGTTACAACAGGCTTCCCGTTACGACGTCGACCACGAAGATTCCATCTGCTAGCCCCGGCCCGCTAGCACACGCTAGCCGTGGCCTCTTGCTCGCTAGTGCTTTAGCAGCCCCCGAACTACCTCCGAACTATCCTATTGCTGTTCACCGGACCTTATGATAACTCAGCTATACAGCTGATGTCTGCTGGACTGTTCCTTTTACGGTACCGCATCCTGTTTATGTTTAGCCTCAGCCCAAACTGTGTCGTCATTACCAGCTGTTGTCTTAGCTCTCTCAAATTACACCTGTGATTGCTTTATGCCTCTCTCCCATCTCAATATGGTTAGCTTATTGTTGTTTCGGTTATTTCTAATTGTACTATTTCACTGTAGATCCCCCAGCCCAGCTAAACCTGCCTTAGATAGCTCCTTTGTCCCACCCCCCATACACGCGGAGACCGACTCAATTGGTGCCTCCAGTGATGCTATCTCTTTCATTGTTACAAAACGCTTAGGTTTACCTCCACTTTACTCATATCCTTCCATATCGTTGTCTGTACATAATGCCCTGAATCTTTTCTACAACGCCCGGAAATCTGCCCCCTTTATTCTATGTACCCAATGCACTAGAAGACCAGTTCTTAAAGCCTTTAGCCGTATCCTTATTCTAGTCCTCCTCTGTTCCTCCGGTGATGTAGAGGCTAACCCAGGCCCTGCAGCCCTCAGTATCACTCCTACTCCCCAGGCGCTATCATTTGCTGACTTCTGTAATCGCAAAAGCCTTGGTTTCCTGCATGTAAATATCAGAAGTCTACTTCCTAAATTTGAGTTATTCACTGCGTTAGCACACTCCGCCAACCCTGATGTTCTAGCAGTGTCTGAATCCTGGCTTGGGAAGGCCACCAAACATTCTGAAATGTCCATCCCCAACTATAACATTTTCAGTCTAGATAGAACTGCCAAAGGGGGTGGAGTTGCAATCTACTGTAGAGATAGCCTGCAGAGCTCTATCATACAATCCAGGTCTGTGCCCCAAAAGTTTGAGCTTCTACTTCTAAAAATCCACCTTTCCAGAAATAAGTCTCTCACTGTTGCCGCTTGCTACAGACCCCCCTCAGCCCCCAGCTGTGCCCTGGACACCATATGTGAATTGATTGCCCCCCATTTATCCTCAGAGTTCGTACTGCTTGGTGACCTAAATATATGCTTAATACCCCGGCCATCCTACAATCCAAACTAGATGCCATCAATCTCACACAAATTATCAACGAACCTACCAGGTACAACCCTAAATCCGTAAACATGGGTACCGTCATAGATATCATCCTGACTAACTTACCCTCTAAATACACCTCCGCTGTCTTCAACCAGGATCTCAGCGATCACTGCCTTATTGCCTGCGTCCGTAACGGGTCCGCGGTCAAACGACCAACCCTCATCACTGTCAAACGCTCCCTAAAACACTTTAGCGAGCAGGCCTTCCTAATTGACCTGGCCCAGGTATCCTGGATGGATATAGATCTCATTCCGTCAGTAGAGGATGCCTGGTTGTTCTATAAAAGTAATTTCCTCTCAATCTTAAATAAACATGCCCCATTCAAAAAATACAGAACTAAGAACAGATATAGCCCCTGGTTCTCCTCAGACTTGACTGCCCTTGACCAGCACAAAAACATCCTGTGGCGTACTGCATTAGCATCAAATAGCCCCCGCGATATGCAACTTTTCAGGGAAGTTAGGAACCAATATACACAAGCAGTCAGGAAAGCAAAGGCTAACTTTTTCAAACAGAAATTTGCATCCTGTAGCACTAACTCCAAAAAAATTGGGGACACTGTAAAGTCCATGGAGAATAAGAGCACTTCCTCCCAGCTGCCCACTGCACTGAGGCTAGGAAACACTATCACCACCGATAAATCTACAATAATCGAGAATTTCAACAAGCATTTTGTTACGGCTGGCCATGCTTTCCACCTGGCTACCACTACCCCGGCCACCAACTCTGCACCCTCCGCTGCAACTTGCCCATACCCCTCCCGCTTCTCCTTCACACAAATTCAGACAGCTGATGTTCTGAAAGAGCTGCAAAATCTGGACCCCTACAAATCAGCTGGGCTAGACAATCTGGACCCTTTCTTTCTAAAACTAGCCGCCGAAATTGTCGCAACCCCTATTACTAGTCTGTTCAACCTCTCTTTCGTAACGTCTGAGATCCCCAGAGATTGGAAAGCTGCCGCGGTCATCCTCCTCTTCAAAGGGGGTGACACTCTAGATCCAAACTGTTACAGACCTATATCCATCCTGCCCTGCCTTTCGAAAGTATTTGAAAGCCAAGTTAACAAACAGATCACCGACCATTTCGAATATCACCGTACCTTCTCCGCTTTCCAATCCGGTTTCCGAGCTGGTCATGGGTGCACTTCAGCCACGCTCAAGGTCCTAAACAATATTATAACCGCGATCGATAATAGACAGTACTGTGCAGCCGTCTTCATCGACCTGGCCAAGGCTTTCGACTCTGTCAACCACCGCATTCTTATTGGCAGACTAAATAGCCTTGGTTTCACAAATGACTGCCTCGCCTGGTTCACCAACTACTTCTCAGATAGAGTTCAGTGTGTCAAATCGGAGGGCCTGTTGTCTGGACCTATGGCAGTCTCTATGGGGGTGCCACAGGGTTCAATTCTTGGGCCGACTCTTTTCTTTGTGTATATCAATGATGTCGCTCTTGCTGCTGGTGACTCTCAGATCCACCTCTACGCAGACGACACCATTTTGTATACATCTGGCCCTTCATTGGACACTGTGTTAACAAACCTCCAAACGAGCTTCAATGCCATACAACACTCCTTCAGTAGCCTCCAACTGCTCTTAAACACTAGTCAAACTAAATGCATGCTCTTCAATCGAACGCTGCTGGCACCCGCCCACCCGACTAGAATCACCACTCTCGACGGGTCTGACCTAGAGTATGTGGACAACTACAAATACCTAGGTGTCTGGTTAGACTGTAAACTCTCCTTCCAGACTCACATTAAGAATCTCCAATCCAAAGTTAAATCTAGAATCGGCTTCCTATTTCGCAACAAAGCCTCCTTCACTCATGCTGCCAAACATGCCCTCGTAAAACTGACTATCCTACCGATCCTTGACTTCGGCGATGTCATTTACAAAATAGCCTCCAACACTCTACTCAGCAAATTGGATGTAGTCTATTACAGTGCCATCCGTTTTGTCTCCAAAGCCCCATACACTACCCACCACTGTGACCTGTACGCTCTTGTTGGCTGGTCCTCACTACATGTTCGTCGTCAAACCCACTGGCTCCAGGCCATCTATAAATCACTGCTAGGCAAATCCCCGCCTTATCTTAGCTCATTGGTCACCATAGCAGCACCCACCCGTAGTCTGCGCTCCAGCAGGTATATCTCACTGGTCATTCCCAAAGCCAACACCTCCTTTGGCCGCCATTCCTTCCAGTTCTCTGCTGCCAATGACTGGAACGAATTGCAAAAATCTCTGAAGCTGGAGACTCTTATCTCCCTCACTAACTTTAAGCATCAGTTGTCAGAGCACCTTACCGATCACTGCACCTGTACACAGCCCATCTGAAATTAGCCCACCCAACTACCTCATCCCTATATTGTTATTTATGTTGCTCTTTTGCACCCCAGTATCTCTATTTGCACATAATCTCTTGCACATCTAACATTCCAGTGTTAATACTAATTGTAATTATTTTGCACTATAGCCTATTTATTGCCTTACCTCCATAACTTGCTACAGTTGCACACACTGTATATATATTTTCTGTTGTATTTTTTGACTTTATGTTTTTTTACCCCATATGTAACTCTGTGTTTGTCAGATGCTGATGTGGATGTGGTGTAGGAGTCAGGCGCAGGACACAGAAGCTTTGTCCAACAGACTTTACTTTACGACAAAATACAAACTAACGGGCCTCTACTAACCCGGAGGCGAGCAATTATGAAACAGTGCGCAAAACACCAAAATACAAACAGATTACGCAAATCGTGCGTCTGTACTCAAAACAATGGAGCAAAATCAACGGCACCTAATGACAGGCGGAACAATTACACACAACACACGACAAACAAAACGAGAAACTTATAGGGGACATAATGAACACTAAAAGGAAACAGGTGTACAAGGAAGACAAAACCAAACAAACATCGATAACATACAACGGTGGCAGCTAGTACTCCGGGGACGACGACCCCCGAAGCCTGCCCGAGCAAGGAGGAAGATAAGCCTCGGCCGAAACCGTGACAGTATTGTTGTTTTTATCGCACTGCTTTGCTTTATCTTGGCCAGGTCGCAGTTGTAAATGAGAACTTGTTCTCAACTGGTTTACCTTTTTTACAAGTGTATAAAATCGAGCACACAGCAATGCATTCTCCATAGACAAACATTGGCAGTAGAATGGCCTTACTGAAGAGCTCAGTGACTTTCAACGTGGCACCGTCATAGGATGCCACCTTTCCAACAAGTCAGTTCGTCAAATTTGTGCCCTGCTAGAGCTGCCCCGGTCAACTGTAAGTGCTGTTATTGTGAAGTGGAAACGTCTAGGAGCAACAACGGCTCAGCTGCGAAGTGGTAGGCCACACAAGCGCACAGAAAGGGACCGCCGAGTGCTGAAGCGCGTAGCGTGTAAAAATCATCTGTCCTCGGTTGCAACACTCACTACCGTTCCAAACTGCCTCTTGAAGCAACGTCAGCACAAGAACTGTTCGTCTGGAGCTTCATGAAATGGGTTTCCATGGCCAAGCAGCCGCACACAAGCCTAAGATCACCATGCGCAATGCCAAGCATGGGCTGGAGTGATGTAAAGCCCGCCGCCATTGGACTCTGGAGCAGTAGAAACGCGTTCTCTGGAGTGATGAATCACGTTTCACCATCTGGCAGTCCGATGAACGAATCTGGGTTTGGCGGATGCCAGGAAAATGCTACCTGCCCGAATGTATAGTGCCAACTGTAAAGTTTGGTGGAGAAGGAATAATGGTCTGGGGCGGTTTTTCATGGTTCGGGCTAGGCCCCTTAGTCCCAGTGAAGGGAAATTATAACGCTACAGCATACAATGACATTCTAGACGATTCTGTTCTTCCAACTTTGTGGCAACAGTTTAAAAAGGTCCTCGTGCACAAAGCAAGGTCCATACAGAAATGGTTTGTCGAGATTGGTGTGGAAGAACTTGACTGGCCTGCACAGAGCCCTGACTTCAACCCCATCGAACCCCTTTGGGATGACAACGTTTGTAAATTGGACCTCCACTTAAGATGGCAATCAAACTGCATCTGGTTTTGACAGGGATTCCCCAGAGGGAAAGTGGCTGGCGTGAGAGCTGAAGGGGTAAATTAACGTGATTGGACTGCAGCCAAACTAACGTTAGCGAGCTATGAGAACATGCACAATTTTTTAAAAGCAGCTGATTCTCTTTACCATTTAGAAAAGGGAGCCAGGAGCAATCTTCATTTGTAGCCTCTACCTCCATAGAGCTAGCCAGCTTGTAGTCCTAATAACCGGAAATTAGTTACCTCTGGTTCGTTCAGCCATCCCTATTGGGAAAATTAATGGGGAAAGAACAGGGTTTTGGCATAAACGCTGAAAATAAGGTCTGAGGTTAACACAGGCTTAGGAGATCTTATACGTTTTCTTCAATGAGATAATATCTGTCACACCCTGATCTGTTTCACCTGTCTTGTGCTTGTCTCCACCCCCCACCAGGTGTCTCCTATTTTTCCCCATTATCCCTTGTGTATTTATACCTGCGTTTTCTCTTTGTCTGTTGCCAGTTCGTCTTGTTTCATCAGGTCTTACCAGCGTGTTTCCCGTTTCTCCTGTTCTCAAGTTTTTGTTTTCTACTCTTCCCCTTTCTGCCTGTCCTGACCCTGAGCCTGCCTGCCGTTCTGTCCCTGATTGACTCTGCCTTGGATTACGAACCTCTGCCTACCCTCGACCTGCCCTTTGCCTGCCCCTTAGTTATAATAAATATTCTGAGAATCGTTCTGCCTCATGTGTCTGCATCTGGGTCTTATAACGCTGATGTCGTGAGGGCGCTCGCCTGGGCTACGGCAGTATGGGAGCAACAATCCACCATTTGCCTTAGTTTTGAGGATTTCATGGCAGAGGTAAGGAAGGTGTTCAATTCTCCAGTGTCCGGGAGAGAGGCGGCTCGGAAGCTACTTCGGCTACATCAAGACTCCCGTAGTGTGGCAGAATACGCAGTAGATTTTCGCACATTGGCTGCCGAGAGTGCCTGGAACCCGGAGTCCCTGTTCGACACCTTCCTTCACGGATTATCGGAGGGAATTAAAGATGAGCTCGCAGCCTGGGAGCTGCCCATGGACCTCGACTCCCTCATAGCCTTGACCATAAGGATCGATAGGCGGTTACGGGAATGCAGCAGGGAGAGGAGGTCTGTTCCCGGCCACACGCGCTCGTCCACAGTTTCCCCCTCGCCTCCAAAGAATCCCGGAAGTCCCCGACGCCTGTATTCCCGAGAGAATCCGATGTCACCCGAGTTCCCTCGGGAATCATCGAGGACTGTCGACCTGCCTCCTCCGGAGCCCATGCAACTGGGCAGGGCTAGATTGTCTCCTGAGGAACGTTTATGCAGACTGAGCTTCAAAAGCTGTCTGTATTGTGGTACTTCAGGACATTACATATCCACCTGTCCAGTAAAAGACCAGGCTCATCAGTAGGTACGAGTACGCTTGTGGGCCATACAGGGAGTCTCCCATCTCCCATTACTCATACTCCTCTCCATGCTATCCTGCCTTGGGGGACCGGTCTAAATCTCTCCGGGTGCTCATGGACTCTGGGTCCGAAGGGAGCTTTATGGATGCTACCCTGGTGTCGGAGCTGGGCATCTCCACACAACCCCTCTCCATTCCCATGGACGCCAGAGCATTGGACGGACACTCTATTGGCAGGGTTACTCACAGTACGGTTCCCATCAACCTGCGAGTGTCAGGTAACCACAGTGAGTCCATGCAGTTTCTGCTCATTGAGTCTCCTCATGTACCCATGGTTTTGGGATTGTCATGGCTCCAGAGGCACAACCCCTTGATCGACTGGGCTACGGGTTCTATCCTGGGTTGGAGCCCGTTCTGTCACGCGCATTGTCTCAAGGCGGCGCAGGTGCCCCTGGACGTCCTCCTGTGGGCTTGGGGAAAGCCTCAGATCTCTCAGCCACATCTCTTCCTCCCCATCGACCCTACGACTGCGCCATTGACCTCCTCCCGGGAACTACACTGCCTCGGGGGCGGCTTTATTCCCTGTCTGGTCCGGAGACCAAGACCATGGAAGGGTACATTGAGGACTCTCTAGCTGAAGGGTTCATTCGTCCTTCTGCCTCGCCGGCTGGCACAGGGTTCTTCTTCGTGGAGAAGAAGGACAAAACCCTGTCCGTGTATCGACTGCCGGGCCCTTAATGACATCACGGTAAAAAAAACATTACCATCTACAACTCCTCTCCTAGGCTTTCAAGCCTCTCCAGGGGGTGACCATTTTCTTGAAGTTGGACCTTCAGAACGCCTACCATCTGGTTCGGATACGGGAAGGAGACGAATGGAAGACAGCCTTTAACACGGCTAGCTGGCACTATGAGTACTTGGGTATCCCATTCGGACAGACCAACGCTCCCGCAGTGTTCCAGTCCCTGGCCAACGACGTGCTCCGTGACATGTTGAACCGGTTTGTGTTTGTCTACCTTGACGACATCTTTGTCTTTTCCCGTTCGGCTCAAGAGCATGTTCTCCACGTCCGACGGCGACCTCCTGGAGAACCAGTTGTTTGTTATAACTGAGAAATGTGAATTCCATCGCTCCACTATCTCTTTTCTGGGATATGTCATCGCTGCAGGGAACATTCAGATGGGTCCTTACAAGGTGAGAGCGGTAGTGGAGTGGCTCCAACCCACATCCAGAGTGTAGCTTCAATGTTTCCTGGGATTTGCTAATTTCTACAGCCGCTTTATCCGGGGCTACAGCACCCTGGCTTCCCCCCTCTCTGCACTCACCTCACCCAAGGTTCTGTTCACGTGGTCCCCAGCTGCTGACCGGGCGTTTTCAGATCTCAAGCATCGATTCACCACAGCCCCATCTTTAATCCATTCTGACCCGCCCCGTCAGTTCTTGGTGGAGGTCGATGCCTCGGACGTTGGAGTGGGGGCCGTCCTGTCCCAGCATTCTGCCCAGGACCAAAAGCTGCATCCTTACGCTTTCCTGTCCCATTGTCTTTATCCCGCTGAGAAGAACTACGACGTTGGAAATTGGGATCTTCTTACGGTCAAGATGGCGCTGGAGGAGTGAAGACACTGGCTAGAAGGGGCGGAACATCCATTCTTGGTGTGGACCGACCATAAGAATCTGGAATATCTCCACACCGCCAAGCGCCTCAACTCAAGGCAGGCTCATTGGGCTCGAAGAATGTGAAGCCTGATGCCCTCTCTCGCTTGCATAGCTCCGCAGCTACACCGTCTGACCCAGAGACCATCCTCCCTACTTCCGGTCTGGCAGCTACACTCGTCTGGGATATCGAGAGCCTGGTCCGCAAGGCACAGCGTTTCCCGGCCGGAACGGTTGGAGGGGGGGTCCTGGAATGAGCTAACCTTACCTGCCATCCCAGCTCCCGTCGGACCCTGGCTTTCCTCCGACAACGGTGTTGGTGGGCCAACATGTTTGCTGACGTCTCCACATTCGTCGCCACCTGCACTCTGTGTGCGCAGAATAAGACTCCTTCAACCACTCCCTGTTCCTCACCGCCCCGGTCCCATATATCTGTGGACTTTGTCACTGGTCTCCCTCCGTCCGATGGCAACACCACCATCCTTACAGTAGTGGATAGGTTTTCCAAAGCCGTCCATTTCATTCCCCTTCCCAAGTTACCCTCAGCCAAGGAGACGGCCCAGCTCATGGTACAGCACGTCTTCCGGATCCATGGACTTCCGCTCGACATGGTCTCCGATCGTGGTCCTCAGTTCTCGTCACGATTCTGGAAGGCGTTCTGCACCCTCATTGGGTCATCGGCCAGCCTGTCCTCCGGGTTTCATCCCCAAACTAACGGCCAGTCGGAGCGAGCCAATCAGGACCTGGAGACGACTCTTCGTTGCCTCGTCTCTGCCAACCCAACCACCTGGAGCCAGCAACTCGTATGGGTGGAGTATGCCTGCAACACCCTTCCCTGCTCGGCCACTGGTCTCTTGCCCTTCGAGTGTTCCTTGGGTTACCAGCCTCCGCTCTTCCCTGAGCAAGAGGAAGAAGTCAGCATACCCTCGGCCCAGATCATCTAAGACCACCTCCAGGTATCGACGACAGTCGGATCGGCACCGGACCCCGGCTCCCCGCTATCGTCTCGGGCAGAGGGCATGGCTCTCCACTTGGATCTGCCCCTCCGGGTGGAGTCCCGTAAACTTTTCCCCCCCGCTTTATCGGCCCTTTCCCCATCTCATCTTCTGTTGACCCGCACACTCCGTATACATCCCACTTTCCATGTGTCAAGGATTAAACCTCTGTCTCACAGCCCTTTGTCTCCTGTTTCCAAGACTCTGCCTTGGATTACGAACCTCTGCCTGCCCTCGACCTGCCCTTTGCCTGCCCCTTTCTTATAATAAATATTCAGAGAATCGTACTATCTGCCTCCTGTGTCTGCATCTGGGTCGTATCCTGAGTCGTGATAATATCAGTCAGTTAACATTACCTTTATGAATTATGAAGCCTTTATGTGCTTTTTTTAATTACATAAATGCATCAAAATTCAAAAAAAGTGAAGTTAGCTGATGAAGATTATCATAACTGGTCATCAAAAAGCGTTGGTACTTGGGTCCATTCCATGCCGCTCCCTACTCCCTACTTTCATATTTTAGTTCCTACCTCCATTATCATAATATATCGGAGGCATTACATAATTGTGCGAGGTGGAGTCATCTCGACACCATTTATCCGCCCCTGTCAAATGTGTTAATTACTTAAATACATTTTTAGAGTTTAAAATAGGGAAAGGAGTTAGAGACCATGGTTGAACCATCACCTTTTAACTTAATATGTGATTATGTCAACTGCCAACAAAGAAAGGTACTTTTTTATGGCAGGAAAGTTAAATTCAGCATTGGCAAGAGATGTCGGCTAATGGCACAATAATACAATGTTCTTTACAAGTTTAACCTGATCTAATCTAATAGGCCATTTTTGGTATTTGGTATTTTATTAGGATCCCCATTAGCTGTTGCGAAAGCAGCAGCTACTCTTCCTGGGGTCCACACAAAACATGAAACATGACATAATACAGAACATTAATAGACAAGAACAGCAAAATAAGGTCGAACAGTAGCCTAAATTATTATGATGTGACAAGTTTATTATGTTATTATAATATATTATACAATAATCTACATGACATTGCTGAACTTGTATTTTCACTTTATGTGTCTATGTTGAACCTCTGTTGTTACATTTGTCATTTAGCAGACGCTCTTATCCAGAGTGACTTACAGTTAGTGCATACATTCTTTTTTATTTATACTGGCCCCCCGTGGGAATCGAACCCACAATCCTTGTGTTTGCAGCGCCATGCTCTACATCCCTCTGGCCATTCCCTCCCCTTCCTTGGACGACGCTGGGCCAATTGTGCGCCACCCCATGGGTCTCCCGGTCGCGGCCGGCTAAGACAGAGCCTGGATTCGAACCAGGATCTCTAGTGGCACAGCTAGTACTGAGATGCAGTGCCTTAGACCACTTGTTGTTGGTTGAATCACCCTAACAAATAATATTCTTCTCAATAGCAAAGTATAGGCCTACATCTGCTAAGAACTTGTCTCATGCAGTACAACTGTTTGAATCTGTGCAGCCTAGTTGTCTCCAGCAGTCTAGAACTGTACTCAAATATCAGCCACAGAAGCAGTCACAATCTCCTCCATAAGCAACTGTAAGACCATCCTGGGGCAGCTGGGCCCTTTTGAGCTTTCATATAAGACCATTGTAACTTATGCTTATTGTCAACTTGAAAGCTTTCTCTCTTTTCTCTTCTCCTTCTATGCTATGCACAATATATTCTTCTTTAGGCCCTAGGCTAACTGACTGACAAATACTGACAATTATTTCCCTCTATGTTGCATAGAGCTACACTGTAAAAAATGGCTCTTTGGATCAACCAAAAAAATTACTTCAACTGGTTGCAAGTAAATGAGTTAGGTTTTCTCAATTGAAAAATGTGTTGAAATCAAATATATTGAAATACAACCCATTTTTCATCTTGTTCCAAGTTCACTTTTTAATTTGGAATTACCTATCCACATTTCTTAAATTGGGTTACAAGCAATTAAATAAATTCCCTGTAAGTCAAGAATTTAAGTTGTGCTGAGGAGTATTTCTGCCTGTAATAAAGCCCTTTTGTGGGGAAAAACGTATTCTGACTGGCTGGGCCTGGGTGGGCCTGGCTGCCAAGTGGGTGGGCCTATGCCCTCCCAGACCCACCAATGGCTGCACCTCTGCCCAGTCATGTGAAATCCATAGATTAGGGCCTAATTTATTTATTTCAATTGACTGATTTCCCTATATGAACTGTAACTCAGTAGAATCTTTGAAATTGTTGCATGTTGCGTTCATATTTTTGTTCAGTATAAATCCCATTTAATTATATATTTTTATTTGTATCTTTCTCAAATGATTGTCCCATTGACTAGGTACTGTGTTAGCTAATATCTACATTACAGCCTTAATGTGCATTGACATGTCGTGACAAGCAACAATTCAATCACATTTACCAAATGACAATCATAATGTAATGGGCTATTCAGTGAACAACGGTACAATACCAGATTCAATGGATTTGTGTTCGATAAACAGAGGTCTGTAAATTGTGATGTTAGTGGTTCCAAGACCTACTTGAAACTTGTTTTGTGTCAATATGACAGTGCTGACCACTAGCATCATACCAATGACATAACTCTGTCCTGGGGGGAGTTTTGTTTCATAGATGTATCAAATCAAATCAAATCAAATTTTATTGGTCACATGCGCCGAATACAACAGGTGCAGACATCACAGTGAAATGCTTACTTACAGCCCTTAACCAACAGTGCATTTATTTTAAACAAAAAAAGTAAGAATAAAACAACAACAAAAAAAGTGTTGAGAAAAAAAGAGCAGAAGTAAAATAAAGTGACAGTAGGGAGGCTATATATACAGGGGGTACCGTTGCAGAGTCAATGTGCGGGGGCACCGACTAGTTGAGGTAGTTGAGGTAATATGTACATGTGGGTAGAGTTAAAGTGACTAGGCATAAATACTTAACAGAGTAGCAGCAGCGCAAAAGGATGGGGTGGGGGGGCAGTGCAAATAGTCCGGGTAGCCATGATTAGCTGTTCAGGAGTCTTATGGCTTGGGGTAGAAGCTGTTGAGAAGTCTTTTGGACCTAGACTTGGCACTCCGGTACCGCTTGCCGTGCGGTAGCAGAGAGAACAGTCTATGACTAGGGTGGCTGGAGTCTTTGACAATTTTGAGGGCCTTCCTCTGACACCGCCTGGTATAGAGGTCCTGGATGGCAGGAAGCTTTGCCCCAGTGATGTACTGGGCCGTACGCACTACCCTCTGTAGTGCATTGTGGTCGGAGGCCAAGCAGTTGCCATACCAGGCGGTGATGCAACCAGTCAGGATGCTCTGGATGGTGCAGCTGTATAACTTTTTGAGGATCTGAGGACCCATGCCAAATCTTTTTAGTCTCCTGAGGGGGAATAGGCTTTGTCGTGCCCTCTTCACGACTGTCTTGGTGTGTTTGGACCATGATAGTTCGTTGGTGATGTGGACACCAAGGAACTTGAAGCTCTCAACCTGTTCCACTACAGCCCCGTCGATGAGAATGGGGGCGTGCTCAGTCCTCTTTTTTTCCTGTAGTCCACAATCATCTCCTTTGTCTTGGTCACGTTGAGGGAGAGGTTGTTGTCCTGGCACCACACGGCCAGATCTCTGACCTCCTCCCTATAGGCTGTCTCATCGTTGTCGGTGATCAGGCCTACCACTGTTGTGTCGTCGGCAAACTTAATGATGGTGTTGGAGTCGTTTCTGGCCATGCAGTCATGGGTGAACAGAGAGTACAGGAGGGGACTGAGCACGCACCCCTGAGGGGCCCCCGTGTTGAGGATCAGTGTGGCAGATGTGTTGTTACCTACCCTTACCACCTGGGGGCGGCCCGTCAGGAAGTCCAGGATCCAGTTGCAGAGGGAGGTGTTTAGTCCCAGGATCCTTAGCTTAGTGATGAGCTTAGAGGCCACTATGGTGTTGAATGCTGAGCTGTAGTCAATGAATAGCATTCTCACGTAGGTGTTCCTCTTGTCCAGGTGGGAAAGGGCAGTGTGGAGTGCGATAGAGATTGCATCATCTGTGGATCTGTTGGGGCGGTATGCAAATTGGAGTGGGTCTAGGGTTTCTGGGATAATGCTGTTGATGTGAGCCATGACCAGCCTTTCAAAGCACTTCATGGCTACAGACGTCAGTGCTACGGGTCGGTAGTCATTTAGGCAGGTAATCTTAGAGTCCTTGGGCACGGGGACTATGGTGGTCTGCTTGAAACATGTTGGTATTACAGACTCAGTCAGGGACATGTTGAAAATGTCAGTGAAGACACTTGCCAGTTGGTCAGCACATGCTCGGAGTACACGTCCTGGTAATCCGTCTGGCCCTGCGGCCTTGTGAATGTTGACCTGCTTAAAAGTCTTACTCACATCGGCTACGGAGAGCGTGATCACATAGTCATCCGGAACAGCTGGTGCTCTCATGCATGCTTCAGTGTTGCTTGCCTCGAAGCGAGCATAGAAGTGATTTAGCTCGTCTGGTAGGCTTGTGTCACTGGGCAGCTCGCGGCTGTGCTTCCCTTTGTAGTCTCTAATAGTTTTCAAGCCCTGCCACATCCGACGAGCGTCAGAGCCAGTGTAGTATGATTCAATCTTAGACCTGTATTGACTCTTTGCCTGTTTGATGGTTCGTCGGAGGTCATAGCGGGATTTCTTATAAGCGTCCGGGTTAGAGTCCCGTTCCTTGAAAGCGGCAGCTCTACCCTTTAGCTCAGTGCGGATGTTTCCTGTAATCCATGGCTTCTGGTTGGGGTATGTACGTACGGTCACTGTGGGGGACGACATCATCGATGCACTTATTGATGAAGCCAGTGACTGATGTGGTGTACTCCTCAATGCTGTCTGAAGAATCCCAGAACATGTTCCAGTCTGTGCTAGCAAAACAGTCCTGTAGCTTAGCATCTGCGTCATCTGACCACTTTTTTATTAACCGAGTCACTGGTGCTTCCTGCTTTAGTTTTTGCTTATAAGCAGGAATCAGGAGGATAGAGTTATGGTCAGATTAGCCAAATGGAGGGCGAGGGAGAGCTTTGTAAGCGTCTCTGTGTGTGGAGTAAAGGTGGTCTAGAGTTTTTTTCCCTCTGGTTGCACATTTAAAATGCTGGTAGAAATTAGGTAGAACGGATTTAAGTTTCCCTCCATTAAAGTCCCCGGCCACTAGGAGCGATGCATCTGGATGAGCGTTTTCCTGTTGATTAATGGCCTTGTACAACTCATTCAGTGCAATCTTAATGCCAGCATTGGTTTGTGGTGGTAAATAGACAGCTTTGAAAAATATAGATGAAAACTCTCTTGGTAAATAGTGTGGTCTACAGCTTATCATAAGATACTCTACCTCAGGCGAGCAAAACCTCGAGACTTCCTTAGTATTTGATTTTGTGCACCAGCTGTTGTTTACAAATATACACAGACCGCCACCCCTTGTCTTACCGGAGTCAGCCGTTCTGTCCTGCCGATGTAGCGTATAGCCTGCTAGCTGAATGTTATCATTGTTGTCGTTCAGCCACGACTCCGTGAAACATAAGATATTACAGTTTTTAATGTCCCGTTGGTAGGATAACCGTAATCTTAAATCGTCCACTTTATTTTCAAAAGATTGAACGTTGGCTAATAGGATTGATGGAAGAGGCAGTTTACTCGCTCGCCGTCGGATCCTTACAAGGCACCCCGATCTTCGTCCGCGATATCTCCGTCTCTTCCTCACGCGAATGACGGGGATTTGGGCCTTGTCGGGTGTCTGTATGATATCCTTCGCGGCCGCCTCGTTGAAGAAAAAATCTTCGTCCAATACGAGGTGAGTAATCGCTGTCCTGATATCCAGAAGCTCTTTTTGGTTATAAGAGACGATAGCAGAAACATTATGTACAAAATAAATTACAAATAACGCGGAAAAACACACATAATAGTACAATTGGTTAGAGGGCTGTAAAACGGCAGCCATCTTCTCCGGCGCTGTCTTCATTGTTTTGTGTCAATATGACAGTGCTGACCACTAGCATCATACCAATGACATAACACTGAAGGAGTTTCTTACAGAAGGTGCAAAATATTTACAACTACTGTATTCTGCGTACAGTATATACAGTACCAGTCAAAAGTTTTAGAACACCTACTCATTCCAGGGTTTTTCTTTATTTTTACTATTTTCTACATTGTAGAATAATAGTGAAGACATCAAAACTATGAAATAACACATATGGAATCATGTAGTAACCAAAAAAGTGTTAAACAAATCAAAATATATTTTATATTTGAGATTCTTCAAATAGCCACCCTTTGCCTTGATGACAGCTCTGCACACTCTTGGCATTGATTCCATATGTGTTATTTCATAGTTTTGATGTCTTCACTATTATTCTACAATGTAAAACATAGTACAAATAAAGAAAAACCCTTGAATGAGTAGGTGTGTCCAAACTTTTGACTGTTAGTGTATGTCTAGTGATATATGTCTGGCCTAAAAACAAACATGGAACATTCCTTTCACTCACTAGCATCATATCCGGTTAGAGACAACAGTCAATTACAAATTACTTTTCTGCAACACTGCAATATCCATTTAGGGGCATGGTCTCCAAGTGCAGATGTCCTATTGCTCTAAACCTGACTTTGGTTAAACAGTAAACAGGAAGAGGGAGGGGTCAATTCTGCTGATGTGTATGTGGCTGTGTGCAGGATAGTGTCGATTGTTTGATCTATTTGGTTATCAAAATACCACCTCCCCCTCATTGGGGAATCACATGAGTAGAAGAACCTTTGGTCAGGATTTCCATGAGCGAGCAACTTGGAACTGTTATTATGTTGACATCCCCTCACACATGGATGCATGAACAAACACACACACACGCGTACTCACGCACGCACACACCACACAGACAGAGTGTCACAGGCATACACCCACAGGTGGGTGTATGAGTAGGCCTGTATTGAACGGGATGCTCCTAAATGACCTTATCAGTACCTACACCATATATACAAAAGTATGTGGACACCCCTTCAAATTAGTGGATTCGGCTATTTCAGCCACAGTGGAAAGCCTTCCCAGAAGAGTTGAGGCTGTTATAGCAGCAAAGGGGGGACCAACTCCATATTAATGCCCATGATTTTGGAATGAGATGTTCGACAAGCAGGTGTCCACATACTTTTGGTCATGGAGTGTATCCCTCTCCTTCAAGAGGTAAAAAAATTCCAGCTGAAACTTTCTGCATTTATTGCACTTGCATTCAATTTTCGCTAACGTCACAGATCCACAACAAAAATTGCTTTCCTCGACACGTCCGCATCTTTCTTGTTTTTGGATTTAAAATATTCTGATGGAATCATCCTTGTTTTTATTGGGTGGTTTTCATCAACCTCTCCGAGCCTGCCTTGGGGCTCGAAGCTGGACGTAAACAAATAAGAGATGCTAATTGCTCCAACCCCATGACAAACACCCTGTCAGGGCTTGTGACTCTGTCAGGCCCTGATGTGCTTACTATCATCCCTAATCATTTCCTTGTTGTGGGTTTTTAATGTTCTAATGATCTGTGTCTGGTCGGCTGTCTGACATGACACAAGATTTTAGATGGCATGTTTTCATTTATGCTCGAATCCATATATACATGACTAGTTAAATTATTTTCTTGTGAAACAATCAAGAAATAAGACCAAAAAAACTGAAAACTTGAGCATGCATAACTATTCACCCCCACCCCCAAAGTCAATACTTTGTAGAGCCACCTTTTGCAGCAATTACAGCTGCAAGTCTCTTGGGGTATGTCTCTATAAGCTTGGCACATCTAGCCACTGGGATTTTTGCCCATTCTTCAAGGCAAAACTGCTCCAGCTCCTTCAAGTTGGATGGGTTCCGCTGGTGTACAGCAATCTTTAATTCATAACACACATTCTCAATTGGATTGAGGTCTGGGCTTTGACTAGGCCATTCCAAGACATTTAAATGTTTCCCCTTAAACCACTCAAGTGTTGCTTTAGCAGTGTGCTTAGGGTCATTGTCCTGCTGGAAGGTGAACCTCCGTCCCAGTCTCAAATCTCTGGAAGACTGAAACAGGTTTCCCTCAAGAATATCCCTGTATTTAGCGCCCATCCATCATTCCTTCAATTCTGACCAGTTTCCCAGTCCCTGCCGATGAAAAACATCCCCACAGCATGATGCTGCCACCACCATGATGGTGTTCTCGGGGTGATGAGAGGTGTTGGGTTTGCGCCAGACATAGCGTTTTCCTTGATGGCCAAAAAGCTCAATTTTAGTCTCATCTGACCAGAGTACCTTCTTCCATATGTTTGGGGAGTCTCCCACATGCCTTTTGGCGAACATCAAACGTGTTTGCTTATTTTCTTCTTTAAGCAATGGCTTTTTTCTGGCCACTCTTCCGTAAAGCCCAGCTCTGTGGAGTGTACGGCTTAAAGTGGTCCTATGGACAGATACTCCAATCTCCGCTGTGGAACTTTGCAGCTCCTTCAGGGTTATCTTTGGTCTCTTTGTTGCCTCTCTGATTAATGCCCTCCTTGCCTGGTTCGTGAGTTTTTGTGGGCGGCCCTCTCTTGGCAGGTTTGTTGTGGTGCCATATTCTTTCCATTTTTTTAATAATGGATTTAATGGTGCTCCGTGGGATGTTCAAAGTTTCTGATATTTCTTTATAACCCAACCCTGATCTGTACTTCTCCACAACTTTGTCCCTGACCTGTTTGGAGAGCTCCTTGGTCTTCATGGAGCCACTTGCTTGGTGGTGCCCCTTGCTTAGTGGTGTTGCAGACTCTGGGAGACTCTGGGGCCTTTCAGAACAGGTGTATATATACTGAGATCATGTGACAGATCATGTGACACTTAGATTGCACACAGGTGGACTTTATTTAACTAATTATGTGACTTCTGAAGGTAATTGGTTGCACCAGATCTTATTTAGGGGCTTCATAGCAAAGGGGGGGAATACATATGCACGCACCACTTTTCCGTTATTTATTTTTTGAAACAAGTTATTTTTTTCATTTCACTTCACCAATTTGGACTATTTTGTGTATGTCCATTACATGAAATCCAAATAAAAATCAATTTAAATGACAGGTTGTAATGCAACAAAATAGAAAAAATGCAAAGGGGGAAGAATACTTTTGCAAGGCACTGTTTGAGTAGGTGTTCAGCATTTTACACATTTCCATGAATGTGGGATTTTTCCTCCAGCTTGATGACAATGAATAGCAGCTATCTCATAATCACAATTATAAGAGCATTATGCAACGAAAGTTGGGTTCAAGTTCCACACGAGAAATGTTTCTTTTAATCTCTAGGCTTTTTCAAATCTAAACATGGGTTTGATAAAGTAACAGGAAAGATTACTCAATGACACGTACAGAGAGGAAACGTGTAAGTCTGAAGCCAATGTTTAAATTCACTGCCTCATTTTTTTATTCCCAAGTGATCAAGATAGCTCTCAGGCTTTGGGGATTGAAAATTAGCTTATATCTACAGGATGATGTAACACAGTAATACAAGGACCTGATTATCAGATAGGAAATGTATATTCTTGTAAAAAATGGTTTACACAGTACATATTGTGATGTCACGAGAGGCTGTGTCCTGGAGGGACGTTACATCCCCCCTGAGATGGCTGCAAACCCAGACAGCTGTGGCTCCATCTGCTGGTATGGTCGGGAACTCCAACCCTCTATGGCCAATCTTCCCGCGCAGCTGAAACCAATCAGGAGCTGATGAGCTGAAGGTTTGTTGAAGGGAAGAGACACGGTCTCCAAGCTGGGCTCTCTGGAGGACAAGAGTGCTGCACGTCCACTTCCATGAGGAATATAAGGATTTGGAGATACTTACCTTTGGGAAATACTCACCTTTGGGATATATGCACCTGTGGAAATACGTGTGGGACATTTGGAAGGACGTTTTGCTGGGTTGGCCACTAGCTGCAACGTGGAATACAGTAAGACTGGGGAAAAGTTATTTGAGCGAGGGAGAGTTATGATTTTGGATGTGGAAGAGACATCCCTGTACTGTTAACCCTGAAAGAGCCACCAGAGTACAGAATTGTGTTATACTTTCGTTAGTTTCCCAAGACCTTTAATAAAATCCTTGTTTTGGTTGAACCTGGTCTCCTTGCACTACTTGAGCAATCCCGCTGAAAGCTGTGTAGCCTCTCGTGACATCACAGATGGTGGAGAATACGGGCACGCTCAAGCGTTAATAGTGCATGTCAGAGGAGGATACCGAAGGTTTGATCACCCAGTTTTCCAAGTTGGCCGTAGGCTCCCCGCCGACTGAAATGGAGGACATATTGAAAGCCCTTGTTGCTGGCCAGCAAGCCCAGATGCAAGCAAACGTGGCTCTCTTGGAGGAGCAAAAGAAAGCCAACCTTCTGAAGGCAGAGGAATTGCAGTTGCAGAGACAGAGGGTGGTCCAAAATACCCGCCCAATAAAGGCAAGTGACTTTATATCTAAGATGGGAGCTACCGATGACATTGAGGCATACCTGCATGCATTTGAGGCCACGGCCACTAGGGAAGCCTGGCCCAAGCAACAGTGGGTTGGTCTGTTAGCCCCCTTTCTAACCGGGGAAGCGCTGAATGCTGTCCGGGACCTGGGCCCTGACCAGGTTACTGACTATGATGCCCTGAAGTCTGAGATCCTCAGCAGATATGGACTCACAAAGTTTGGTATGGCCCAGCGCTTTCACAGTTGGACCTTCCAACCAGACCAACCTCCTCGGGCGCAGATGCATGAACTTGTCCGAATCGCAAGGAAATGGCTGGATCCGCAGAGGAATACAGCAGCGGCGGTGGTGGAGGCCGTTGTGGTGGATCGTTACCTACGCGCCCTGCCTTATGAGGCAAAACGGTTCATCAGTCAACAGGCCTTGACCACGGCTGATCTGACCGTGGAAGCTGTGGAAAAGTACCAGGCCACAGCGGAGATGCTGAATGCTTCCCGAAAAGACCCCAGGAGTGCGGCCCCACCACAAAGGGGGAAAACCCGTCCAAAGGACCCCAAGGTCTCGAACCCCGCCGCGTCAGGACTTATCCCGGCTCCAGGGGGAGCCCGAAACCAGGCGGGTCCAAGAAGAGTACACCAGGAGGGGGAAACTCGACAGTGTTACCGGTGTGGGGAGATGGGACATATCTCCTGGCAGTGTGGGAAACCAGCCGATGAACCTATGCCCACTGCGGAGTCCTCCAGCTCAGCACCCACACATCGTTTTGCCTCGCTCTTGGGAGTCGTAGATGGCGGCCCAGATCGACCCCCACCTGCCCGGTAACTGTGAATCACCATGATGTGGAGGCCTTACTGGATTCTGGTAGCCGGGCCACCCTGGTGCGTAAGGATTTGGTGGGCCCAACGTGTCTGACCCCGGGGAAAGTCCTCCCAGTTTCCTGTGTCCATGGGGACACCAGAGAATACCCCATTACTGAACTTACAATGACCAGCACACGGGGAACCATACACACGACGGCGGGGGTGGTTGATTCCCTCCCCGTCCCTGTCCTAATTGGACGAGACTGCCCAGCCTTTTACCCACTCTGGAGAGAGTCTCAGGAGAGGATAACCCGAGTACCTCGGAAACGGAGAGGCAAGACTCATCCTGGGAAGGCTCCGGTGCAATCCTCCGAGTTACTCACTCCCGCCCGGGCTCTGATAGGGATGGCAGGTGCCCAGACCGACACCGAGACTGGTCCGGATACGGGAGAAGAGAACGCAGCCCAGGAAAGTGCTCCGTTCTCCAGTGAAGAAGACGTCCCAGGCACCCAAGAGCTTCCCCCTCTCACAGGCCAGTATGGTATGGCTCAATTACAAGATCCTACTCTTGCAAATGCCTTAAGAAATGTGCAGGTATTAGAAGGTGTAGTGTTAGGTGATAAGACAACCCCTACTTACCCCCATTTCGCAGTAAACCGGGGTTAGTATATCAGATAGTCAAGAAAAATGAGGAAGTGCATGAACAGCTCCTCGTGCCACAGCCCTATCGGGCCACAGTACTCAACCTAGCCCACACACACCCGCTAGGGGCCCACTTGGGGGTAGAGAAGACTAAGGAAAGAATCATGCAACGTTTCTTTTGGCCAGGAGTACACAAAGAGATAGAGAACTACTGCCGTAGTTGCCCTGAGTGTCAGCAGGTTGCGCCAAAGCCCACATATAGAAACCCGCTCATTCCCTTGCCCATTATCGAAACTCCTTTTGAGAGGATTGGATTAGACATAGTCGGGCCCTTACCGAAAAGTGCCAGGGGACATCAATACATTCTGGTCATTCTGGACTATGCGTCCCGGTACCCGGAGGCCATTCCGCTGAGGAAGGCTACATCCAGACAAATCGCCAAGGAGCTGTTCCGTCTCTCAACTAGTCTGGGAATCCCAAAAGAGATATTGACGGACCAAGGGACTCCATTCATGTCCAGGGTGATGAAAGAACTCTGTGCTTTACTGAAAATCAAACAGCTGAGAACCTCGGTCTACCACCCCCAGACAGATGGCCTAGTCGAACGTTTTAACAAAACACTAAAATCCATGCTGCGCGAAAGCGGTAGGGGAAGATGGGCGCAACTGGGATCAGCTGTTACCATACATATTATTTGCGGTGAGAGAGGTACCTCAGTCTTCTACTGGTTTTTCACCCTTTGAGCTCTTGCTTTCCTACAGACCCAGAGGACTGCTCGACATCGCCAAGGAGGCCTGGGAGGAGCAGCCATGCCAACAGCGGACACTGATCGACCATGTAGGGGCTATGAGGGGAGAGAATGAAGGCCATCTATCCCATGATGCGGGAACACCTGGAGGCCAGTCAGCGGCAACAGCAAGCCTCCTACAACAGATCTGCTCAACCCAGGGAGTTTAAGCCGGGGGACAGAGTGCTGGTCCTGGTGCCAACCGTTGAGTGCAAATTCCTGGCAACCTGGCAAGGACCATATGAGGTCATTGAACGCATGGGAGAAGTCAACTACAAGGTGAGGCAACCAGATAAAAGGAAAACTGAGCAGATTTATCATGTTAACCTTTTAAAGAAGTGGCACGCCAGAGAGGCGCTGTTCAGCTCTCTACCCCCACAGAGACCCAGGAACCGGCGCGAGAAGAGGTTCAGCTGGGTCCAAATCTGTCCCCACATCAACGACAGATGGTCCTGGAACTCGTGGAGCAGAACCAGGATGTCTTCTCCTCCCTTCCCGGTCACACAGAGGTGGTCCAACATGAGATCCGCACCCTGCCTGGCCGAACGGTAAACCAGCGCCCGTACCACGCGTGCCAGAGGCTCGTAAAGTGGTTATACAGAAGGAGGTAAGGAAGATGCGGGAGTTGGGAGTAATCGAAGAGTCCCACAGTGCCTGGGCAAGTCCCATCGTACTAGTTCCCAAGCCAGACGGTTCAGTACGATTTTGTAATGACTATTGAAAGTTGAATGAAGTGTCTGAATTTGATGCATACCCAATGCCTCGTGTCGATGATTTAATAGACTCCTTGGGGCATGCTCGTTTCCTAACCACTCTTGATCTTACAAAAGGCTACTGGCAGGTGCCCTTGACCCCGGCGTCTAAGGAGAAGACAGCCTTTGCCACCCCCGGAGGGGCTCTACCAGTATACCCGACTTCCGTTTGGTCTCCACGGGGCACCTGCCACGTTCCAACGCCTGATGGATCGAGTCCTTGCGCCCCACAAGAGGCACGCAGCGGCTTATTTGGATGATGTTGTTATACAAAGTCAGGATTGGGCCAGCCACCTACCCCCGGGTACAAGCGGTGCTGGATTCGCTCAGGGAAGCAGGGCTCACGGCAAACCCGAAGAAGTGCAAGGTGGCCTTCAGTGAGACAAACTACCTGGGGTACACCATTGGGCGGGGGTTGGTCAAACCACAGGAAGCCAAACTGCGGGCCATACAGGACTGGCCGCAGCCCATCAACAAGAAGCAAGTAAGGTCATTTTGGGCCTCGCTGGCTACTATAGACGCTTTATTGCAGATTTTGCTACCATAGCTGCACCGTTGACGGAGCTGACGACCAAACGCCACTCACGAATGGTGAAGTGGAACCCTGCGGCGGAGGCGGCTTTCCTCAACCTGAAGCGAGCACTCTGCTCCAGTCCGATCCTGGTGGCACCAGACTTCAAGAAGGAATTCATTGTCCAAGCGGATGCTTCGGAGGTGGGTCTGGGTGCTGTCCTCACCCAGGCACATGACGGTGAAGAACATCCCATTCTCTACCTAAGCAGAAAGTTACTTCCAAGAGAGAAGAACTATTCAACGGTGGAGAAAGAATGTCTGGCTGTAGTCTGGGCCCTGGAGTCCCTTCGGTTCTATCTCCTGGGCCGACGTTTCATGGTGGTATCTGATCACGCCCCTCTGCAGTGGATGGCCAAGAACAAGGAATCAAACAGTAGAGTAACCAGATGGTTTTTGAGCTTGCAACCGTTTAACTTTTCTGTTGTCCACAGGGCTGGCAAGCACCACGGCAATGCGGACGCCCTCTCCCGGCGTGATGCCTTCTTCGCTGCCTTTACCCCGACGAGGACGTCGGTCCCGAGGAGGGGGATGTGTGATGTCACGAGAGGCTGTGTCCTGGAGGGACGTTACATCCCCCTGAGATGGCTGCAAACCCAGACAGCTGTGGCTCCATCTGCTGGTATGGTCGGGAACTCCAACCCTCTATGGCCAATCTTCCCGCGCAGCTGAAACCAATCAGGAGCTGATGAGCTGAAGGTTTGTTGAAGGGAAGAGACACGGTCTCCAAGCTGGGCTCTCTGGAGGACAAGAGTGCTGCACGTCCACTTCCATGAGGAATATAAGGATTTGGAGATACTTACCTTTGGGAAATACTCACCTTTGGGATATATGCACCTGTGGAAATACGTGTGGGACATTTGGAAGGACGTTTTGCTGGGTTGGCCACTAGCTGCAACGTGGAATACAGTAAGACTGGGGAAAAGTTATTTGAGCGAGGGAGAGTTATGATTTTGGATGTGGAAGAGACATCCCTGTACTGTTAACCCTGAAAGAGCCACCAGAGTACAGAATTGTGTTATACTTTCGTTAGTTTCCCAAGACCTTTAATAAAATCCTTGTTTTGGTTGAACCTGGTCTCCTTGCACTACTTGAGCAATCCCGCTGAAAGCTGTGTAGCCTCTCGTGACATCACAATATATAAATGTTATATGATGTTACATGATTTGTTACTATATCATGTGTCCAACCCCTGATTATAGATCTCCTTGGTTGCCAATTCGAATCCCCGACCCGAGTCAACTAGGTGAAATCTGTCGATTTGCCTTAGAACTAGGCATTGCTCCAGGAGAAGTGTGATATGCAAAAAACACATTTCCATTTCACACCACACACTTGTACATGTGTGAAACAGGACAAATACAAGCACCAGTGGAGGCTGCTGAGGGAAGGATGGCTCATAATAATAGCTGGAACGGAGTCGATGCAATGGTATCAACCACATGGAAACCACGTGTTTGATGTGTTTGATGTCATTCCATTGACTCCATTCCAGCCAATATTATGAGCCATCCTCCCCTCAGCAGCCTCCACTGACAAGCACCCCCTATTTGATGATGAGTGTGTTCATGAAAAGGGTCCTATGATCTTCCTGGCTCCTGAGTTAACTTGTGACTTAAGAGTAGCCTGATGTGATTTTTCCCATAGGGAGAGGGAAACTGACTGAGTGTGCAGTGGAAGTGCGTAATGACGCCAGGCCTTTGCTGGGAGAACAAGGCCATTGCACAAATTATCCCTCAATTAGATACACTACATGACCAAAAGTATGTGGACGCCTGCTCATCGATCATCTCATTCCAAAATCATGCACATTAATATTGAGTTGGTCCCCCCTTTGCTCTGTGCATGCCAGTCAAGTTCTTTTACACCAATCTCGACAAACCATTTCTGTCATGCTGAAACAGAAAAGGGCCTTCCTCAAACTGTTGCCACAAAGTTGGAAGCCCAGAATCGTCTAGAATGCCATTGTATGCTGTAGCGTTAAGATTTCCCTTCACTGAACTAAGGGGCCTAGCCCAAACCATGAAAACAGCCCCAGACCATTATTCCTTCTCCACCAAACTTTACAGTTGGCACTATGCATTCGGGCAGGTAGCGTTCTCCTGGCATCCGCCAAACCCAGATTCGTCCGTTGGATTTCCAGATGGTGAAACGTGATTCATCACTCCAGAGAACGCGTTTCCACTGCTCCAGAGTCCAAGGGCGGCGAGCTTTATACCACTCCATCCGATGCTTGGCATTGCGCATGGTGATCTTAGGCTTGTGTGCGGCGTCTCGGCCATGGAAACCCATTTCATGAAGCTCCCGACGAACAGTTCTTGTGCTGACCTTGCTTCCAGAGGCAGTTTGGAACTCAGTAGTGAGTGTTGCAACCAGAGGGCAGAACATTTTTACTCTGCGGTCGCTTTCTGAGCATGTGTTTCTTTACCTCTACTTTACGCACAAAATGTTGTGGTCTCCTTCCCTTCATATTTCTCACTGTCAATTGTGAATGATAAAGTTTTACTGCAGCCTACAGTGATGTTTTGAATGATATACAGTGAGCGAATTTCAGATGTTGTTAACAAACTGTAGCATAGCCTACCTGAGTATTTTTGCCTAGTGGCGTATGCTGTTGAGTTTTGGCCACATGAGAGAAAAATGCAGTGGTGTTTTTGTCTTATAGTAACGACTATGCTATTATGTTCAGTTCTGTTATCTAGAATACTATCATTATGTGATCTTGCAGAAATTGATTCAGTTTTGATCTAACTTGATTAAACCAGCACCATTGCAAGAATAGCAGGTTCTGTACAAGTAGAGCAGAGACTGCATACATTAGAGAATAAACACATGCTCAGAATGTGATCCATCCCCACATGCCAGAAGCTTCAGGACCTTTAAAATGGTATTATTACTTATTAAAATTACATGTCTGTACTTGTAATAAGAAAGTCAGAAGATAACAAGTTTGACCACATCATTTTTCTTAGTAATTGGGCGTAGGAGGGGTGGGGGGACAGTTCAGGGAAGTCCAAGCTTTTTCTTCTACAGGGTACAGGAATGTACGGAGAGCCTGCATAATTTATAGAAGCTCTATTGTCAAACCTTTCAATGATGAGCGTCCTTCGAAGTGCTAGAGTTCTTTTAATGCCTTCTCTTTACAGTAAAAGGCCTTGCCAATGCCATTACTGATGACTGTTAGAGTGGGCATAAAGAACACCTGAGAATCTACGGCACTAGTGGGTCACAGACTCCCTAAATGAAAACATCAACATCCTGGGACTTTGGAACATCCTGTGAGTTGACACAAGGTGTTTCAGTAAATGGCTTCCTCACACATGCTTCCCATGCCTCAGTGTGTTTACCTAGCCAAGTAGCCATGTTTCCTTTGTAACCTACACCCGTCATAAGGTATTTGGCGTTAATAATAAACAATTAATGAGTAACCGCCTGGTTATAATTCACCTCCCTCTGCAAACACTGTGTGATAGGCACGAGGCGGATGTTTTTATGGGTCAACTGTTTCTTATACATGTTGGTGTTGATTTGTGCACATCAACAGATTTTCCAGCTAGTCGGCTCAGGGATTAAGAACCAGCGACCTTTCGGTTACTGGGCCAATGCTCTGAACTGCTATGCTACCTGCAGCCCTATATATATACAGTCGTGGTCAAAAGTTTTGAGAATGACACAAGTATTGGTCTTCACAAAGTTTGCTGCTTCAGGGTTTTTAGATATTTTTGTCAGATGTTACTATGGTATACTGAAGTATAATTACAAGCATTCCATAAGTGTCTAAGGCTTTTATTGACAATTACATTAAGTTTATGCAAAGACTCAATATTTGCGGTGTTGACCCTTTTTTTTCAAGACCTCTGCAATCCGCCCTGGCATACTGTCAACTAACTTATGGGCCACATCCTGACTGATGGCAGCCCATTCTTGCATAATCAATGCTTGGAGTTTGTCAGAATTTGTGGGTTTTTGTTTGTCCACCCGCCTCTTACATTTTACATTTACATTTACGTCATTTAGCAGACGCTCTTATCCAGAGCGACTTACAAATTGGTGCATTCACCTTATAGCTGTCACTAGCTGAGGTAAATGTGGTGCGGGAGTCAGGCGCAGGACACCGAAGCTTAGTCCAACAACGTTTACTAGTGCAAAACTCAAGCACAAATACAATGAACGGCCTCAAACACAAACAGAGGCGAACGATTACGCAAACTGTGCGTAAACTAACAAAACAATAAACAGAAAGAACACGCAGCACTAACGGACAGGCGAATAACAACACACAACCTAACCAATACAAAACAGGAAACTTATAGAACACATAATCAGACACAAACGGACACAGGTGCAATGGACAGACAAAAGCAATCAAACATAGAAACATTCAACGGTGGCAGCTAGTACTCCGGGGACGACGAACGCCGAAGCCTGCCCGAACAAGGAGGAGGAGCAGCCTCGGCCGAAACCGTGACAGTACCCCCCTTGACGCACGGCTCCAGCCGTGCGCCGACCCCGGCCTCGGGGACGGCCAGGAGGACGCGGACCCGGGCGCGTGAGATGCCCACGGTGGAACTCAGTCAGGTGGGATGGATCTAGGATGTCCCTCCTAGGCACCCAGCACCGTTCCTCCGGACCGTACCCCTCCCACTCCACGAGATACTGGAGACCACTCATCCGGCGCCTCGAGTCCAAGATGGTTCGGACCCTGTACGCCGGGGCCCCCTCGATGTCCAATGGGGGCGGAGGGGTCTCTCCTATCTCGTCTTCTTGGAGTGGGCCAGCTACCACCGGCCTGAGAAGAGACACATGGAACGAGGGTTTAATATTCTTGTAATCAATAGGCAGTTGTAACCTGTAACACACCTCGTTCAATCTTCTCAGGACTTTGAAGGGCCCCACAAACCGCCGACCCAGCTTCCGGCAGGGCAGGCGGAGGGGCAGGTTTCGAGTCGAGAGCCAGACTCGATCTCCCGGTGCGTAAACCGGTCCCTCACTGCGGTGGCGATCGGCGCTCGCCTTCTGTCGACGGATGGCCCGCTGCAGATGGACATGTGCAGCGTCCCACGTCTCCTCCGAGCGCCAAATCCACTCATCCACCGCAGGGGCCTCGATCTGGCTCTCGTGCCATGGTGCCAGGACCGGCTGATACCCTAAAACACACTGGAAAGGTGTTAAGTTGGTGGAGGAGTGGCGGAGAGAGTTCTGGGCCATCTCTGCCCAGGGGATATACCTAGACCACTCCTCCGGCCGGCCCTGGCAATAGGACCTCAGAAACCTACCCACATCCTGGTTGACTCGTTCAACCTGCCCATTGCTCTCTGGGTGGTACCCCGAGGTAAGGCTCACCGGGACCCCCAAGCGTTCCATGAACGCCCCCAGACTCTGGAGGTGAACTGGGGACCTCGGTCAGACACAATATCCTCGGGGACCCCATAGTGCCGGAACACGTGGGTAAATAGGGCCTCAGCGGTCTGTAGGGCAGTAGGGAGACCCGGCATTGGGAGGAGACGACAGGCCTTGGAAAACCGATCCACACCGACCAAAATGGTGGTATTCCCCTGGGAGGGGGAAGGTCGGTCACAAAATCCACCGAGAGGTGGGACCATGGTCGTTGTGGAACGGGCAGGGGATGTAACTTTCCCCTGGGCAAATGTCTAGGCGCCTTACACTGGGCGCACACCGAGCAGGAGGAGACATAAACCCTCACATCCTTAGCTAACGTTGGCCACCAGTATTTCACGCTAAGGCAGTGCACTGTCCGGCCAATACCTGGATGTCCAGAGGAGGGTGATGTATGAGCCCAATAAATAAGGCGGTCACGAACCTCGAGCGGAACGTACGTCCGCCCCACAGGACACTCGGGAGGAGTAGGGTCGGTACGCAGTGCCCGCTCGATCTCCGCATCGACCTCCCACACCACCGGAGCCACCAAACAAGACTCCGGCAGTATGGGAGTACGCTCAATGGACCTCTCCTCTGTGTCATACCGCCGGGACAGGGCGTCTGCCTTACCGTTCTGGGACCCTGGGATGTATGTGATCTTAAAAACAAACCGGGTCAGGAACATGTTCCACCTAGCCTGACGAGGGTTCAATCTCCTAGCTGCCCGGATGTACTCCAGTTCCATGTTCCACCAATCCCGGCCTCGGACGCGTCTACCTCTACTTGGAATGGTAAAGAAGGATCCGGATGCGCCAGCACCGGAGCCGAGGTGAACAGGTTCTTCAGTTTGACAAATGCCCTGTCCGCCTCAGCTGACCACTGCAAACGAACCGGACCCCCCTTTAGCAGGGACATAATGGGAGCTGCAACCTGTCCAAAGCCCCGGATAAACCTCCGGTAGTAATTAGCAAAACCCAAAAACTGCTGCACCTCTTTTACAGTGGTTGGAGTTTGCCAATTACGCACGGCCGACACACGGTCAACCTCTATCTTCACACCAGACGCGGACAACCGATAACCCAAAAAGGAGACAGACTCCTGGAAGAACAAGCATTTCTCTGCCTTGACATACAAGTCATGCTCCAACAGTCTCCTCAACACTCGGCGCACCAGGGCTACATGCTCGGCTCGTGTAGAAGAGTACACTAGGATGTCGTCGATGTATACTACCACACCCTGCCCATGCATGTCCCGGAAAATCTCGTCAACAAAGGATTGGAAGACTGAAGGAGCATTCATTAACCCGTATGGAGATACTCGTAATGACCCGAGGTGGTGCTAAATGCTGTTTTCCATTCATCCCCCTCCCTAATGCGCACCAGATTGTACGCGCTCCTGAGATCCAACTTTGTGAAGAACCGCGCTCCGCGTAATGACTCCGTCATAGTCGCAATCAGTGGAAGAGGGTAACTGTACTTAACCGTGATCTGATTGAGACTACGGTAATCAATACACGGGCGCAAACCCCCGTCCTTCTTCTTCACAAAGAAGAAACTCGAGGAAACCGGGGAAGTGGAGGACCGTATGTATCCCTGTGCCAAGGACTCGGCTATGTAAGTCTCCATAGCCGCTGTCTCCTCTTGAGACAGGGGATACACACGGCTCCGCGGAAGTGCCGCTCCTGTTTGGAGATCTATCGCACAATCCCCCTGTCTATGAGGTGGTAGCTGTGTTGCCCTCGCTTTGCTGAACACCAGTGCTAAATCCTCATATTCAGGGGGAATGCGCATTGCGGGCACTTGGTTCGGACTCTCTACCGAGGTCGCCCCTAAGGAAACACCTAGACATCTCCCTACACACTGGGCAGACCACTCCATAAGAGCCCTCTGTTGCCACGCAATGGTAGGATCATGGGTGCTTAACCAGGGAAGCCCCAGCACCACGGGATACGCAGGAGAGTCAATCAGATAAAACTGAATGATCTCCTCATGACCCCCCTGCATCGTCATCTTAAGTGGTGCTGTGACTTCTCTGATCAACCCCGACCCCAACGGCCGGCTGTCTAGGGCATGAACAGGAAAGGGGGCTTCTACCGGCCGAAGGGGAATTCCTAACCTATAACAAAATTCACGATCAACAAAATTCCCAGCTGCGCCTGAATCTACTAGCGCCTTATGCTGGGAATGAGGTGCCACCTGTGGAAATCTCACAGGTATACACATGTGACCAACAGAGAGCTCTGGGTAAGTGGGGCGCCTACTCACCTGAAATGACTCCCCAGTGCGTGACCTGTTGTCCCCTCTCCCAGGAGACCCTCCCCAGCACCTGGCCGCAATGTGTCCTCCACGGCCACAGTTGGTGCAGGGGATGGCCCCCCTCGGGTTCTCTCTCCTCCTCTCTCTAGCGCCAGCACCTCCGAGCTCCATGGGAATCGGCTCGGAGGTGCTGGAGGGTGGAATGGACGACCCCCACTCGGGACGTCCCGCGGGTAGCCAGCAGGGTGTCGAGACGGATGGAGATGTCCACCAACTGGTCGAAGGATAGGTTGGTGTCCCTGCAGGCCAGCTCACGACGAATGTCCTCTCGTAGGCTACACCGGTAATGGTCGATGAGGGCCCTCTCATTCCACCCCGCATCCGCCGCTAGAGTCCGGAACTCCAGGGCGAACTCCTGTGCGCTCCTCTTCCCCCTGTCGGAGGTGGAACAGACGCTCCCCGCCGCCTTCCCCTCAGGTGGATGATCGAAGACAGCCCTGAAGCGGCGGGAGAACTCCGCGTAGGTGATGGTAGCGGCGTCTATTCCACTCCATTCGGCGTTGGCCCACTCCAACGCCTTGCCGGATAGACAGGAGATGAGGGCGGAGACGTCTCGTATCCCGAGGGGCGCCGGGTGTATGGTGGCCAGGTAGAGTTCCACCTGCAGGAGGAACCCCTGACACCCGGCTGCAGAACCATCATAAGCCCTCGGGAGCGAGAGCCGAATGCCACTGGGTTCCGGTGCTGGGAGAGGAGGACTGGCCGATGGTGATGGTAAGGTGTGCGACGGCGTGGGCACCTCCCCCGTAACCAATCGGCGCAGCGTGTTGGACACCTCGTTCATGGCGGCCCCAAGTTGCCGGATCATGGTGTCTTGGTCGCTGATCCGATCCTCCAGCGACTTGGGTGCCGCCGCTGCTCCTGCTGACTCCATCTTGGTGTGTTGTTCTGTCACTAGCTGAGGTAAATGTGGTGCGGGAGTCAGGCGCAGGACACCGAAGCTTAGTCCAACAACGTTTACTAGTGCAAAACTCAAGCACAAATACAATGAACGGCCTCAAACACAAACAGAGGCGAACGATTACGCAGACTGTGCGTAAACTAACAAAACAATAAACAGAAAGAACACGCAGCACTAACGGACAGGCGAATAACAACACACAACCTAACCAATACAAAACAGGAAACTTATAGAACACATAATCAGACACAAACGGACACAGGTGCAATGGACAGACAAAAGCAATCAAACATAGAAACATTCAACGGTGGCAGCTAGTACTCCGGGGACGACGAACGCCGAAGCCTGCCCGAACAAGGAGGAGGAGCAGCCTCGGCCGAAACCGTGACAATAGCCAGTGGGATAACCACTTTACAATATGTTTTTTTCTTTTCTTTTTTTTCTTTGGGGTGGGGTAAGGAGGGGTAGAAGGATTACTTTATCCTATCCCAGGTATTCCTTAAAGAGGTGGGGTTTCAAGTGTCTCCGGAAGGTGGTGAGTGACTCCGCAGTCCTGGCGTTGTGAGGGAGCTTGTTCCACCATTGGGGTGCCAGAGCAGCGAACAGTTTTGACTGGGCTGAGCGGGAACTGTGCTTCCGCAAAGGTAGGGGGGCCAGCAGGCCAGAGGTGGATGAACGCAATGCCCTCGTTTGGGTGGAGGGACTGATCAGAGCCTGAAGGTACGGAGGTGCCGTTCCCCTCACAGCTCCGTAGGCAAGCACCATGGTCTAGCAGATGCGAGCTTCAACTGGAAGCCAGTGGAGTGTGCGGAAGAGCGGGGTGACGTGAGAGAACTTGGTTGAACACCAGACGGGCTGCGGCATTCTGGATGAGTTGTAGGGGTTTAATGGCACAGGCAGGGAGCCCAGCCAACAGCGAGTTGCAGTAATCCAGACGGGAGATGACAAGTGCCTGGATTAGGACCTGTGCCGCTTCCTGTGTAAGGCAGGGTCGTGCTCTCCGAATGTTGTAGAGCATGAACCTGCAGGATCGGGTCACCACCTTGATGTTAGCGGAGAACGACAGGGTGTTTTCCAGGGTCACGCCAAGGCTCTTCGCACTCTGGGAGGAGGACACAACGGAATTGTCAACCGTGATGGCGAGATCATGGAACGGGCAGTCCTTCCCCGGGAGGAAGAGCAGCTCCGTCTTGCCGAGGTTCAGCTTGAGGTGGTGATCCGTCATCCACACTGATATGTCTGCCAGACATGCAGAGATGCGATTCGCTACCTGGTTATCAGAAGGGGGAAAGGAGAAGATTAGTTGTGTGTCGTCTGCGTAGCAATGATAGGAGAGGCCATGTGAGGATATGACAGAGCCAAGTGACTTGATGTATAGCGAGAATAGGAGAGGGCCTAGAACTGAGCCCTGGGGGACACCAGTGGTGAGAGCACGTGGTGCGGAGACAGATTCTCGCCACGCCACTTGGTAGGAGCGACCGGTCAGGTAGGACGCAATCCAAGAGTGAGCCGCGCCGGAGATGCCCAACTCGGAGAGGGTGGAGAGGAGGATCTGATGGTTCATAGTATCAAAGGTCTAGAAGGACAAGAGCAGAGGAGAGAGAGTTAGCTTTAGCAGTGCGGAGAGCCTCCGTGACACAGAGAAGAGCAGTCTCAGTTGAATGACCAGTCTTGAAACCTGACTGGATTGGATCAAGAAGGTCATTCTGAGAGAGATAGCAAGAGAGTTGGCTAAAGACGGCACGCTCAAGAGTTTTGGAGAGAAAAGAAAGAAGGGATACCGGTCTGTAGTTGTTGACATCAGAGGGATCGAGTGTTGGTTTTTTGAGAAGGGGTGCAACTCTGGCTCTCTTGAAGACGGAAGGGACATAGCCAGCGGTCAAGGATGAGTTGATGAGCGAGGTGAGGTAAGGGAGAAGGTCACCGGAGATGGTCTGGAGAAGAGAGGAGGGGATAGGGTCAAGCGGGCAGGTTGTTGGGCGGCCGGCCGTGACAAGTCGCAAGATTTCCTCTGGAGATAGAGGGGAGAAAGAAGTCAAAGCATAGGTTAGGGCAGTGTGAGCAGGACCAGCAGTGTCATTTGACTTAACAAACGAGGATCGGATGTCGTCAACCTTCTTTTCAAAATGGTTGACAAAGTCATCCACAGAGAGGGAGGAGGGGGGAGGAGGAGGAGGATTCAGCAGGGAGGAGAAGGTGGCAAAGAGCTTCCTAGGGTTAGAGGCAGATGCTTGGAATTGACCAAAAGTTCTCAATGGGATTAAGGTCTGGGGAGTTTCCTGGCCATGGACCCAAAATGTATATGTCTTGTTCCCCGAGCCACTTAGTTATCACTTTTGCCTTATGGCAAGGTGCTCCATCATGCTGGAAAAGGCATTGTTCGTCACCAAACTGTTCTTGGATGGTTGGGAGAATTGCTCTCGGAGGATGTGTTGGTACCATTCTTTATTCATGGCTGTGTTCTTAGACAAAATTGTGAGTGAGCCCACTCCCTTGGCTGAGAAGCAACCCCACACATGAATAGTCTCAGGATGCTTTACTGTTTGCATGACACAGGACTGATGGTAGGGCTCACCTTGCCCCAAACAATCGGAAAGGGGATTCATCAGAGAAAATGACTTTACCCCAGTCCTCAGCAGTCCAATCCCTGTACCTTTTGCAGAATATCAGTCTGTCCCTGATGTTTTTCCTAGAGAGAAGTGGCTTCCTCGCTGCCCTTCTTGATACCAGACCATCCTCCAAAAGTCTTCGCCTCACTGTGCATGCAGATGCACTCACACCTGCCTGCTGCCATTCCTGAGCAAGCTCTGCACTGGTGGTGCCCCGATCCCGTGATGTGTATTTTTTAATGGATTAGGAGATAGAACTGGGTTAATCACGGACATTGAGTTAGAATTATTTGTTACTGGGCCAGGAATTTCATTGGGGCATTTCACTGTGTGTGTGGGGGAGTAGAGAGGAAATCTGCCCTAGGGACAAATTGCTTGCTCTTACTTCAATCCATGGCTGTCTTATCCGATGAGAGACTGAAACTAGCTTGTGGCATTTTGTCTCTCTTCAAACACCATGAAGGGAGCGGAACCAGGGTTGAATGGAGTTTGGGCTAGACCTTTGTCTCCTTGGTACCTTCTTGATTGATTACAGCATGATGGGGTGAGGTTTGTGTATGTTAGGGCCTTGTCATGTTTAAACTAAACATGAGTGTGTGTGCAAGACAGGAGTGAGTGATTGGTTGGAGTATTATGTGCATAATAAAAGTCGAGTTTAGACGCCCTCAGAGACAAAGGAAGTGGGCGTGGAGTGATAAAGAGCGGGAAACTGAAGAGGGAGGGATTTAGAGCTAGAAGAGTTGGGGATGATGGTATATAATGTGACGTGAGAGAGAGAGAACGGGGTGCCACTCTGCAGACTGGTATCGGCTTTGTTGAAACTTTAATAAAGTAATTTCTTGATGCAACAAAAACTCTGTCAGACCTTATTTGTAATAAAGTATAGTGGTTATTTTCCACAACACCCGCAGCTGAATCAACTTTAGGAGATGGTCCTGGCGCTTGGTGGACTTTCTTGCCCTGAAGCCTTCTTCAGGACAATTGAACCTCTCTCCTTGAAGTTCTTGATGATCCGATAAATGGTTGTGTTTAAACACTTTACAATGAAGATCTGTGAAGTTATTTGGATTTTTACTAATTATCTTTGAAAGTCTTCCATTCCTGTGGCAGTCCTCATGAGACCCAGTTTCATCATAGCGCTTGATGGTTTTTGCAACTGCACTTCAAGAAACATTCAAAGTTCTTGAAATTCTCCGTATTGACTGACCTTCATGTCTTAAAGTAATAATGGACTGTCGTTTCTCTTTGCTTATTTGAGCTGTTCTTGCCATGATATGGACTTGGTCTTTTACCAAATAGGGCTATCTTCTGTATACCCCCCTACCTTGTCACAACACAACTGATTGGCTCAAACGCATTAAGAAGGAAATAAATTCCACAAATTAACTTTTAAGAAGGCACACCTCTTAATTGAAATGCATTCCAGGTGACTACCTCATGAAGCTGGTTGAGAGAATGCCAAGAGTGTGCAAAGCTGTCATCAAGGCAAAGGGTGGCTATTTGAAGAATCTCAAATATAAAATATATTTTGATTTGTTTAACACTTTTTTGGTTACTACATGATTACATATGTGTTATTTCTCCCTCATGTGGTACCCTTCCTGCAGGCTCATCCTGACATGACCCTCCAGCATGACAATGCCACCAGCCATACTGCTCGTTCTGTGTGTGATGTCCTGCAAGACAGGAATGTCAGTGTTCTGCCATGGCCAGCGAAGAGCCCGGATCTCAATCCCATTGAGCACGTCTGGGACCTGTTGGATCGGAGGGTGAGGGCTAGGGCCATTCCCCCCAGAAATGTCAGGGAACTTGCAGGTGCCTTGGTGGAAGAGTGGGGTAAGATCTCACAGCAAGAACTGGCAAATCTAGTTCAGTCCATGAGGAGGAGATGCACTGCAGTACTTAATGCAGCTGGTGGTAACACATTTCAGTTAGTCACATGTCTGTGGAACTTGTTTAGTTTATGTTTCAGTTGTTGAATCTTGTTATGTTCATACAAATATGAGTGGCGCAGCGGTCTAAGGCACTGCATCTCAGTGCTTGAGGCGTCAATACAGACCCCCTGGTTCGATTCCAGGCTGTATCACAACCGGCCGTGATTGGGAGTCCCATATGGCGGCGCACAATTGGCCCAGCTTCGTCCGGATTTGGCCGGTGTAGGCCGTCATTGTAAATAAGATTTTGTTCTTAACTGACTTGCCTAGTTAAATAAAAATATATATTTTTTACACATGTTAAGTTTGCTGAAAATAAACGCAGTTAACAGTGAGAGGACGTTTATTTTTTTGCTGAGTTCATATGTTTGTTTCTAGATTCACTCAAATACGGTTGGGTAGGAGTTATGGTTGGGCTTAGTGCCAAAGAAGATGTCAAACATATAGTTATTTGAGTTCAACATACTTTTTCTTCATGTAGACTACCAAGCCTTCACTTTCATTTCAGAGGTCTAAAATATTAACTGACAACTTTTGATATAGGGCCTATATCTGCCCAAGGAAATGTATTTCAAAATGTGTATACATTCAAGGATTACATTGGTGTACTTTTTGCTGCTGTAGGCCAACACAGGGACCTGAATGTGTCATCTGATGGATAAAGATGACTTTACAGACCAGTATCCCTTCTTTCTTTTCTCTCCAAAACTCTTGAGCATGCCGTCTCTAGCCAACTCTCCTGCAATCTCTCTCAGAATTAACTTCTTGATCCAAACCAGTCAGGTTTCAAGACTGGTCATTCAACTGAGACTGCTCTTCTCTGTGTCACAGAGGCTCTCCGCACTGCTAAAGCTAACTCTCTCTCCTCTGCTCCTCTTATCATTCTAGACCTATCTGCTGCCTTTGATACTGTGAACCATCATGTCCTCCTCTCCACCCTCTCCAAGTTGGGCATCTCCGGCGCTGCTCACTCTTGGATTGCGTCCTACCTGACAGGTCGCTCCTACCAGGTGGCGTGGCGAGAATCTGTCTCCGCACCATATGCTCTCACCACTGGTGTCCCCCAGGGCTCAGTTCTAGGCCCTCTCCTATTCTCTCTATACACCAAGTAACTTGGCTCTATCATATCCTCACATGGTCTCTCCTATCATTGCTAAACAGACGACACACAATTAATTTTCTCCTTTCTCCCTTCTGATAACCAGGTGGCGAATCGCATCTCTGCATGTCTGGCAGACATATCAGTGTGGATGTCGGATCACCACCTCAAGCTGAACCTCGGCAAGACGGAGCTGCTCTTCCTCCCGGGGAAGGACTGCCCGCTCCATGATCTCGCCATCACGGTTGACAACTCCATTGTGTCCTCCTCCCAGAGTGCAAAGAACCTTGGCGTGACCCTGGACAACACCCTGGAAAACTCCCTGTCGTTCTCCGCTAACATCAAAGTGGTGACCCGATCCTGCAGGTTCATGCTCTACAACATTCGCAGAGTACGACCCTACCTTACACAGAAAGCGGCACAGGTCCTAATCCAGGCACTTGTCATCTCCCGTCTGGATCACTGCAACTCGCTGTTGGCTGGGCTCCCTGCCTGTGCCATTAAACCCCTACAACTTATCCAGAACGCTGCAGCCCGTCTGGTGTTCAACCTTCCCAAGTTCTCTCATGTCACCCTGCTACTCCGCACACTCCACTGGCTTCCAGTTGAGGTTCGCATCTACTACAAGACCATGGTGCTTGCCTACGGAGCTGTGAGGGGAACGGCACCTCCATACCTTCAGGCTCTGATCAGACCCTACACCCAAACGAGGGCACTACGTTCATCCACCTCTGGCCTGCTAGCCCCCCTACCTCTACGGAAGCACAGTTCCCGCTCAGCCCAGTCAAAGCTACTCGCTGCTCTGGCACCCCAGTGGTGGAACAAGCTCCCCCACGACGCCAGGACAGCGGAGTCACTGACCACCTTCCAGAGACACTTGAAACCCTACCTCTCTAAGGAATACCTGGAATAGTCTAACAGTAATCCTTCTACACCCCCCCCCTCCCCAGTGGTGGTTGTCCCACTGGCTATCCTAAGTTGAATGCACCAATTTGTAAGTCGCTCTGGATAAGATTGTCTGCTAAATGACTTAAATCTTCAATCTTAATCCATCCAAAGCAGAGATTGTTCACATCGTGAATCTGACAGAGGACAGAACTGGACAGCAAGGGTTTTTTATGTCATATTTTTTATAGACCTACATTTGTTCTGTATGACAGTGCCTCCAGACCTTAAGTCTCATAATAATGACTTTCATAAAGTTTTTACACCCCAGGACCACCTTTGAAATTGCAGTTAAATAAACCTAATTTTCTTATTTTCAAACCCACTAACAGCCACAAACATTCATTACTGCTACACACCTTCCCAACAGGGTCTGTCAATTGTTAGTGAATTTCAAGAAAGAAGCCTAGAATGTGTTACGGGAGATGTGTTAAGCATCCCTCCGTCAAGGGAAATATATTATTATTTCTAACTAAGATATATGCATATATTTCAGGATGTTGTGTATCCCTGGAAATAATCACAATTCATGTTTACATTACAGTTTTGAAAACATAGCTTGTCCCAAAAAAGTGGTCTCTTGGCACAATTTATCCCGGGTATGGGGTAAGTTGAGCCACGGGAAAGGGTAAGTTAAGCCGCCTAAAAATGTCTGTACCAAATGCAGTGTTGTAGTACTCCAGACCACATGTCTCGGTCTTGTCTCGGTGTCAGATACATTTGTACCCGGTCTTGACTCGGTCTTGGATAGTGAGGACTAAACTCATAATTATCAGCTTCCATTCAGTCAGTGCATAAAACCGCTTCGCCAGGCCAAATATATACACTCCTTTCTTGAAACATTAATACAGTATCTTAACAGCCTGTATATCTATTATAGACATGTTTGCGCAGTGGCGAACCTATAGGCCATTAGCGTGTGACAGGTTCGTGATTCTGAAAGGACAGCAACCGTAAAACCAGCACACTCATGAAGGAGAGTGCACTTATTGTAAAACACAAAGGGCCAGTGGTGTGTATACATTTACATTTTAGTCATTTAGCAGACGCTCTTATCCAGAGCGACTTACAGTTAGTGAGTGCATACATTTTCATACTGGCCCCCCGTGGGAAACGAACCTACAACCCTGGCGTTGCAAACGCCATGCTCTACCAACTGAGCTACACGGTATAAGCCATTTACCCACTTTTTTTTCAGGGGGCATTGCTTATACTCACTTCATAATCCCTACTGATGCGTATTTTTATTTTTTATTTTATTTAACCTTTATTTAACCTGGAAAGTCAGTTAAGAACAAATTCTTATTTACAATGACGGCCTACCAAAAGGCAAAAGGCCTCCTGCGGGGATGGGGGCTGGGATTAAAAATAAAAATATAGGACAAAACACACATCACGACAAGAGAGACACCACAACACTACATAAAGAGAGACCTAAGACAACAACATAGCATGGCAGCAACACATGACAACACAGCATGGTAGCAACACAACATGGCAGCAGCACAACATGGTAGCAGCACAAAACATGGTACAAACATTATTGGGCACAGACAACAGCACAAAGGGCAAGAAGGTAGAGACAACAATACATCATGAGAAGCAGCCACAAGTGTCCATGATCAGTAAGAGTGTCCATGATTGAGTCTTTGAATTAAGAGATGGAGATAAAACTGTCCAGTTTGAGTGTTTTTTGCAGCTCGTTCCAGTCGCTAGCTGTGGTGAATTGAAAAGAGGAGCGACCCAGGGATGTGTGTGCTTTGGGGACCTTTAAAAGAATGTGACTGGCAGAACAGGTGTTTTATGTGGAGGATGAGGGCTGCAGTATGTATCTCAGATAGGGGGGAGTGAGGCCTAAGAGGGTTTTTATAAATAAGCATCAACCAGTGGGTCTTGCGACGAGTATACAGAGATGACCAGTTTACAGAGGAGTATAGAGTGCAGTGATCTGTCCTATAAGGAGCATTGGTGACAAATCTGATGGCCGAATGGTAAAGAACATCTAGCCGCTCAAGAGCACCCTTACCTGCCAATCTATAAATTACATCTCTGTAATCTAGCATGGGTTAGGATGGTCATCTGAATCAGGGTTAGTTTGGCAGCTGGGGTGAAAGAGTAGCGATTATGATAGAGGAAACCAAGTCTAGATTTAACCTTAGCCTGCAGCTTTGATATGTGCTGAGAGAAGGACAGTGTACCGTCTAGCCATACTCCCAAGTACTTGTATGAAGTGACTACCTCAAGCTCTAAACCCTCAGAGGTAGTAATCACACTGGTGGGGAGAGGTGCATTCTTCTTACCAAACCACATGACCTTTGTTTTGGAGGTGTTCAGAACCAGATTAAGGGCAGAGAAAGCTTGTTGGACACTAAGAAAGCTTTGATATAGAGTGTTTAACACAGAATCCGGGGAGGGGCCAGCTGAGTATAAGACTGTATCATCTGCATATAAATGGATGAGAGAGCTTCCTACTGCCTGAGCTATGTTGTTGATGTAAATTGAGAAGAGCGTGGGGCCTAGGATCGAGCCTTGGGGTACTCCCTTGGTGACAGGCAGTGGCTGAGACAGCAGATGTTCTGACTTTATACACTGCACTCTTTGAGAGAGGTAGTTAGCAAATCAGGCCAAAGACCCCTCAGAGACACCAGTACTCCTCAGCCGGCCCACAAGAATGTAATGGTCTATCATATCAAAAGCTTTGGCCAAATCAATAAAACTAGCAGCACAACATTGCTTAGAATCAAGGGCAATGGTGACATCATATAGGACCTTTAAGGTTGCAGTGACACGTTCATAACCTGAGCGGAAACCAGATTGCATACCAGAGAGAATACTATAGACATCAAGAAAGCCAGTCAGTTGATTATTGACAAGTTTTTCCAACACTTTTGATAAACAGGGCAAAATAGAAATTGGCCTATAACAGTTAGGATCAGCTTGATCTCCCCCTTTAAATAAAGGACGAACCGTGGCTGCCTTCCAAGAAATGGGAACCTCCCCAGAGAAGAGAGAGGTTAAAAAGGTCAGAGATAGGCTTGGCGATGATAGGGGCTGCAACTTTAAAGAAGAAATGGTCTAAACCATCTGACCCAGATGTTTTTTTGGGGTCAAGTTTAATGAGCTCCTTTGGCACCTCAGACTAAGTGACCGCCTACAGGGAGAAACTTTGTTGCGGGGCAGGGGAACAAGAGGAGCATCGGGGCTAGTCACATTAGAAGGGGTGGGAGATGAGAAAATGTTGGACGGGCAAGGAGGCATGGCTGAGTCAAATAAGAAGCCTGACTTAATGAAGTGTTGATTAAAGAGCTCAGCCATATGCTCCTTGTCAGTAACAACCACATCATCAACATTAAGGGACATGGGCAGCTGTGGGGAGGAGGGTTTATTCTCCAGGTCTTTACCGTTTTCCAGAACTTCTTGGGGTTAGACCCACAGAGAGAGAACTGCTCCTTAAAGTAACTAACTTTGGCCTTCCAGATAGCCTGAGTGCACTTATTTCTCATTTGCCTGAACGAGAGCCAGTCAGCCTGAGTATGCGTTTGCCGAGCATTTTGCCAAATGGAATTCTTGAGGTGGAGTAACTCTGCCAGATCACGGTCGAACCAGGGGCTGAACCTGTTTTTAATGATAATTTTCTTTATGGGGGCGTGTTTGTTAACAATACCAATGAAAATATCAAAAAATAAGGTACAAGCGTTTGACAGAGGGGATCAAGCTGATTCTATACCAATTCTATATCATGAAGGAAGGCTTGCTCATTCAAGTTTTTTAGCAAGCGTCTATGACAAATCAGGACAGGTCGTTTCACTGAGCAGCCATTACGAACACAGGCTGTAAAACAGTGATCACTAAGGTCATTACAGAAAACCCCAGACTGATACCTATCAGGATTATTTGTGAGGATAACATCAAGGAGCGTAGCCTTTTCTGGGTGTTTGGAGTCTTACCTTGTGGGATTGGTAATAATCTGAGAAAGATTTAGGGTGTCCCATTGCTTTAGGACTTGGTCAGGTGGTTTAACCTCTTAAGGATCTGACCCTTTTTTTTCTATTTTCGCCTAAAATGACATACCCAAATCTAACTGCCTGTAGCTCAGGACCTGAAGGAAGGATATGCATATTCTTTATACCATTTGAAAGGAAACACTTTGAAGTTTGTGGAAATGTGAAATTAATGTAGGAGAATATAACACATTAGATCTGGTAAAAGATAAAACAAACATGCGTTTTCTTTTCTTTTTTTTTGTTCCATCATCTTTGAAATGCAAGAGAAAGGCCACAACATAATATTGCAGTTTAGGCGCAATTTAGATTTTGGCCACTAGCAGTGTGTGTACAAAGTTTCAGATTGATCCAGTCTGCCCAAATTGGTCAATTGATAAATTTCAAGTACATAACTATGGAGAACATACAGAAATGATATGGTAATACAAAATGTAAGATTACTTTCCCACGGGGGGCCAGTATGAAAAAATGTATGCACTCACTAACTGTAAGTCGCTCTGGATAAGAGCGTCTGCTAAATGACTAAAATGTAAATGTCACACTCCCATGAATGTCATACATGATGGATCATTAGCTTATACACTAACTTTCACACATCTAGATGGCCGGGCGGGGTGGGTGTGGAGCCAGAGACAGCAGGGGTTCAAACCGTAGAACCCAGTTCCTACATTTGAATATAAAAATTGATTTTATCAAACAAAACTATGCTACATTTTATCTCTGGGACCCTTAGGATGACAAATCAGAGCAAGATTACTGAATGTAAGTACATTATTTACCTTCAGAGGTGAATGTATCAAACAAGTTGCTTTGATACGTTTTTTGTTGTTGTGCACTCTCCTCAAACAATAGCATTGTATTTTTTCACTGTAATAGCTACTGTAAATTGGACAGCGCAGTTAGATTAACAATAATTTAAGCTTTCTGCCCATATAAGACATGTCTATGTCCTGGAAAGTTTGCTGTTACTTACAACAGTCATGCTAATCACATTAGCGCACGTTAGCTCAACCGTCCCGTATACGGAACACCGATCCCGTAGAGGTTCATGGTGGACGATAACATTATTACATTTTTTTACATTTTAGTCATTTAGCAGACGCTCTTATCCAGAGCGACTTACAGGAGCAATTAGGGTTAAGTGCCTTGCTCAAGGGCACATTTACGTCATTTAGCAGACGCTCTTATCCAGAGCGACTACAAATTGGTGCATTCACCCTATAGCCAGTGGGATAACCACTTTACAATTATACTTTTTTTTTTTTTTTTTTTTTTTGGGGGGGGGGTAGAAGGATTACTTTATCCTATCCCAGGTGTTCCTTAAAGAGGTGGGGTTTCAAATGTCTCCGGAAGGTGGTGAGTGACTCCGCTGTCCTGGCGTCGTGAGGGAGCTTGTTCCACCATTGGGGTGCCAGAGCAGCGAACAGTTTTGACTGGGCTGAGCGGGAACTATGCTTCCGCAGAGGAAGGGGAGCCAGCAGGCCAGAGGTGGATGAACGCAATGCCCTCGTTTGGGTGTAGGGACTGATCAGAGCCTGAAGGTACGGAGGTGCCGTTCCCCTCACTGCTCCATAGGCAAGCACCATGGTCTTGTAACGGATGCGAGCTTCAACTGGAAGCCAGTGGAGTGTGCGGAGGAGGGGGGTGACGTGAGAGAACTTGGGAAGGTTGAACACCAGACGGGCTGCGGCATTCTGGATGAGTTGTAGGGGTTTAATGGCACAGGCAGGGAGCCCAGCCAACAGCGAGTTGCAGTAATCCAGACGGGAGATGACAAGTGCCTGGATTAGGACCTGTGCCGCTTCCTGTGTAAGGCAGGGTCGTACTCTCCGAATGTTGTAGAGCATGAACCTGCAGGATCGGGTCACCGCCTTGATGTTAGCGGAGAACGACAGGGTGTTGTCCAGGGTCACGCCAAGGCTCTTCGCACTCTGGGAGGAGGACACAACGGAGTTGTCAACCGTGATGGCGAGATCATGGAACGGGCAGTCCTTCCCCGGGAGGAAGAGCAGCTCCGTCTTGCCAGGGTTCAGCTTGAGGTGGTGATCCGTCATCCATACTGATATGTCGGCCAGACATGCAGAGATGCGATTCGCCACCTGGTTATCAGAAGGGGGAAAGGAGAAGATTAGTTGTGTATCGTCAGCGTAGCAATGATAGGAGAGGCCATGTGAGGATATGACAGAGCCAAGTGACTTGGTGTATAGGGAGAAAAGGAGAGGGCCTAGAACTGAGCCCTGGGGACACCAGTGGTGAGAGCACGTGGTGCGGAGACAGCTTCTCGCCACGCCACTTGGTAGGAGCGACCGGTCAGGTAGGGACGCAATCCAGGAGTGAGCCGCGCCGGAGATGCCCAGCTCGGAGAGGGTGGAGAGGAGGATCTGATGGTTCACTGTATCAAAGGCAGCAGACAGGTCTAGAAGGACAAGAGCAGAGGAGAGAGAGTTAGCTTTAGCAGTGCGGAGAGCCTCCGTGACACAGAGAAGAGCAGTCTCAGTTGAATGACCAGTCCTGAAACCTGACTGGTTTGGATCAAGAAGGTCATTCTGAGAGAGATAGCAAGAGAGTTGGCTAAAGACGGCACGCTCAATAGTTTTGGAAAGAAAAGAAAGAAGGGATACTGGTCTGTAGTTGTTGACATCAGTGGGATCGAGTGTTGGTTTTTTGAGAAGGGGTGCAACTCTCGCAACAGTCAACAAAGAGCTATTTGAAAGTTAAATGCTTATAACCAGCAAATCAAATTGTTTGGGGACAGACTTGGAGGAGACAACCGAGCACTGAAGGTGTTCCTTGGTAAAGATTGCCACTCCACCACCTTTGGACATATGTCTTGCCCGAAAAAGGTTATAACCAGAAAGGTTAACATCAGTGTTCAAAACACTCTTTCTTAACCACGTCTCAGTAATGACCAACACATCTGGATTGGAGCTGTGAACCCACACTTTCAATTGATACATTTGAGGTAATAAGCTTCTAGTGTTAACGTGCAGAAAACCCAGGCTTTTACGAGAGCAGAAATCAGTGAAGCAGATATCAGAGCACAAGTCAGAATTGGGGCTAGCAACAGCAGATGGGCCAGGGTGTACATGCACATTTCCAGAATCCTTCAGCAGTAATACAATCAGGTCATGGCAGAGGACAGGGAGAGCTCTGCAGTATTTTCTATGACATTTGATTGTGCATGAGATGGCAACAAGATCATATTGTACAGCAATTTCATCAGGTAACATTAATACAAAGCCGGCGAGAGGTGGTTAGAATAGGATGGGAGGCCAACAGTCCGTGTAACCAATAGAGAGTCAGAGTCCCGAGTGTGGGAACAAACATACTCTGTCCCACGGTCGGGTAAACAAGCAAGTTCATAGTCAACAAAGCACACAGGAGTCATGAGGCAAATAGCATAAAGCACAAGAAAAAAATATAACGACTTGGGGCTAGCCATTGGAAGTTCAAAGTAGTGTAGTGTAGGTATACGACTTATAAATTATGTAGTACAATAGAGAAATCAAGCACAAAGGAGCCTACACAATTGCAAAGCACGTGAAATATATTCACGTGCGCCGCACACATAGCTTAGTTTCAGCGGAATATCATCTGCAGGCAGCAAGAGTGTGCAGCTCTCAACTGGTTTTGGCATGGAGCAGCTCACAGAAGTAGCCAGTAGAGTAGGAAAGACGTTTCAACTTATGATATCTACCAGTAAATGCTAACTAAGGCAACAATGGGTATGGAAACCAGGTATTGAAAACGTTTAGTCCGAAGTGTTGGTTAGTAGGATATATGTGATGTGCAATTGTCATCATGCACTGTTTGCATCAGGGGCGTAGACAGGGATGGGCCTGGGTGGACAGAGGCCCACCCACTGGGGAGCCAGGCCCTGACAGGCCCACCCAATCAGATGGATGTGGTTTAAGCATTGTGTTGGACTTTCACCATCACATTTATGTATTTGTTTTCTATATAAAAAAAGTGATTTTGAGAGTGAAAATCTGAAAAATCTATAGGAAAACTCATTTAAAAAACGTAGGAAAACATAGGATTTTTCCCACAGGGTGCCTTTCCTTTGCTGGGCCATTTGGGAACTTTTTGGCTAAATTTGAGTGTACCCACTTTTCAAATCAAATCAAATGTTATAACTTATTTGTCACATGCGCAGAATACAACAGGTGTAGACCTTACAGTGAAATGCTTACTTACAAGCCATTAACCAACAATGTAGTTTTAAGAAAAATAAGTGTGAAGTAAAAAATTGATAAGTAAAAAATAAAAGCAGTAAAATAACAGTAAAATAACAGTAGCGAGGCTACTGGTTACCGGTACAGAGTCAATGTGCGGGGGCATCGGTTAGTCGAGGTAATTTAGGTAAAATGAACATGTAGGTATAGTTAAAGTGACTATGCATAGATAATAAACAGAGAGTAGCAGCAGCGTAAAAGAGGGGGTGCAAATAGTCTCGGTAGCCATTTGATTAGCTGTTCAGAAGTCTTATGGCTTGGGGGTAGAAGCTGTTAAGAAGCCTTTTGGCCCTAGACTTGGCGCTCCGGTACCACTTGTCGTGCAGTAGCAGAGAGAACAATCAATGACTAGGGTGGCTGGAGTCTTTGACAATTTTTAGGGCCTTCCTCTGACACCGCCTGGTATAGAGGTCCTGGATGGCAGGAAGCTTGGCCCCAGTGATGTACTGGGCCATACGCACTACCCTCTGTAGTGCCTTGCGATCGTAGACCGAGCAGTTGCCATACCAGGCAGTGATGCAACCAGTCAGGATGCTCTCGATGGTGCAGCTGTATAACTTTTTGAGGATCTGAGGACCATTGCCAAATCTTTTTAGTCTCCTGAGGGGGAATAGGCTTTGTCGTGCCCTCTTCACGACTGTCTTAGTGTGTTTGGACCATGATAGTTTGTTGGTGATCATGGTTGTTTGATGAATAGGACTGTAAAGTTCCCAAATGTAAGAGGACTCCCTAGGTGTTTACATATTTGCAGAAATCCATTCAGGTGTATTTTGTGGCTTTTGGCAAATGCATTCTAATGATCTAAAATCGCGCTGTTGCAACTGCCTGTAAACACACAGTCCAGTTCAAAGTGAATGATGGCAGGCCCATGTGGCAAATGGCTTGTTTGTATAAAGGCCTACTGTTGCGCTGATTGGCTATAGTGCAACGGTCTGTGTAGATCGGTCCTGGAAAATACCTATGTTTTAATTCGGTTTTGTTTGCTGCAGTGTCTATTAATTGTCCAAACGCACAGCCGCTTTCCCACTCTATATTGCTATAGAATATTCACAAATGCCTTAATATAGGTAATTCCCAAACATTCTAAGAATTTATAAAAACGTGAAAAAGACCATATCTAAGTAGTCGCTTGTCAGAAAATGTTTTTAAAAAGTGTCATATTCTTCCTGGGGGTGTATATGAACAGATTTTAATAAGATTTAATGTTGCTAAAATGCTGTCAGTTCCACTTTAAATGCAACCATGTTTCACACACATAAGTTAACAACAGCAAGCGGCTGCAATAAAAAACACATTTCCACTCACCAAATGATGTTAATTTGAAAGTGAACTTCTTGTTGATAGTTATTCTTGAAAAGGGAGAAGCTAACAAATTAGCAACAACATCCTCTTTTATAACACCTGCTGCACCCGTTGCAAACTAGCCGACAACAAAAGCTAGCTAGCTAGACCGTAGGAAAACTACTGCTCGCTATTGTGCAGTGACCTGTTGTTCTTCATAAAGGCAGAAGTTTCCATGAGTTTTTGTAAAAACTGTCCCACCCAATAAGTTAAAATTTGATTGGTTGGTTCCACTGTCACTCCAAAATGTGTCCCTAATAAAGTTGAATGGCAGATGCCTTTATCTAGCGTCCGATGGCCTAGCCTATGGCTGACTTACAGTTGAAGTCGGACGTTTACATACACCTTAGCCAACTACATTTCAACTCAGTTTTTCACAATTCTTGACATTTAATCCTAGTAAAAATTCCCTGTCTTAGTTCAGTTAGGATCACCACTTTATTTTAAGAATGTGAAATGTCAGAATAATAGTAGAGAGAAAGATTTATTTCAGCTTTTATTTCTTTCATCACACTCCCAGTGGGTCAGAAGTTTACATACACTCAATTAGTATTTGGTAGCATTGGCTTTCAATTTTTTGACTTAGGTCAAACGTTTCGGGTAGCCTTCCACAAGCTTCCCACAATAAGTTGGGTGAATTTTGGCCCATTCCTCCTGACAGAGCTGGTGTACCTGAGTTCGGTTTGTAGGCCTCCTTGCTCACAGATGCTTTTTCAGTTCTGCCCACACATTTTCTATAGGATTGAGGTCAGGGCTTTGTGATGGCCACTCCAATACCTTGACTTTGTTGTCCTTAAGCCATTTTGCCACAACTTTGGAAGGATGCTTGGGGTAATTGTCCATTTGGAAAACCATTTGCGACCAAGCTTTAACTTCCAGACTGATGTCTTGAGATGTTGCTTCAATATATCCACATTATTTTCTTTCCTCATGATGCCATCTATTTTGTGAAGTGCACCAGTCCCTCCTGCAGCAAAGCACCCACACAGCATGATGCTGCCACCCCCGTGCTTCACGGTTGGGATGGTGTTATTCAGCTTGCAAGCAACCCCCCCCTAACACTGACTGAATTAAATATTACCACTACTTTTATAAAAAATATTTTAAGACAGGCTTAACACCTAACAAACACTTTGCCTTTAACTGAAATTTCCTCAACTTGTCATTGGCTCAACCATTGGCTCAATTTACCCCATGGCCATTGGCTCAACTTAACCCAAGGCAAACATTTTGACTATATTAGCCCACACAGTTACAAGGATGCACTTTGACGCTAGGTGTAGGACCTCATATTGAAGCTTATAAAGACCCCAATTGATGTATAGAACAGTCTTTAAATGATCTACTATGGTTTAGATACAAGCATCATGAAATCTCTGTCGTACACAATACATTAATTTGACTTCGTGAAAATCCATTTTTTGGACCTTACTTGCTTACCACTTTTTCTGTGTGGTTTCTTACTTCAGAGACTCCATGAAATAGTGACCTCTTCCTAAATATTTGGTCAAATTATTAATTTTGTGTATGGTTTCCTCGAAACAAGAGTGGCTCAACCTACCCCTTTGGCTCAACTTACCCACTCTCCCCTATGGTGTTGCCTGGTCTGTGAAGTGGGGAGTAGAATGAAATAAAATGTGTACATCAACATATTTGTCCAGACTGCATCCACACACTGGTATACAACGGTCGGGTCTAATCCTGGATGCTGATTGTTTAAAACCGCATTCCAGTCGGTGTCGATTCTACAAGTTACCACCAGCTAAAGCTATGAGGTTTAAATGCCTATTTACTCTGTTCCATCTCACTGCGCAATCCACTGTCTCATCAGCCCAGCCAGGCAATTTATAAACTTGATCTCCACTATAAAAAGCATCTAGACATTATCTCCCATTTCTTTTAGACTAGCATTTGATTTTCAACAGCAGAGATTTGTATAAACCTTGCTGTCTGTCTCTCTGACATTTGCAACATTGTTTCAATATTGAAATTCAATCTCCAGCTGTCCCATAGTAATGAATGTGTCGGGGAGTCGGGACAAGTCTGTGAAGCGCAAGTAGAATGAAAGAACATTCGTACATCGACATATTTGTCCAGACTGCATCCACACACTGATAGTAACTCCTTAGTCGGTACAAAGCGTCTCAGATTAGGAGTGCTGATCTAGGATCAGGTCCCCCCTGTCCACAATCATTGTATTCATTCTGATCTAGAAGGCAAAACTGATCCTAGATCAGCACTCCTAATCTGAGACACTTAATGAATACAGGCCCTGGTCAGTGGAATGTAGCCTAGACTGAGAATACGGGCAGGCCAACAAACCAGGGCCATAACCAGGGTTTGAGTTTTTGTGAGGTCTGGACATTTTTTGAAAGTTGAAGGTAATTTACTGCATTTCTATAAAATAAAATAAAACTTTAAATGCTATTTGGAGAATAGCAAAAACAAGCTAAATGAATCTACACCGTGGCTGCTGTAAGTTAATTCACCTCAGTCGATCTACAAACACATAGCCTATTAGCTATACAATTGTAATGATATACCCCTGAAAGGGGGGGAAATATGAGAAATGATTCACACTGACACGTAGCATCATCAGCGACGAAACGAAAACATATGACATTTTTAGAGCGGTATTGTTTGCGTTTTGATTACATTTGAATGTCGGCCTATAGGGAAGATAGGCCATGTGGAGATGTTCATATTGAAACACATCTTATTTTTTTAAAGTTCCTAACTTGTTTGATAACTTTAGTACAGGTTTTCTCAAGGGACCCCGGTCCCAAGTTTGGGAACCACTGCACTAACTTCTGTCTCTGCTTGCTTCCACTCTCTCTCTGTCTCCTCTGCTCCCTCCTGCAACCATTGCATCCTGCCTCAGCCTTACCACTAAGTGCCACAACACTGTCTGTCTCAGTAGCCTGCTCTCTGTAAAGCAAAATTATTATGAGAACTTAGTAGTGTATTTTCTGCTCCTGATGAGGTAGTCTCAGTTTAATGTTAGCTTTAGCTCCTTACTTCATCCTTCTAGTGGCTAAGTAATACTAGCCAGAGACCTTCAACGTTACTGCAATAGAAGTCTCGGCCGGCAGCTAGCCACCTAACTAACTGACATATCTATAAGCGACTATTTAACAGTTGTGCACTCATTCTCTGAGAGTCGGTTTTTGTTTGTTTGGGGGATGTGCGATTAGAACTCAGTCAGATCAAGAATCTGCATTCTGAGCTTTGATCAACGCTGGGAGCAATATTAGGATGTTGACCCGTAATTGGTTTTCTTTATTGTGTGTACAAAATATATATTTTTACTATTATTCTTTTTTTTTTTTTTTACAAAAAACTACCGACCTCGGTGTCCTCATGTGTAGCCTAGTTACGGTCATGCGGCGAACAACTAACCCTTGGGCTCTATTCAATCAGATCCGCTATTTTAGCTGACATCCACATAGCGGTTGTTTTGGTGGTGTCGGAGAGGGAACTGCATAGAGCTGTCAAATCCACAAGTGGCTCCTCCTTATACCTAAAGCGACATGCCTTTGGCTGCACAGAATTGCATTAAGAGAAATCCTATGCAGCATTGTTAGCAAGTTCGAACACTGGAATGTAAAATGTAATCTAGACCTTAATTAGGCTGATAGAAATCCTTATCATTTCATTGAATTATTTTCCAATTTGAGCGTCATTATTTCTATATAGCTTTCTCATTCTGAACTTCTAACGCGAGTAGGACAGTGGGGCTTCGTGACAATGATCAAGAGTAGCTGCTCACCAATTTGACAGCTCCGTTACACCTCCGACATCTCAGCTTGGTCTCATAGACGCAAAGGTTGTGTGTTCGAATTTTATCATGGACAACTTTAAACTTTTAGCTAATTAGCAACCTTGCAACTACTTACTACTTTGAAGCTACTTTGCAACTACTTAGCATGTTAGCTAACCCTTACCCTAACCCTAACCTTAACCCTTTAACCTATCTCCTAACCCTAACTTTAACCTTAACCCCTAACCCTTACCCATAGCCTAGCTAACATTAGCCACTTAGCTAACGTTAGCCACAACAAATTGGAATTCATAAAATATCATGTGTTTTGCAAATTCGTAACATATTGAATGAATTGCGATTCGTAACATATTGTATGAATTGCAATTCGTAACATATCATACGAATTGATATTCATAACATATCATTCGAAATGGATGATGGACATCCACAAATTAATACATAACATACTAATTGAATTTTCCCGGATTTACATTTACTATGTTACGTTTACATTTCTATCGCAGAATCTGTAATAGACCCCTTAATTAGCCAATGGTTATGTAGGGAGTTTGGTGTGGATTCTAACAGCCAGGATTCCAGCATCCTCTCTCCTCCCAACAGTCCCATTAGAGCTGAATAAAGATCATCCAAACTGCAAAATGGATCTTTAGGCTTTACACACCAGCCAGACGAATTGGGGCATATCAGTAAAACACACTATGTGATTGTTCCCTGTGGGAGTCATCGGCCTAAAACTCTTATTGGAGACAAACTAGGAATTGTTGTGTTTCCTAGAAAATGCACTCTGTTTTATTTAGTCCTAAAAAACTGAAAGAGCACTTTATGCTTGCAGGGTGTGCGTAAATGCACACATGCGTATGTACAGTGTGTTTGTGTGTGGTTGTGAATATGTGTGTGTGTGAGCGTACCATGCCACACTGTACAACAGAGAGCTGTCTGGGTACGACACGTGCAGATTCCTCGCACTGTTGGCGCTGAACATGTGAGGGAGGATCAATAATAACTCACACATCGAGCTGTTGCTTTTACCATCTTTCTTCACTGCTGTCCTCCTTTTACCGTCTTCCTTCACTGACATAGTCAATACTTTAAATTAGAATCTACCCTACATACAAGGTCTCACATACTGTCTTTCTTTTCAGTACACAGAAACATCAACACTAAAGGCCAAATCACAGCTTGTGTCTGGTCTGCACCACAAGAAGAGAGACTTTGCAGTATAACCCGCTGACAGTAAGGTCACATGATAAAAATAACAAATGTGTCTCCTACGGGCAAAGAGTGTCCTCTGTTGACTGTTGACATAAACACATTCCAAAGGAGGTTACTGTATCATACACTGAACAAAAATATGAACGCAGCATGCAACAATTTCAAAGATTTTACTGAGTTACAGTTCTTATAAGGAAATCAGTCAATTGAAATAAATTCATTAGGCCCTAATCTATGGATTTCACATGACTGGGAATACAGATATGCATATGTTGGTCACAGATACAGTTGAAGTCGGAAGTTTACATACACCTTAGCCAAATACATTTAGACTCAGTTTTTCACAATTCCTGACATTTAATCCTAATAAAAATTCGCTGTTTTAGGTCAGTTAGGATCACCACTTTATTTTAAGAATGTGAAATGTCAGAATAATAGTAGTGAGAGTGATTTATTTCAGCTTTTATTTCTCTCATCACATTCCCAGTGGGTCAGGAGTTTACATACACTCAATTAGTATTTGGTAGCATTGCCTTTAAATTGTTTAACTTGGGTCAAACGTTTCGGGTAGCCTTCCACAAGCTTCCCACAATAAGTTGGGTGATTTTTGGCCCATTCCTCCTGACAGAGCTGGAGTAACTGAGTCAGGTTTGTAGGCCTCCTTGCTCGCACACGCTTTTTCAGTTCTGCCCACACATTTTCTATAGGATTGAGGTCAGGGCTTTGTGTTGGCCACTCCAATACCTTGACTTTGTTGTACTTAAGCCATTTTGCCACAACTTTGGAAGTATGCTTGGGGTCATTGTCCATTTGGAAGACCATTTGCGACCAAGCTTTAACTCCCTGACTGATGTCTTGAGATGTTGCGTCAATATATCCACATCATTTTCCTTCCTCATGATGCCATCTATTTTGTGAAGTGCACCAGTCCCTCCTGCAGCAAAGCACCCCCACAGCATGATGCTGCCACCCCAGTGCTTAACGGTTGGGAAGGTGTTCTTCGGCTTGCAAGCCTGCCGCTTTTTCCTCCAAACATAACGATGGTCATTATGGCCAAACAGTTCTATTTTTGTTTCATCAGACCAGAGGACATTTCTCCAAAAAGTATGATCTTTGTCCCCATGTGCAGTTGCAAACCATAGTCTGGCTTTATTATGGCGGTTTTGGAGCAGTGGCTTCTTCCTTGCTGAGCGGCCTTTCAGGTTATGTCGATATAGAGCTTGTTTTACTGTGGATATACAGTGAGGGAAAAAAGTATTTGATCCTCTGCTGATTTTGTAAGTTTGCCCACTGACAAAGAAATGATCAGTCTATAATTTTAATGGTAGGTTTATTTAAACAGTGAGAGACAGAATAACAACAAATTAATCCAGAAAAACGCATGTCAAAAATGTTATAAATTGATTTGCATTTTAATGAGGGAAATAAGTATTTGACCCCCTCTCAATCAGAAAGATTTCTGGCTCCCAGGTGTCTTTTATACAGGTAACGAGCTGAGATTAGGAGCACACTCTTAAAGGGAGTGCTCCTAATCTCAGTTTGTTACCTGTATAAAAGACACCTGCCACAAAAGCAATCAATCAATCAGATTCCAAACTCTCCACCATGGCCAAGACCAAAGAGCTCTCCAAGGATGTCAGGGACAAGATTGTAGACCTACACAAGGCTGTAATGGGCTACAAGATCATCACCAAGCAGCTTGGTGAGAAGGTGACAACAGTTGGTGCGATTATTCGCAAATGGAAGAAACACATAAGAACTGTCAATCTTCCTCGGTCTGGGGCTCCATGCAAGGTCTCACCTCGTGGAGTTGCAATGATCATGAGCATGGTGAGGAATCAGCCCAGAACTACACGGGAGGATCTTGTCAATGATCTCAAGGCAGCTGGGACCATAGTCACCAAGAAAACAATTTGTAACACACTACGCCGTGACGGACTGAAATCCTGCAGCGCCCGCAAGGTCCCCCTGCTCAAGAAAGCACATATACAGGGCCGTCTGAAGTTTGCCATTGAACATCTGAATGATTCAGAGGAGAACTGGGTGAAAGTGTTGTGGTCAGATGACACCAAAATCGAGCTCTTTGGCATCAACTCAACTCGCCATGTTTGGAGGAGGAGGAATGCTGCCTATGACCCCAAGAACACCATCCCCACCGTCAAATATGGAGGTGGAAACATTATGCTTTGGGGGTGTTTTTCTGCTAAGGGGACAGGACAACTTCACCGCATCAAAGGGACGATGGACGGGGCCATGTACCGTCAAATCTTGGGTGAGAACCTCCTTCCCTCAGCCAGGGCATTGAAAATGGGTCATGGATGGGTATTCCAGCATGACAATGACCCAAAACACACGGCCAAGGCAACAAAGGAGTGGCTCAAGAAGAAGCACATTAAGGTCCTGGAGTGGCCTAGCCAGTCTCCAGACCTTAATCCCATAGAAAATCTGTGGAGGGAGCTGAAGGTTCGAGTTGCCAAACGTCAGCCTCGAAACCTTAATGACTAGGAGCAGATCTGCAAAGAGGAGTGGGACAAAATCCCTCCTGAGATGTGTGCAAACCTGGTGGCGAAACGTCTGACCTCTGTGATTGCCAACAAGGGTTTTGCCACCAAGTATTAAGTCATGTTTTGCAGAGGGGTCAAATAATTATTTCCCTCATTAAAATGCAAATCAATTTATAACATTTTTGACATGCGTGTTTCTGGATTTTTTTGTTGTTATTCTGTCTCTCACTGTTCAAATAAACCTACCATTAAAATTATAGACTGATCATGTCTTTGTCAGTGGGCAAACGTACAAAATCAGCAGGGGATCAAATACTTTTTTCCCTCACTGTATAACATTTTTGACATGCGTTTTTCTGGATTTCTTTGTTGTCATTCTGTCTCTCACTGTTCAAATAAACCTACCATTAAAATTATAGACTGATCATGTCTTTGTCAGTGGGCAAACATACAAAATCAGCAGGGGATCAAATACTTTTTTCCCTCACTGTAGATACTTTTGTACCCGTTTCCGCCAGCATCTTCACAAGGTCCTTTGCAGTTGTTCATCTCTAGGAGACAGTCTCCTTCCTGAGCGGTATGAAGGCTGCGTGGTCCCATGGTGTTTATACTTGCGTACTATTGTTTGTACAGATGAATGTGGTACCTTCAGGCGTTTGGAAATTGCTCCCAAGGATGAACCAGACTTGTGGAGGTCTACCATTTTTTTTCTGAGGTCTTGGCTGATTTCTTTTGATTTTCCCATGATGTCAAGCAAAGAGGCACTGAATTTGAAGGTAGGCCTTGAAATACATCCACACGTACACCTCCAATTGACTCAAATGATGTCAATTAGCCTATCAGAAGCTTCTAAAGCCATGACATCGTTTTCTGGAATTTTCCAAGCTGTTTAAAGGCACAGTCAATTTAGTGTATGTCAACTTCTGACCCACTGGAATTGTGATACAGTGAATTATAAGTGAAATAATATGTCTGTAAACAATTGTTGGAAAAATTACTTGTGTCATGCACAAAGTAGATGTCCTAACCGACTTGCCAAAACTATAGTTTGTTAACAAGAAATGTGTGGAGTGGTTGAAAAACGAGTTTTAATGACTCCAACCTAAGTGTATGTAAACCTCCGACTTCAACTGTACCTTAAAAAATTGCGCGACACATCGCCTTCACATAGAGTTGATCAGGCTGTTGATTGTGGCCTGTGGAGCGTTGTCGGACTCCTCTTCAATGGCTGTGCGAAGTTGCTGGATATTGGCGGGAACTGGAACACGCTGTAGTACACGTTGATCCAGAGCATCCCAAACATTTGTGTACAGATCCTTACGACATGGGGCTGTGCATTATCGTGCTGAAACATGAGGTGATGGCGGCGGATGAATGGTACTACAATGGGCCTCAGGATCTATCACGGAATCTCTGTGCATTCAAATTGCTATCGATAAAATGCAATTGTGTTTGTTGTCCATAGCTTATGCCTGCCCATACCATAACCCCTCCACCACCATGGGTCACTCTGTTCACAACGTTGACATCAGCAAACCGCTCGCCCACATCATGCCATACACGCTGTCTGCCATCTGCCCGGTACAGTTGAAACCGAGATTCATCCATGAAGAGCATACTGGGGCCGTGCCAGTGGCCATCAAAGGTGAGCATTTGCCCACTGCAGTCAGGTCAAGACCCTGGCGAGGACGACGAGCATGCAGATGAGCTTCCCTGAGACAGTTTCTGACAATGTGCAGATATTCTACGGTTGAGCAAACCCACAGTTTAATCAGCTGTTTGGGTGGCTGGTCTCAGACGATGTTGCAGGTGAAGAAGCCGGATGTGGGCTGGCGTGGTTACACGTGGCCTGTGGTTTTGAGGACGGTTGGACGTACTGCCAAATTCTCTAATACGACGTTGGAGGTGGCTTATGGTAGAGAAATTAACATTCAATTATCTGGCAACAGCTCTGGTGGACATTCCTGCAGTCATCATGCCAATTGCACACTCCCTCAAAACTTTTGTGTGACAAAACTGCACATTTTAGAGTGGCCTATTATTGTCCCCAGCACAAGGTAAACCTGTGTCACATTCGTTTAAAGAAGGGTCGGACCAAGGCGCAGCGTGATATGCGTACATGTTTATTTAACGATAAACACTCGACAAAACAACAAAGGTAACGAAACGTGAAGTCCAAAGGTACAACACAACAAACCTTACACGGAACAAGAACCCACAACTAGACAGTGCCAAAAGGCTGCCTAAGTATGATTCCCAATCAGAGACAACGACCGACAGCTGCCTCTGATTGGGAACCACACCGGCCAACAAATCTAGAATATTCACACCCTGACCAAACTAGCTAGAGTTCAGCGTGACAGTACCCCCCAAAGGTGCGGACTCCGGCCGCACAAACCTGACTGAATAGGGGAGGGTCTTCGTGGGCTTCCAGCCTCGGTGGCGGCTCCATCTCCGGAGTGGAGCTGCTGACCGGAGCTGGACTGGGCACCGGTGGAGCAGACCGCTCTGGCTCCGGAGTGGAGCAACCGACCGGATCTGGATCAGGCACCGGTGGAGCAGACTGCTCTGGCTCCAGAGTAGAGCCGCTGACCGGAGCTGGATCAGGCACCGGTGGAGCGGACTGCTCTGGCTCCAGAGTGGAGCCGCTGACCGGTGCTGGACCAGGCACCGGTGGAATGGGCACGGGCCGTGCCGGACTGGCGACGCGCACCACTGGCTTGGTGCGAGGAGCAGGAACAGGCCGGGCCGGACTGTCAGAGACAACGAGCGACAGCTGCCTCTGATTGGGAACCACACCGGCCAACATAGAAATACAAATCTAGAATATTCACACCCTGACCAAACTAGCTAGAGTTCTGTAGGCCAGGGCGTGACAACCTGTGTAATGATCATGTTGTTTAATCAGCTTCTTGATATGCCACACCGGTCAGGTGGATGGATTGTCTTGGCAAAGGAGAAATGCTCACTAACAGGGATGTAAACACATTTGTGCACAACATTTGGGAGAAATAAGCTTTTTGTGTGAATGGAACATTTCTGGGATCTTTTATTTCAGCTCATGAAACATGGGACCAACACTTTACATGTTGCGTTTATATTTTTGTTCAGTATATTTTAGTCTTCACAGACAGGTGACAGTCCAGGTGACAGTCCGGGTGTGTCTTGATCTCTCTCATTATGTATTCATAGGAGCACCTTCTGTTGTTATTGTTTGGCGTCTTTGAAGTGAGTTCTCTAACTTAATTTTCCACATCAATACACTCTGATGAGTTCACAGGCTTGTAACAGTAAATTACTGTGCACGGCTGTAAGGGAGATGGACGTCAGATACCCTTCTATGATACAGTAACCTCCTTTGGTATGTGTTTATGTCAACAGTCAACAGAGGACTCTTTGCCAATAGGAGACACAATTGTTATTTTGATCATGTGACCTTACTGTCAGAGGGTTATTCTGCAAAGTCTCTCTTCTTGTGGTACAGACCAGACACAAGCTACTGTCGCTGTGACTTTGCCTTTAGTATTGATGTTTCTGTGCACTCAACAGAAAGACGGTGTGTGAGACCTTGTATGTAAGTTAGATTCTAACGTATTGACTATGTCAGTGAAGGAAGATGGTAAATGTGGTTTATTTGGCTTGGGGCCTTATGACACTGACAGAGTTGGTCTGTGCTAAATGCATAACACTGGCCCATTGTCAGACTGTTTCAGTGTAAATGCCCAGAGAACTGGAGCATGTGAAAGAAGAATCCATCCACCTGACCAGTGTGGCATATCAAGAAGCTGATTAAACAACATGATCATTACACAGGTTTACCTTGTGCTGGGGACAATAAAAGGCCACTCTAAAATGTGCAGTTTTGTCACACAACACAATGCCACAGAACGCTGGCTGTGTCTAGAGTTGTCTAAAGGTTTCTATAAGGGTTTCCTTGGTGGTGGTCACGATGTTTGTTACATCTTAACATAAAGTTGTTTTTGTTGCAAAAGGTATAGCTTGGCGGCATCTCCTTTGCCTCCATATTACTTACCATCCTTAATGACTCACCTTGTCCTATCTTTCTGTGTTGTCCTTTATAACTCCCTCTCTCCTATCCCCTTAAACACTCTGTCCTATCTTTCTTCACTGCATAGATCAAGGTTGGTGGGTAGCTACAGCACAAGCAGCAGTACTTACTGTATTGTCTAAGGACGTGTGGCGCTGAAATGATTCGCCAAAATGAATTCCAAGAAGAAACCAATTGCCCTCTTTGTGTCCAAATGTAAAATCATAATTTAACACTTACTTATTCATGGAACATTCACTATTGTGTTTTTGTTCAGGGAAATATAGTTTTATCTTCCGTTCAAACGGGCCCATTAGTATGGAACAAAAGTGTTACATTTCAAGGCAATGTCTGTCTGTTTCTCTCTCTCTCTGTCTGAGTTTCTCTAAATTGAACACTGAATGTTCTACCGTGTTCTGCAGACCCACATGGAAAGAACAGGTATGTAGACATTTGCCAGAAATCTGCAACAATGGGGAATAATGAAGATGATGACGTTGACGATGGTGGTCGTCATCATCATACCAACATCATCACCCTTACTTGAGCTACAAGCGATCACAGTCTCACGTCAGAATAAGACGTTCATTAGATGAAACGGGCCAAGGCGCAGCATGATAAGCGTACATGATTTATTAGATGTACAACACACGAACAAAAACAACAAACGATACGTGAAGTCCACAGGTTCACCAACACAAACCTACACAGAACAAGATACCACACCACACAAATGCCAAACGACTACCTAAGTATGGTTCCCAATCAGAGACAACAAGCAACAGCTGATTCACGTTGCCTCTGATTGAGAACCACCCCGGCCAACATAGAAACACAAAACATAGAAACTAACACCCTGGCTCAACATTAAAGAGTCCCCAGAGCCAGGGCGTGACAGTACCCCCCCCCCACCCCCCAAAGGCGCGGACTGCGACCGCGCCAACCAAACACCACAGGAGGGACCGGGTGGGCATTCCACCTCAGCGGCGGATCCGGCTCCGGGCGTGACCCACACCCTCTAACAACCCCCCCGTAGTGCCCCTGGTCTGTTCTGGCCCCGCTGGCTGGAGCTGGACTGGACATCGGTGGAGCGGATTGCTTAGGCTCCGGTGTGGAGCAGCTGACCGGTACCTGACCAGGCACCTGTGAAACGGGCACGGGCTGTGCCGGACTGACGACACGCACCACAGGCTTGGTGCGGGAAGCAGGGACGGGCCGGACCGGGCTGACGACGTGCACCATTGGCTTGGTGCGGGGAGCAGGGACGGGCCGAACCGGGCTGACGAAGCGCACCACTGGCTTGGTGCGGGGAGCAGGAACAGGCCGGACCGGGCTGACGACGCGCACCACAGGCTTGGTGCGGGGAGCAGGAACAGGCCGGGCCGGGCTGGCGACGCGCACCATAGGCTTGGTGCGGGGAGCAGGAACAGGCCGGGCTGGGCTGGCGACGCGCACCATAGGCTTGGTGTGGGGAGCAGGAACAGGCCGGGCCGGGCTGGCGACGCGCACCATTGACTTGGTGCGGGGAGCAGGAACAGGCCGGACCGGACTGGCGAAGCGCACCATTGGCTTGGTGCGAGGGGCAGGAACAGGCCGGGCTGGGCTGGCGACGTGCATCACAGGCTTGGTGCGAGGGACAGGAACAGGCTACAAACTCGCCCCCTTATCTGCCTCCAGCAGCCCGTCGTCCACGGTGTGAGCCCCCCCCTAAAAATGTATTGGGCTTGTCTCTCCCCCGTGGATATGGCCTCTATGGCTCTCGCCAGACTCTCCATCCTCTGCTCCCAAGTCCAACCTCTCTCCTCTTCACGCTGCTTGACCCAGCCGAGGTGGTATCTTCTTTCACGATCGTCATTAGATGAAACGGGCCAAGGCGCAGCGTGATAAGCGTACATGATTTATTAGATGTACAACACACGAACAAAAACAACAAACGATACATGAAGTCCACAGGTTCACCAACACAAACCTACACGGAACAAGATACCACACCACACAAATGCCAAACGACTACCTAAGTATGGTTCCCAATCAGAGACAACAAGCAACAGCTGATTCACGTTGCCTCTGATTGAGAACCACCCCGGCCAACATAGAAACACAAAAATAGAAACTAACACCCTGGCTCAACATTAAAGAGTCCCCAGAGCCAGGGCATGACAGTCAAATTTCGAAGTTGATCCAAACATCAAATTTCTAAGTGTTTAAGGTTCAGTTTAGGCTTTAACTCCGAAATGTCTAAAGTTAGGGTTAAGTTTAGGCATTAAATCCGAATTCTTAACGTTAGGCATTAACCCCGAATGGTTAAGGTAAGAGTGAGTTAAGGTTTGGGATAGGCTTAAAACAAAAATATCAAAAACAACTTTCTATCGCTGGATTCAAATATGCAACCTTTGGAATCATTCCCGTCCACAACGCCCTAGCAAAACCGAAACCTGCTTGAAGGTAACATCGCTCACTGTTGACCCCTAGTGGCCGGTTTCCACGCCATCTCCCGACGTCCTCAGACATGGACGGACGTCGAATACTGACTTGTATCACGGGTGACCTGCCTGTACTTGAGACAGCGATCAGCTTGTATGTCAGACTGACACAGTGGCAGTTGAAAGGGGCTAGCTAGGCAGCATTTTCAATGGAGGAACAGAGACACATCACACATTCTGTGGAGCCGATAGTGTGGTCTTATCTGTGCCAGAGAGGGCAGGGGTAAGACACAGTGTTCCACCATGTTTGGGCCTGTTTGAACACCTGTGCGTCGGTGTACATAACGTACAGTTATGGCTAAGATATGACCCAGTGTGCACGCATTAAAGACCTCGGAGAATGTCAAAGGGTTTCCGTGTATGATTGTTCTAGTAGCACTGTAACTGCAAGTGCATAAGTGAACGTTTTTCAGTGTCAACTTGTTCGTCGTGCTTTGTGTACGTAACTGCTCGCGTGTGTATGATCATGCAAGCATTTCACTGTCACCTTATGTACATGCTGTAAACTGTGTGCGTGACGAATACGTTTGATTTGATCTAGCTGTGTCTAGTTATTATGTGTGCATACCTCTTGATTGTGTGGTGGTATACCATAGATATCAATTGATATCTAAGGGGGGGATGCGTTGGCCTGCCTGCGTACATGAGTATGGGGGGATGGAAAAGCTTAGCCTGCTTATCTCAGTGACCCAGCACTCAGTCACAGAGTGAAATGTGCTCTCCTCTCTCTCTCACTATCTCTTATAATAACCTTCCCACAGTGTTCAACATCTCCCACCTGCAGCTCAGCTCAGCACACACACACACACACACACACACACACACACACACACACACACACACACACACACACACACAGTGTCACATGCATTTCTAAACTCTATACAAATAACGGATTGATTGATTCTCAGTCAAAGCCTTCTACACTGAGTATACCAAACATTAGGAACACCTTCCTAATATTGAGTTGAAAAACTGTTCTTCACACAAACCGGTGTGCCTGGCATACCCCGTTCAAAGGCACTTAAATATTTTGTCTTGCCCATTCCCCCGCTGAATGGCACACATACACAATCCATGTCTCAATTGTCTCAAGGCTTAAAAATCTCCTCACCTTTCTCTACACTGATTGAAGTGGATTTAACAAGTGACATCAATAAGGAGTCATTGGTTTCACCTGGATTCACCTGGTCAGTCTGTCATGGAAAGAGTTTCTAATGTTTTGTACACTCAGTGTATATCATTCATACACAATACTGATCCATGAATAAGTGACAACCATATAGATGTTTTGCACTTTGTAAATCAAATACATTGTGTGTGTCCATACAGTATGTTGACGACATAACACACAATGAATACGTTGTTTGCAGTTACATAACATCCATCACAATAAAGCTCAAAGCGAGGTGAATCGGAGGGGAACTGGAAGCCTTGAACTCCCACTCAACTCATCCACCTCAATGTGTACCAAAACAGGTTATTATATGATAATGGACCTGCAAATACTTACAGTAATGTCCATTGGGATGAGGAATGTGTATGTTCGTATCCTGCACTTTTAAATACTAACATTACCCACCCCTATGGTAATGGATAACATTACCCACCCCTATGGTAATGGTTAACACTACCCACCCCTATGGGCTTCCGAGTGGCGCAGCGGTCTAAGGCACTGCATCTCAGTGCTTGAGGCGTCACTACAGACCCCCTGGTTCGATTCCAGGCTGTATCACAACCGGCCGTGATTGGGTGTCCCATAGGGCCCAGTGTCGTCCGGGTTTGGCCAGTGTAGGCCGTCATTGTAAATAAGAATTTGTTCTTAACTGACTTGCCTAGTAAAAAAATAAAATAAATGGCTAGCACTACCCACCCCTATGGTAATGGTTAACATTACCCACCCCTATGGTAATGGTTAACATTACCCACCCCTATGGTAATGGCTGTGATTGCTACATTATTCGTATTATATTTCTATGGAGGGGATATTCTATAGAAATATGGTATGAGCCACAACCTCTTGTGTGTATGGTTATTCTCCTCTGTGATTGGCTACGCTGAAAGATTGACCCTTCAGTCGACTCAATGTACGAGGCATCCTCGCTGCTTTTCAGAATTGCAGAAATACCAGATTTGGATGTGCAATGTTTTTATTGGAATCTGTTATGTCATATCATGAAACATCTACGTGAGCAAATTATGCCGTTCCTATACAGTTAATTGCTGCATATATAGTGCCTTCAGAAAGTATTCATTCCCCTTGAGGTATTCCACATTTTGTTGTGTTACAGCCTGAGTTCAAAATTGATTAGATTGATTTTTTTTCTCTCACCTATCTACACACAATACCCCAAAATGACAAATTGAAAACATATTTTTAGGAATTTTAGAATTTCTAACAAACTGAAATCGTCACGTCTCCTCCCGTTGCTCCCCTCCGGCGCTCTGATTCGCCAGTCTACTGAGCCACCGGTGTGAGCGTACCACCTCTGCAACACCGGAATGGAAACCCAACGCACCCTAATCACCTCCAGCGCACCTGCACCTCATCATCTCATCACCACCCCTGTTTAGCCCTGGACTGTTCTGGATGATGTTGTGTGTGATTGTTAAGCTTCGTGTAGTTTACTTTATGTTTGTTATTTCTCATTGTTAAGTAAACCTTGACATTGTTAATTCCTGCGTCTGCGTCCTGCCTCTTCGTATACTCAGTACGCATACAGAAATATCTCATTTACATAAGTATTCACAACCTTTTGCTAAGACACTCCAAATTGAGCTCGGGTGCATCCAGTTTCCTTTGATCATCCTTGAGATGTCACTACAACTTGATTGGAGTTCCCCTGTGGCCAATTCAATTGTTTAGACATGATTTAAAAAGAAACACACCTGTCTATATAAGGTCCCACAGTTGACAGTGCATGTCAGAGCAGAAACTATACCATGAAGTCCAACGAACTGTCCATAGATCTTCGAGATAGAATTGTAATGAGGCATATATCTGGGGAAGGGTATGAAACAATTGGTAGAGTGTTGAACGTTTCTAAGAGCACTGGTCTCCATCATTGGGAAATTGAAAAAATATGGAACTACATAGACTCTGCCTAGAGCTGGCCGTCCGACCAAACTGAGCAACCGGGCAAGAAGGACCTTGGTCAGGGAGGTGACCAAGAACCCAATGACCACTCTGACAGAACTATATAGTTCCATGGCTGAGATGGGAGAACCTGCCAGAAGGACAATAATCTCTACAGCACTTCATCAATCTGGGCTTTACAGGAGAGTGGCCACTCCTGAGAAAAAGCCACTTGACAGCATGCCTGCGTTTGCAAAAAGGCTTGTGAAAGACTGAAAGCATAAGCATACAAAGTATTGACTCAGGGGTGTGAATAGTTATGTAAATTAGATATTTATGTATTTCATTTTCAATAAATTTGCCAGAAATTTTGAAAAACATGTTTTCACTCTGTCATTATGCGGTATTGTCTGTAGATTGGTGAGAGATAAAAAATATTTAATCCATTTTGAATTCAGGCTGTAACACAACAAAATGTGGAATAAGTCAAGGGGTACAAATACTTTCTGAAGGCACTGTAACTGCCCCCACTTGATATCTGTAATCTGACACATCTCTGTTGGTTTCTGTAGGGAAAAGGGCACATTCTTCTCATACATTCCTGTTCTCTGACCATGAGTAAATGCATTAGTGTGCCTGTGTGTTTGTGTTAAAATAATGACAGAGAAAGGAGGAGAGAGAGAAACAGAAACAAAGAGTACACGTCCTTGACATAGTCCAAGGCCCCTTGGAGAGCCTCTCGTTGACCACTCTTTCGTTGACTGCACGTTCGCTGTGACCGCTGATGTCGTCACTACTGTTCTCGCCGCTGTTCCGTTGAAGGGATTGTTTCAGTGGACTTTCTGAGAGAAATAGCTTTTTTTACCTTAAATGTTCTGTATCCCAATGATTGTGGTATAGTGCAGCCAGTCACAAGTTTGGACACAATCCAAACCGTCTACAAACCATACAACCTAGATCAGTGTTTCCCAACTCCATTCCTCATTTACCCCCAACAGTACTCATTTTTATTCTAACCCTGGACAAGCACACCTATTCAACTTGTCAACTAATCATCAAGCCCTAAATGAGTTGAATGAGGTATGTTTGTCCCGGGCTGCAACAAAAATGTGTGCTGTTGGGGGTACTTGAGGACTGGAGTTGAGTAACACTGGTCTAGATGGTCGCCACCAGCCCTAACCGACAGCTCATGTCGAAAATGTTGTCCTTTGTAGCATGGCAATTTAGTGATAACGTTTTGGCCAAGTCTGGAGCTTAATCCATACTGTGTAACTCCATACTGTGTAACTGCTAGATGAAAAGGAATATGGTACTCCTAAGGTTTTACAGTTTGGTGAAGGAGCATTTGCTCAGCACTAATGGAACTAAAACACTCAAAGATAATTCTGAAATATTCCAGTAAACTATTGCTCCTGTATGGCTGAGAGAAACCTACAACGTTTTTGACACAAACGCTTTCTCAGTCAGCAGTGAAAATACACACTTTAGATAATGGAATAACAAAATGCCACCACTTCCGATAAATGATTCTGAAACAACCGGACATTGGGCTACAAATTTAGGTTTTAAGGCTCCTGCATCCTCCAAACATATTTTCTACCCATTTATCTCCCACAGCCCCTCTCTATACTGCGTTAGTAATAGAGCTCAATTGTTGCCTCTTGGCAATTACACATATTGAAGCAGCATGACCCAATCATAGACACAGCAAGGGTTTCAAGGAATCATCCTCTTATTCATTCCCAGAAGGATAGACATGCAGTGTCTGTCACATTTGTTTTCGTTAAGTGAGGAGATTAGGGCACTGAGGTACTTAGAGACCTACATTTTGAGTGCGCCCCACTGTTTCTGCATTTTTTATTGCATTAGACTAACTCAATTTCCCGACTGTGTCGTGCCGGCCTTCTAAAGTGTCTTAATTCTCTCTATTCTCTGCCTGAACGCTAATTTGTGAAATGTCCCTGTTGATCAAAATGACTGTTAGTGTTGCACGCACTTAAACTGTTCAATTGGCAAATAACAGTGAGTCACTTGTTGGCTCTATAGATTGTCTCGTTGTGATTCAGCCGTTTGGCATATAGTCATGTACATAAGACATCTCTATGGACTACATAGATTACAATGTGTAAACTTTACAATGGGTAAACCCTCAGAATGCCACATTAAAATTACTGCTGCAAAATTGTGGCATGTGTGCAAGTGCATGCGTGATCAGTAGCGTATTATGCAGGTTGACACGCTACACGTGTCTAAGATCCATTCTGAGTGAGTGTGTGTGTTTTCTCAAGGTGTTTAGGTGTTGGAGACGGATACACACCATCACTGGCACTGGTAGTAGCATGAATGAATCAGAGTGTGTGATGATGGGACGTGCGTGTGCGTACACGTGCATGTGTGTATGTATATTTAGCGGGCGCTAGTCATGGATGGATTGGCACTCCCTCCACAAGGGAGAAGGAGCGTGGGACACTGTGGGTTGGTGATCGAGTTCAAGCTGGAAGCCTTGTGGCCAAGTTAATAGCTGCCTTTAATCTCTGTCCATACGTTCTCGGTGCTCCAAAGACAGAGTGTGAAAAAGAGAAAACAAGCCACTAACAGTTAATAATGAGCCTAAAATACCCCCACATCAGGCAGAGGGACAGCCATGTGTGTTTCCAATGAAATAGCATATGGATCCAGGATGGTGATGCTTCACCCGTGCTCTGCAGAAACAAATGTATTGAAATGTTATTAAAGCTTTCGAATAGACTGCTACTGTGACGTGACTATAATGATAATTTCCCTGCCTAGTCATTTTCTCTGTCCTACTGAAATTGTTAATAACTGCTGCTAATCCCTTAGGGTATTTGAGTCCTTCAATAGTAATAGTAGCAGTCTTACTAGTGTAATTCTGGCTGTAAAATTAAGCAATTTGATGTACCCCTTGTTAAGGGAGTTCTATAGGGAGCATGATGGTAGCATTTTCTAGTGAAGAGTTTAAATATATATTACAAGGCCTAACATCGTGACCCATTTCCCAAAGGCAGACAGACACGCACACATAAGCAAGACATGCAATCACGCAAGTATACATGCTTTCACGTACGCAGGCGCACACACACACACACACACCATGTCATCATTCCTGGTGTCACACTGTGTGTGTTCTCTGTGTTAAATCCTCCATCTGCTCAGCTGATACTAAAGGACGTCAATCTGTGAGTCTGTCTGGTATGGGCTATTGTATATTTAGACACAAGTATGAAATGCCAAGACAAAACGTGTCTATTTTGGACTTGTGTTTCCCTGCATACGATGTCTCATAGAAGATTCAAATCTGAAGAATACCCCTTAAGACCTCAAATCTCCTTCCACCTCCCAATAAGGAAATTTGCTCCACGTGTGAGTCACAATTCCTCGAAATAAAATGAAAAAATGCCCAATATTTTTACCATTCATGCGTCTTTCTTCATGCCTCGGGGCTGGGTGATTCAGATTTCGTGATGGTCTAATCTACCCACAGTTCCACCCAAGCTGCATAACAATCACATCTAATGTGTGTATGTGTCAATGAGTGAAGTTAATGTCTGTATGCCTTCGCATTGTATGGATTGATTGTAATGTTGTTTTCCTTATTGCGCTAAGCTTGTTGTATTATTTATGCCACCAGTCTATGGAAACCTCCACCCAGCCCACTGCTCTGACTGATGTAATTAGCTATAGACATGAATGACTCGTGTTGTGTTGACCCACCAACCTCTTGGATATCAATGTGTACTGCTTATATACATATTCTAATACCGTATATTCTGACCCAATGACCTATAATTGGTTGTTGTAGGTGTTGGAAAGGTAGGATGCACCAAGGCAAAAATAATCACATTAAAAAACGATGTTACTGCAAACGGCCAAACATGCTCTGTCACATCTTTCCTTGTAAAACCTTCAATTCAACTGCCTTGTTGTAGGTCGGTCCTTGTGTTGTGGTCACTCAGATAATCTGGTTGTGTTCTGATAAACAATGTCTGTTGTGTTACTGTAACTCTATGTGATTGTGTTGTGATGGCTCAGTGTCAGTGTCCAAGAGATGTATTATATTAGTGACCCACTGAGCAAACAGTTGTGTCACAGCCCTCTCAGCTACTGTAACCCAATTAAGGGGAGGCTGTTGGAGGATGAATGGACACCGAGTGTGTGTGTGTGTGTTTGTGTCTGTTTGTGTCTGTGTTTGTGTCTCTCTCTGTGTGTGTGTCTCTGTGTGTGTACAGAGTGTATGTGTGTGTGTGTGTGTGTGTGTAACTGAAAATGTTCCACAACAGATGCATAAGCCCTGCCAGTCCATGACCGGTAATGAAACAAGCCTCTCACAGTAGCTGTGTACATAGACTGGGTTGACTGCCCTCCTCACCCCACCCTTCACATCACAAATCACATCTACACCGATTAAAGATGCACAGAGTGGCACGTCATCCACCGTAGAGGAAGTTTCCTCTCCTTTTAGACTGCCTCCACATGCCTGCTGCTACTGTCAAGCTGACAAACAGCCAAGAGCTGATATTAGGATATATACGTCATTATACTGTAATGTGCACAATAGAAGATCCATCTCAGACTTTCTTTGTGTATCGCTATTATACACCCCCATCGCAATCTTCCTCCCTGTCTCTCTTTTCCCAATGTGTGAATCATCATAACTCTCTCTTCGAATTGAATAATATTTCCAGGAAACCGAGGTGAGTGAGAAATATGTTAAATTAGTATGAAATAATGTAATACTGTAGTGTGAAAAGTATATCTCTGTCTGATAGCGTGGGATGTAATCGGCAGTTAATGGGCAATCGTTCAGTGTCGTAGGCCATGTAGCTAGGTAGGTAGGTAGGTAGGTAAAGAGACAGGAGGCCAGGTAGGTAGGTAGGTAGGTAGGTAAAGAGTACAGTAGGCCATGTAGGTAGGTAGGTAGGTAGGTGGTGGGTGGTGGTGGTAGGTGGGTGGTGGTAAAGAGAATAGTAGGGGTAGGTAGGGTAGGGTAGGTAGGTAGGTAGGTAGGTAGGTAAAGAGAATAGTAGGCCATGTAGGTAGGTAGGTAAAGAGAACAGTAGGCCAGGTAGGTAGGTAGGTAGGTAGGAAGGTAGGTAGGCAGGTAGGTAAAGAGAATAGTAGGCCATGTAGGTAGGTAGGTAGGTAGGTAGGTAGGTAGGTAGGTAGGTAGGTAGGTAGGTAGGTAGGTAGGTAAAGAGAATAGTAGGCCATGTAGGTAGGTAGGTAGGTAGGTCAAGAGAATAGTAGGCCATGTAGGTAGGTAGGTGGTAGGTAGGTAGGTAGGTAGGTAGGTAGGTAGGTAGGTAGGTAAAGAGGATAGTAGGCCATGTAGGTAGGTAGGTAGGTAGGTAGGTACAGTGGGGAAAAAAAGTATTTAGTCAGCTACCAATTGTGCAAGTTCTCCCACTTAAAAAGATGAGAGAGGCCTGTAATTTTCATCATAGGTACACGTCAACTATGACAGACAAAATGAGAAAATAAAATCCAGAAAATCACATTGTAGGATTTTTTTATGAATTTATTTGGAAATTATGGTGGAAAATAAGTATTTGGTCAATAACAAAAGTTTCTCAATACTTTGTTATATACCCTTTGTTGGCAATGACACAGGTCAAACGTTTTCTGTAAGTCTTCACAAGGTTTTCACACACTGTTGCTGGTATTTTGGCCCATTCCTCCATGCAGATCTCCTCTAGAGCAGTGATGTTTTGGGGCTGTCGCTGGGCAACACAGACTTTCAACTCCCCTCCAAAGATTTTCTATGGGGTTGAGATCTGGAGACTGGCTAGGCCACTCCAGGACCTTGAAATGCGTCTTACGAAGCCACTCCCTCGTTGCCCGGGCGGTGTGTTTGGGATCATTGTCATGCTGAAAGACCCAGCCACGTTTCATCTTCAATGCCCTTGCTGATGGAAGGAGGTTTTCACTCAAAATCTGACGATACATGGCCCCATTCATTCTTTCCTTTACACGGATCAGTCGTCCTGGTCCCTTTGCAGAAAAACAGCCCCAAAGCATGATGTTTCCACCCCCATGCTTCACAGTAGGTATGGTGTTCTTTGGATGCAACTCAGCATTCTTTGTCCTCCAAACACGACAAGTTGAGTTTTTACCAAAAAGTTCTATTTTGGTTTCATCTGACCATATGACATTCTCCCAATCCTCTTCTGGATCATCCAAATGCACTCTAGCAAACTTCAGACGGGCCTGGACATGTACTGGCTTAAGCAGGGGGACACGTCTGGCACTGCAGGATTTGAGTCCCTGGCGGCGTAGTGTGTTACTGATGGTAGGCTTTGTTACTTTGGTCCCAGCTCTCTGCAGGTCATTCACTAGGTCCCCCCGTGTGGTTCTGGGATTTTTGCTCACCGTTCTTGTGATCATTTTGACCCCACAGGGTGAGATCTTGCGTGGAGCCCCAGATCGAGGGAGATTATCAGTGATCTTGTATGTCTTCCATTTCCTAATAATTGCTCCCACAGTTGATTTCTTCAAACCAAGCTGCTTACCTATTGCAGATTCAGTCTTCCCAGCCTGGTGCAGGTCTACAATTTTGTTTCTGGTGTCCTTTGACAGCTCTTTGGTCTTGGCCATAGTGGAGTTTGGAGTGTGACTGTTTGAGGTTGTGGACAGGTGTATTTTATACTGATAACAAGTTCAAACAGGTGCCATTAATACAGGTAACGAGTGGAGGACAGAGGAGCCTCTTAAAGAAGAAGTTACAGGTCTGTGAGAGCCAGAAATCTTGCTTGTTTGTAGGTGACCAAATACTTATTTTCCACCATAATTTGCAAATAAATTCATAAAAAATCCTACAATGTGATTTTCTGGAGAAAAATTTCTCCATTTTTCTGTCATAGTTGACATGTACCTATGATGAAAATTACAGGCCTCTCTCATCTTTTTAAGTGGGAGAACTTGTACAATTGGTGGCTGACTAAATACTTTTTTCCCCCACTGTAGGTAGGTAGGTAGGTAGGTAGGTAGGTAAAGAGAATGGTAGGTAGGTAGGTAAAGAGAATAGTAGGCCATGTAGGTAGGTAGGTAGGTAGGTAGGTAGGTAGGTAGGTAAGTAAAGAGAATAGTAGGCCATGTAGGTAGGTAGGTAGGTAGGTCGGTAGGTAGGTAGGTCAAGAGAATAGTAGGCCATGTAGGTAGGTAGGTAGGTAGGTAGGTAGGTAGGTAGGTAGGTAGGTGGGTAGGTAGGTAAAGAGGACAGTAGGCCAGGTAGGTAAAGAGTACAGTAGGCCAGGCAGGTAGGTAGGTAAAGAGACCAGTAGGCCAGGTAGGTAAAGAGTACAGTAGGCCAGGCAGGTAGGTAGGTAAAGAGAACAGTAGGCCAGGTAAGTAAAGAGTACAGTAGGCCAGGCAGGTAGGTAGGTAGGTAGGTAGGTAAGTAGGTAGGCAGGTAGGTAGGTAAAGAGAACAGTAGGAGCACCTAACTCAGCTGTTTACACTATCATCTAAGACAACACACATAACACAGGTCTGGAAGCAGTAAGTCACATGCAGGATCATCACAACTCTTTAATGTTCCATGTCATTTCAGTAGTCATGGAGAAATGTTCCCGCTTTTACCCGAATCAAAATTAAAGCACATTATCGTTACAATAAAGACTTCATTGGAAAAACAGAGACGATGCCTTGCAATTTGTGAGGACCAAAGTACAACACTTCAGTGGTGGACCAGTCGGTGCTGGGAAGCACGCTGTCTCAACAACAGACGGATGGCTCCCTTCTTCTACGCAGCGCATAGACAGAGCGGAAAAAGACAAACGGAAAGATGGTGAGGAAATGAACAACAGTTTAGAGGGAGCCCAGAGGTTGGGTGTATGATGTACCTGGGTTGTTTACTCGTCAGTGATGTCTCTCTCTATCACTCTCTTGCCTGTTTTTCCAACTTGTTTTCCAGTGTTTGTGAGTGACTGGACAATGTGCTTTTTCCACAAAAGGTTCCGTCTCATAATTGAGGTTTACTCCTTATCCACAGAGACACACAGTGCCAACTCAGTGGCCTTGTGGTTATTGTCCGCCCTGAGATTGGGAGTTCAATGCCCGGCTGAGTCATAGCAAAGACTGTAAAAATGGCACCTGATGCGTCTCTGCTTGGCACTCAGCATTAAGGAGATAGATTGGGGGTAAGGCCCTGCGATAGACTAGCATCCTGTCCAGGGGGTGTACTTGTATATCATACTGCCTCGCTACAGAAACAGAACAGGCTCCTGCTCCTATAAGCCATTCCGGCTCATGCAAGGCTACTTATTTACAGAGACACACACATACAGTCCCCTAAACCCATCACCAACCCATCATAGGAAACACTGAGTCCTGGTCGCTGGAATGTTCTCCATTATAGTTCCATTCTGTGTTCTTGCCAGAACATCATTACGTAGAATCCTCTGTCTGTATTCTTAAGCCCCAGTGGGAGTGCTCAGGCCTCTGACGCATTTGGCCTCTGCAGACCCAGGGCCGCTATAGTCACCACAAGGCATTCACCAGGGGCCAGCTAGTGGCTTGTTGTCTGTATTTCTGGCTTCAAATCCGGCCTGTCTTCTTTTTAGGAAAATGTCACTGTGGTGGTGGCTCCTTCTATGGGTGGCTGTGGAATGACAGCCCAGATCGTAACAGGTGATCCAAACATTAGGAACACCTGCTCTTTCCATGACATAGACTGTCCAGGTGAATCCAGGTGAAAGCTATGATCCCTTATTGATGTCACTTGTTAAATCCACTTCAATCAGTGTAGATGAAGGGGAGGAGACAGGTTAAAGAAGGATTTTTAAGACTTGGGACAATTGAGACATGGATTGTGTATACAGTGTGTGCTATTCAGAGGGTGAATGGGCAAAACAAAATATTTAAGTGCCTTTGAACAGGGTATGGTAGTAGGTGCCAGGCGCACTGGTCTGTGTCAAGAACTGCAACGCTGCTGGGTTTTTCACACTCAACAGTTTCCCGTGTGTATCAACAATGGTCCACCACCCACAGCACATCCAGCCAACTTGACACAACTGTGGGAAGCATTGGATTATTATTATTATTATTATTATTAACATGGGTCAGCAACCCTGTGGAACACTTTCGACACCTTGTAGAGTCCATGCCCTGACGAAGAGGCTGTTCTGAGGGCGGGGGGTGGGGGGTGCAACTCAATATTAGGAAGGTGTTCCTAATGTTTGGTATACTCAGTGTATGTATTATACAAATAAATCTAAATAAATAAAGCGTTGAATATTGATATTTTAAATATGTTGCATTCTTTATTCAATCTGTTAACGGCAACATTTGGTAAATTCCCTGTTCTCCAAAAAACAAAATGACATAAACATCATCCATCACCAAAGACATGAAACATTCATTGACAAGATGCAGTGACGTGAACAGACTTTGTGAGATGCAGTGGACACGCATCGCTTAACCCTAACTCACCCCACAGACAGGGTCATCATCAGGGCAATTGCAACACTTAGGCTGTGTATGTACAGTTTGTTCCAACAGTCTTGACAACATATCCTTCCCTTCATGACAACTGTAAAGACACTTGGAAGGTAAAAATCTATACAAGAGAATCCATCGCTTTTAACATTTGATAAACATGAGAGATACGAGGAGAGGAAAGGAGGGGGCATTGGGACATATGAGGCTAGCTAATGAGGATACAACAGCATGCTGAAAGGGTTAGACTAAAAAAACTGTTAGAATCAGAGCCATATAGAGTACCACAGTATGAGTCATAATACCCATAAAACCTAAAACAGGGAAATGGTTCCAATAATCTTTCCACCATTCATTTTTCCCATAGGGGATTTTAGCAACACTTAAAATAAGGGCTGTTTTTCATTTAGGCTTACCCTGGCGTGACGTTTTGATAATCATGTAAATCTCTATGACAAGATTACTTTTATCAATGTATTCGCCTGTATTTACACCCCCAAAAAAGAAAGCCACTTTAGCAGCTAATTAGTTATCATAAAGAACTACAAATGCCATGATGATCTGGACGAGACTGCCGAATCAAGGCAAAGGTAAGAATCTCTGGATTAACTATCTAATGTTAGCTAAATGTAGTAATTAATAAATAGGCAACATTTCTTTAAATGGACAATTCTGTGAACTGTCTTGTGCAAGTTTTAAATTGACACAATAACTGTTAGCAAAGGTATCAGTCAGCGATGACGTGCAGGAGCTTGCAGGGATTTGTAGTTTTGCATTGTGTCTAATTGGATGCTAATTAAAATTTTTCGAATCAGAGTAAATAGAGCCGAATATATTTATAAAAGTAATGTTGTCCGAGAGAGATTTACATGGTTATCAAAACGTCACGCCAGGGTAAGCCTACACGAAACACAACCCTTAATTTAAGCGTTTCTAAAATCCCCTATGGGAAAAATGAATGGTGGAAAAACGATTGGAACCATTTCCCTGTTTGACTGCTAGGTTTTATGGGTATTATGACACCTCCACTGTGGGGCTCTATAGAGGTCAGGTCAGAGCTAGCTATGCCCTCTATTTGAATCACTGGGCTAAGGGATACTCACAATAGGTGAACTAGCAATGAACAACATTAGCACCAATTTCAACTGTTTTGTAAAATTTAACAAAAGGCTAGAGACATTCAGTTAGGTGAAAGTATACAGTGGCTTGTGAAAGTATTCACCACCCTTGGCATTTTGTTGCCTTACAACCCGGAATTAAAATAGATTTTTTGGGGGCTTGTATCATTTGATTTACGCAACATGCCTACCACTTTGAAGATGCAAAATATGTTTTATTGTGAAACAAGAAATAAGACAGAAAACCAGAAAACTTGAGCGTGCATAACTATTCACCCCTCCAAAGTCAATACTTTGTAGAGCCACCTTTTGCATAAATTACAGCTGCAAGTCTCTTGGGGTATGTCTCTATAAGCTTGGCACATCTAGCCACTGGGATTTTTGCCCATTCTTCAAGGCAAAACTGCTCCAGCTCCTTCAAGTTGGATGGGTTTCGCTGGTGTACAGCAATCTTTAAGTCATACCACAGATTCTCAATTGGATTGAGGTCTGGGTTTTGACTAGGCCATTCCAAGACATTTTAATGTTTCCCCTTAAACCACTCGAGTGTTGCTTTAGCAGTATGCTTAGGGTCATTGTCCTGCTGGAAGGTGAACCTCCGTCCCAGTCTCAAATCTCTGGAAGACTGAAAAAGGTTGCCCTCAAGAATTTCCCTGGATTTAGCCCCAGCCATCATTCCTTCAATTCTGACCAGTTTCCCAGTTCCTGCCGATGAAAAATATCCCCACAGCATGATGCTGGTGTTCTCGGGGTGATGAGAGGTGTTGGGTTTGCGCAGACAAAGCTTCATTTTAGTCTCATCTGACTAGAGTACCTTCTTCCATATGTTTGGGGAGTCTTTTTTTCTTTAAGCAATGGCTTTTTTCTGGCCACTCTTCCGTAAAGCCCAGCTCTGTGGAGTGTACGGCTTAAAGTGCTCCTATGTACAGATACTCCAATCTCAGCTGTGGAGCTTTGCAGCTCCTTCAGGGTTATCTTTGGTCTCTTTGTTGCCTCTCTGATTAATGCCATCCTTGCCTGGTCCGTGAGTTTTTGTGGTGCCATATTCTTTCCATTTTTTAATAATGGATTTAAAATGGTGCACCATGAGATGTTCAAAGTTTCAGATATTTTTTTATAACCCAACTCTGATCTGTACTTCTCCACAACTTTGTCCCTGACCTGTTTGGAGAGCTCCTTGGTCTTCATGGTGCCACTTGCTTGGTGGTGCCCCTTGCTTAGTGGTGTTGCAGACTCTGGGGCCTTTCAGAACAGGTGTATATATACTGAGATCATGTGACACTTAGATTGCACACAGGTGGACTTTATTTAACTAATTATGTGACTTCTGAAGGTAATTGGTTGCACCAGATCTTATTTAGCGGTTTCATAGCAAAGGGGGTGAATACATATGCACGCACCACTTTTCCGTTATTTATTTTTTATAATTATTTTAAACAAGTTCTTTTTTTCATTTCACTTCACCAATTTTGACTATTTTGTGTATGTCCATTACATGAAATCCAAATAAAAATCAATTTAAATTACAGGTTGTAATGCATAGGAAAATAGGAAAAACGCCAAGGGGGATGAATACTTTTGCAAGGCACTGTAACACTTTGTGAACACTCTCCGCAGAGTCAGCAGAAAGTGGATGTTTCTGGTTTTCAGTGTTACAGTATTTTCAACCGAACTTCCGTTTCCCCTGAACAACGTGGGGACTCCGCTCAGGTGTCTTTCTACGCCTGCTACGTTAGGTTGCTTGTGAATGTACTGTAAGGCCTGTAAAGACACTTATGAAGAGAAATACATTTGTTTTGATGGAAGAGCTCGACCATATTCACAGCAGTGTGTGTTGGATACTTTGAGGTTAAGGTGGACTATGTAATTAGCTTTTTTTCAGTCAACCATTTTCTTGTCTCAAACAATAAGACACATAAGACTAATGCAAATAGGATACGTAATGTTACAATTTGAAATAAAATAGGAAGGTTTAGCATGTCGTTATAATACATTTGATATATAATTATTTTTTAAATAAATTAAAGTATAGTCACTTTTTCTAAATCTGTGTTTTAAATCCATAGACATTAAGTTTATATCTTGCAAACTAGTCATATCTGTCATTCTCAATACGTGCCTGTGGATTGGTGGATGCTTTAAAACACTTAAGAAATCTACCTAAACTAAGTTGAGAAAGAATATATATGGCCTACAATTTGATCGATGTTGGCACAATGGTGTAACACAACATTTACAAAATGGAGTCACTCCTATCCAGTACATGTGAAACAAAACTGTATGGCCCTCAGGCCAATGTCCTGGTCAACATACAAACAAAATATGTAGAAGGAACAACTGATAATAGATTCTTATACAACTATAAAGAGTGAGTCAAAACAGTAAACTCCGCATTTACTCTCTACTCAATATTGTTGCTGGTCTTTCACTGCAATCATTTTCAGTATTTCTACCTCATGCTTCAGTCTGTGTGTGCCCCCTAGTGGTCAAACAGATGGATTTTCTCTGACATTGGCAAAATAAGGTACAATAGACCCCTAAACTTCAAGTTGGAGATTGACTGTGGTGTTTTAGTGGAGGTATTCACCCTTTGAACCCCAATACAGTGTAGGTCATCAGGGTGGAGAAGGGGAAGTTGACGTGTGTATGAGGGGGGCTCAGAGCCTCTTGCCCTCCAGGATGCTCCTCCAGTCATCTGCCCAGGAGAGCAGGCGGCGGTGGTTGGAGCTGGGGAGTATGTGCTTGTTGTGGCAGGCAGTGAATAGGATGTGCTCCCAGGTTGGGTTAGGCTCTACACCTGCAACAGAGGTGTATTCAGTAGTTAGAGACAAATACTAGCTACTGAATATACCTATGTGTATGACAGTAGCATGCATATGGCACCATCATATAAATATATGCACATATATTTACACACACCAAGTTTTCCAGCTTTGTTACAAACACTTGACTCACCGAGAATGTCTGGCTTGTCATCTATGAGGATGTCCCCAGTCACCACAGTCTTGTCTCTGGTTAGGATGATCTGGTCCAAGAAATCATAGCCCAGGTGCTTCTCTATCCAGGCATACTGAACACACACCAGAGAGAGCGCAAAGACCAGACATATTGTTAGAAAGAGGTACCACAACCACCACTCTGCCTACAGGATTACTGTCTTGACTCTGAGCTTACCTTCTCATATGGGCAGTGTATATAATGTTTTATAGGGCTGGTGCAAACAAAGACATCTGTGCTGGAAAACGGAGAAGAACACAACTGGGTTAGTTTGTTTTCAATGTCAATTTTCTACAACATACCGTTTTTGAAAGGTAAGCAAAGGGGATGTTCTAACATGAGGATATAGGCTAGTATTGGAACAGAGTTCCTGTGAATGTACTGTTTCATGATGAGGGCATTTGCTTGAGGTTAACTACTATTTGGTTGTTGACGTAAGGTCGGCCAAAATGAAACACTAAAGCAAAGGTTCCATCTATAAAGACAGCGTGGTCCTCTGTAGCTCAGTTGGTAGAGCATGGCACTTGCAACGCCAAGATAGTGGGTTCGATTCCTGGGATCACCCATACATAAAATGCATGCATGCCTGACTAAGTCGCTTTGGAGAAAAGCGTTTGTCTACTAATGTGCTATTAGCATGATTACATTTTAACACAGCAGAGCACACTATGACATAACATTTCCCTTCCTGAGATGATTACTATGCAACTCTAGCACCGCCTTCTCCACCCTATTTGTTTAACATGACCCATAGAATATAGCCTATGGGTGATGACTAAATGACAGATAGTCTCTAGGTGAGGGTCAAAACAATGTAAAGCACTTTGGGAACACAAACAGCAATTCCTTCTCTTTGAACAGCTGACTCAATACAGCACCGGGCAAGTGTCTTTGAAATGAATGTGAATATTTTTTGAACATTTCGTAAACTATGGTATTGTTCAGATATGGTTTGAATGACCATATACGGTTAAAACTTACTTCTCCATTTTAGCCATCTCCTTGACCGCCTGCACTCCTCCAGGAAGGGGCTCCAGCTCTTTAAAGAAGTCCTTTGACTGCCAAATGCTGATGGCCTTCTCCTACAGTCAATATAGCCTCTGCTTATCATCCACAGACTTATATAGATTGTGTGTGTGTGTTAATGTATGGCATACACAGAGGACCAAGATGCATGGCATACTTTAATACTCTGCCTGTCCAGTCTCCCTTTATGTTTGACATCATTATACAATAAAAGGGTTATGGGAGACATCTTTATCAAGTACATGCTTGCTATGGCTTTACTGTGGAAATAGAGGGCTGTCTGGAGAAACTGGGGTTGCGTTATAAAGCAGAAATGAAAGCGCTTTTGTCACGAGCCACCATGAGAGTAGGGTTAACTAGACACAAGGACTTTGTTATAAATCATATCTGTGTGTGACTGGCATTTACACAATTCAATGCACTGACAGCTGCTGCTCTAGCAACCTTTTGAACATGCTGGGGACTTCTGATGCAAATGAATGAGCGACATGAAAAGCGCTCATTCAACCACAGACAATATACAGACAATGAATGTATGAGAATACAATAAATCGTATGGCTTTTTCCTGTTTTCACAGCCAGAATGCACAGTTCGGAACTACTTACACACAGGTCACTCCTCAAGCTCCCATACTGAGACGACACCCAGAATCCTCGTCTGTCCTCCAGGGCGATGTACGGTTCGTTGGGGTACCTGGCCCGGTATTTCTTCAGGAATCCCCCTTCGAAGTCTGCAATGACGCCATCCATGTCCACCAGCACCCGAAGTCTCTTACCAGAGGAAGAAGACATCTTCGCGGAAATACACTTGAACTGGTCATGGAGTAAGGTCCTCTCTCTGCCGAGTAGGCGTAACGTTACTATCCGAGGCAGTAATGACATTATTTACTTGCCTCGCTGATTTCTGTCCGTGATCCAACGAAGACTCCCGATGCGCGAGATAAGTATTCGAAACTCCAGAATCAAAAAATGCAATGTGTTATTCCTAATACTGATGGGGTGCTATTTAAACAAACACTTTTTGGGGGACGTTGCTAATATGTAACTAACAAAAAAATATATGGTTTTAACCTTTATTACAATTGGTCAGGCTATGGCACTTGTGCTGCATAGCATTAGCCAGCAAGCTAGCTAACGTTAGCACTACCGGTGTGTTGATTAGCGCACAGGGTCAAATTTGACCTAAGCCTTTTCTTTCAGCACTGTATTTGGACTTGTTTACGACTATTATCAGTATGGACTGGTTCTACAGCAGTTACTGTCGCATCTCACAACCCTTACCAGCCGCACAGCAGCTGTGAAATTTGGTCCAAATACTCTCATTAGTGTCGCCTACTGTACAAAATCCTGCAGTCAAAGACAATGTCGTGAAACGAGAAACGCACGTGTCCTCAGTTTCTCAGTGGGTTTTAAAAAGACAGAGGCAAACTTGTACCATGGCGAGTGAAAGGGAAAACGTCAACAACATTTAACTTTTTACATTGGTCCTCTGTAGCTCAGCTGGTAGAGCACGGCGCTTGTAACGCCAGGGTAGTGAGTTCGATCCCCGGGACCACCCATACACAAAAATGTATGCACGCATGACTTTAAGTCGCTTTGGATAAAAGCGTCTGCTAAGTGGCATATTATTATTATTACTTCAAAAGAGGCTGACCATGCATGCAGCACGAGGAGCAAAATAACAGGGAAGGGAGGAATCAGTCAGATTCTGAGTGTTTAATAGTCACATGTACAAGGTTGCAGGTGTGATTGCAGGGTGCAGTGAAAATCTTAGGCCCCGAGCTCCAACATGCAGGACTAAGTTAAATAAAATAATTTAAATGGTAATAAATAAATAACTATAGAAATAGTACTATATACATCATAACAACAGTAGCAGTGATGAATAAATAAATGTCCATTGGGGTGGAGGCAGAGTAAAGACTGTTGGGGGGGGGTCCAAGTGACCAAGTGAACCAAGTGAAATAAGAACAATAAAAGTAATAATATACATATTAACAACTGCAACAGTGATGAATGTCGTTGGGGTGGTCGGCTGCACGTATCAACTTCTGAAGCACCTTGCAGTCCGCGGCAGTGGAGTTGCCAGTATGCTCTCGATGGTGCTCCTGTAGAACACTGTGAGGGCCCTCGGGGACAGGCGGAATTTCAGCTCTGGAGAACACAGGTGCTAGACTCTTTCCAGTTCCCACACAGCCATGAGTGCCATGAATCTGGCAAGCAAGACTACACAGGTGTGGTCAATGGGAAGACAAATCCAATGAGGAGCCCAGAACAATGAAGAGATCCTGAGAAGCAGCTACAGTTAACAGAGTGGAGTGTGCTGGCCTATTGTGTGGTTTGATAATTGTCTGTGGTAGGCCTACTGGGTAGGGAGCAGGGGAGGTCTCTGGCTCATTGGTAAACTGCTGGGAGACGTTGAGTGTCCCCTTGAAGGGGCCACCAATCTTGTTTTGCCAAATCACATCTGAAACAAGGCTAACATTGTAGACAATTAATGTATTATGTATAATTTTAATTGTTGAGCTGTACCATGTGTATCCTGTTCATATGACAAATAAACTTGACTTGACTCCATACACACATACAGTCTAAAATGCAGGGCTATTCAATTAACCTTGTGTTACTGGTGTCCCAGTCCAGATCTGAATCAGTCCCATTAGAGGGAAACAATGAAAAACAGTACTGCCCTGTGGCCCTCCACTGCTGTATTTGAGTGGGAAATCTCAAATTGTATAATATCTTTGCCTGCAACCCGGTAGAAGCTGCACTGCACTTCCTGTGTGTTACTGGTTTGTGATCCTTCTTAAAGTGATAGCACAGGGAGACAAATTCCCAATGAATACAATTCCTGATAGCAAATAAAGACAATCAGCAGATGTTTAGAGGGGGTGTACGTTTCGAGCAAAGGAGGAAATAAATTGTAGCAAACAGCAATAACTAGGTTTCTGATAAATTAAAATGTTGTGTCCCTTTAAGAGCCTAAAGTTCCAACCGTAAATCTCGTTGGATCCCGTCTGTTCTTACGAAGGTCTCACGATACTTCTCTCTCAGTGGCGGCTGTGTGGCCCCCTGTCTCAGCCAGCACGGACAGAGTTGTTTCTGACATTTGAATGAAAAACAGTCTGAATTGCTACCACTTTGGACAGATGAAATAATGGCTTCAGCCTTGGAGCAGTTCGTGAACAATGTGCGGCAGCTCTCCGCTCAAGGTATGGACACTAAACTGGTTTTAGTTCTCAGACGAGCTGGAACTATTAGCCAATGCTAACCAATGCGTTACTGTGCTTTTATCATGCATAACTAGCTAGGCTAGGTAGCCAAACTGGATAGATCCTTTTTGCATTATCATGTAAACACAGCGCTAAATTGATTGTTTTGGTGAACGAGGCCTCAAAAAAGTAGTTCACAAAGATGCGTTTTTACCCCGGGACACTAAAGTGTACCTCAAACAACACTGCAAACGGATACGTGTTTTAAAATCTTACTTTTTGTTTTTGTTAGACAAAATAATTTCTGGGGAATGCCTACCGGTAGTTCCGCCCTAAGCACGCGCGATTGGTTGAAGAGCGCCATTGTCAAATGTTATTGGTCGACAGTCCCATCTGTAACGCAATATGCGATACTTCCATCGCTAGTGTACCAAGTGCAGGCCTTGACAGGACACTTGACCGGCCGATATATTTTACAGTTGCCAAGTACCTCAGGTCCACCATGATTTCATCCATGGGGAGGTTTAGTATCCGCAAAGAATGTGATCAATGCAGCTAGACCGCGTTTCATTATAAAAATATGCTAAATATTCTTAGTGGCACCCAATATTCTATTCCATTTAATTTTATTTTTCTTACAAAATGATTACATATGCAGGTGTATTCAGTTGACATTCTGGCTATTTTGTTCTTACAGTTTTATAGCCTGCTATTTATAGCCTGTATTAAAATATCGTTAGAAATAAGTGAAATAAGCGAACAACATAAATAAATATTTAGTTTGGACTATCATGGGCTTTCATCTCTGGGTAAGATGGGTGTAAAGTGGGTCTGCTGTTGGACAATAATGTGTGGGTTAGAGTTTGGGAGGGCTCCATCTAAAAATGGGAGAAACACTTGTGTAAACTAAACTATTTAGGATATAGACTCTTCAACCTATATTCACACATGAACTCCCTTTTGATTTGGACCTGTACTTCTCTTCAACCAGCTCTAATAGCTCAACTATCAAGTGCTGCATTGTTTGTTTACCTATTGTCTTTACTGTTGCATATCAGGTCAGATGACACAGCTGTGTGAACTGATCAACAAGAGCGGGGAGCTGTTGGCCAAGAACCTGTCCCACCTGGACACTGTACTGGGGGCCTTGGACATCCAGGAACACTCCCTGGGTGTGCTGGCTGTGCTGTGAGTAGCCTGCTCTCTTCTGCAGTCATCTAATTCTTGATCAATGATTATAAGTCAATAACTGATCTAGGATATGACTTTGAGTCAGTTTCTGCTTACTGTTCCTGTGTGCATTCGAGGCTCATAACTCAGGAAAGGATATTACACAGATCAAGGTGTTAAAATAAAATTGTGTATCTGTTGAAACTGTCTGTCTTATACAGTCTACAATCTTTGTTGTTTTAATATACCATGGCAACATTTTTCTTGTGTACTCACGACCAGTTTTCACTTTCCCTTCATACAGGTTTGTGAAGTTCTCAATGCCAAACATCCCTGACTTTGAGACGCTCTTTTCCCAAGTCCAACTCTTTATCAGTACCTGCAATGGGGAGCACATCCGATATGCAACAGACACTTGTAAGTCTAAACGTAACTTATTTTTGGATTCTAGAAGCCTTGTATTGATGTGTTGTTTACTCCATAAGGTGTTAACGCCTTGTAGTGATTAAAGTGTTTTCTAAGGAATGTGGATAATGTTTTTCAAGGTCAAATGATCAGGGCAAAATTAATTTAACTTGAACCTGTTAAACCAGGGGTTCCCAAACTTTTTTGCCCTGAAACCCCATTTTGACGTAAACAAATTTTGCGACCCCCACCATGTAAAAAAAGAAGAAAAAAGGTGATGTAATCAACGGCCAATGTTTACTTTTTTAATTGGGTCTATTACAAATCATTCTGACAGTATTTCAATCTGAGGAAGTAGTTTGAAGTGATTGAAATGCATCAGAAAGGTATTGGGAAGTTCATCAGGCAATAATTGTCACCTGCGATGAAATCGAGGAGGGGACTGTGGATCTGTGCATTTACATTTTACATTTTGGTCATTTAGCAGACGCTCTTATCCAGATTTGAATTACAGTTAGTGAGTGAATACATTTTTCATACTGGCCCCCTGTGGGAAACGAACCCACAACCCTGGCGTTGCAAGCGCCATGCTCTACCAACAGAGCTACAGGGGACCCTACATTAGTCACACGCGATATCTGACAGCACTGTCCCGATTTTGACGAAACTTCGGTGAATGATGCGTCTTGTAGAGATCCGGTATTTACAAAATTACACTGATTGGCCGAAGGCGGGAGCTAGTAATTAACTGAAATGTGTTAATCACATACGGTATCCCAATTGGGCCAACGGGGGGCGCTGCATCATTCGTGGGGGCGACATGTTTTCTTGTTTTGTATGATCTTCTGTGTAGAAAAGAACATAATTATTGATTATGTTCTTTTTCCCCATCTGATTTAGTGCCTGGTCTTGTCCATTCTGTTCTAATGAGTCCTGCGCGGCTTGTGAGCATTGTAGAGGGAAACAGAAGATGCGTACGGGTTCCTGAGAGTGTTGTCTTTCTGTGATGTGGTTGTAATATTTTTTTAGCATAAACCGTTCAAAAGATAGAACCACATTTGTAGGAAGAAAATAGAAAAAGCTCTATTTATTACAACCGCATCTAGCGGCTACCAGAGATGACTGATGTAACCGTGATTCTATGAACCAAGCACAATTATTGTAAAAAAAAACAAACATCTGTTTCTTTCGCGACCCCATTTTCATATCAGGTGACGCCACATGACGCCACAAACACCTAGTTTGGGAAACGCTGTAAAATCCACAATTTGATTATTCTCTTCACAGTTGCCGGCCTCTGCCATCAGTTGACAAACGCCCTTGTAGAACGGAAACAGGTAAGACTTGCCAAATGCCAGAAGAGCTAATGCATGAATTTACAGTGGGGGAAAAAAAGTATTTAGTCAGCCACCAATTGTGCAAGTTCTCCCACTTAAAAAGATGAGAGGCCTGTAATTTTCATCATAGGTACACGTCAACTATGACAGACAAAATGAGAAAAAAAATCCAGAAAATCACATTGTAGGATTTTTAATGAATTTATTTGCAAATTATGGTGGAAAGTAAGTATTTGGTCAATAACAAGTTTCTCAATACTTTGTTATCTACCCTTTGTTGGCAATGACACAGGTCAAATGTTTTCTGTAAGTCTTCACAAGGTTTTCACACACTGTTGCTGGTATTTTGTCCCATTCCTCCATGCAGATCTCCTCTAGAGCAGTGATGTTTTGGGGCTGTCGCTGGGCAACACGGACTTTCAACTCCCTCCAAAGATTTTCTATGGGGTTGAGATCTGGAGACTGGCTAGGCCACTCCAGGACCTTGAAATGCTTCTTACGAAGCCACTCCTTCGTTGCCCGGGCGGTGTGTTTGGGATCATTGTCATGCTGAAAGACCCAGCCACGTTTCATCTTCAATGCCCTTGCTGATGGAAGGAGGTTTTCACTCAAAATCTCACGATACATGGCCCCATTCATTCTTTCCTTTACACAGATCAGTCGTCCTGGTCCCTTTGGAGAAAAACAGCCCCAAAGCATGATGTTTCCACCCCCATGCTTCACAGTAGGTATGGTGTTTTTTGGATGCAACTCAGCATTCTTTGTCCTCCAAACATGACGAGTTGAGTTTTTACCAAAAAAGTTCTATTTTGGTTTCATCTGACCATATGACATTCTCCCAATCCTCTTCTGGATCATCCAAATGCACTCTAGCAAACTTCAGACGGGCCTGGACATGTACTGGCTTAAGCAGGGGGACACGTCTGGCACTGCAGGATTTGAGTCCCTGGCGGCGTAGTGTGTTACTGATGGTAGGCTTTGTTACTTTGGTCCCAGCTCTCTGCAGGTCATTCACTAGGTCCCCCCGTGTGTTTCTGGGATTTTTGCTCACCGTTCTTGTGATCATTTTGACCCCACGGGGTGAGATCTTGCGTGGAGCCCCAGATCGATGGAGATTATCAGTGGTCTTGTATGTCTTCCATTTCCTAATAATTGCTCCCACTGTTGATTTCTTCAAACCAAGCTGCTTACCTATTGCAGATTCAGTCTTCCCAGCCTGGTGCAGGTCTACAATTTTGTTTCTGGTGTCCTTTGACAGCTCTTTGGTCTTGGCCATAGTGGAGTTTGGAGTGTGACTGTTTGAGGTTGTGGACAGGTGTCTTTTATACTGATAACAAGTTCAAACAGGTGCCATTAATACAGGTAACGAGTGGAGGACAGAGGAGCCTCTTAAAGAAGAAGTTACAGGTCTGTGAGAGCCAGAAATCTTGCTTGTTTGTAGGTGACCAAATACTTATTTCCCACCATAATTTGCAAATAAATTCATTAAAAATCCTACAATGTGATTTTCTGGATTTTTTTTCCTCAATTTGTCTGTCATAGTTGACGTGTACCTATGATGAAAATTACAGGCCTCTCTCATCTTTTTAAGTGGGAGAACTTGCACAATTGGTGGCTGACTACATACTTTTTCCCCCCACTGTACTTGTCTATTGACACTCATTTACATGGTCTGTTTGAAAAAATTACTCATGTTTTTACAAGATAAGACCCAGATTATGGCATTATTACTCTACATGATTTCAAAACCAAAAGCCAACCCATGAGAATGCATATTGGTTCATTCTACTTTATATAAGTTTAATGCAGCTGTTTTTCAAAGAAAGATAGAATTGGCTCTGTTAATTCCATGCTTGGATATTTTATTTGTAATCACAGCAGTGGAGGGAATGTGAAACAGACGTCAGCGTGCTAGTTTAGCAGTACAACTCAGGGGAAACTGACCGTACCAAGGCTCAAACCTGGGGACCTCTGCCTTGCTAACATACGTGATCGCCCTGCTTGACAACGTACTATCCAGTTATGCCACCAAAACGGAACCTCGATGGCACCACTGGCGACATTTCAAGCTACAGTTGAAGTCGGAAGTTTACATACACTTAGGTTGGAGTCATTAAAACTCGTTTTTCAACCACTCCACACATTTCTTGTTAACAAACTATAGTTTTGGCAAGTCGGTTAGGACATCTACTTTGTAAGTAATTATTCCAACAACCTGAAAGGCCGCTCAGCAAGGAAGAAGCCACTGCTCCAAAACCGCCGTAAAAAAGCCAGACTACGGTTTGCAACTGCACATGGGGACAAAGATCGTACTTTTTGGAGAAATGTCCTCAGGTCTGATGAAACAAAAATAGAACTGTTTGGCCATAATGACCATCGTTATGTTTGGAGGAAAAAGGGGGTCCTTGCAAGACAAAGAACACCATTATGTGGATTTGGAAGGAAAATTATGTGGATATATTGAAGCAACATCTCAAGACATCAGTCAGGAAGTTAAAGCTTTGTCGCAAATGGGTCTTCCAAATGGACAATGACCCCAAGCATCCTAACAAAGTTGTGACAAAATGGCTTAAGGACAACAAAGTCAAGGTATTGGAGTGGCCATCACAAAGCCCTGACCTCAATCCTATAGAAAATGTGTGGGCAGAACTGAAAAAGCGTGTGCGAGCAAGGAGGCCTACAAACCTGACTCAGTTACACCAGCTCTGTCAGGAGGAATGGGCCATGTCAACTTCTGACCCACTGGGAATGTGACGAAATAAATAAAAGCTTAAATAAATAATTCCCTCTACTATTATTCAGACATTTCACATTCTTAAAATAAAGTGGTGATCCTAACTGACCTAAGACAGGGAATTTTTACTAGGATTAAATATCAGGAATTGTGAAAAACTGAGTTTAAATGTATTTGGCTAAGGTGTATGTATACTTCCAACTACAATTGTAGCTGTGGAGTGAGTTCACGGCACATTGTTGTTTCTGTTACATTTGGTTTAATGCATCTCTTTCCTTCATAGCCATTGAGGGGCGTCGGCATTCTAAAACAGGCAATAGACAAAATGCAGATGAACACAAACCAACTTACCTCAGTTCATGCAGACCTGTGTCAGGTGTGTAAACTGATTCATGTCAACTGGATCTTTGACTTTATATGATTATTGAAATGTGTTGATTCTTGGCTACGAGACTAAGAATGAATGACCCCTCAACAACTTTGTGTGTACATCCACAGCTGTGCTTGTTAGCAAAGTGCTTCAAGCCTGTCCTCCCGTTTCTTGAGCTTGACATGATGGACATCTGTAAGGAGAATGGCGCCTACGATGCAAAGCACTTTCTATGTTACTACTATTACGGAGGCATGATCTACACGGGTCTGAAGAACTTTGAAAGAGCACTGTATTTTTATGAACAGGTACTGGCTTATTTGAGAATCTAAAATGTGCATGCTAAAGCTGTTTTGGATGTGACTTAGTGTTCCTGTTATCAAAAGTGAATTGATTTAGCATACTACTAGTAACACATTTGCTAATCTTAATACCATTTCAAATGACCTTTTTAAGTTTAATATTTTGATACTAGGTATTTATACAGTAGTCAAGTACACTACACCCTGAGTTGACATTGAATCTATTAGGGCATAGACTTGGCTGTAGTTGGTTTACTTCTCTAATTCCATTGTGTGATATTCTGATGATCTCCCCCCAGGCAATAACCACTCCAGCTATGGCAGTCAGTCACATCATGTTGGAGGCCTATAAGAAGTACATCCTGGTCTCCTTGATTCTACATGGCAAAGTGCAGCAGCTCCCCAAATACACATCACAGATAGTTGGGAGGTTCATAAAGGTGAGAATGAAGATGCAAAATGGCCCATATTTTACATCCTTAAATGTGCCATTACATCTTGAACACTAGAACCGCTGGGCCTCCATGGACTCCCCTTCAAGCTAATGAGCAGTCATTCTGACTGCAACATTATAACAATGTAATAATAATATCGCAAAAAAATGAGTTGGTTGTGTTTATGAAGGTCTTAGGAACATTAGAATACGATTAAACAAAATATAAAATACAAATATAAATAACACAATAGCATTTTCATTAGTTTGTTACTGTACAGTCGTGGTCAATTTTTTTTTGAGAATGACACAAATATTAATTTTCACAAAGTCTGCTGCCTCAGTTTTGATGATGGCAATTTGCATATACTCCAGAATGTTATGAAGAGTGATCAGATGAATTGCAATTAATTGCAAAGTCCCTCTTTGCCATGAAAATGAACTTAATCCCCCAAAAACATTTCCACTGCATTTCAGCCCTGCCACAAAAGGACCAGCTGCCATCATGTCAGTGATTCTCTCGTTAACACAGGTGAGAGTATTGACGAGGACAAGGCTGGAGATCACTCTGTCATGCTGATTGGGTTAGAATAACAGACTGGAAGCTTTAAAAGGAGGGTGGTGCTTGAAATCATTGTTCTTCCTCTGTTAACCATGGTTACCTGCAAGGAAACATGTGCTGCCATCATTGCTTTGCACAAAAAGGGCTTCACAGGCAAGGATATTGCTGCTAGTAAGATTGCACCTAAATCAACCATTTATCGGAGCATCAAGAACTTCAAGGAGAGAGGTTCAATTGTTGTGAAGAAGGCTTCAGGGCGCCCAAGAAAGTCCAGCAAGCGCAAGGACCATCTCCTAAAGTTGAATCAGCTGTGGGATCGGGGCACCACCAGTGCAGAGCTTGCTCAGGAATGGCAGCAGGCAGGTGTGAGTGCATCTGCACGCACAGTGAGGCAAAGACTTTTGGAGGATGGCCTGGTGTCAAGAAGGGCAGCGAGGACGCCACTTCTCTCCAGGAAAAACATCAGGGACAGACTGATATTCTGCAAAAGGTACATGGATTGGACTGCTGAGGACTGGGGTAAAGTCATTTTCTCTGATGAATCCCCTTTCCAATTGTTTGGGGCGTCCGGAAAAAAGCTTGTCCGGAGAAGAAAAGGTGAACGCTACCATCAGTCCTGTGTCATGCCAACAGTAAAGCATCCTGAGACCATTCATGTGTGGGGTTGCTTCTCAGCGAAGGGAGTGGGCTCACTCACAATTTTGCCTAAGAACACAGCCATGAATAAAGAATGGTACCAACACATCCTCCGAGAGCAACTTCTCCCAACCATCCAAGAACAGTTTGGTGACGAACAATGCCTTTTCCAGCATGATGGAGCACCTTGCCATAAGGCAAAAGTGATAACTAAGTGGCCCGGGGAACAAAACATCGACATTTTGGGTCCATGGCCAGGAAACTCCCCAGACCTTAATCCCATTAAGAACTTGTGGTCAATCATCAAGAGGCGGGTGGACAAACAAAAACCCACAAATTCTGACAAACTCCAAGCATTGATTATGCAAGAATGGTCTGCCATCATTCAGGATGTGGCCCAGAAGTTAATTGACAGCATGCCAGGGCGGATTGCAGAGGTCTTGAAACAGAAGGGTCAAAACTGCAAATATTGACTCTTTGCATAAACTTAATGTAATTGTCAATAAAAGCCTTTGACACTTATGGAATGCTTGTAATTATACTTCAGTATACCATAGTAACATCTGACAAAAATATCTAAAAACACTGAAGCAGCAAACTTTGTGAAGACCAATACTTGTGTCATTCTCAATTTTTGACCACGACTGTAGGGTGTATAGAAAAAACAAAAAGCACAAACATTCAAGTGTTCAATCAGTTTGATTTGTGGTGTGCCTTTTGAGTATGAAGCAAAGCATATGTGTTGGGTCGCGGTAACAGCAACACCCCAACCACCAAGATGCATGGTCAGCAAGACATGCGGCCAAAATGATGATAACAGTAGCCTAAATATCATTATAAGTGCTTGATTAGTAATGAAAATCGGCACAAAAGCAATAATGTCATTATAATGAAAATAAGTGTTGATATGACAGCAGTAAAAAATAGTAATTTATTGTCAGCTCGTGCTTATATGGTGTGCTTCTTCACGCAATGGCATCAGTTGGAGCATGTTCATGTCACATAAACGAAAGCTGGTGAGTGCGTTGCTGATGTTGTATGCTTGCAATGTAGGGTCTGCGCTCTGTGATGACATTTTGTGCTGATAATCGGTTGTAACATTGTCACGGGCTTGTTCAGTCCACACGGTGCTTTCTTGCCTATCCTTTCTCACCGTTTCATTTGGTGGTGGCGCGGGCACTTGCTCAGTGCCCACTATTCTGGCTTTTTTACGCTGTAGGTGTAGGTTGAGGCTGAGGTTCAGAATCAGAAGAATTGTCATCAGAGATGTCATGATTCATTTCTTCCCCACCATCTGAGTCGTTTTCATTCAGATTTTGTAGCAACGCTAACGCAGCATCTGCATCCATTCGTCTTGGTATTTTTGCCACTGTAAATTACACACACTTTCACTGTGTACTCCAAGTAGGCCAGAGTAGACTGATTGGATTCGGTGGACTGATATCGGGTTTCCGTTTGGAAAATGTGGCGCCGGACATTTGACCGGCAGCATTTTAATTTACCGGACATTTTGAGAAATTCTCCGGACCCATATGCATTGGGTGCTCAGAATGACAGAAATCACATTTAGAATATAGTCATTCATATTAACAGAACATGCAAGTCAAGGATGCAACGATGTGCGGCCCTTCTCACCAAATTCTGATGCGCACTTTTAAGAAGTTAGAATATTTGTCCACATTTACTTTCCTCAGCCAACAAGACGGGTAACGAACAGAAAAATCACTAGCCTATGTCAATCCACTATCCCCCATAGTAGAAACGTTTAGCTATTCTATTGGTCAGCTTGTCGAGAAAGAAATGGCCTATTCCAAACAGACACTGGGACAGTTGTTGGACGATAGATCCCACATTTTTACAACCAGTAGACCTAGGCTACATTAAAAACCAATGAGGCAGATCAGATGATGCATTAGATCAGAACGTTTACTTTAAAATGTTGATAAACTATTATTTCTTAACATTATAAGCGCAGCAATGTGCACAAGGCAGTAGGGTACGCGCGAATGTTCGTTTCATAATGCAATTAACTGTAAAACATCGTTGTCAAAGCGCACCGCACATGCGAGCGGTTTCATGTGACCTGTTAGACATTTAGAAAGAGCGGAGAACTAATATGCAACAACTAGCATTGGTTGCTACTATGACTAGGATTGTGCCTTTGGCTACAGGAGAATGAAAGAACGTTTATATAAAAGAATAGCCTCCACGGATATGGTCTGATTTTGGCTAGGCTACTTTGAAGCAAGGTAAGACGTGCCTCATAATATGTAGTAAAACGTTAAGGTTTCAAACAATTAAGTATATGTTTTCAAAATGCATACTGCCTCCAGCTCATTGCAAAGTGGTGTGTGACGCGCTAATGAAACCTGCCTTCTGTTACATATGTATGCTGTTTGAGATACTGTAGCAGCAGCGCTCATGCTGTCTGACAGAGTTTCTGTAAAGTCGTGGTCAAAGGTTTTGAGAATGACACAAGTATTGGTCTTCACAAAGTTCGCTGCTTCAGTGTTATGAGATATTTTTGTCAGATGTTACTATGGTATACTGAAGTATAATTACAAGCATTCCATAAGTGTCAAAGGCTTTCATTGACAATTACATTAAGTTTATGCAAAGAGTCAATATTTGCAGTGTTGACCCTTCTGTTTCAAGACCTCTGCAATCTGCCCTGGCATGCTGTCATTTAACTTCTGGGCCACATCCTGACTGATGGCAGCCCATTCTTGCATAATCAATGCTTGGAGTTTGTCAGAATTTGTGGGTTTTTGTTTGTCCACCCGCTTCTTGAGGATTGACCACAAATTCTCAATGGGATTAAGGTCTGGGGAGTTTCCTGGCCATGGACCCAAAATGTCGATGTTTTGTTCCCCGAGCCACTTAGTTATCACTTTTGCCTTATGGCAAGGTGCTCCATCATGCTGGAAAAGGCATTGGTTATCACCAAACTGTTATTGGATGGTTGGGAGAAGTTGCTCTCGGAGGATGTGTTGGTACCATTCTTTATTCATGGCTGTTTTCTTAGGCAAAATTGTGAGTGAGCCCACTCCCTTGCCTGAGAAGCAAAACCACACATGAATGGTCTCAGGATGCTTTACTGTTTGCATGACACAGGACTGATGGTAGCGCTCACCTTAAGGTGTTTTCCGGATGCCCCAAACAATCGGAAAGGGGATTCATCAGAGAAAATGACTTTACCCCAGTCCTCAGCAGTCCAATCCCTGTACCTTTTGCAGAATATCAGTCTGTCCCTGATGTTTTTCCTGGAGAGAAGTGGCTTCCCCGCTGCCCTTCTTGACACCAGGCCATCCTCCAAAAGTCTTTGCCTCACTGTGCGTGCAGATGCACTCACACCTGCCTGCTGCCATTCCTGAGCAAGCTCTGCACTGATGATGCCCTGATCCCGCAGCTGAATCAACTTTAGGAGACAGTCCTGGCACTTGCTGGACTTTCATGGGCGCCCTGACGCCGCCTTCAAAACAATTGAACCTCTCTCCTTGAAGTTCTTGATGATCCGATAAATGGTTGATTTAGGTGCAATCTTACTAGCAGCGATATCTTTGCCTGTGAAGCCCTTTTAGTGCAAAGCAATGATGACGGCACGTGTTTCCTTGCAGGTAACCATGGTTAACAGAGGAAGAACAATGATTTCAAGCACCACCCTCTTTTTAAAGCTTCCAGTCTGTTATTCTAACTCAATCAGCATGACAGAGTGATCTCCAGCCTTGTCCTCGTCAACACTCTCACCTGTGTTAACGAGAGAATCACTGACATGATGGCAGCTGGTCCTTTTGTGGCAGGGCTGAAATGCAGTGGAAATGTTTTTTGGGGATTAAGTTCATTTTCATGGCAAAGAGGGACTTTGCAATTCATCTGATCACTCTTCATGACATTCTGGAGTATATGCAAATTGCATTCATCAAAACTGAGGCAGCAGACTTTGTGAAAATTAGTATTTGTGTCATTCTCAAAACGTTTGACCACGAATGTATGCTGTAGGCCAACCTGTGTGATAAATAAGATGCATAACGAATATACTGTACACACGCCAATTTAATTCCACAAAATTATGCAAAGTAATCTATAGACCAATAGATAAGCATGACTAGTCAAATGTATTTCCATCGACTGGTATTTCCATCAATGAATAGGCTGAAAAGCATTCTTTTGCAATGGGATATTTTCTTCTCCAGGACAATTGGTCGGCGGCCAAAAACAAATTAGGCCAAAAGCCGGCTGTTACCGGCTAAAGGAAACCCTGGTACATACCATTTTTTTTATTATAGTTAGAATAGATCAATACATCATTCACAATTAGTGATGACATAATTATGCATTGTTCGCTTCCCCTTGCTCATCAACTCACCCATTCGCCCCCATCATACTTGACTTAATTTATTTAATCTGTTGTCATGTGTGATATTAGTTTCGGTTCAGTTTCGAGGCAATTATCGGGGTGATTATCAACTAGGCACGGTACCATAAACTATCGGGAAAAGGAGCGGAGCAGTACCTACTGAGGGGCAACGGGAAAACTATTCAAAAAATGACATGCCCTCCTTAAACTGGTTATAACTCCAGTTCTGTCTGTGATATTAAGAGTCTAACGACATTGTTTTTTATATAGACTTTTCTTAAATAAGTCTATATAAAAAAACAAATGAAGGAGGGGGGCATAACTTTTAAAATGGCAGAGTAATAATTTATACAATTTTTATGAACAGTCCAAATAACTGCTTTAGCGGTTCTAGTGTTGTGCTTGTTGTACTACATATAACATAGTATTACATATTCTACTGCTTTGTGTTTCTGCAGCCTCTCAGCAATGCCTACCATGAGCTTGCTCAGGTGTACGCCACCAACAACCCAGCAGAACTGCGCACCCAGGTGAACAAACACAGCGAGACCTTCACACGCGACAACAACACAGGCCTTGTCAAGCAGTGCCTGTCCTCCCTCTACAAGAAGAACATCCAGAGGCTAACAAAGGTATACTTCCTTCTCTCACCACAAATATGTCACCCGTAGCCAAGATATCCTTCCCTCACTCCACCCGAGCCACGGCCTGTTCACCCCGCTACCATCTAGAAGGTGGAGACAGTACAGGTGCATCAAAGCTGGGACCGAGAGACTGGAAAAACAGCTTCTATCTCCAGGCCATCAGACTGTTAGAGTCCCCCACTAGCCGGCCTCCGCCCAGTACCCTGCCCTGAACTTTAGTCACTGTTACTAGCTGGCTATCACCCGATACTCAACCCTGCACCTTAGAGACTGCTGCCCTATGTACAAAGTAATTGAACACTGGTCACTTCAATCATGTTTCCATATTGTTTTACCCACTTCATATGTATATACTGTATTCTAGTCAAGGCTCATCCTATATAACTACTCCTGTACACACATTTTCTATTCATATACAGTGCCTTTGGAAAGTATTCAGACCCCTTTACTTTTTCCATATTTTGTTACGTTACAGCCTTATTCTAAAATGGATAAAATAAAATAAAATGTCTCAGCAATCTACACACACTACCCCATAATGACAAAGCGAAAACAGATACCTTATTTACATAAGTATTCAGACCCTTTGCTCTGAGACTCGAAATTTGAGCTCAGGTGCATCCTGTTTCCATTGATCATCCTTGAGATGTTTCTACAACTTGATTGGAGTCCACCTGTGGTAAATTCAATTGATTGGATATGATTTGGAAAGGCCCACACCTGTCTATATAAGGTCCCACAGTTGACAGTGCATGTCAGAGCAAAAACCAAGCCATGAGGTTGAAGGAATTGTCCGTAGAGCTCCGAAACAGGCTAGTGTCGAGGCACAGATCTGGGGAAGGGTACCAAAACATTTCTGCAGCATTGAAGGTCCCCAAGAACACAGTGGCCTCCATCATTCTTAAATGGAAGAAGTTTGAAACCACCAAGTCTCTTCCTAGAGCTGGCCGCCCGGCCAAACTGAGCAATCGGGGGAGCAGGGCCTTGGTCAGGGAGGTGACCAAGAACCCGATGGTCACTCTGACAGAGCTCTAGAGTTCCTCTGTGGAGATGGGAGAGCCTTCCAGAAGGACAACCATCTCTGCAGCACTCCACCAATCAGGTCTTTATTGTAGAGTGGCCAGACTGCTTGGAGTTTGCCAAACGGCACCTAAAGACTCAGACCATGAGAAACAAGATTCTCTGGTCTGATGAAACCAAGATTGAACTCTTTGGCTTGAATGCCAAGCATCACATCTGGAGGAAACCTGGCACCATCCCTACGGTGAAGCATGGTGGTGGTAGCATCATGCTGTGGGGATGTTTTTCAGCGGCAGGGACTGGGAGACTAGTCGGGATCGGAGGGAAAGATTAACTTAGCAAAGTACAGAGAGATCCTTGATGAAAACCTGCTCCAGAGCGCTCAGGACCTCAGACTGGGGCGACGGTTCACCTTCCAACAGGACAATGACCCTAAGCACACAGCCAAGACAATGCATGAGTGGCTTCGGGACAAGTCTCTGAATGTCCTTGAGTGGCCCAGCCAGAGCCCAGACTTTAACCCGATCTAACATCTCTGGAGAGACCTGAAAATAGCTATGCAGCAACGCTCCCCATCCAACCTGACAGAGCTTGAGAGGATCTGCAGAGAAGAATGGGAGAAACTCCCCAAATACAGGTGTGGCAATCTTGTAGCGTCATACCCAAGAAGACTCAAGGCTATAATCGCTGCCAAAGGTGCTTCAACAAAGTACTGAGTAAAGTGTCTGAATACTTATGTAAATGTAATTTTTCAGGTTTTTATTTTTAATAAATTAGCAAAAATGTCTAAAAAAAACAGTTTTTGCTTTGTCATTATGGGGTGTTGTGTGTAGATTAATGAGGGGGGGAAACAATTTAATACGTTTTAGAATAAGGCTGTAACGTAACAATGTGGAATAAGTGAAGAGGTCTGAATACTTTCCAAAGGCACTGTACAGTACATAATGTCTATACACACCATATACAGTGGGGGGGAAAAAAGTATTTATTCAGCCACCAATTGTGCAAGTTCTCCCACTTAAAAAGATGAGAGAGGCCTGTAATTTTCATCATAGGTACACGTCAACTATGACAGACAAAATGAGGGGAAAAAATCCAGAAAATCACATTGTAGGATTTTTAATGAATTTATTTGCAAATTATGGTGGAAAGTAAGTATTTGGTCAATAACAAAAGTTTCTCAATACTTTGTTATATACCCTTTGTTGGCAATGACACAGGTCAAACGTTTTCTGTAAGTCTTCACAAGGTTTTCACACACTGTTGCTGGTGTTTTGGCCCATTCCTCCATGCAGATCTCCTCTAGAGCAGTGATGTTTTGGGGCTGTCGCTGGGCAACACAGACTTTCAACTCCCTCCAAATATTTTCTATGGGGTTGAGATCTGGAGACTGGTTAGGCCACTCCAGGACCTTGAAATGCTTCTTACGAAGCCACTCCTTCGTTGCCCGGGCTGTGTGTTTGGGATCATTGTCATGCTGAAAGACCCAGCCACGTTTCATCTTCAATGCCCTTGCTGATGGAAGGAGGTTTTCACTCAAAATCTCACGATACATGGCCCCATTCATTCTTTCCTTTACACGGATCAGTCGTCCTGGTCCCTTTGCAGAAAAAAACAGCCCCAAAGCATGATGTTTCCACCCCATGCTTCACAGTAGGTATGGTGTTCTTTGGATGCAACTCAGCATTCTTTGTCCTCCAAACACGACGAGTTGAGTTTTTACCAAAAAAGTTCTATTTTGGTTTCATCTGACCATATGACATTCTCCCAATCCTCTTCTGGATCATCCAAATGCACTCTAGCAAACTTCAGACGGGCCTGGACATGTACTGGCTTAAGCAGGGGACACGTCTGGCACTGCAGGATTTGAGTCCCTGGCGGCGTAGTGTGTTACTGATAGTAGGCTTTGTTACTTTGGTCCCAGCTCTCTGCAGGTCATTCACTAGGTCCCCCCCGTGTGGTTCTGGGATTTTTGCTCACCGTTCTTGTGATCATTTTGACCCCACGGGGTGAGATCTTGCGTGGAGCCCCAGATCGAGGGAGATTATCAGTGGTTTTGTATGTCTTCCATTTCCTAATAATTGCCCCCCACAGTTGATTTCTTCAAACCAAGCTGCTTACCTATTGCAGATTCAGTCTTCCCAGCCTGGTGCAGGTCTACAATTTTGTTTCTGGTGTCCTTTGACAGCTCTTTGGTCTTGGCCATAGTGGAGTTTGGAGTGTGACTGTTTGAGGTTGTGGACAGGTGTCTTTTATACTGATAACAAGTTCAAACAGGTGCCATTAATACAGGTAACGAGTGGAGGACAGAGGAGCCTCTTAAAGAAGAAGTTACAGGTCTGTGAGAGCCAGAAATCTTGCTTGTTTGTAGGTGACCAAATACTTATTTTCCACCATAATTTGCAAAGAAATTCATAAAAAATCCTACAATGTGATTTCCTGGATTTTTTCCCCTCAATTTGTCTGTCCTAGTTGACGTGTACCTATGATGAAAATTACAGGCCTCTCTCATCTTTTTAAGTGGGAGAACTTGCACAATTGGTGGCTGACTAAATACTTTTTTTCCCCACTGTATATTTATATTCCGGACTCTGACATTGTTCACTCTAATATTTCTTAATTCCTGTCTTAAACTTTTTGGATTTGCGTGTATTGTTAGGTAGTACTGCACTGTTGGAACTAGGAACATAAGCATTTCGCTACACCCACGATAATATCTGGAAAATATGTGAACTCGACCAAGAAAATTTGATTTGATTCGACTATACCAACTCAGCCCAAATATATCCTCCCACAACCTCCAAATGGACCTCAATATACCGCCCTATATTTAATACCCCCTTCAGATCATATATCTTCTTAGACACAAATATGACCCCCTCACCTCACATACTTCCCTCCTAATATATCTACCAATAGTCCTCGCTCACCTCAAGTACCTCACCCTTACCCCCAATACACCGTTCTCATCCCTAATATCCCTCCGTCCGCATTAAACTATATTCAAAATATACTGTCTACCTTCCTCGTCCCTGTCTTCACCCTGTTACAAGGGTGACGATATGTAAACAAAGTATTTAAAGCAAATGGTCAGAATGTATCTGACCACCGTTCTTTCTTTGCAGACTTTCTTGACGCTGTCCTTGCAAGACATGGCGAGTCGAGTGCAGCTGTCTGGGCCCCAGGAGGCTGAAAAGTATGTCTTGCACATGGTAAGCCAACGCGACCGCAGGAGGATAGGCATGCTTTATCTCAGTACTCTAAGAACACTCACTTTTGAATGTCTGAAAGAAAATGGCCTTCATTGATTTGTCCATTGGTTACATTTTCTGTTCCTTACAGATTGAAGATGGTGAGATCTATGCCAGCATCAACCAAAAGGATGGCATGGTCTGTTTCCATGACAACCCGGAGAAATACAACAACCCTGCAATGCTTCACAAAATTGACCAAGAGGTAAGAGAATGGTAATGTTGATTATCTATCCTTGAATGAAAATGACTGTTGAGGTACAATGAAGTGATAAATTAATTGCGTCTCTTTTGGTAATGTTTTAGGGAAGTAAATGCCTTGTTCTGTGTCCTTCACAGATGCTGAAGTGTATAGAGCTGGATGAGAAACTAAAGTCCATGGATCAAGAAATCACAGTAAACCCGCAGTTTGTGCAGAAGGTAAGAAGTCCTTTAGGCTCCTCAAGAGGTTTTCCAAGAGGAGTATATTTGAAATTCAGGTGTTTGAGGGTTGGTTGGTCGTTTTTTAAATATTTTTATCCCATTCTCAGAAATATATCAAGTAGCCATATGAAACATCTAGTCTTCCAGTTATTATTATACAAATGATTGCTAATGGTTAGCATCACATTGTGTGTTTCAGAGTATGGGAACGCAGGAGGATGACGTTGGCAGCAAAACGTCCAGTTACTCCTGAGGGCCATGGACAGGGGAGAACACTGCCACCCTTCAGGTTCTCATTGGATGACTTTTTTTAAAAGAGGAAAAACATTCTATTGAGTATGGACATTGGTCAAGGAAAATCTAAATGTGTGGAATGATAATTTGGTTATTTCTTTCATGGTGTCTTGAGGAAACCTTAACAAAAAAACAATTTTGTCAGTGTTTTATTTATCATTGTTCAGGTGGATGAGCCACTGCTGCATTAACAACCATAATAATAAAAACTGGACTTATTTGTTCAAAAAGGAAGTGTGATAAAGCACAGTTTTTCTGTTGCATGTTCATTTTTGAGGTATTTCCTTTTACATGCAACATTTGAGGAAATCTTAAGTCTCCTGTTTCGAACATCAGTAATCGACCAGCTAGCATAATTTTTTTGGTCAAATCACCTGGAGATTTGACAACAAAAGCAAGGCTGTACTTCTGCCCTTGACCAAATGTAGAGAGGATAGTACAGTTTTTTTTTTTTAAAGATGGTGCACCGTTATTTCCAGCCCCTAGAGGTCTCTCGTGTACTGTGTTGTGCTGTAGTTTGAATTTACTGCAGGTGGAATGAGCTCTGAGCTGGAGACATACTTATCTGTTATCTGGAAGGACTCAAGATTTGCGGTTTTGAATCTCTCGAAATACATTGATTCAGTAAATTGACACAATTTTGAATTAAATGTATCACATCACATTCCTGTTTTGTCAGCAGTGTTTACCCTAGTTTTCTGACATTCAGTGCTACTTATGGCTCAGCTATTTGTGCAGTGTTTCGTTTGTCGTTTTTTAACAGAGAGATGTAGGATTTATTGTATTGGAAAGCCTCAACTTAACCCATTCATGTCCATAACGGACATTTTGAAATGTCTTTTGGTACACTTGTTCTCTGAGCTTACTGATGGATAATTCAAAATATTTATTTTTTTATCAGCCAAAGCGGATGTCTACAATGTGAGTTTTTGGTATTGTACTACATTTCATGAGTCAAATAATATGAATACATGTTCAAATGATCAGATCTTAATCATTTTTGGTATATAGATTGCCTGGATGTATGTGTATCCTATCTAATCTATCTATCTATCCAAAAGTACACAAAAAAACAGAGTGCTGTAGCATGTAAAAATCACCTGTCCTCGGTTGCAACACTCACTACCGAGTTCCAAACTGCCTCTGGAAGCAACGTCAGGAGCTTCATGAAATGGGTTTCCATGGCCGAGCAACTGCACACAAGCCTAAGGTCACCATGCACAATGCCAAGTATTGGCTGGAGTGGTGTAAAGCTTGCCACCAATGGACTCTTGAGCAGTGGAAACGCGTTCTCTAGAGTGATGAATCACGCTTCACCATCTGGCAGTCCGACAGATGAATCTGGGTTTGGCTGATGCCAGGAGAATGCTACCTGCCCTAATGCATAGTGCCAACTGTAACGTTTGGTGGAGGAGGAATAATGGTCTGGGGCTGTTTTTCATGGTTCGGGCTAGGCCCCTTAGTTACAGTGAGGAGAAATCTTAACGCTACAGCATACAATGACATTCTAGACGATTCTGAGCTTCCACCTTTGTGGCAACAGTTTAGGGAAGGCCCTTTCCTGTTTCACAATGACAATGTCCCCGTGCACAAAGTGAGGTCCATACAGAAAATGGTTTGTCGAGATCGGTGTGGAAGAACTTGACTGGCCTGCACAGAGCCCTGACCTCAACCCCATCGAACACCTTTGGGATGAATTGGAACGCCGACTGCGAGCCAGGCCTAATCGCCCAACATCAGTGCCCGACCTCACTAATACTCTTGTGGCTGAATAGAAGTCCCTGCAGCAATGTTCCAACATCTAGTGGAAAGCCTTCCCAGAAGAGTGGAGGCTGTTCAACGGCTCAGACACGAGATGTATGTGGCAGGGTCTACAGACAATCACGGACTACAAAAGGAAAACCAGCCACGTCACAGACACCGACGTCTTGCTTCCGGACAAGCTAAACACCTTCGCCCACTTTGAGGATAATACACGCGGCCCGCTACCAAGGACTGTGGGCTCTCCTTCTCCGTGGCCGACGTGAGTAAGACATTTAAGCATGTTAACCCCCTAGATGGCCTCCCTAGCCGCGTCCTCAGAGCATGCGCATACCAGCTGGCTGGTGTGTTTACGGACATATTCAATCTCTCCCTATCCCAGTCTGCTGTCCCCACATGCTTCAAGATTGCCACCATTTCCCCTGTACCCAAGAAAGCAAAGGTAACTGAACTAAATCACTATTGCCCCTGTAGCACTCACTTCTGTCATCATGAAGTGCTTTGAGAGACTAGTCAAGGATCATATTACCTCTACCTTACCTGCCACCGTAGACCCACTTCAATTTGCTTACCGCCCCAATCGATCCACAGACGATGCAATTGCTATCACACTGCACACTGCACACTGCCCTATCCCATCTGGACAAGAGGAATACCTCTGTAAGAATGCTGTTCATTGACTATAGCTCAGCATTCAACACCATAGTACCCTCCAAGCTCATCATTAAGCTCGAGGCCCTGGGTCTGAACCCCGCCCTATGCAACTGGGTCCTGGACTTCCTGACGGGCTGCCCCCAGGTGGTGAAGGTAGGAAACATCACCTCCACTTCGCTGAACCTCAACCCTGGGGCCCCACAAGGGTGTGTGCTCAGCCCCCTCCTGTACTCCCTGTTCACCCATGACTGCGTGGCCAAGCACACCTCCAAGTCAATCATCAAGTTTGCAGACGACACAACAGTAGCAGGCTTGATTACCAACAATGACGAGACAGCCTACAGGGAGGAGGTGAGGGCTCTGAGAGTGTGGTGCCAGGTAAATAACCTCTCACTCAATGTCAACAAAGCAAAGGAGATGATCGTTGACTTCAGGAAACAGCAGAGGGAGCACCTCCGTATCCACATCGACGGGACCTCAGTGGGGAAGGTGAAAAGCTTAAAGTTCCTCGTTGTACACATCACTGACAAACTGAAATGGTCCATCCACACAGACAGTGTGGTGAAGAAGGCGCATCAGAGCCTCTTCAACCTCAGGAGGCTGAAGAAATGTGGCTTTCTTCACCTAAAACCCTCACAAACTTTTACAGATGCACAACTTGAGAGCATCCTGTCGGGCTGTATCACTGCCTGTTATGGCAACTGCACGTGGCTCTCCAGAGGGTGGTGCGGTCTGCACCATGCATCACCGGGGGCAAACTACCAGCCCTCCAGGACACCTACAGCACCCGATGTCACAGGAATGCCAAAAAGATAATCAAGGACAACAACCACCTGAGCCACTGCCTGTTGACCCCGCTATCATCCAGAAGGAGAGGTCAGTACAGGTGCATCAAAGCTGGGACCGAGAGACTGAAAAACAGCTTCTATCTCAAGGCCATCAGACTTTTAAATAGCCTTCACTAGCACATTAGAGGCTGCTGCCTATATACATAGATTAGAAATCAATGGCTACTTTAATAAATGGAACAATAGTCACTTTAAAGATGTTTACATATCTTGCGTTACTCATCTCATATGTACAGTGGGGGAAAAAAGTATTTAGTCAGCCACCAATTGTGCAAGTTCTCCCAGTTAAAAAGATGAGAGAGGCCTGTAATTTTCATCATAGGTACACGTCAACTATGACAGACAAATTGAGAAAAAAATATCCTGAAAATCACATTGTAGGATTTTTAATGAATTTATTTGCAAATTATGGTGGAAAATAAGTATTTGGTCACCTACAAACAAGTAAGATTTCTGGCTCTCACAGACCTGTAACTTCTTCTTTAAGAGGCTCCTCTGTCCTCCACTCGTTACCTGTATTAATGGCACCTGTTTGAACTTGTTATCAGTATAAAAGACACCTGTCCACAACCTCAAACAGTCACACTCCAAACTCCACTATGGCCAAGACCAACGAGCTGTCAAAGGACACCAGAAACAAAATTGTAGACCTGCACCAGGCTGGGAAGACTGAATCTGCAATAGGTAAGCAGCTTGGTTTGAAGAAATCAACTGTGGGAGCAATTATTAGGAAATGGAAGACATACAAGACCACTGATAATCTCCCTCGATCTGGGGCTCCACGCAAGATCTCACCCCGTGGGGTCAAAATGATCACAAGAACTGTGAGCAAAAATCCCAGAACCACACAGGGGGACCTAGTGAATGATCAGCAGAGAGCTGGGACCAAAGTAACAAAGCCTACCATCAGTAACACACTACGCCGCCAGGGACTCAAATCCTGCAGTGCAAGACGTGTCCCCCTGCTTAAGCCAGTACATGTCCAGGCCCGTCTGAAGTTTGCTAAAGTGCATTTGGATGATCCAGAAGAGGATTGGGAGAATGTCATATGGTCAGATGAAACCAAAATAGAACTTTTTGGTAAAAACTCAACTCGTCATGTTTGGAGGACAAAGAATGCTGAGTTGCATCCAAAGAACACCATACCTACTGTGAAGCATGGGGGTGGAAACATCATGCTTTGGGGCTGTTTTTCTGCAAAGGGACCAGGACGACTGATCCGTGTAAAGGAAAGAATGAATGGGGCCATGTATCGTGAGATTTTGAGTGAAAACCTCCTTCCATCAGCAAGGGCATTGAAGATGAAACGTGGCTGGGTCTTTCAGCATGACAATGATCCCAAACACACCGCCCGGGCAACGAAGGAGTGGCTTCGTAAGAAGCATTTCAAGGTCCTGGAGTGGCCTAGCCAGTCTCCAGATCTCAACCCCATAGAAAATCTTTGGAGGGAGTTGAAAGTCTGTGTTGCCCAGCGACAGCCCCAAAACATCACTGCTCTAGAGGAGATCTGCATGGAGGAATGGGCCAAAATACCAGCAACAGTGTGTGAAAACCTTGTGAAGACTTACAGAAAACGTTTGACCTGTGTCATTGCCAACAAAGGGTATATAACAAAGTATTGAGAAACTTTTGTTATTGACCAAATACTTATTTTCCACCATAATTTGCAAATAAATTCATTAAAAATCCTACAATGTGATTTTCTGGATTTTTTTTTCTAATTTTGTCTGTCATAGTTGACGTGTACATATGATGAAAATTACAGGCCTCTCATCTTTTTAAGTGGGAGAACTTGCACAATTGGTGGCTGACTAAATACTTTTTTCCCCCACTGTATGTCCAGGCAATCTATATACCAAAAATAATTAGGATCTGATCATTTTAACTTGTATTCACATTACTTGATTCATGAAATGTGTCAAAAGAAAAAAATAAACAGTAACCCAGTGTGTCCAAAGACTAAATATAGTACAATACAGAAACAGCTGTATGTCACAAACAACAATGAGTTGAATCATATATTTGGAATATTTGGCTTAGAACAGGTCAAATAACAATATTGTATGCTTTTAAACAATTTAAGTCTGAAATATATTTAAAAATACATATGCTGAAGTTATTTTCATGATTCTTTTTTGTTACATTTTCTCAAAATCCCAATTTTGACATTGTCATAATCTATCATAATTCCAATCGTAACATTTGGCCAATGTGGCCTGTCTAGATACTTGCACGAACTACAGTGCATTCGGAAAGTATTCAGACCCCTTCCCTTTTTCCACATTTTGTTACTTTACAGCATCATTCTAAAATTGAATAATACAAAAACAAATCTTAAATCTACACACAATACCCCATAATGACAAAGAGTAAACAGGTTTTTAGAAATTGTTGCTTATTTATAAAAAATATAAAACATACCTTTTTTACATAAGTATTCAGAGCCTTTACTATGAGACTCGAAATTGAGCTCAGGTGCATCCTGTTTTTGTTGCTCATCCTTGAGAAGTTTCTACAACTTGATTGGAGTCCACCTGTGGTATATTAAATTGTTGGACATTTGGAAAGGCGCACACACCTGTCTAATATAAGGTCCCACAGTTGACAGTGCATGTCAGAGCAAAAACCAAGCCATGAGGTCGAAGGAAATATCCTTAGCTCCGAGACAGGATTGTGTCGAGGCACCGATCTGGGGGAAGGGTACCAAAAAATGTCTGCAGCATTGATGGTCCCCAAAAACATAGTGGCCTCCGTCATTCTTAAATGGAAGAAGTTTGGAACCACCAAGACTATTCCTAGAGCTGGCCGCCAGGCCAAACTGGGAGGTGACCAAGAAACCGATGGTCACTCTGACAGAGCTCCAGAGTTCCTCTGTGGAGATGGGAGAACCTTCCAGAAGGACAACCATCTCTGCAGCACTCCACCAATCAGGCCTTTATGGTAGAGTGGCCAGATGGAAGCCACTCCTCAGTAAATGGCACATGACAGCCCGTTTGGAGTTTGCCAAAAGGCACCTAAAGGACTCTCAGACAATGGAAAAACAAGATTCTCTGGTCCAATGAAACCAAGATTGAACCATTTGGCCTGTAGTCCCCTGTAGCTCAATTGGTAGAGCATGGCGCTTGCAACGCCAGGGTTGTGGGTTCGTTTCCCACGGGGGCCAGTATGAAAATGTATGCACTCACTAACTGTAAGTCACTCTGGATAAGAGAGTCTGCTAAATGACTAAAAATGTTTTTTTTTTTTTTTATGAATGCCAAGCGTCACATCTGGAGGAAACCTGGCACCATCCCTACGGTGAAGCACGGTGGTGGCAGCAGCATGCTGTGGGGATGTTTTTCAGCGGCACTCACTGGGAGACTAGTCAGGATCGAGGGAAAGATGAACTTAGCAAAGTACAGAGAGATCCTTGATGAAAACCTGCTCCAGAGATCTCAGGACCTCAGACTGGGGCAAAGGTTCACCTTCCAACAGGACAATGACCCTAAGCACACAGCCAAGACAACTCAGGAGTGGCTTCAGGACAAGTCTCTGAATGTCCTTGAGTGGCCCAGCCAGAGCCCGATCGAACATCTCTGGAGAGACCTGAAAACAGCTGTGCAGCGACGCTCCCCATCCAACCTGACAGAGCTTGAGAGGCTCTGCAGAGAAGAATGGGAGAAACTCTCCACATACAGATGTGGCAAGCTTGTAGCGTCATAGCTACAAAGACTCAATGCTGTAATCGCTGCCAAAGGTGCTTCAACAAAGTACTGAGTAAAGGGTCTTAAGACTTAAGTACGTGTGATATTTCAGTTTTATTTTATTTTATAAAAGTGCAATATTTATAAAAACCTGTTTTTGCTTTGTCATTATGGGGTGTGTGTGGCTTGATGAGGAGAAAAAAAGAATTTAATCAATTTTAGAATAAGTCTGTAACATAACAAAATGTGGGAAAAGTCAAGGGGTCTGAATACTTTCCGAATGCTCTGTTTGTCGACCACTAAATGTCATGCCTTTACAAAAAACAGAATGTGTTCTGGACGTGAATGAGTTAACGATGGAACTGTATAAATGTATATTTTACAGTCACAAATAAAAGGGTTAGGTACAGTATCTTTTGTTTAGTCAGTTTGATGTACTGTAATTAACGTATATGCCCACCAGCGCTTTCATGTAGCCAGTGGGAATCGTTTGACAGGCTGATATGGTTTGTAATAAAGAATTGAGCCAATCGCAATATCAGTTTCCGCATAGGGGCGGGACGTAATAGGGACACGCTAATGAGGAATTCGATTAAGCTGCCCCGGGCGCCCGTTTACCGGGTGAAAAGTGATTGCATTTATTTTGGAACCTGGCTGCCTCACGGTCATGAGACCGTTCTCTGCCCCGTTCTGGCCTACGGAGAAATCGGCTCAAACTCTGCTCTTCGGTTAAGCACGCGGAGCAGAGTAGGATTCTGTGTTTTCACATGCAAGAGTGGTTGCTTTTCATAAAAACGCTTTATCTGCCTTCCCAATGAAAACTAGTTTGAAAATGTGAACAAATATTTAATGGAACATTTAAGTTATGTGTCTGGAGGAGACATCATGTTTCCTTGTTGACAACATGACCGAGCGGCGCAGATAACTTCGATGTGAGCAGGTCGTACCTCCCTCACCGGTTTCGCCCTGTGCAACCCGGGCCAATTTAATAGAATCCTCTCAATCAAAACCAGGTACCCCCTTTCCATTGGTCGATAGAGGTATGAATGAGGTGGGGCTTGCAGCAAAGCTCGCGGTGTTCTGTTGAAATGCCATTACCGACCATTAAAACAACTGGGACTGAAAATTTACCGAAGTGGGGACAACGACAAACACGACCCAAAGGTGGATTTAATTGCACGAGAAATGTCAACATTTGGAAATGGGATTACGCAAGGATTGCATTGATGTGTACTGCATTTCCCTCCGGTTTAGCCGTGGCTAGCTACCTCTCAAGCTAGCCGAATCGGAACAATCGGTAGCTAGCCAGCCAGCTATCCAACATAGTTAGCTAGCTAACTACAGTAACTCTATAGACTTAGGTTATATGTAGTAGGACTAGGACGGTGCACGTTTCATCGCTAAAAATACTGAAAACGAATGTTGTTTCTGTCATGAGTCCAGCCGGGTGCCCCCATGTGAACGGTTTCAAAGTGGATAACTGGAAACAGAATCTACGGGTCATTTACCAATGCTTTGTGTGGAGTGGATCTGCCGAAACCAGGAAACGCAAGGTAAAATTGTAAACTGTCGCTAGCTGACTAGCTCAGAACATGCAGCAGCAGACCGCTTCTCAAGAGAAGTTCCCTCGACGTCTCACTGGCTAGCTGTCGCACATCATCACTATGTCTAAGTACCAAGTCACACACGAAGAGGCAACTCATACAAGTGTGTGACAGACCCTGTTTAGTCAATTAGCTAACGTAAACTTTAGAGCAAACTAGTGATATTTGCTACGGTTTGCCACCATAGCACTTGTCGAACGTTGTCTAGGTAACGTTGACTAACTACAGTACACATTTTCAGGCATGTCTGTTTCTCACGGCTTGGGCAGTTGTACGTTTACTAACTAACTGACTGATGCAGTTTTGGACAGGATTGACACTGAAGGGTGTGTGTGATGAAACGGTTAATTTAATACCTAACCCCCTACGTCTCATGCATCACACAATCTTGTGTACATGTGTGCGCGCCTGTTTAAGCAGTCCCATCTGTTTACCATCCTTGCATCCCCAGCTAGCTACATTGCTTGTCTCTCTGGAAAGTATCTCGTAGGCTACAATGAAAATAAGTAAATCTCTACAGTCTGAATAACATGAACACAGTACTTGGGTTATTTCATCCAAATGTGCAATTCCTTTGCTAGTTCTACTTTTCCGTGTGCTATCTGCGCTCATCACCAACCGCCCCCGCGCAACGGTACAGACACACAAAATACGATTATCTTATGTTCCTTATGAGCCAAGTACGGTCGGGTCTGGGGATATTATATAACTAACGTAGTTACCTCTTGTAAAAAAAAAAATTACATGCGTGTATGTCCATATCATGATTAACCCACGCTTCCATTGGATACAGTATTAAGACACGGTTGGAGAGTTTCACCAAATATTTTTTTCCACCAATATATTTTCAAACTGCTTTGGTAGACCATAATCTCAAAGCATATTATCTAGTCTACATTATAATTATCATGCAGTACTGTCTGTGTCCACACAATGCGTCATATAACTGCTGTCATTCTAGCTAGACTAGAGCCTCCGCCTGTTGGTGTCACTGTGTTTGTAGGCAGTGCATCACCTACCATCTCCATATCTTTTCAAAGGTTAGGCCAACTTAAACCCACTTATCTTTATCCCACCGTTGCGTTTTGCCCAAGTTCATCAAGTGATACTGAGAGGCTGCAGTGAAGGATTCACACAAGCACTAAGCCAGCAATGTCACATTTTTTGACCCAATCCAGATATCATGTGTGGTTGGACTAACCCCAGGAGTTTGCATACCTTAGTCCTCATGTAACTGTATTGTTTGTTCAGGGTTGCGCTGTAGACACAGCAGGGGTGCAGGGCTCTAGCATAACTTTTTTACAAGGAGCACGTGTGCGCCTCTGTAGCTCAGCTGGTAGAGCACGGCGCTTGTAACGCCAAGGTAGTGGGTTCGATCCCCGGGACCACCCATACACAAAAAATGTATGCACGCATGACTGTAAGTCGCTTTGGATAAAAGCGTCTGCTAAATGGCTTATTATTATTATTATTGAAAAATGTAGGCGCACACAAATTTAGGAGCACAGTGGAAAATATTTGAGGTAATGAAGCTAGAATCCCTGTCTGTTTCCCCCAGGCCTCTGTCTCTGTGGGTTCAAGGGTTTATTGGTATCATGTGTACAGTGTAGCTTCCTTCCAAATGGTTTCAACATTCTAACTCTTTCATCTCAGGGCCCTCAGCTTGCTAACCGCAACACACACACACACACTGTAGCCAGTGTTTTGTAAGGTAAATGGTAACCATCTCACTATCTAAAAACATTATGAACAGTTTTGTCCTTCTGACTGAGTGAGTCCTCATATCACTTCTGGTTTGAGTTAGGGATGGGCATGGGAACGGACGTCAACTCTATCTTTTACCGGATAAAAAAATTATCAAATACTGGAAAACTATTTGGTGGAATGTGCTTTGTGAAAAAAATGAAATTGTCTCAACTGTTCCAGACAGAGGCACGAACAGATCTACTCCCTATCGGATTATTTAACAAGGGTGTATGTTTCTCATATCGAAGCTAATGACTGAGCACATAATGCATGCATCGCTATGTATCCTACAAAATAGAATATCCGAGTTCAGAGCGTGGTGTCATATCAGAATGCTTCAACCAATATCACGTGTGACAGCTGTGAGCAGTCTGCTGCACCCCCTAACCAGCCATATAGCCTACTCGGCTGCTTCTCTCCGTCTGTTCTTTCTGCGCGTCTCCATCAGTTAAAAAATGTTATGTAGCCGTGATGGCGAGCTGGAGTGTGCAGACAGTGATGGGGTTTCTGTTACATTTGTTTGATTATTGGAGTTGCTTGCAGCGTGAGTGAAGTGGACACGTATCTCCTGTAAGAACAAGCAGGCCAGTCTGACTAGGCTTTGCTGTCACGCTGCCTCTGAGTGCCTCTGCCATAGATGAAAAAGAGAGCTCAGTGAGTCATCCTTGCGCATTTACAACCCTGAAAACCTACTCAGATGTTTCCAAGGTAGGATGCATATGCCTAATCAATGTAATTCGAAGATAAATCAGAGTCAAATCAATCTCTAATTCAGGTGTTACTTAAATTCTGTTTGGTGCCTAACTTTTGGTGTGTGTGAGAGTGAGTGGTGTGTGAGCGAGAGAGGATGTGTGTGTGTGGGAGAGGGAGTAAGTGAGCGAGAGTATGTGTGAGGGAGAGAGTGTGTAGGCTGTGTGTAAAGTTGTCTGAAGAGTAGGCTAAAGATGGTTTCATATTGGCCTAGTGTGTTTTCCCCTGCCGCAATGAAAATGTAGATCATTATGCATTCATATTCCTTACTACATTCCTCCTGCCCAATCATAGGTAGGCCTTTTGGATATGAGCAAATCAGCTATTTTCTGCAATAGCCTTTTCTATTATACAGTAAAAAGTGTGAAGTTAAATAGAGGCGTGACTATCAGGGGAAAGGTTTTTGTGCAGCACACATGCAGAACGTATAGAAAACAGGCTTCCTGGGCGGGGTAAACCCTGTGGTATCTGATATCACATCGGTAGGAACATTTTGCTGTGACAACCCCACTCTGAAAATAGGCCAATTTTATTGTGGTTTACAGATTTTTTTTGTGTGTGTGTATCTGTGCTAAAACGTGTCACCTTTTTGGGCCCTCACCAGTTAGCATCCCTGCTCTCTAGTTGTTTGACTCCACGCAACCCCATCTTGCGTTAGGCCAGGAATCTATATTTAACCATGCGTGTAATGGTAATCTAAACCTACCTGTCCGCTGGGTGGTGATGAGTTATGGGGATACCTGTGTTCAGAGCTGTCATAGACCAGGCTTGTTGTATTTAATCAGGGCTGACGCGACGGTCTGGGGGCGTGGAACGGCGGCGACAGACTGATGATGAATATCTATCTTTTGCTCTGATTTTCACCCACTCTTTCTGTCAGTTTCTTTCTCTGCCTCTTTTTTCCCCTCCTTCAGCTCTCCTTTCCTACTCACTTATCCCCCCCCCCACGCAGTAGCCCCTGCTCCATGGATACCTCAATTAGGGTAAATGGAGTGAGTGATGCATGGATGAGGAGAGAACAAACAAACGGATGGAGCGTCTGGGGTGGACCTCCTAATGAGCAGTTGATTGTCTCATCAGTCTGCTTCATACACGCCTCGTTTCCGCCCTGAGAGGAACAGACCCACAGAGAGGTGACATACCACCCAGGTCGTGTTCACTATGGCAAACTGTAGCAAAAACCTTTGAAACAGAAATGTGTTTAAAGAACTGTAGGTATTACCTCCCTGTATTGCTTTTTCAAACCTGTTCCGTGCCTCAACCTAGTCATTTCTCTTATGATACTGTCTGTTCCCACCTCCTAAAGCCCACTAAGGCAACTCCATTGAAGCAGTTGTTATGAACGCACTGTGTGCTGTCCTCTTCACCACCTTTGACCAGCCACTCTATGCCCCATTTAACTTTGTGAATTTTGCTCGCTTGAAATCGTCTGGCAGGTGGGTCTTTTGAGTGATCTGATTGTTGAGTAAAGCCTAGCGCCTAATACCTTTGGTCAACATCATAACCTTCGTTCGGCCTTGTGTCCCTTCCACCTAAGTCTTTCTCTACTGAAACCTTCAAATCAAAGTTTATTGGTCGCGTACAAAGATTTGCAGGTGCAGCTAAATACTTGTCATACTAGCTCCAACAGTGCAGTAGAATGTCTAGCAAATACAACACAAATAACATAAACATTTAAACAGGAAATGTCAGAATGAGTCCCATGTCAGATTCCAGAATGTAAATATGTGGTGTGACAGTATATCATTTGGGAAAGAAAATTACATGTACAGTAGTAGGTCCACTACCAGTCAAAAGTTTGGACACACCTTCTATATTTTTACTATGTTTTACATTGTAGAATAATAGTGAAGACATCAAAATGAAATAACACATGGAATCATGTAGTAACCAATAAAGTGTTAAACAAATCAAAATATATTTTATATTTGAGATTCTTCAAATAGCCACCCTTTGCCTTGATGACAGCTCTGCACACTCTTGGCATTCTCTTAACCAGCTTCACCTCGAATGCTTTCCAACAGTCTTGAAGGAGTTCCCACATATGCTGAGCACTTGTTGGCTGCTTTTCCTTCACTCTGTGGTCCGATTCATCCCAAACCATCTCAATTGGGTTGAGGTCGGGGCATTGTGGAGGCCAGGTCATCTGATGCAGCACTCCATCACTATCCTTCTTGGTCAAAAGCCCTTACACAGCCTGGAGGTGTGTTGGGTCATTGTCCTGTTGAAAAACAAATGATAGTCCCACTAAGCCCAAACCAGATGGGATGGTGTATCGCTGCAGAATGCTGTGGTAGCCATGCTGGTTAAGTGTGCCTTGAATTCTAAATAAATCACACAGTGTCACCAGCAAAGCACCATCACACCACCTCCTCCATGCTTTACGGTGGGAAATACACATGCAGAGATCAGCCGTTCACCCACACCGTTTCTCACAAAGACACGGCGATTAGAACCAAAAATCTCAAAATTGGACTCCAGACCAAAGGACACATTTCCACTGGTCTAATGTCCATTGCTCGTGTTTCTTGGCACAAGCAAGTCTCTTCTTATTATTGGTGTCCTTTAGTAGTGGTTTCTTTGCAGCAATTCGACCATGAAGGCCTGATTCACACAGTCCCCTCTGAACAGTTGATGTTGATGTATCTGTTACTTGAACTCTGAGAAGCATTTATTTTGGCTCGAATTTCTGAGGCTAGTAACTCTAATGAACTTATCCTCTGCAGCAGAGGTAACTCTGGGTCTTCCATTCCTGTGGCGGTCCTCATGATTATTCTGGCATTTCACATTGTTAAAATAAAGTGGTGATCCTAACTGACCTAAGACAGGGCATTTTTACTAGGATTAAATGTCAGGAATTGTGAAAAACTGAGTTTAAATGTATTTGGCTAAGGTGTATGTACATTTCTGACTTCAGCTGTACATACACAGTGAGTAAACGGCAGTAATTTAAATAGTACATGAAGTGATCAGACCCCTTGACTTTTTCCACGTTTTGTTACGTTACAGCCTTTTTCTAAAATTGATTAAATTGTTTTTTTTCCCTCATCAATCTACACACAATACCCCATAATGACAAAGTGAAAACAGGTGGACTCAAATCAAGTTGTAAAAACATCTCAAGGATGATCAATGGAAACCAGATGCACCTGAGCTCAATTTCGAGTCTAATAGCAAATAAGGTATTTCTGTTTGTTTTTTTAAATAAATGTACAAACATTTCTCAACCTGTTTTTGCTTTGTCGTTATGGGGTATTTTGTGTAGATTGAGATTATATTTAAGTGTGTTCCAAATAAATATCTCCAGCCTGCTGGTTAAGGCGAGGGGCTCAAGGTAATTTCTGTTACCTCTTGAGTGACAAGTCCTGGATAGTTTCAGGTCATTGACCACATGCCCAGTCTCTGCTGGGTTTCAGAGAGGAGGACTGAGTTTATGTGTGTGTCCTAAAGAAAACGTTGGAGTGGCTTACACACACAGTCTTTCACATACACACACTGTTGTATATTAATGCATCTTCATAATTCATGGACACATACATGCTTAAACATGCGGCAGCATTCTTCCTGGAATATGAATTGATGGAATGTATATTCATACATGCTGGCGTTCTGTGTTATTTGATATACACTGAACAAAAATATGAACGTAACAATTTCAAGGATTTTACTGAGTTACAGTTCATATAAGGAAATCAGCCAATTGAAATAAATAAATTAGGGCCTAATCTATGGACTTCTAATGGCTGGGAATACAGATATGCATCTGTTGGTCACAGATGCACTATACAGTGCATTCGGAAAGTATTCAGACCCCTTCCCTTTTTCCACATTTTGTTACGTTACAGCCTTATTCTAAAATTGATATACAATTATTTTTTTCAATCGACACACAATACACCATAATGACAAAGCGAAAACAGGTTTGTATTTTATTTTGCAAATGTATAAAAAAAACGGATACCTTATTTACATTAAGTATTCAGACCCTTTGCTATGAGACTCGAAATTGAGCTCAGGTGCATCCTGTTTCCGTTGATCATTCTTGATGTTTCTACAACTTGATTGGAGTCCACCTGTGGTAAATTCAATTGATTGGACATGATTTGGAAAGGCACACACCTGTCTACGTAAGGTCCCACAGTTGACAGTGCATGTCAGAGCAAAAACAAACAAGCCATGAGTTCGAAGGAATTGGCCGTAGAGCTCCGAGACAGGATTGTGTCGGCACAGATCTGGGGAAGGGTACCAACAATTTCTGCAGCATTGAAGGTCCTCAAGGACACAGTGGCCTCCATCATTCTTAAGTGGAAGATTGGAGTTTGGAACCACCAAGACTCTTCCTAGAGCTGGCCGCCTGGCCAAACAGAGCAATCGTTGGAGAAGGGCCTTGGTCAGGGAGGTGACCAAGAAACCGATGGTCACTCTGACAGCGCTCCAGAATTCCTCTGTGGAGATGGGTGCACCTTCAAGAAGGACAGCCATCTCTGCAGCACTCCACCAATCAGGCCTTTATGGTAGTGGTCAGACAGAAGCCACTCCTCAGTAAAAAGCACATGACAGCCCGCTTGGAGTTTGCCAAAGGGCACCTAATGGACTCTCAGACCATGAGAAACAAGATTCTCTGGTCTGATGAAACCAAGATTGAACTCTTTGGCCTGAATGCCAAGCGTCACGTCTGGAGGAAACCTGGCACCATCCCTACGGTGAAGTATGGTGGTAGCAGCATCATGCTGTGGGGATGTTTTTCAGCGGCAGGGACTGGGATACTACTCAGGATCCAGGGAAAGATGAACGGAGAAAAGTACAGAGAGATCCTTGATGAAAACCTGCTCCAGAGCGCTCAGGACCTCAGACTGGGGCGACGGTTCACCTTCCAACAGGACAACGCTAAGCACACAGCCAAGACAACGCAGGAGTGGCTTCGGGACAAGTCTCTGAATGTCCTTGAGTGGCCCAGCCAGAGCCCGGAATTGAACCTGATCGAACATCCTCTGGAAAATAGCTGTGCAGCGACGCTCCCCATCCAACCTGACAGAGCTTGAGAGGCTCTGCAGAGAAGAATGTGAGAAACTCTCCAAATACAGGTGTGCCAAGCTTGTAGCGTCATACCCAATAAGACTTGAGGCTGTAATCGCTGCCAAAGGTGCTTCAACAAAGTACTGAGTAAAGGGTCTGAATACTTACGTAAATTTGATATTTCCATTTGTATTTTTTGACATTTGCAAACATTTCTTAACCTGTTTTTGCTTTGTTATTATGGGGTATTGTGTGTAGATTGAGGGGGGAATAACTATTTAATCCATTTTAGAATAAGGCTGTAACGTAACAAAAAGTGAAGGAGTCTTTGTTCTCAGGCCTGGAGGGAAGCCAAAGTAATTCCGCTACCCAAGAATGGTAAAGCGGCCTTTACTGGTTCTAACAGTAGACCTATAAGCTTGCTGCCAGCTCATAGCAAACTTTTGGAAAAAATGTTTGACCAAATACAGTGCTATTTCTCTGTAAACAAATTAACAGACTTTCAACATGCTTATATGGAAGGGCCCTCAACATGTACTGCACTGACACAAATGACTGATGATTGGTAGAAAGAAATTGATAATAAGAAGATTGTGGGAGCTGTACTGTTAGATTTCAGTGCAGCCTTTTGATATTATTGACCATAACCTGTTGTTGAGAAAACATATGTTATGGCTTTTCAACCTCTGCCATATTGTGGATTCAGAGCTATCTATCTAATAGAACAGAGTTTTCTTTAATGGAAGCTTCTCTAATGTCAAACATGTAAAGTGTGGTGTACCACAGGGCAGCTCTCTAGGCCCTCTACTATTTTCTATTTTTACCAATGACCTGCCACTTGCATTAAACAAAGCATGTGTGTCCATGTATGCTGATGATTCAACCATATATGCATCAGCAACCACAGCTAATGAAGTCACCGAAACCCTTAACAAAGAGTTGCAGTCTGTTTTGGAATGGGTGGCCACTAATAAACTGGTCCTGAACATCTCTAAAACTAAGAGCATTGTATTTGGTACAAATCAGTCCCTAAGTTCTATACCTCAGCTGAATCTGGTAATGAATGGTGTGGCTGTTGAACAAGTTGAGGAGACTAAATTACTTGGCGTTACCTTAGTTTACAATCTATCATGGTCAAAACATATAGATTCAATGGTTGTAAAGATGGGGAGAGGTCTGTCCGTAATAAAGAGATGCTCTGCTTTTTTGACACTTTTTTTGTCTAATCTTGATTATTGTCCAGTAGTGTGGTCCAGTGCTGCAAGGAAAGACCTAGTTAAGCTGCAGCTGGCCCAGAACAGAGCGGCACGTCTTGCTCTTCATTGTAATCAGAGGGCTGATAAAAATACTATGCGTGCCAGTCTCTCTTGGCTAAGAGTTGAGGAGAGACTGACTGCATCACTTCTTTTTATAAGAAACAATGTGTTGAAAATCCCAAATTGTTTGCATAGTCAACTTACACACAGCTCTGACACGCGCACTTACCCCACCAGACATGCCACCAGGGGTCTTTTCACAGTACCCAACTCCAGAACAAATTCAAGAAAGCGTACAGTATTATATAGAGCCATTATTGCATGGAGCTCCATTCCATCTCCTATTGCTCAAATAAACAGCAAACCTGGTTTCAGAAAAACAGATAAAGCAACACCTCACGGCACAATGCCTCTCCCCTATTTGACCTAGATAGGTTGTGTGTATCTATTGATATGTAGGCTACGTGTGCCTTAAAATAAAAGTATGTACAGTGGGGGGAAAAAAGTATTTAGTCAGCCACCAATTGTGCAAGTTCTCCCACTTAAAAAGATGAGAGAGGCCTGTAATCTTCATCATAGGTACACGTCAACTATGACAGACAAATTGAGAAAAAACATTCTCCAGAAAATCACATTGTAGGATTTTTTTAATGCATTTATTTGCAAATTATGGTGGAAAATAAGTATTTGGTCACCTACAAAAAAGTAAGATTTCTGGCTTTCACAGACCTGTAACTTCTTCTTTAAGAGGCTCCTCTGTCCTCCACTCGTTACCTGTATTAATGGCACCTGTTTGAACTTGTTATCAGTATAAAAGACACCTGTCCACAACCTCAAACAGTCACACTCCAAACTCCACTATGGCCAAGACCAAAGAGCTGTCAAAGGACACCAGAAACAAAATTGTAGACCTGCACCAGGCTGGGAAGACTGAATCTGCAATAGGTAAGCAGCTTGGTTTGAATAAATCAACTGTGGGAGCAATTATTAGGAAATGGAAGACATACAAGACCACTGATAATCTCCCTCGATCTGGGGCTCCACGCAAGATCTCACCCCGTGGGGTCAAAATGATCACAAGAACGGTGTGCAAAAATCTGGATAAGAGCGTCTGCTAAATGACGTAAATGTAAAAATCCCAGAACCACACGGGGGGACCTAGTGAATGACCTGCAGAGAGCTGGGACCAAAGTAACAAAGCCTACCATCAGTAACACACTACGCAGCCAGGGACTCAAATCCTGCAGTGCCAGACGTCCCCCCCTGCTTAAGCCAGTACATGTCCAGGCCCGTCTGAAGTTTGCTAGAGTGCATTTGGATGATCCAGAAGAGGATTGGGAGAATGTCATATGGTCAGATGAAACCAAAATAGAACTTTTTGGTAAAAACTCAACTCGTCGTGTTTGGAGGACAAAGAATGCTGAGTTGCAGCCAAAGAACACCATACCTACTGTGAAGCATGGGGGTGGAAACATCATGCTTTGGGGCTGTTTTTCTGCAAAGGGACCAGGACGACTGATCCGTGTAAAGGAAAGAATGAATGGGGCCATGTATCATGAGATTTTGAGTGAAAACCTCCTTCCATCAGCAAGGGCATTGAAGATGAAACGTGGCTGGGTCTTTCAGCATGACAATGATCCCAAACACACCGCCCGGGCAACGAAGGAGTGGCTTCGTAAGAAGCATTTCAAGGTCCTGGAGTGGCCTAGCCAGTCTCCAGATCTCAACCCCATAGAAAATCTTTGGAGGGAGTTGAAAGTCCGTGTTGCCCAGCGACAGCCCCAAAACATCACTGCTCTAGAGGAGATCTGCATGGAGGAATGGGCCAAAATACCAGCAACGGTGTGTGAAAACCTTGTGAAGACTTACAGAAAACTTTTGACCTGTGTCATTGCTAACAAAGGGTATATAACAAAGTATTGAGAAACTTTTGTTATTGACCAAATACTTATTTTCCACCTTAATTTGCAAATAAATTCATAAAAAATCCTACAATGCGATTTTCTGGAGAAAAAAAATCTCATTTTGTCTGTCTTAGTTGACATGTACCTATGATGAAAATTACAGGCCACTCTCATCTTTTTAAGTGGGAGAACTTGCACAATTGGTGGCTGACTAAATACTTTTTCCCCCACTGTATTTGTGCATGAAAGTTAGGAGAAATACGTTTTTTTTGTGTGAATGGAAATTTTCTGGGACGTTTTATTTCATCTCTTGAAACATGGGACCAAAACCTTACATGTTGCGTTTATATTATTGTTCAGTATACTACCTCAGAGCTATAGCCAAAAGGATAGGGATTCCATTTTTGTTTACTTTAGATTTCGGATGAAGATGGAGTAAGATGCTGCTGTGAACATGGACTCTTCTCAGTAAAGGTTCTTGAGAGAAGGAGCTGAGGATTAGCAACTTTTCAAGCGCAAACCATCAACTATGCTGTATGACCTTTGGCTCCCAAGGTTATCTGAACTCCATTTATCCCTCTCTTCTCTCCCTTTCTCACTCTCTCTTCCCCATCTCTCGGGCACAGCTGATCTCCTTGCTTTCTATCCCATCATGCCTTGCACTTCACAGCCACGCTGACTCACAGCAACAATCCCGCCCCATCTGCATGCGTTTGAACTGTCACTATTCGTCCTACTGCCACGTTCTCTCTCTTCCTCTCTCCTACCCCCCAAGTCACCCTCCATATTTCACATCATCCCTCTGCAGCAGTATGCTTTCCATTCCATATACCCAACCTAACCAGTCACAATGGATTCAGGGTATGGTGGCCCTAGCCATCAGTTATGTGTAGGATGTTCTAGCCCAGTGTTCCCCCTCTGTCTGTCTCGGTCCGAGAACAGTAAGTGGACAGTAAGTGACTCAGTCTTTGTTGGTCAGTACACTGAGGATCTCTCCATCGGCCTGCTGCTCGCCTCTCCTGTGATGTTTGTGTAGTTGGCGCTGTCGCACTTCCTCTGACTAGCCACCTTTCCCCCTCACTGCATCATGCCCCCTCGCCAACACAGAGCAGCCTTTCTCTCACTCCGGCCAAGCCAATGTATGATGTCATCCCGGAAGAAGACCAATCAACATTCTTAGGCCACTCTCACTCTTGTCCAGTTCAACTTCCACAGTGACCCTCAGGATCTAGGGGTGTGTGTGTGTGTGTGTGTGTGTGTGTGTTTAACTAAAAAGCTTCAGCGTGAATGGGTTTGTATCGTGTGTGTGTGATGTATCAGTGTGTTGCGAGCCAGCAGCAGTCTTGTAGGAGGAAGCAGATCTATCTTCAGCCCTCTTTATCAGATGATCTGGTCACGGGGAAAGGCTGCGATGGGATACACCTCCTTATAGGATATTAACACCAACAGAAAATAATGTTGACAACACTGCCATACCCTGGCTTTGTGTTCAGTACGGTGTGCAACGTTGAATTCAACGGCTGTTTGGAGAAATGCCATGACAGCTGCTGTCCATAGAAATGTATAGAGGGGGCACCTCAGATCTGTAATTGATCGCTTCTGTGATGGCAAAGTTCATAGAGGGCTTTCCTGTGCAGTGGCAAGTGTGCCCTCTATACATCTCTATGGGTCCGTGTTAGGGATGTTAACGGTTAACTGCCAAAAATACATTTGACTGGTCATGTTTATCGGGCTAGGTTAATTTTGCTTAATGTAGTTAATTTGCGTAACGTGTGTATTTTCGTTAGTCGTCATGCATCTTATTTATCACACGCGCACAGCATACAGAGAACCTGTTTTGAGGAGTGGAATGGCCTATCACCTGTCAGACAGCGCGAGAGCAGCTCCTCAAAAAGCTGGTACTGGAGTGAAACAGGCTTTTATAAGGCCAGTCATTTTGCCAGAATTAACACACGATTGCATTTAGAATTGTTAACTGTTTTGATGGCCACGATTTTAAAAAGGGCTGTTTTTATTTCTTAACTCGTAATTAAAGCGGGCCTGCCATTCGAGTGCATAGGCTATTGTCAACGATAGGCAAGCTATCAGCGCATCACCCACCACTTTACAGTGAGCTTGAGGCAGTATAGTTGTTTGAAACCTGAACTTTTGACTACTTCAAAGTAACCTCAAAGTAACCTAGCCAAAATCCAACCATATAAATGTGGAGGCAAGACTTCCTCAGGCCATTTTAACCAGCATTTCTCTCCTGAAGAAGGGATGTGTGAAGAAAAGAGAAAATGGGAGAGGGACAGAGGATGGGAAATGCAGATGGATGAAGTGAAGAGGACGATGAGAGGAACAGACGGAAAGGAAGAAAGAAGAGGGGGAGTGAACAGTGGAGGAGAGATGTCAAAGGATGTGGGTGTGTGAGGGCAAGCTGTGAGTCTGGGACAGACCGAGGAGAGGGAGGCTGAGAGCAGCTGTACTGCAGTGCAGAACACCCAGTACTCTGTGTGTGTGTATTTCCTCTGTTTTATGGAGATAACCTGATCCTAGGTCTTTCCTTTGGCTGGATTATATTACTCCAATAAATAGAGGAGGAATCCATTGAGTTCTTCCATCCTTTTTGCAGATTCCACATCCTCTGTATCCTACCGCTCTCTCACGTCTTGCTGCTTTTACTCATTCACCCACTCCCCTTTGCTCCCGACATCATCTCTTTTTACATCCCCCGCTTTACTTTTCTCCCTCCATCTCTTTGTCTCCCTCTGGTCTGGCAGAGATCAGCTGTCTCAAGGCTCTGCTTAGATCAGGCAGGATTGACTTTGGCATCCCTCTTTCTTTCCCTCCATCACTCCTCTCGCTCCCCTTCGATCTCCCTTTTTGTTCCCCTGCTCTAGTCTGTTTTCACACACACACACACTCTGAGATTGTGCTTCCACTGCTGCCACTAGGGACACCTTGGCAGGACAGCTTTCCACAGCAAAATGGTATCGGTGCATAAATGGGGTGCAAAATGGTACAGCAGAGGTTAGCCTTACTGTTACGGTTTCTAACGGCAGCCTAAAGAAAAGGGTCCAAAAATGAAAGCAAGTGGTCACCAAACCGCCGATCGGCATTCCTAGTCAATTGCGTAACATTTCTATAAAAAACCTAACGAAAAAACCTTGCATTCCTACTCTTTTCTGTCTACCGCTGTTGGCAATAGGTGCACTTGTTTCAGCTGCCCTGCGCAGCTGGTAGGCGACGCGTTCCCATTTTGAACCATTTCATTGTGTACAAACTCTGCCTATTCGGCGTGCCCGGAGAGCAAATCAAGTGTACCTATAGGCCTACCGCTAGCCAGTCGGATTGCTCAGATCAGTGTGTGCAGCTTCCGCGTTGATACTGTGATTTCTAAACGTAATTCAAATACTTTGTTTCCAAACTTTGCGTCGTCTTCAGTCCAGCCAGAGTCCGTCGAAGAACAGGAAGTGACCAAACCACAGAAGATGATTACTGTGGTTTTTGGTGACGGCTTTATGGGATAGCTAGCAACTTGTAAACAATTACCCATTCCTGTAAGTGAGTGCTATTTTAATGGTAATGTTAAATAATAGGCTACATGTACATGTTGACTGTTGCCTCCCATTTTAAGTTTATTGGGATGTAATGACGTTTTGTTATTGATGATAATTATTAGGTGGAGGTCGCTAGCTACAGTGGGTATCTCCAACCTAGCCTAGCTTTTAGCTAGCTAGCTGCTCTGCAAGCTAGCTTGACTTGCTATAAAGTTAGAGAAACAAATTGAGGAAAAAGTAATAAACAAAGCATGTTTTATCACCTGAAACAATATATTTCTGTCTTGAATGAAAAGGTCATGTTTTGCAATCTCCCAAAATAAATGCGATCTCTGACGAGCGACAGGTTCTCCTCCATCTTGCGTTACAAAGACTTCACTGTGACGTGTCTGGGGGAAACCCAGACACATCACATGGGCTATGAAGTTGAAGCATCAGTTTAGAAAGTTTTCTCACCCTCAAATATGGTAGTGGGAGGAAGTCCAGTAGTGGGAGAAGATGGAACGAGGTGAAACTGGGCTGACATTCTGCTAATTTTGTCATCGATGAAACATCTGATCTCAATACATTTTCCTGTTCCCAAAACTATAGTGAAAAAATATGTATAAACACAACATGTAAAGTGTTGGTCTCGTTTTTTCATGAGCTGAAATGAAAAATCCCAGAAATTTCATACGCACAAAAAGCTTATTTCTCTCAAATTTTGTGCACAAATTTGTTTACATCCCTGTTAGTGAGCATTTCTCCTTTGCCAAGATAATCCATCCACCTTACAGGTGTGGAATATCAAGAAGCTGATTAAACAGAATGATCGTTAGACAGGTGCACCTTGTGCTGGGGATAATAAAAGGCCACTCTATAATGTGCAGTTTTGTCACAGAACACAATGCCACAGATGTCTCAAATTTTGAGGGAGTGTGCAATTGGCATGCTGACTGCAGTAATGCCCACCAGAGCTGTTGCCAGAGAATAGAATGTTCATTTCTCTACCATAAGCCGCCTCCAACATTGTTTTTAGAGAATTTGGCAGTACATCCAACCGGCCTCACAACCGCAGACAACGTGTAACCACGCCAGCCCAGAGCCTTCACATCCGGCTTCTTCACCTGTGGGATGGTCTGAGATGAGCCACCCGGACAACTGATGAAAGAATTTCTGCACAAACTGTCAGAAACCGCCTCAGGGAAGCTCATCTGCGTACTCGTCGTCCTCACCAGGGTCTTGACCTGACTGCAGTTAGGCGTCGTAACCGACTTCAGTGGGCAAATTATCACCTTCAATGGCCACTGGCACACTGGAGAAGAGTGGTCTTCACGGATGAATCCCAGTTTCATCTGTACCGGGCAGATGGCAGACAGCGTGTATGGCATTGTGTGGGCGAGCGGTTTGCTGATGTCTATGTTGTGAACAGAGTGACCCATGGTGGGGTTATGTTATGGGAAGGCATAAGCTACGGACAACAAACACAATTGCATTTTATCGATCCTGAGGCCCATTGTCATGCCATTCATCCGCCGCCATCACCTCGTTTCAGCATGATAATGCATGGCCCCATGTCGCAAGGATATGTACACAATTCCTGGAAGCTGACAATGTTCCAGTTTTTCCATGGCCTGCATACTCACCAGACATTTCAACCATTGAGCATGTTTGGGATGCTCTGGATCAATGTGTACGACAGCGTGTTCCAGTTCCCGCCAATATCCAGCAACTTCACACAGCCATTGAAGAGTGGGACAACATTTTACAGGCCATAATCAACAGCCTGATCAACTCAATGCGAAGGAGATGTGTCGTGCTGCATGAGGCAAATGGTGGTCACACCAGATACTGACTGGTTTTCTGATCCACAACCTACTCTTAAAATTTGTTTTTAAGGTATCTGTGACCAACAGACGCATATCTGTGTTCCCAGTCGTGCGAAGACCATAGATTAGGGCCTGATTAATTTATTTCAATTTACTGATTTCCTTCTATGAACTGTAACTCGGTAAAGTCTTTGAAATTGTTGCATGTTGCGTTTCTATTTTTGTTCAGTGTAGAATTTGTTACGAACACAGTGCGCTAAGTTTCATAGATTTAACGCTTTGTGTTTAGGAGTGCAAGGTTGAATTGAGTTTGCACTTCACAGAGAAAATATGCAAATACATGCTACAACGCGCCAATAGGATCTCGCTAGCTTGTGCTTGGCTTCGTCCACCACCTTGCTAATTCTGCTTCATTTGCTGCTACTGTAAACGACACAGATGAACTATCTTGGTTTAGTGAATATAAATATATTTGCTACATTTATCTGTTCAGTAGCGGGGCAAGCCTCCGAGAAGATGGTGTACGGCGTAATGAAATATGTCACTGTGTACCGAGCATTCGCAGAGGGGGAGAGCTGAAGGGCGGTCCGACTTTGAGAGGCGGACCATCAGATGCAGACACCATCAGTCCAGTAAAATAAAGAAAGCAAACTATTTCAGTTTTATGCTCATTTAGCTGTGCGTCACAAGTAATACAATAAATGATGATCTATTACCAGTGTGATCATATACCTAATGTTTTGAAATATATAATTTTGATATGGTTTGATAAGAACAACATTGGCAGGGCAATTCAAGCATAGCCAACAGACAGTGATAATGTATTGGGCCTATAGCCTACTGCACAAACCTCATTTCTCCAGAACTGCTTTAAATAGGTTGTTGCATAGGCTTACTTTTTTTAAGTCATGTTAAAACATTTTATCTGAGCGGTAGAGCTAGGCCTGCATTTTGACTCTAAGTGATCTCGGCTCAGAAAAGTTTGGTGACCACTGATCTAGGTCTATTTCAAGAGCAGGTTCTAGGCAATGACGTGTATCAACCCTGGCTGACTGACAGGGGGCACTGTATTGAATCCACCGCGCATGGGTACTCTTGTGTTTAGTGGACTTGTGATCTCCAGACTGATGGTGCCATTGGTGTGGGAAAAGGGAGATTTGGCAGGTGTGGGAACTGCTGATCTGGCAACCCTGTTCTCAATCTTCTCCACTCTGCCAAAGGTGCAGAGATGAGGCAAGGACAGTGAAACTAAAAACGTCAGCTGAAAATGGCACACTGGCGTTCTCTCGCTCGATGACAAAGGGATATGGTGTTTCATCATTAGCCCTCCATCCCTTTTGTGTCTCAGAGATGCCAGGTGTGCAACCTAGCCTGTTTGTCTATGTTCGTTACGATCTTTTCACCAATGTCCATTTGCTCCTCATTTCGTTGCAGCCTTTGTCTCCGTTAGGCTCCAACATGGCTGCCCATATTCACTATAAACTGGGTGAATCCAGTCTAATTGACTTACCAGCGTCTTCATGAGTTTGATGATAATGATTTTTTTGGTTTATCTGTCAGTAATCCTCAACCTGTGGCCCTCTCTCGCCCCCTGCAGGCCAAGTCGTGTATCTGTCACATGTGCGGCACCCACCTGAACCGGCTCCACTCCTGCCTGTCCTGTGTCTTCTTTGGCTGCTTCACCAAGAAACACATCCACGAGCACGCCAAAAACAAACGACACAATCTAGGTAAGATGCACACAAGCACGACAACCGACACAACCCTGCTTATAAGAACATCACAGCAAAGAGCTCACCGTCCTATCTTGGGCGGGGCTGTAGTGTAGCTCCTCCTCCATAGCCCACAGCCTGTCCCACCGTCTCAGCCCTGCCCTCACAGAGAGGAGAGGCCATAGAACATCTGCTCTGCTCCACTGCCTCAGTCTCCTAACTCATTCATATTCAACACATCAGACCTGTCCATCACCATCAGCACCACCACAACACTCACGCCCACTGCCAGGTCTCCCACCTACCTCCCCCTGAAACATCAAAGACTCCTAATTATCCCCTCCGCCTCCTCTACTCACACAAGTAGCTAATTGTACTGTTGTGGAGGAGGGTAATAGAGCACCCAGCCTGCTTCATAAAGCAGACTGTAAATAAACACACTGTACCCTTTTGTTCTCCTCAAGGGAAAGCATGAAGACGAGAGACACCACTGCTTTTTTATTTGCGGCAAAACCTCAAATGATCACCCAGAGACCCCATGTCATGCTGAATGTGTCAACACACTTTGTTTGGTTGTTGTTACCGGCAAATCACCAACTCATTATGGAACATAATCACAACACAATGCAACACTCCAGGACTATTCCCCAGGGGCTATTGAACGTCACCTGTGAATTTGGTCACACCTAGACACTAGGCACCAATGAGTTGGTTGCTGCAGCTTTGTTGCACCAAAGTGCCTGAGTAGGTCAGTGCATTAGCCTTGGCCTCGTCCTTTTATCAATAATGTGGGGGCGACTGCACTGCAACACTAAGTAATGGGCCTCCGGCTCGGAGCTAGGATAGGATATACACTCGCCGGACAGTTTATTAGGTACACTCATCTAGTGCTGGCTCGGATCGACCTTTTGCCTCCAGAACAGCCTGAATTCTTCGGCGCATGGATTTTACAAGTCGGAAACGTTCCACAGGGATGTTGGTCCATGCTGACGCGATTGCATCACGCAGTTTCTGCAGATTGGACGGCGGTACACCACCGCCACCAGCCTGTACTGTTGACACCAGGTAGGATGGGTCCATGGACTCGTACTGCTTACGCCAAATTCTGACTCTGCCTGGTGCGTCATGCTGATGGCAATGTTTTTCCACTCCTGAATTGTCCAGTATTGGTGATCGCGTGCCCAATGGAGACTCTTCTTCTTGTTTTTAGCTGATAGGAGTGGAACCCGGTGTGGTAGTCTGTTGCAATAGCCCATCCGTGACAAGGATCGACAGGTTGTACATTCCGAGATGCTGTTCTGCACACCACAGTTGTCCTGAACCGTTATTTGTCTGTTTGTGACCCGCCTGTTAGCTTGCACGATTCTTGCCGTTCTCCTTCGACCTCTCTCATCAACAAGCAGTTTTCACCCACTGGACTGCCGCTGACTGGATGTTTTTTGTTTGTTGCACCAGTCTCTGTAAACCCCAGACACTGTTGTGCATGAAAAGCCCAGGAGGGCAGCCAGTTTCTGAGATACTGGATCCGGCGTGGCTGGCACCGACGAGCATACGGCGCTCAGTCGCTTAGGTCACTCATTTTGCCCATTCTAATGTTCAATCGAACAGTAACTGAATTCCTCGACGCCTGTCTGCCTGCTTTATATAGCAAGCCACAGCCACGTGACTAACTGTCTGTAGGAGCGATCCCTTTCTGTGAATGGGGTGGTGTACCTAGTAAACTGTCCACTGATGTGTGTGTGTGTGTGTGTGTGTGTGTGTGTGTATAGCTTTTCTCTTCCCAATATAGGGAATAATGGACTAAAAGTTATTGTGTCGTGTTTAGATGTAGGAATGCTTGTTAGGGGGATGATCTAGGCTAGTGTTAGTGATGCGGCAGTGCAGGCTTCCCATGTGCTTGGCAACACAGTCAGTTCAGTGTTATCTCGTAGCCCAGGCCCGTGTGTGCGCGCTCCCTCCCAGCCCCTCTGGAGAGTAATTAGGGTGTTAATTAGTTTAGCTACTGAATACAAATGTGCCAGCGTGCAGATAGATTTACTCTACAGCAGCAGCAGAAGAAAAGGACAGATCTCACTAGACTAGTGTGCAGGGTAATTAACACCTCTTCATAAACGCTACAGAATTAAATTAAAGATATTCCTTCTCTTCTGGATCATACACTCCGTTTTCCTTTCATTTTCATTTTTTTCTTCCTTTCAGATATTTGGTCTGTTCTTCTATTTTAGCTCATGTTATGTTTGTCTTCTCTTTCTCTCCTTCCCTCTTCTGGGTTCCCATGGTTACCTGAAGGTCCGTGGGTTTATTTTAGTTTTAGGCTCCTCTCCAGCAATAAGTCTGGTCTCACCTTGTTACGCAACTCTGTTCGTTCTCTCTCCTGGTCTTATTGTGCCATTTTAACAGCGTGGCTGTCATTCAATCTGGGGCCTAAGGCTAGTGTTTCGCTCTCTCTGTCCTGTTTCTGTGATCGATTAGGGAGTCGCCTCCCTCGTTGATGTGACAATCAACAGGGAAGTTCTCTTTTCACTACAATATCCACGGCATATTGCATCTGTAAAACACTTTTGGTGTGCATTGAGTCTACAGGCAGACTAGATGTTCTTGTATTTGCTATCAGCTACAGCTTGGTACTGACCCACCTGTACCTGCAGGGCCCAGCCTGACATTTCAATACATTCAGTCACACCAGTCAACACCATATCGTATCTAATCCACATAAATACTGTAATTAATCATGCGGGCGACCATTCACACACACACACACACACACACACACACACACACACACACACACCCACCCTGCATGCCCCTTGCTCTCTCGACATACACCTGATGCTCATAACGTCTGCCTCAAGCAGACAATTGAATAGGCAGGTTGTCATGGGAACTGCCAACAGCTATTGGCGCTGCGGTCGCTGAAAAGGTGAGGAGGATATGGTGGATAGAGAGGTGGATCTCTCCCTCTGTCTGTGTGGGTACCTGCATGAATGGTCGTCAACTGGACTCCCATTTCTCTCACTGTCTTTTTCGACTGCGCTAGGGGTGTTAGTAGAAAAGTAAAGATGTCAGCACGTAAGCTGTCCTTGCAGAGGTATAGAACGTGTTCAGGAGGACAAGAAGAGGACTAGCTAGCTGCATACCCACCTTTCTCAACAACTAACTTGAGGGCTACAAATTTGTTGAATGTTCCAACATAGCCTTGAGCTTATTCCTTCCTTCCTCCTCCCATCTCTAATTTCTTCCTCTCTCTCTTTTTCTCTTCCAGCTATAGATCTATTGTACGGCGGGATATACTGCTTTGTGTGCCAAGACTACATATATGACAAAGACATGGAACAGATTGCCAAAGAGGAACAAAGGAAAGTGTGGAAGTTGCAAGGTAGGTTCTTTCCCTTATTCAATCCCTCAGTAGGGCCCTCTGGCTTGCAACATAGCACACTGACACCTCAGCTATAGGTGCAGCTTTAGGGATCCACAGTGTAGTTCATTAAGGCACCTCTCGTTGTGTTAAAAAACACCCATATTCCCTAAAAGATTCCACTGCCTTGGGCCATGTATGTTTCCATATTTTGTATTCCCTTCCGCTTTGGCTTATGGTTCAGCTACCTATACGCTTGTTAAATATAAGTCCCCACATCCACTCTCTCCGCTCTGCACTCGTTTAAAAAAAAAGTGTTTTAATTCCTGTCGTTTGTGTGTGTGTGTCAGGTGTAGGGGAGAAGTATTCGACGTGGGAGCCCACCAAGCGAGAGCTGGAGCTGCTGCGGCACAATCCAAAGCGCCGGAGAATAACGTCAAACTGCACCATCGGTGAGGGCACCTCCAGCGCTGCACAGGCTGGCTACAGCAAGAGTTGTCTCTTACCCTGGTCCCTTATCCTAGCTCCTTACCCTGGTCCCTTTTCCTTGTCCCTTATCCTAGCTCCTTACCCTGGTCCCTTATCCTAGCTCCTTACCCTGGTCCCTTATCCTAGCTCCTTATCCTGGTCCTTTATCCTAGCTCCTTATCCTGGTCCCTTATCCTAGCTCCTTACCCTGGTCTCTTATCCTAGCTCCTTACCCTGGTCTCTTATCCTAGCTCCTTACCCTGGTCCCTTATCCTAGCTCCTTACCCTGGTCCCTTACCCTGGTCCCTTATCCTAGCTCCTTACCCTGGTCCCTTATCCTAGCTCCTTACCCTGGTCCCTTACCCTGGTCCCTTATCCTAGCTCCTTACCCTGGTCCCTTATCCTAGCTCCTTACCCTGGTCCCTTATCCTAGCTCCTTACCCTGGTCCCTTATCCTAGCTCCTTACCCTGGTCCCTTATCCTGGTCCCTTATCCTAGCTCCTTACCCTGGTCCCTTATCCTAGCTCCTTACCCTGGTCCCTTACCCTAGCTCCTTATCCTAGCTCCTTATCCTGGTCCCTTATCCTAGCTCCTTATCCTGGTCCCTTATCCTAGCTCCTTATCCTGGTCCCTTATCCTAGCTCCTTACCCTGGTCCCTTATCCTAGCTCCTTACCCTGGTACCTTATCCTAGCTCCTTACCCTGGTACCTTATCCTAGCTCCTTACCCTGGTCCCTTACCCTGGTCCCTTATCCTAGCTCCTTACCCTGGTCCCTTATCCTAGCTCCTTACCCTGGTCCCTTATCCTAGCTCCTTACCCTAGGCTCTCCCCTTTCTGTGTTTCCAAATCTGAAGAAACCCAATGATGGGATAAGCGATATAGCAGAAGGAAGTTATAATGTTTGGTGGAGCCATTGCCATATTGAACACACCAGACCTGCAAACACAGAAGGGTTAGAGGAAGGAGGCAGACTAACGCAACCCTGGTCTGCATTTCTCTATATGGGTGTAGGTCATTCCCTATGAGGTTCAGTGTGATGACCGCAGCTGCAGTGCAGACTGTGGGTGTATGGAGCACGTGGGTGGATAGAACCCCCAGTCTCTCCTGGGGGGGATCTGAGTTTTATGAAGTGCTTTCCAGTGGGGAAATAAGACCAACCTATCCTCTCCTCTTTTTTTCCATCGCCCTCTCATTCACACCCCTCCTCCACACAGCTAGGGAGCAGCTCTGCTCAGACTGAGATGGAGAATGAATGGTGTTAAACAGCATCGCTGCAGGCTACTGCTAACCGCTCGCTGTCCCTCTGCTCTCCTCTCCTCTCTCTATGCTAAATGTAATGAGGTTGGAAGAGATGAAAAAGCCCAACTCTAAATGTCTTTTTGTCAAGCTGCCTGTGTGTGGCTGAGTCAAAGTACATTGAACCTGATTGAAGCCTATGTGACACACAGAGAATGGTGCATGATGGGGAATGTATTCATGTCCAGAAGGCAGAAGCCTCCGCTCTCTGACAGGATCTGCTTGTCTCTCCTCTTCCCTCTTTTCTTTTAACTAAACTCACAGGGTTGTAGCGTGAGCAGGTGGTCAGGAACAACGGGTTTGGAGCATGTCCAGGCTTCAGAGCATGGTATTTTAGCGTGTGTCTGTGCAAGAGAGAGACAAATATTCAGTAGTATGTTATCGATCAGGGGTTTATGAAGTGGGGAAAATGACCTTCCTTTCTCACCCCTCTCTTTCTCACCCCTCCTCCACACAGCTAGGGAACAGCTCAGAGATGGAGAATGAATGGTGTTAAACAGCATCGCTGCAGCCTACTGCTAGCTGCTAACCACTCGCGTTCCCTCTGCGTTCTCTCTCTATCTCTCTCTCTCTCGGTGAGAAATATAAAATGTGAATTTTTATTTTTTGTCATGATGCCCTCTTGCCCCCGTAGGTGACACACACAGAGAATGGGGTTTGTGTCCGGAAGGCAGCGAACTCCTCGCTCTTGTCTCTCCCTCCTCTCCAGCCCCCCTCCTTTTCCCTCCGTCCCTCTTTTTCTTGTAACTAAACTTCTAGCGTGAGCAGCTGGTCAGGGCCAACGTGTGTGGCGCGTGTGCCTGATCTCACCTGTCAGGGTCTCCCATCTCTGTGGGTCTCTTACCCTGTTGTCCTCCTGCCAGTGTGGGGCTGCTGTGTTCACTTCAACCTTCCTCTAGGGACCACTGTGGCCATCTGTGATAGTGTGGCCTACACTGGTTCTCATTTACTGTGGTGGTTTAGGCACTGGAAATTATATTCAAGATGGGTTTTCTCTCTGTTTCTAAGTGTCTCGCTCTCTCTCTCTCGCTCTCTCTCTCGCTGTCTCTCTCTCTCTCGCTGTGTCGCTGTCTCTCTCTCTCTCTCTCTCTCTCTCTCTCTCTCTCTCTCTCTCTCTCTCTCTCTCTCTGTCTCCCTCAGGTCTTCGAGGTCTGATCAATCTGGGCAACACGTGTTTTATGAACTGCATCGTCCAGGCCCTCACCCACACACCCCTGCTGCGGGACTTCTTCCTGTCCGACAGACACAAGTGTGAGATGCAGTCCAACTCCTGTCTGGTGTGTGAGATGTCACAGCTCTTTCAGGAGGTAAGGGGTTAAAAATATATATATCTCTTTCAGTCTCACACGTTCTCCTACCTCTTTCTCTCTCAGCCCACCTCTACAGCTGTCTAACCTCTTCTAAATCGTCCATCCGTCTCAGCCCAACTACACTCTCTCTTCTTCTCTCCCTCTAAAGCCATGATTGTGGACGTACTTAGTACGTAGTATGGTTTAAGTGCCTGTTTCATCTCCAACCTTTTCTCTCTCCTTGTTTTCCCTTACTTTCTTTCCCTCTCTTCATCCCCCATCTATTTGTCCCATTTTTATCTGTCCCTCTTTTCCACATCCTCTGCCTCTCCTCCTAACGTTTCCCATTTCTTCCCTGCTCTTTTCCTCCTCTCTCTCTGTCAGTTCTACTCGGGCCACCGTTCGCCCCACATTCCCTTCCGGCTGCTGCACCTGGTGTGGACTCACGCGCGCCACCTAGCAGGCTACGAGCAGCAGGATGCCCACGAGTTCCTCATCGCTGCCCTGGATGTGCTGCACCGCCACTGCAAAGGTCTGCATCATGGGACACACACACTACATTATAAGCCTTAGACCTACCTTGTGTATACAGTGCATTCGGAAAGTATTCGGACCCCTTGACTTTTCCCACATTTAGTTACATTTACAGCCTTATTATTAAATTGTATTTTTTCTCAGCAATCTACACACAATACCCCATAATGACAAAGCTAATTTCTTAGAAATAAAAAAACGGAAATGTTACATTAGTATTCAGACCCTTTACTCAGTACTTTGTTGAAGCACCTTTGGCAGCGATTATAGCCTCAAGTCTTCTTGGGTATGACGCTACAAGCTTGGCACACCTGTATTTGGGGAGTTTCTCTCATTCTTCTCTGCAGATCCTCTCAAGCTCTGTCAGGTTGGATGGGGAGCGTCGCTGCACAGCTATTTTCAGGTCTCTCCAGAGATGTTCGATTGGGTTCGGGCTCTGGCTGGGCCACTCAAGGACATTCAGAGACTTGTCCCGAAGCCACTCCTGCGTTGTCTTGGCTGTGTGCTTAGGGTCGTTGTCCTGTTGGAAAGTGAACGTTCGCCCCCAGTCTGATGTCCTGAGTGCCCAGGAGCAGGTTTTCATCAAGGATCTCTCTGTACTTTGCTCCGTTCATCTTTCCCTGGATCCTGACTAGTCTCCCAGTACCTGCCGCTGAAAAACATCCCCACAGCATGTTGCTGCCACCACCATGCTTCACCGTAGGGATGGTGCCAGGTTTCCTCCAGATGTGACGCTTGACATTCAGTCCAAAGAGTTCAATGTTGGTTTCATCAGACCAGAGAATCTTGTTTCTCATGGTCTGAGAGTCCTTTAGGTGCCTTTTGGCAAACTCCAAGCGGGCTGTCATGTGCCTTTTATTGAGGAGTGGCTTCCGTCTGGCCGCTCTACCATAAAGGCCTGATTGGTGGAGTGCTGCAGAGATGGATGTTCTTCCATCTCCACAGAGAAACTCTGGAGCTCTGTCAGTGACCATCGGGTTCTTGGTCTTGGTGGTTCCAAACTTCTTCCATTTAAGAATGATGGAGGCCACTGTGTTCTTGGGGACCTTCAATGCTGCAGAAATGTTTTGGTACCATTCCCCAGATCTGTGCTTCGACCAAATCCTGTCTCGGAGCTCTACGGACAATTCCTTTGACCTAATGGCTTGGTTTTTGCTCTGACATGCACTGTCAACTGTGGGACCTTTTTATATAGACAGGTGTGTGCCTTTCCAAATCAATTGAATTTACCACAGGTGGACTCCAATCAAGTTGTAGAAACATCTCAAGGACGATCAATGGAAACAGGATGCACCTGAGCTCAAGTTCGACTCTCACAGCAAAGGGTCTGAATACTTAAGTAAATAAGGTATATCTGTTTTTTCTGAATGCTCTATATATACAGGGGCAGAGACGCTTACATACACACACACACACACACACACACACACACAGATTGTAGAAAGTAGACTCCTCTACTCAAATGGCACCCACACTCTCTACTTAAGCCGCAGTCAAAGGGTGGGAGGAAAAGCAGGAATGTGAGAGAGGGGGTGAGACTGAACTACAGAGGAGGAGAATGAGGGGACATGGCTGTGCTGGTCTGCTAACTAACTGCCGGGATGAGATGAGGCTACTGACTGACTGACTACCTAGATGAGATGAGGCTACTAACTGACTGACTACCTAGATGAGATGAGGCTACTGACTGACTACCTAGATGAGATGAGGCTACTAACTGACTGACTACCTAGATGAGATGAGGCTACTAACTGACTGACTACCTGGATGAGATGAGGCTACTAACTGACTGACTACCTGGATGAGATGAGGCTACTAACTGACTGACTACCTGGATGAGATGAGATTACTAACTGACTGACAGCCTGAATGAGATTAGATTACTAACTGACTGACAGCCTGAATGAGATTAGATTACTAACTGACTGACAGCCTGAATGAGATGAGATTACTACTAACTGACTGACTACCTGGATGAGATGAGGCTACTAACTGACTGACTACCTGGATGAGATGAGATTACTAACTGACTGACTACCTGGATGAGATGAGATTACTAACTGACTGACAGCCTGAATGAGATTAGATTACTAACTGACTGACAGCCTGAATGAGATTAGATTACTAACTGACTGACAGCCTGAATGAGATGAGATTACTACTAACTGACTGACTACCTGGATGAGATGAGGCTACTAACTGACTGACTACCTGGATGAGATGAGATTACTAACTGACTGACTACCTGGATGAGATGAGATTACTAACTGACTGACTACCTGGATGAGATTACTAACTGACTGACTACCTAGATGAGATGAGGCTACTGACTGACTACCTGGATGAGATGAGGCTACTACCTGACTGACAGCCTGGATGAGATGAGGCTACTACCTGACTGACTACCTGGATGAGATGAGATTACTAACTGACTGACAGCCTGAATGAGATGAGGCTACTAACTGACTACCTAGATGAGATGAGGCTACTAACTGACTGACAGCCTGAATGAGATGAGATTACTAACTGACTACCTGGATGAGATGAGGCTACTAACTGACTGACTACCTAGATGAGATGAGGCTACTAACTGACTGACAGCCTGGATGAGATGAGATTACTAACTGACTGACAGCCTGAATGAGATGAGATTACTACTAACTGACTGACTACCTGGATGAGATGAGGCTACTAACTGACTGACTACCTGGATGAGATGAGATTACTAACTGACTGACTACCTGGATGAGATGAGATTACTAACTGACTGACAGCCTGAATGAGATGAGATTACTAACTGACTGACAGCCTGAATGAGATGAGATTACTAACTGACTGACAGCCTGGATGAGATGAGATTACTAACTGACTGACAGCCTGGATGAGATGAGATTACTAACTGACCTAGATGAGATGAGGCTACTAACTGACTGACTACCTAGATGAGATGAGGCTACTGACTGACTGATTACCTGGATGAGATGAGATTACTGACTGACTGACTACCTGGATGAGATGAGGCTACTAACTGACTGATTACCTGGATGAGATGAGGCTACTAACTGACTGACTACCTGGATGAGATGAGATTACTAACTGACTGACAGCCTGGATGAGATGAGATTACTAACTGACTGACAGCCTGGATGAGATGAGATTACTAACTGACCTAGATGAGATGAGGCTACTAACTGACTGATTACCTGGATGAGATGAGATTACTAACTGACTGACTACCTGGATGAGATGAGGCTACTAACTGACTGACTACCTGGATGAGATGAGGCTACTAACTGACTGACTACCTGGATGAGATGAGGCTACTAACTGACTGACTACCTGGATGAGATGAGGCTACTAACTGACTGACTACCTGGATGAGATGAGGCTACTAACTGACTGACTACCTGGATGAGATGAGGCTAACTGACTGACAGCCTGAATGAGATGATATTACTAACTGACTGACAGCCTGAATGAGATGAGGCTACTAACTGACTGACAGCCTGAATGAGATGATATTACTAACTGACTGACAGCCTGAATGAGATGAGGCTACTGACTGACTGACAGCCTGAATGAGATGAGGCTACTGACTGACTGACAGCCTGAATGAGATGAGGCTACTGACTGACTGACTACCTGGATGAGATGAGGCTAACTGACTGACAGCCTGAATGAGATGATATGAGCTGAGAGGCTACTAATTGACACAGTCACTCATTACATAAGCACTGATTGTGTTAGATTGGCTCTGTGTCCTCCTCCACCATCCCCCTTTCTCTCACTCCGTCTCTCTGATAATGTGGTAAGGGGGACGGGAGGGTTTATATGGTAGTTCTCAATTGTGTCCCTGTGCTCACCAAGGAGATGGTAACGGGAAGAAGGCTAACAACCCCAATAACTGCAACTGCATCATCGACCAAATCTTCACTGGAGGCCTGCAGTCTGACGTGACATGTCAAGTCTGCCAGTAAGCTCCTCTCTCTTTGTGTGTGCTTGTTTGTCAGTGGGGTTTTTTCTTCTATGTTACATTTATGCTTCACCCTTACTTAGTGTGTGTGTGTGCTCTTGGTGCATCATGTTTTACATCACTCACTGTCAGTCCTGGTCTGACCCCCTCTCCTCTGCAGTGAGTCAGGGAGAGTGGGACTGATTTGAACAGACACACACCACCCACTGTTTCACTCCCTCTGCTGTAGCAGTGTTCTACCCCCACCTGGTGGACACATGGAGCATTACACTATATTCGTTTGATACACTGATATAGAAACATTTGTGCAACATTTTGAATACATGCATACATAGATGCATGCAAACTAATATTGTCAAAGTGTTGTGACTACTTATATGGTGGGGTCATAACATGGTTCCATAGGCTTCAGGTCTGTCAAAGCCCAAACGTTAGTGCCATTCCCTCAGACTCCTCCCCTCTCGTCCTGTAGTGGTGTTTCCACGACGATAGACCCGTTCTGGGATATCAGTCTGGACCTGCCGGGGTCGTCCACACCCTTCTGGCCCCTCAGCCCCGGGGGGGACGGCAGCACACTCAACGGAGAGAGCCACCTCTCAGGGGCCACCACGCTCACAGACTGTCTACGCAGGTATCTCATCCCTTTATCTCGATTTCTCCCTCTATTTCTCTATCCCTCTCTCCATCTATCAGGGGCCACCACTCTGACTGTCTACTCCGGTACCTCATCACGATTCTCCACTTCCTGTTTGTCTCTCTAGTCTGCTGTCCAGCTCTCTCCACATCCAAAGGGGACACCACCAATCTCTTTCACACACACACACTCACCCAAGTGTGTTCTGACCATGGTCCCGTCTTCCGCAGATTTACCCGACCAGAGCACTTGGGGAGCAGCGCCAAGATCAAATGTAGCGGTTGCCATAGTTACCAGGAGTCCACCAAACAGCTGACCATGAAGAAGCTCCCCATTGTGGCGTGTTTCCACCTCAAAGTGAGTGTGTGTGTGTGTGTGTTTTCTCTGTATTTGTGTAAAAGGTAGTGAGAGCTCCAGGTTTAGTTCCATTTTCCACTTCAAACTCATGTCCTACCACTTATCGCTCTACCCGCTCTCTTTCTTCATCTTATTTTTCTCTCTCGCTCTCCTCTTTCTCTCCTCTCCCCAGCGGTTTGAACACTCGGCGAAGCTGCGGAGGAAGATCCCTACGTACGTCTCCTTCCCCTTAGAGCTGGACATGACTCCCTTCATGGCCTCCAGGTCAGTCTGAACAATGAGCCAGTCCCACCGTGGAAGAGATGAGGGCTGCATCTCAATAGTCTGAAGTCACTTCCTCATATTTTCACCAGGTGAAGTCACCAAGTGAAAGTCAGCCCACTGATGGTCTCCTTGCCATGTAGCTTTCACGTGGCAATTCTCAAATCAGTGCTAACGAAGGAAGGAGACAAGGAAAGGAAGCCCCAAGGAAAGGAAGCCCCTTGAGTCAACTGAAATGCAGCCCTGCTCTCTCATAGAATTAAATAGGTGTGTGTATGTGCTGTCAGACCAACCACGCCCATTTTCTGTGTATGTAATTGGTGTGTTAACTTAATTAGCCAAACACGTGTGTGTGTGTGTGTGTGTGTGTGTGTGCGCACGCACACACTAACGCAGAACCCCCTGTGCATATCCCCTGATGCACAGCATGTCAAAACAACACCTGCTGCTGAGGGGGACTCAAATGGATTCAGATCGCTCTCCTCCAGAGAGAAAGAGCGATGCCAGGAACTGCATTAATTAATTGACTGAATGAATGTGTGGGTATGTATGAAAGAGATGCGTTATATTGTTGTGGAGGTGGGAATGTAATCTCTAGGGTTAGTATCTCACCAGGCAGTCAGTCAGGGGCCTCATTAGAAACCGTGCATGGCAGGGTGAGGTGTTAATGTCATAGCGAACTCAACTTCATAGGGGTGCTTTAGGATTCATTGTAATGTACATGTGTGATATTAAAGGGATCGTTCACCCAAATTACAAAATCACATTGGTTTCCTTACCCTGTAAGCAGTCTATGGACAATGTGAGATGGCATTCCATGCTTTGGTTTAGTTTCCCTGGTACTGTTAGCGTTAGCATGTGGAAACAGTGCCAGGGAAACTAAACCAAAGCATGGATTGCTGTCTCACCTTGTCCATAGACTGCTTTACAGGGTAAGGAAACCAAAATGTGATTGTCATTTTGGTGAACTATCCCTAGAGTGAAGTCTAAAGATGGCTTAGTATGACAACCTTTGTTCATCGTTTCTGACATGTTGTCTGTGTGTCTTTCAGTAAAGAGAGTAGGATGAACGGACAGTACCAGCATTCAGTAGACGTGTTCAACAACGACAATAAGTACGTGCACTGTCCCTCTAACAATGGTACTAGATTGCATATAAAGAACAATATAATGACAGTGAATTGGCTCTTATGTTCTCTTTTGCTTTGACTTGAACCAATTCTCACCTATTTTCTGCCTCGCTTCTTATCTCTCTTTCTGTCCCTCCCAGGTATTCTCTGTTTGCGGTGGTCAACCACCAGGGTACTCTGGAAAGCGGTCACTACACCACGTTCATCCGGCAGCACAAGGACCAGTGGTTCAAGTGTGACGACGCCGTCATCACCAAGGCCAGCATCAAGGACGTGTTAGACAGTGAAGGGTAAGCCCTGAAAATATAGCCACAGGAAGTAGGGGTTCTGAGGGTGCTGCAGCACCCCCTGAATTTTTTTTTTTGGGGGGGTGAATATTAAACATCAATTTTTTGAAAAATACAAATTGTTCACAAAAGTAGTACACTGGGCTTTTACTAGTATTATCGGACCGATATAGATGTCTGTAGCGTGGGCGTTTCTTTGTTGTTGCAGCATCTCTGCTTTGCCAAAAAAAAGGTAGTTGTATGATTTAAGAACAGTAAGATTCAATAATTGGAATTGTAAGAGTTGTTGCCCTGTCCCTTTCTCTGCAATTGTCATTCTAATGGAATCCAGAAAGAGCAAAATCATGTCCTCAAACATTGACATAAAAATTTGCAAAGTATGGGCAAAGACCCAAAACATCCACATCAAATTAAATATTTTTCTTGATCAAATATATCAAGCAAGTATTTGTATATGTCACAAGTATTATCAGATTAACTGTTTTGTACATATAATTATCAGACTCAAGTTACAAATGCTGTTAAACACTCAAATACATTTAGTTTACATTTTTTCACAAAAGTAGTGCACTGGGCCTTTACTAGTCCTGTATTAGCGTACCGATATAGAAATCTTCAGCACAGCCAATATTTTTTCTTTCTGCATTTGCCCCCACCTCCGCGGCTATGCCTGTAGTGGTTTAAAATTAATATCTGACCCTGTAGTGGTTTAAAATTAATATCTGACCCTGTATTACTGGTTAGGGGCAACTTTTACCTACTTCAGCTACAGTTAATAGGCTGTGGTCAGTCAGTGGAGACGTCCGCTCCAAATGTAATCCAAAACTCCATCTCCCCTTTCTGTTGATTTATCTTGTTTGTTCATTATCATTAATAATTACTTGTATGTATGTATGTATGTATGTATGTACGTACAGTGGGGAGAACAAGTATTTGATACACTGCCGATTTTGCAGGTTTTCCTACTTACAAAGCATGTAGAGGTCTGTAATTTTTATCATAGGTACACTTCAACTGTGAGAGACAGAATCTAAAACAAAAATCCAGAAAATCACATTGTATGATTTTAAAGTAATTAATTTGCATTTTATTGCATTACATAAGTATTTGATACATCAGAAAAGCAGAACTTAATATTTGGTACAGAAACCTTTGTTTGCAAATACAGAGATCATACGTTTCCTGTAGGTCTTGACCAGGTTTGCACAAATTGCAGCAGGGATTTTGGCCCACTCCTCCATACAGACCTTCTCCAGATCCTTCAGGTTTCGGGGCTGTCGCTGGGCAATACAGACTTTCAGCTCCCTCCAAAGATTTTCTATTGGGTTCAGGTCTGGAGACTGGCTAGGCCACTCCAGGACCTTGAGATGCTTCTGGCTGTGTGTTTCGGGTCGTTGTCATGCTGGAAGACCAAGCCACGACCCATCTTCAATGCTCTTACTGAGGGAAGGAGGTTGTTGGCCAAGATCTTGCGATACATGGACCCATCCATCCTCCCCTCAATACGGTGCAGTCGTCCTGTCCCCTTTGCAGAAAAGCATCCCCAAAGAATGATGTTTCCACCTCCATGCTTCACTGTTGGGATGGTGTTCTTGGGGTTGTACTCATCCTTCTTCTTCCTCCAAACACGGCGAGTGGAGTTTAGACCAAAAAGCTCTATTTTTGTCTCGTCAGACCACATGACCTTCTCCCATTCCTCCTCTGGATCATCCAGATGGTCATTGGCAAACTTCAGACGGGCCTGGACATGCGCTGGCTTGAGCAGGGGGACCTTGCGTGCGCTGCAGGATTTTAATCCATGACGGCGTAGTGTGTTACTAATGGTTTTCTTTGAGACTGTGGTCCCAGCTCTCTTCAGGTCATTGACCAGGTCCTGCCGTGTAGTTCTGGGCTGATCCCTCACCTTCCTCATGATCATTGATGCCCCACGAGGTGAGATCTTGCATGGAGCCCCAGACCGAGGGTGATTGACCGTCATCTTGAACTTCTTCCATTTTCTAATAATTGCACCAACAGTTGTTGCCTTCTCACCAAGCTGCTTGCCTATTGTCCTGTAGCCCATCCCAGCCTTGTGCAGGTCTACAATTTTATCCCTGATGTCCTTACACAGCTCTCTGGTCTTGGCCATTGTGGAGAGGTTGGAGTCTGTTTGATTGAGTGTGTGGACAGGTGTCTTTTATACAGGTAACGAGTTCAAACAGGTGCAGTTAATACAGATAATGAGTGGAGAACAGGAGGGCTTCTTAAAGAAAAACTAACAGGTCTGTGAGAGCCGGAATTCTTACTGGTTGGTAGGTGATCAAATACTTATGTCATGCAATAAAATGCAAATGAATTACTTAAAAATCATACAATGTTTTAGATTCCGTCTCTCACAGTTGAAGTGTACCTATGATCAAAATTACAGACCTCTACATGCTTTGTAAGTAGGAAAACCTGCAAAATTGGCAGTGTATCAAATACTCCCCACTGTATGTATGTATGTATGTGCAGTGGGGGAAAAAAGTATTTAGTCAGCCACCAATTGTGCAAGTTCTCCCACTTAAAAAGATGAGAGGCCTGTAATTTTCATCATAGGTACACGTCAACTATGACAGACAAAATGAGATTTTTTTCCAGAAAATCACATTGTAGGATTTTTTATGAATTTATTTGCAAATTATGGTGGAAAATAAGTATTTGGTCAATAACAAAAGTTTCTCAATACTTTGTTATATACCCTTTGTTGGCAATGACACAGGTCAAACGTTTTCTGTAAGTCTTCACAAGGTTTTCACACACTGTTGCTGGTATTTTGGCCCATTCCTCCATGCAGATCTCCTCTAGAGCAGACTTTCAACTCCCTCCAAAGATTTTCTATGGGGTTGAGATCTGGAGACTGGCTAGGCCACTCCAGAACCTTGAAATGCTTCTTACGAAGCCACTCCTTCGTTGCCCGGGCAGTGTGTTTGGGATCATTGTCATGCTGAAAGACCCAGCCACGTTTCATCTTCAATGCCCTTGCTGATGGAAGGAGGTTTTCACTCAAAATCTCACGATACATGGCCCCATTCATTCTTTCCTTTACACGGATCAGTCGTCCTGGTCCCTTTGCAGAAAAACAGCCCCAAAGCATGATGTTTCCACCCCCATGCTTCACAGTAGGTATGGTGTTCTTTGGATGCAACTCAGCATTCTTTGTCCTCCAAAAACGACGAGTTGAGTTTTTACCAAAAAGTTCTATTTTTGTTTCATCTGACCATATGACATTCTCCCAATCCTCTTCTGGATCATCCAAATGCACTCTAGCAAACTTCAGACGGGCCTGGACATGTACTTGCTTAAGCAGGGGGACACGTCTGGCACTGCAGGATTTGAGTCCCTGGCGGCGTAGTGTGTTACTGATGGTAGGCTTTGTTACTTTGGTCCCAGCTCTCTGCAGGTCATTCACTAGGTCCCCCCGTGTGGTTCTGGGATTTTTGCTCACCGTTCTTGTGATCAGTTTGACCCCACAGGGTGAGATCTTGCGTGGAGCCCCAGATCGAGGGAGATTATCAGTGGTCTTGTATGTCTTCTATTTCCTAATAATTGCTCCCACAGTTGATTTCTTCAAACCAAGCTGCTTACCTATTGCAGATTCAGTCTTCCGAGCCTGGTGCAGGTCTACAATTTTGTTTCTGGTGTCCTTTGACAGCTCTTTGGTCTTGGCCATAGTGGAGTTTGGAGTGTGACTGTTTGAGGTTGTGGACAGGTGTCTTTTATACTGATAACAAGTTCAAACAGGTGCCATTAATACAGGTAACGAGTGGAGGACAGAGGAGCCTCTTAAAGAAGAAGTTACAGGTCTGTGAGAGCCAGAAATCTTGCTTGTTTGTAGGTGACCAAATACTTATTTTCCACCATAATTTGCAAATAAATTCATAAAAAATCCTACAATGTGATTTTCTGGAGAAACATTTCTCAATTTGTCTGTCATAGTTGACGTGTACCTATGATGAAAATTACAGGCCTCTCATCTTTTTAAGTGGGAGAACCTGCACAATTGTTGGCTGACTAAATACTTTTTTCCCCCACTGTATGTATGTATGAGTGTGAAATCTTATCGTTGACGTAAGTGTTGATTCTCTCTCTGTTCTCAGGTACCTCTTGTTCTACCATAAACAGTTTCTGGAGTACGAATAGTCACCTTCCTTCAGCACTGATGTCAACAGCCACCAAGAGTCTTGCAACAACAAGATGGCAACCTGAAACTTTACATCAGTGAAGATTTGAAGCTGGGGGAATGGAGGGAAAAGAAAATGAAGCATGCATCCTTTCTGAATAAAGGACACTCAAAAACGAATCTGCACTGAAGCTACTAGGATCTACTTGATAAGGAGGAAGAGAGTGGGGTGGGGGAAGGGAGATTGCAGGATGGAGAGTGAAAGGAGGAGTGTGACTATGGAGGCTTTGTTGGAAGAGAAGGCGCTTCCTTCACTTTCGCTCTCTCTATCGCCCTTTTTCTCTCTTGTTCCAGACAGACAGACAGGCAGATGGAGGGACAGACTGATCGTGGGCACATCTCATCAAAACTGTCAACTTCACATTCAGTTATTTTATCATTTCTGAATTCCATAATTCCACCCACACACACACACCCATCTACAAGTGACCAAGCATTTTCAAAGGAGGAAATACATTTGGTTGTCTAATTTCATTATGCATTATTATTGCGCGGACTGCAAAACAAGCTGACAAATGGTATTTCGAATATTGCAAAGACAAAGTGATTACTATAATTGTTGTTTGTGACTTTTTCGTTTTGAAAATACTGTATGATTAATCTAGAAGACATCTGACTGAGTTGAAGAAGTGGAGTGTGGTTCTGTGAAAAAGCTATCCTCTTTTCTTTTTTCTTTTTTTTTACTTTTCGCGAGGGCAGAGAAAATACATAAGTATATTTTTATAATGAATATGAGTCCTTGTTTATAGTTCCCCATCCTCCCCTCTCCCTCGAACAACCCGTCCTTGTTATGTTGTGCAGTCAGTCATGTCTTTTTCAAAAAGAGAAAAAAAAGTTATGCTTCATCTCATGAGACTGCTGTTGTGGAGCTTGTTTCACATTTGTTTGTTACTTGTGCTGATGGCATAATTCTTGTGTTGCTGACATATGGTTGTGAATTTGTTTCAGGTGATGCGTTTTTGTGAAGAAGAAGAAAAAGACTAGCACTATTCTTACCAAGTGTGTATCCTGCCGGAGACAGTGACTCGATCTGACACTAGTAAACCTTGTCCACATGTTGCTCTAATTCCATGTATGCACACACGTTGTGCATATGTTTGTGTACTGAATCAGTACTTCCATTCAGCATGCTGTCTACGATGGATATAAAGTCGGTGTCGGATGAGTTTTTTTTCACATTATTATATATGTTAAAGTATGTATGTATGCTAAAAAAAGAAACCAAGGTATAAATTGAGTTACGTTATCGGCCAAGGATCAATATGTTCTAGTCAAGACTACATCCCCAACACTTTATTTGCTGCAAGAACTGGACACTGATGGTGAGACCCAAAATAAAAATCTATATCTATACTCTCCTATGTGCTGCAGGGTTTTATTAGCTTGTTCAGGATTTACTGGAGGTCTTTCATGGCACATGGAGGCCACCCACCTGTGAATGTCCAGCCAGGTCACCTGTGATAGTCGGTATTTGATGTCTGAGCATGTCGGGAGATGACGTGGAAACCTGCCACTAGGGGGCAACAGTGAGTGCTTAAGCATCTGCCTCCGGTGCCAAAGGTTGCATGTTCAAATCCAGCAATAGAAATATGTTTTAGAGATTTTTGTTTTAAGCCTATCCCAAACTATAACCCTTACCTTAACCATTCGGAGTTAATGCCTAACCTTAGGCATTAAATCCGAAATCTTAAACTTAACCTTAAACACAAACGTTGTAATTTGACTTTTGAGAAACATGGATGAACGTCTAATTCTGACTGTGAGAGCTAGTTTTAATGTCTCCCGAGAGATGGAGAGGGTGTGGAGCGGCAGGTAGCTTAGTGGGTAAGAGCGTTGTGCCAGTAACCGAAAGGTCGCTGGTTCTAATCCCCAAGCCGACTAGGTGAAAAATCTGTCGATATGCCCTTGAGCAAGGCACTTTTAACCCTAATTGCTCCTGTAAGTCGCTCTGGATAAGAGCGTCTGCTAAATGACAAAAATGTAAAATGTGTGTTTGGGGTATGTACATACAGATGTAGGATCTTAATTTGATCACACTTTAGTTGCTGAGAATCTTCCTGCACAGCAGGAAATATAAACTTGTGTATTCAAGGTTTAAAAAGGCTTCTAAAATGTCATCTCCAAATGTCAGACTTGATTCGCCCTATTGAAAAGTGTATCAACCTCTACAAAAATGTCCATTAATTATAAACCACATAATTCACATTTCCTGTTGCTGCAGGATTATTTTCCTGCTGTAGCGAACTGGCTCAAATTAAGATCCTACATCTGTACAGCCATATATCAGGTTCTCTGTCACTCCCTTCTGTCTCACTCCCTCAATACCGGTTCTCGTATATCCTTCCTTCACCACCTATTAATTTCTGCTCTCCAGACTGCTCACACATCTGATCTTGGGACAGTTTTGCATTTTTCCCCCACTAATTGTTCAGGTTAGGATTGGGGAGGAGAAGCTGATCCTAGATCTGTACTTAGGGGAAACTTCACCCTAGAGTGGGCGGTGTCAGATCTGTCTAGAGTTGTTTATTTAGTGTCCAGTCTGGTTCAGTTCTGCAATCAGAAGCTGGGCTGACAGGGGGAGCAAATTATTCTCTGTGATGAGCCACAATGAGGGGCTCTGGTAGGAGAGTGGAAGTCCTGGGGGACAGCCTGCTGGTAGAGGGTGAGAGGGGGTCTCTGCTTTTTCTCTCCCCTGCCAGGCACGCCGAGGTCAGGGAAGCAGTGGACACACACACAGGTCTCTGTTGGGCTGGACGAACGGCTCGCTGTCACACTGTTCAGCTGGGGCAGGGACGGATCCATCAGGCAATCTAAAGATGGTACGTACACACACACACACACACACAGAGAGATAAGCAATCTAAAAGGAGCCATGTTGAGTTATAAGATTGTGATCTTGGATCAGTTTTGCCTTTTAGATCTTAATGAATATAAATAAATGGACAGGGGGGGACCTGATCCTTGATCAGCACTCTTACTCTGAGTGGCTTTATGAAGATGTGCCCTGGACTACCTTTTAGACTAGATGTGTGCCCAAACTGACCTTTGGAGGACTGGCTGTGCTGGTTAGGCTCTTGGCCCTCCTGGCCTCTATGACCCTGGGTGTGACTGTTCTGTGTGGCCCCTGGTCGGGGGCCCATGGCTCTGGCCCTCCTCAGCAGCACCAGCAGAGCCACAGACAGGGTCAACAGCAGCAGAGCCAGACACAGGCCCAGAAGAGAGTACACCAGGATGACTGAGTTTGGCAGGCCTCTGGGTAGGTAGCCCCCCCTGGTGGTATGGTTCTGGAAGGCATTCCCATCCACAGGCCTCAAGATTGCAATCAAGGCAGGCTGTTGGGCTTGAGGGAATTAAATGACTAAAATTCAATCCTTATGTACCCTGCAATAACATCCATGTAATGTGAAGTGAGTTGTAACATAACTTATTCACCATTTCCAAATGTCAAAGCTCTACTTCTAGACAGTTCTCAGTTCTGAACATCATCAAAGCCAAATGCATTTAATCCCAAAGTTGTCTTATTTAAATTTAACTGAATTAGAGAAAACACCAAATGGCACCCTATTCCCTATATAGTGCACTACTTTTTACTAGGGCCTTATGGGAGGGTACCGTTTGGGACTTAGATAATACATTTGAGCTAGTCCAGCTGTGTAATCCTGAGGTAATGAAGCTGGGTAAAAGGGCTGGGCTGGGTAAAAGGGCATTTGAAAAAGGAATTGGCGAGCCCAACTCAAATGTTTGTAGTAGAAAAAAGAATTTGGGTGCTGGGTTCAAAAGGCATATATTTTAAGAAAGGGAAAAACCTACACTGGAATATTCTTAAAGTTTTCAAATCATATCTTTTTTATTTTTTTATTTTTTATTAAATTGTATTTAACTAGGCAAGTCAGTTAAGAACAAATTCTTATTTACAATGACGGCCTACACCGGCCAAACCCGGACGACGCTGGGCCAATTGTGCGCCACCCTATGGGACTCCCAATCACGGCCGGTTGTGATACAGCCTGGAATCGAACCAGGGGGTCTGTAGTGACTCCTCAAGCACTGAGATGCAGTGTCTTAGACCACTTAGCAGCAGAGGTCAGAGCAAACGGACGCGTTTCGGCCACAGCCTTGACGAAACGCTGACGAAACGCTCGTCCGTTTGCTCTGACCTCTGCTTCTTAAAACAAAAAACAAAAAGGAAAGAATATTCCTGTGAGTGGAAGCTGCTGCACTTGTGAAGGGGTCGCTTGCATGTCAGTTGTTATACATATTGGATCGACTGCCAGAAACTATATTGGAGATGGCTGTAGGCTCAATGAATTACTTAGTAGTGTACAAACTCTTATGATGGTTTGAGAGAGGTGTGTGTGTGTTACAGAGAGCGAGAGTGAGACAAAAAGAGGACATTTAGCACCTAATATTCTCAGTGTCCTATATGTTTTGTGATATCTACAACATACTGGGTGGATGTATAGTACTTTAGAATACTGTTCACTCACTCTGACACTGGTTGGAACACTCTGAGGGATGGTTGCCACACACCGCAGCACACCTCAGACACTTCTTCAGCAGCCTGTCGTAGTACTGCCCTGGGACCGCCTTACACCCCAGAGACACTGGCATAAACAGACACACAATGGCACAGGGATGGTCTGAGTATTATAACATGCATGGTATATTCTTCCTGTGTTTTGACACAAAATGGCTACCATGTATCAACCACGATTCCAGTAGGCTATAAATGTTACTTAACCCTACAAAAAGGGTCTTGAGATTCATTGATCCTTTTACCACTGCTATAGCACCATATACATAGTGTATATATAATTAAGTACAGTGCCTATCAAGAATTCACCCCCCTTGGATTTATTCACATTTTATTGTGTTACAAAGTGGGATTAAAATTGATTTAATAAAGAAATGTTGTCAATGATCTACACATTATACTCTGTAATGTCAAACTGGAACATTAGGAACACCTTCCTATAATTGAACTGCACCCCCTTTTGCCCTCAGCACAGCCTCAATTAGTTTGGGTATGGACTCTACAAGTTGTCAAAGACATTCCACAGGGATGCTGGCCAATTTTGATTTCATTGCCTCCCACAGTTGTGTCAAGTTGGCTGGATTTCCTTTGGGTGGCGGACCATTCTTGATACACACGGGAAACTGTTGAGCGTGAAAAACCCAGCAGCGTTGCAGTTCTTGAAACACTCCAACCGGTGCACCTGGCACCTACTACCATACCCTGTTCAAAGGCACTTAAATATTTTGTCTTGCCCATTCACCCTCTGAATGGCACAAATACACAATCTATGTCTCAATCTCCTCAATGCTTAACAATTATTCTTTAACCTTTCTCCTCCCCTTCATCTACACTGATTGAAGTGGATTTAATAAGTACCTCAAAAAGGGATCATAGCGTTCACCTGAATTCACCAGGTCAGTCTGTCATGGAAATAGCAGGTGTTCTTAATGTTTTGTACACTCAGTGTATATTGACTAGATAAGTATTCACCCCCTGAGTCAATATGTTAGAAACACCTTTGGCAGCGTTTACAGCTATTGAGTCTTTTTGGATAACTCAAAGAGCTTTGCACGCCTTGATTGTGCAATATTTGCCCGTTACTTTTTTCAAAATACTTCAAGCTCTTTAAATGTTGTTCTTGATCATTGCTAGACAGACATTTTCAAGTCTTCCCATAGTTCTTCAAGTAGATTAAGTCAAAACTGTAACTCAGCCACCCAGGAACATTCACTGTCTTCTTGGTAAGCAACTCCAGTGTAGATTTGGCCTTGTGTTTTAGGTTATTGTCCTGCTGAAAGGGGAATTCATCTCCCAGTGTCTGGTGGAAAGCAGAATGAACCAGGTTTTCCTCTAGGATTTTGCCTGTGTTTAACTCTATTCTCTTTAACCTCTTAAGGATTGGACACTTTTTTTCAATTTTGTCCTTAAATGACATACCCAAATCTAACTGCCTGTAGCTCAGGACCTGAAGCACGGATATGCATATTCTTTATACCATTTGAAAGGAAACACTTTGAAGTTTGTGGAAATGTGAAATTAATGTAGGAGAATATAACACATTAGATCTGGTAAAAGATGATACAAACAAAAAACCATGCTTTTCCCCCCCAAAAAAGTTTCAGCATCTTTGAAATGCAAGAGAAAGGCCACAATGATATTGCAGTTCAGGCGCAGTTTAGATTCTGGCCACTAGATGGCAGCATTGTGTACAAAGTTTCAGATTGATCCAGTGAAGCATTGCAATACTGGACTATTTTGTATCAAGTCCGCCCAAATGTGCCGAATTGGTCAATTGATACATTTTCAAATACATAACTATAGAGAACATACAAAAATGATATGGAAATACAAAATGTAAGTTTACACACTCCAAGGAATGTCATACATGATGGATCATTAGCTTATACACTAACTTTCACATATCTAGATGGCTGGGCGGAGTGGGTGTGGAGCCAGAGACAGCAGGGGTTCAAACTGTAGAACCCAGTTCCTAAATTTGAATATAAAAATTGATTTTATCAAACAAAACTATGCTACATTTTATCTCTGAGACTCTTAGGATGACAAATCAGAGTAAGATTACTGAATGTAAGTACATTATTTACCTTCAGAGGTGAATGTATCAAACCAGTTGGAGGACTGGCTGATCCCGTAGAGGTAAATTTTATCCTGAAAAACTCCCCAGTCCTTGCCGATGACAAGCATATCCATAACATGACGCAGCCACCACAATTCTTGAAAATGTGGAGAGTGGTACTCAGAGATGTGTTGTTGGATTTGTCCCAAACATAACTTTTTGTCCTGAACACAAAGAGTTCATTATTTTGCCACATTTTTTGCAGTATCAATGTAGTTTTACATTTTAGTCATTTAGCAGACGCTCTTTTCCAGAGCGACTTACAGTTAGTGAGTGCATACATTTTCATACTGGCCCCCCGTGGGAATCGAACCCACAACCCTGGCATTGCAAGCGCCATGCTCTACCAACTGAGCTACACGGGGCCACGTGTAGTGCATTGTTGCATACAGAATGCATGTTTTGGAATATTTGTATTCTGTACAAGCTTCCTTCTTTTCACTCTGTCATTCAGGTTGTTATTGTGTATTAACTGCACTGTTGATCCATCCTCAGTTTTCTCCTATCACAGCCATTAAACTCTGTAACTGTTTTAAAATCAACAATGACCTCATAATGAAATCCCAGAGAGATTTCCTTTCTCACCGGCAACTCAGTTAGCAAGGACACCTGTATCTTTGTAGTGACTGAGTATATTGATACACCATCCAAAGCCTAATCAATAGCTTCACCGTGCTCAAAGGGACATTCAGTGTCTGCTTTTTTTATTTTAACCCATCTACCAATCGGTGCCCTTCTTCACGAAGCATTGAAAAAGCTCCCTGGTCTTTCTTGTTTAATCTGTGCTTGAAATTCACTACTCAACTGAGGGACCTTACAGCTAATTGTATGTGAGGGGTACAGAGATGGGGTAGTCATTAAAAAAATCATGTTAACCCCAATTATTGCACACAGAGTCCATGCAACTTATTATATGGTTTGTTAAGCACATTTTTACTCCTGAACTTATCTAATCTTGCCATAACAAAGAGGTTGAATACGTGTGCAACCAAGACATTTTAGTGATACATTTTTCATTAATTTGTCAAACAAAAATATTATTTTGACATTATGGAGTATTTTGTGTAGATCAGTGACACAAAATAATCCCACTTTGTAATGCAACAGAATGTGAAAAAATCCAATGGGGTGAATACTTATGATAGGCACTTTATCTCTATGTATAACTTCGTAGATTGAGTCCACAGGAGGTTGGTGCACCTTAATTGGGGAGGAGAGGCTTGTGGTAATGGCTGAAGCGGAATAGGTGGAATGGTGTCAAATACATCAAACACATGATTTCCGTGTGTTTGATGCCATTCCATTTGCTCCGTTCCAGACATTATTTTGAGCCGTCCTCCCCTCAGCAGCGTCCACTGATTGAGTCATATGGACAATCATACGGGATCTCATTGACTTCTCAAGTCAGAGTATGTGTAATTTCCCCCGGCATGCGTTTGTGTGTATGAGAACTTACCACAGTACTCAATGCATCTGAGGTGGCGATGGGGCTGCTGGCAGACCATCTGACAGGTCAGACACTTCCTGACCAGGCCGTCCCAGAAGTAACCCTCAGAACAACCTAACCCCATGGCTCAGTTCGGGTGTCAACTCACACTCTGACTCACTGAATGACAGATGGGGAAATCAGGGTCAGTTCATGGGATCTTTGCATTATTTGTATTTATTAAGGATCCCCATTAGTTCCTGCCAAGGCAGCAGCTATGCTTCCTGGGGTCCAGCAACATTAAGGCAGTTATATACAATAAAAAATATTACATTTCATAACACTTAGTAATCAGTCTTGTATCGGTTGGTTTGGATGGATACAAAACTGTTTTGTTTTACACGATATTATCCTGTCCAACTAGCTCAAGAAGATATCAGAAGAGAGGGCAAGCCTCCATATACAACTTCAAAGATTTAAATGAACTTTTCTTGACAGAGGAATACTGCGCTGCGCTCTACTGGGCACAAAATCACTGAGCTGGAGAAAGTACACAGAACCAACGAATGAAGCTGCGCCTCACCTTGTTCTTCAACTTCATAAAATTGAATAATACATTTGTTCTTATCTGTGCATTTGCTTAAACCATTCTCCAATAGTATCATGTAATGCCTTTACTGATCATTGATTCCTTCACCACACGTGATGTTATCAACAGTGTCTTTGTTGGTGTAACACTCTAGCATAAACAATGGCTCACATGATGTTCATCTTTATGTCTGGATATCCGATTAGTATGTTTTTTTGTTGTTTTCCTTCATTACCATTCCCAGGTGGTCAATTAATAATCAAAGAATCCATCTTTTAAAAAGTTATAAACCATGAACAGCATAACCATTAACCAACTCACATGTAAATAAAAATACATCTCATAATATAATGTAATAAACCAAATATCATATGACTTACCTACAGAGGGAAGCAAGATGTCTATCGACCTTTGCTTGAAATGTGCTTCTCATGCAGTGACATTGGGCTACGTGTATTTGAGTTGGGGGCTGATTTGGGTACAACCACAATGTCTTTTCTGGGACTTCCCCCTTTCACAGAAGGTGAGCTCCTCTCTTGGTATAGTGAGTCAGGCTTGACTTTTACCAAGCAATATGAATTTGCCTACCTTTCCCAAATATTGAATGAGACGGTATGTTATTTACAGTGGTGTGTCACTGGTACATGGTACAATTGGTAAAATGATACATTGGTTAAATGTCATGCAGACTCACAGCAGCCTTGTAGTATGATGAGGATTTGGAGCGCAATATAAAGCTCTTATATTGCAGTGGACTTACATGGCCATCTCACTATGCTATTTGAAAGAGCATGGACCCATCTGTCCTGCGTAACCATATTCTGTTTCATTGGTCAATGTTCATGAATACAGCTAGACCTACATTTACTGTAAATCAATGTTTATGTTTTCACATGCATGTGAGTCGTTTTTAGATTTAATAACAATGCCAGTTCAGTGGTCTTGTGGTTAGAGTGTCCACCCTGAGATTGGAAGGTTGGGAGTTCGTTCCCCGGCCGAGTCATACCAAAGACTGTAAAAATGGGACTTGAGATAGATTCAGGGTAAGGCCCTGCAATAGACTAGTGTCCTGTCCAGGGGGTGTAATTGTACATCAAGCTGCCTCATGTTACAGAAATTCCTATGACCATTCTGGCTCGTGCAAGGCTACTTACTTAATTTAATAATAATAACACATTTCCGAAGGAAGGAATTTGCAATGACTTTACAGCAAAGTAGATATGCATGGGTGTTGAGTCACTGTGAAACTAAAACTGGCGACACATAATTACACCCTCCTCTGCACCTGGTGTACTAGTTCTCTACCAGTGTGAAGTAGATGTCATGTAGAAACAGACAACAGTTCACCTACAGAAAGCTACTAACCCTCAGAATAGACCTACAAGAAACAGATGTTCAGTCAAATAGGAGGAAAAAGGAAGAACCCACAAGTCAACACACACAAATCTCAAAAGCTAACAAATTAGTCAACCCAAATGAGTATAGCCATCCATTTTCAAATGTAACTGCTTTTAATTGCAAGTAGTAGTCGTAGTAACAGCAGTAGCAGAAGCAACAATATGACATATTTACAAAAAACAGACATTTGATGAAACCAAGATAAACGTTTACAGTGGTCTTTGAACACAATGGTTGTGCAGCTATATGGACAAAGAGCCTTCTTCAATCCTATCAGAGTATGCAAAGTCAGGTCCATAATTATTGGCACCCTAGATAAAGATGTGCAAAAAAAACTGTCTAAAATAAAGAATACAAATACTGAGCTATATTGTATGTAAAAAAAAAAAAAAAGAAGAAAAAAAGGAAATTATATTATTTTATACTAATTCAATTGTTTAGCTAAATAGATTTTGTTTAACAAGTAATTTTAAAAAATCTAAAAAAGATAGGGGTCAAAATTATTGGCACCCCTGTTTTCAATACTCCCCTTGCAAGGATAACGGCACTGAGCCTTTTTATAAAATGTTTTATGAGATTGGAGAACACATTGGGAGGGATCATAGACTATTCCTCCATACAGAATACTTCCAGATCCTTGATATCCTATGTCTGCTCTTATGGACTGCCCTCTTCGATTCAAACCACAGGTTTTCAATGAGGCTCAAATCTGGAGACTGAGATGGCCATTGCAAAATGTTTAACCATTTCTTTGTGGATTTTGATGTGTGCTAGGAGTTATTGTCTTGCTGGAAGATCCACTTGCAACCAAGCGTCAGCCTCCTGGCAGAGGCAACCAGGTTTTTGGCTAAAATGTCCTGGTACTTGATAAAGTTCATGATGCCGTTGACCTTAACAAAATAGCCCCATAACATCTTTCTCTGAGCAATTGTATCAGTGTTAAATAATATAATTTCCCTACAATTTTTTTGCATACAATGTAGCTCAGTATTTATATATTTTATTTTATACAGTATTTTTTGCTAATCTTTATCAAGGGTGACAATAATTATGGACCTGACTGTGGATTTTGAGTTTTGAGAATGACACATATTGGTCTTCACCAAGTTTGCTGCTTCAGTGTTATGATATATTTTTGTCAGATGTTACTATGGTATACTGAAGTATAATTACAAGCATTCCATACGTGTCAAAGGCTTTTTATTTACAATTACATTAAGTTTATGCAAAGAGTCAATATTTGCAGTGTTGACCCTTCTTTTTCAAGACCTCTGCAATCCGCCCTGGCATGCTGTCAATTAACTTCTGGGCCACATCCTGACTGATGGCAGCCCATTCTTGCATAGTCAATGCTTGGAGTTTGTCAGAATTTGTGGGTTTTTGTTTGTCCACCCGCCTCTTGAGGATCGACCACAAGTTCTCAATGGGATTAAGGTCTGGGGAGTTTCCTGGCCATGGACCCAAAATGTCGATGTTTTGTTCCCAGAGCCACTTAGTTATTACTTTTGCCTTATGGCAAGTCGCTCCATCATGCTGGAAAAGGCATTGGTCGTCACCAAACTGTTCTTGGATGGTTAGGAGAAGTTGCTCTCGGAGGATGTGTTGGTACCATTCTTTATTTAAGGCTGTGTTCTTAGGCAAAATTGTGAGTGAGCCCACTCCCTTGGCTGAGAAGCAACCCCACACATGAATGGTCTCAGGATGCTTTACTGTTTGCATGACACAGGACTGATGGTAGCGCTCACCTTGTCTTCTCCAGACAAGGTGTTTTCCGGATGCCCCAAACAATCAGAAAGGGGATTCATCAGAGAAAATGACTTTACCCCAGTCCTCAGCAGTCAAATCCCTGTACCTTTTGCAGAATATCAGTCTGTCCCTGATGTTTTTCCTGGAGAGAAGTGGCTTCTTTGCTGCCCTTCTTGACACCAGGCCATCCTCAAAGTCTTCGCCTCACTGTGCGTGCAGATGCACTCACACCTGCCTGCTGCCATTCCTGAGCAAGCTCTGCACTGGTGGTGCCCTGATCCCGCAGCTGAATCAACTTTAGGAGACGGTCCTGGCGCTTGCTGGACTTTCTTGGGCGCCCTGACGCCTTCTTCACAACAATTGAACCTCTCTCCTAGAAGTTGATGATGATCTGATAAATGGTTGATTTAGGTGCAATCTTACTAGCAGCAATATCCTTGCCTGTGAAGCCCTTTCTGTGCAAAGCAATGATGACGGCACGTGTTTCCTTGCAGGTAACCATGGTTAACAGAGGAAGAACAATGATTTCAAGCACCACCCTCCTTTTTAAAGCTTCCAGTCTGTTATTCTAACTCAATCAGCATGATAGAGTGATCTCCAGCCTTGTCCTCGTCAACACTCTCACCTGTGTTAACGAGAGAATCACTGACATGATGGCAGCTGGTCCTTTTGTGGCAGGGCTGAAATGCAGTGGAAATGTTTTTGGGGGATTAAGTTCATTTTCATGGCAAAGAGGGACTTTGCAGTTAATTGCAATTCATCTGATCACTCTTCATGACATTCTGGAGTATATGAAAATTGCCATTATCAAAACTGAGGCAGCAGACTTTGTGAAAATTAGTATTTGTGTCATTCTCAAAACATTTGACCACGACTGTAGTTTGAATCTCTATATACCCGCCCAACATCCTTGGGGCAATCACACTACGAAATCTCAGAAACTAACCAGGTGAGGGAGACATTTAGCAACATTTGGGGTGATATCCCAACCCGATTCGCTGTATTACAGTATAAGCCATTCGACACATTCAGTTTTCCAACGATTTTATAGAATGGCCATTGTGAGTAAAACAGAACCTCTAAACATATTTCTAATAATTGGCTAACAGTGTGCCAATTTAGCTAACTCTAGCTCTTCAAAAACTAAGCAGCCATTTTAGGGGTGCAGGTTTTCAAAGAGAACAAAGTATCAGAGGAGATACATTGTTGTGTTATATACAGTGTACCTGATAACTGTCTGTGGACAGTAAATTACCATCCCAGTAAAAACTATTTCCAGCCCCAGTAGACCACCTCAATAAACATTGAATACTCTCTATCAAACCAATTGGAACACCAGGGGCATCATGCACCCAATATTTTTGAGGTGGCACGATGTATGTGAGGATGGGGGATTTAGCATTTTTCAAACACCTGAAACAGCTTTTTCCTGCAATCTATAGCCATAATCATTATGCCTAATTCTAGTCTACACATTCCAGAGGGTGTCATTCTGACTGTTATAAATCACACATCTCAATATACTGTACTAACATGCCTCGGATATTACATTGAAATTACAACACAGTACATGTGATGATTACACACATCATCAATACAGGCAAATATCATGGCATCATAATTAATACACAAATATCATGATATTATCATAAGGTGCCTGATTACATTTAAACCAAGTATTTTTCTGCATATCTAAGCATATGTCAAGCTGTCTGTATCCTCCTAACTGGTGTTTATTTTATTTTATTTTATAAACGAAATATGCTTCTCTGCTAAAATCTGGGGGAAAATATTGAAAGGAATGTGAGTCTTATTCAGTATATTTAGTAATTGCTTGCTTTTCTAAAGTCTACCAACCTTGTCAGCAGGCATGGCAGCTAAGATAGTTTGACAAGCTGATCTAACTTGATTGATAGCCAGCGGTGGACAAGTCCCCTGTAGCTCAGTTGGTAGAGCATGGCGCTTGCAACGCCAGGGTTGTGGGTTCGTTTCCCATGGGGGGCCAGTATGAAAATGTATGCACTCACTAACTGTAAGTTGCTCTGGATAAGAGCGTCTGCTAAATGACTAAAATGTAAATGTAAGTACCCAATTGTCATACTTTAGTAATAGTAAAGATACCTTAATAGAAAATTACTCAAGTGAAAGTCACCCAGTAAAATAATACTTGAGTAGAAGTCAGAAAGGATTTGGTTTCTAAATTTACTTAAGTATTAAAAGTAAATATAATTGCTAAAATATACTTAAGTATCAAAAGTAAACGCTTCAAATTCCTTATATTAAGCAAATCATACAGACCGATGTTTATAGTATTTTTTAATTTACGGATAGCCAGGGGTACACTCCAACACTCACATAATTTACAAAAGAAGCATTTGTGTTTAGTGAGTCCGCCAGATCAGAGGCAGTAGGGATGACCAGGAATGTTCTCTTGATAAGTACGTGAATTGGACAATTTTCCTGTCCTGCTAAGCATTCGAAATGTAACGAGTACTTTTGGGTGTCAGGGGAAATGTATGGAGTAAAAAGTACATATTTTCTTTAGGAATGTAGTGAAGTAAAGGTTGATAGCCTGAAATGGCTTGGTAGTTACCCACTGGGCACAGGCGTCAATTCAACGTCTATTCCACGTTGATTCCACGTAATTTCATTGAAATTACGTGGAAACAACGTTGCTCCAACTAGTGTGTGTCCAGTGGGTAGTATTGAGGTTGGGAGACAGGGAACCTATCTAGCTGGCTAACTAAAGCCAACTTCATAAAATTGCTAGGTGGCTAGTATTACAGAGAAACAACAAAACATTGTAGTTTTATTTATTTATCAAGATGGAAGCAGTAGGCTAGAGTATCTAGCATCAACTGTGTTTGCCAGTCTGTTTGTGCTATCATGAAAACTCCTTGTCACTCGTTGTCAGGCCAGACCTGTTTGGCTTGACAACGACAGCAATGGAGTTGGCAAGAGCACAAGCAGATCGTGGACCAGGTTCCTGTATTTCACCTTGTAGACCAAGAAGAGGAGCAGATATTGAGAAAAACACAGAGAAAAATACTGTATATCTGATGACGAGAACTACTCCTTCCTTTGACTCTCATTCTATAGTATACGGCCCCTGTATCATTTAGAGGTGAACCACTTGTGATGCTTGAACCTGAGAGACAGACGCTTGACACGATGGAGGTGATGGTGTGGTTTGACCTCTGCACTTTTACAGTTGCTTTAACTCCTATGGAAAAGACTGTGTTTGAGTACAGTGTATGATCGTGTTAGACCCCTTCCTCTAGCTCTCTGTGGCTAGTTTGTTTAGTTAGTAATCATTACACACACAATGGTCTGTACTTATGCCATCTCTCCAGATGACCATCTATAATATAATGTTTGTACAAGGTTCAGGAGCGTTCACTGGGGGCTTTATTCACTAATGAAGTAGATTTTATTGTAACACTAGCACAGCTGATATGTAGTAATGAATGGGCTAGATAGATAAATATGTGCACATCGACTCAGTGTTCTGTACATACACTAGTGACCGTAGTGAGTCATGGCGACAGAAATTATGAGTGACATCAAGCGGCAGTCCCTGACTCCTTGCCAAATGTGATTGGACTCTAAAGGAGATTGAACTGTACACTCACATTTTGCTCTTCTATCCTCGTGGGGACCTAAAATGTATTTATATTCAAAATCCTATCTCCCTAAACCTAACCCTAGCCCTAACCTTAATCCATAATCCTAACCCAAACCCAAACCCTAATTGTAATCCTAATCCTAAACCTAACCTTAAAATAGCCTTTGTCCTCATGGGGATGTGGGAAATGTCCCCACGAGGAAGCATTTCCCTTGTTTTACTATCCTTGTGGTACTTTTGGGGATTTTCGGTCCCCACAAGGATAGAAGAGCCAACACACAAACACACCCACACAAATTGCCCTGTATTATGAAATAATATTATCTCGTTAGGTAGCTAGCTAGCAAATGTAACTTCACACAATAATACCAAAGTCAATATCAGCATGTGAAGTAGCTAGTTAGCTGTAAAATCCCCCCCCCCCACAAAATGCACTATCTCACCATGTTCAACCTGCAGATCGATGTGCCTCACAGAGTGGAGTCTGACATTCGCAATGTCCATGCAACCGCAACATGCAGTGCACCCTGGACTGAAGAGACAGACAAATAGGAGAAATGTGGTGGACCCTCCCTTAAAATAGCCTTTGTCCTCATGGGGATGTGGGAAATGTCCCCACGAGGAAGCATTTCCCTTGTTTTACTATCCTTGTGGTACTTTTGGGGATTTTCGGTCCCCACAAGGATAGAAGAGCCAACACACAAACACACCCACACAAATTGCCCTGTATTATGAAATAATATTATCATCCATCTGAGAACTCACACGTAACAATAAACTAATTATGACACGTCTTTAACAATATTTTACACTGCGCTTACTGTTTACAAACTGAAGGAAAGCAAGCGATTAAGAGAGAAAGAGATCACACATAGAGTACAATAGGTGCTTACTGTAGAATAATATATGAACTCATCTAATATCTGCCCTCCTTGCTCTCATTTAAGTAAATTTTGGGTGAGGCAGAGTGTAGATGGTTCCTCCATACAAACACCACCTGTTCTCCTCAATGCGTCTGAGACTTTTTCTGTGTATCTGTGTGTGTGTGTTCAGGAACAAGATAGTGATTCAGTGGTATACAGACAGTTAATTTTGAATGGTGCACCCATAGGTTAGCAGCTTCTAGCCCTTCACAAATGAACAACACATTGAGAGAAGGCTGAGGTTCCATCCTCCTGATCCTATATGTCTTTATCCTACGCCCTCCTCTTCTTGGGTTAAATCTATGTACAGGTCTACCTAATCTACTGTACATGTGGGAGAAAGTTCTCAACTGCCTCTGGCATAATGTTGCTAATTACAACGCCTGATGTCACCACTTAAAGAAAAAATCCACCCAAAACCACTAATTCCTATAATTTACTGTGTTAAATAACACTAATATGTGAGAACATCATTTTTTGTGAACAAATGTTTCATTTTGTCCTCATAATAAGGTCGGTAGAAAATCGTAATAAGGTCGGTTGAAAATCGTTGTGGAAATCTGTTGCAGCTCAAGTCGACTAGAAAACCCACAATGCAATGCTCTATCTATGGGCTGGCTGGCTAGCTAGCTAGCTAGCTAGCTAGTTAGGTAGCTAGCTAGCAAATGTAGCTTCACACAATAATACCAAAGTCAATATCAGCATGTGAAGTAGCTAGTTAGCTGTAAACCCCCCCAAAAAATGCACTATCTCACCATGTTCAACCTGCAGATCGATGTGCCTCACAGAGTGGAGTCTGACATTCGCAATGTCCATGCAACCGCAACATGCAGTGCACCCTGGACTGAAGAGACAGACAAATAGGAGAAATGTGGTGGACCCTCTGTTAAATTAACAATTTCTCAAGGTAGGAATATCGCAAAAATATGATCAATGGCTCGTTCAAGAGAAGACAACCTCCATATTGAAATCTGACATGTATGATAGACATTTTCGCGATCTAAAAGTCGTATTCCTATTAACTTCCAGTGTAGTGAAAATGCAATGCTACACCATGCCGGACAGATTTCTGCCTGCTTGAACGGCAATAATTCAGATACATAAGAAAACATGAAAGGACCCTGGAAATTGATATAACATCGCTCAGAAATACATAAAAACAATATAACATTCCAAATGGGTGAATCTTTCCTTTAATGGGCTATGAAATTAGTGGCTCACACACACCCTATCACGATGAGGCCTTCCAGCGAACAAACACACACACACACACACACAACCATGGATTCCCCATCTGTACACATTTAGAGAGATAACAACGTTGCCCTTGGACTGTGGTAGTGAAGAACACCCATCTCTCTACCAACCAAAACACTGCTGCTGTAGCTCCCTCCGTGATGCAATGCTGTTAATTCAGAAATCATCAGCGTCACTCTGACAGCATAGAACTGATGCTGAAACACAACTCATCCTGTTGAGTATCAACAAGATTGGCACCACGACAGCTTGGTTATGCTAGGAGCATATCGCCTTTAAGCCAACTAGTGCTGACAGCAGAAGAGAAAATGTCATACCAGATTATAAACTGTACACAGTATATGAACAGCCCATCTCGGAGACGGTGTGTATGTGAGTGTGTGTGTGTGTGTGCTTGGCCGTGCTAGCATCTAAAGGTTGAGCCAAATATAAATCAGAGAGTAATGATCTTGATAAGTGCCTACAGACAAATGGTATTAACAAGGGGAAGTCTATGTACAACATCAAGATCGTTTGAAGTTAGAGAATCAATGATCAATGATCCTGGATGCAAAATTCAAAAGTCTCCAGCTTCAGTCAGAGGACATCTGACTTGGTGAGTAACATCAAGGTGGGGGGGACGACCCTGTTGTAAAGGACAGTATGAACCTCCTTGGTGTTTGGGCCGCTGTACAAGAGATTATAGAAGAATGGCTTAAATATGAGTAGTCCGTCTAACTCTTCCACACCATCCATCTGCTCAAGGAGACGACACACACAAGCAGCCCCACAGTCACCTCAGATCAACCGACTACTGTGGTGAGTTCATACCCGCACACACTCACACACACACCACACACACACCACACACACACCCACAACACACACAACACACACACACTCCTTCACACACTCAGATACTGGTCTGTAGCTCGCCATTGAGCAGCACGGCGTTGTGCATTTCCGCGGTGAAGTCGTTGACCATTCGCGTCCGCTCCATGCGGCTGTCGCTGCGCTCCGCCTCGTCCAATCCCGCCACCTTCTTTAAGCACAGAACATTCTGAAAGCTCTTCTTGAAGTTGTCCGACAGGAAGGCATACAGGATGGGGTTAGCACAGCTGTTGGCGTAGCCCAGCACCACCACGAACTCAAAGGTGCTCTTGAGGACGGGCGTGGTGTCGATGGTGCCAGTCACCGAGGTGACGTTGAACACGTAGAAGGGCAGCCAGCAGAGCACGAACATGGCCACTACGATGGACACCATCCTGGTCACCTTCCTCTCCGAACGCTTACGCTTAGTGGAGCCCACCCGCATGCCTGACGACTTCACCTATTGGAAAGGGAGAGAGGGTGATACTACCTTCTTAGATACCACAACTGTACCTATCTCTATGGTTACAGATAATAGGTAGATAGATAATAGGTTCAACTATATCAGAATGGAGAACTTCACCAAAGACGTCGTCAATAATAAAGATAAGTGAACTTGAAAATAAAACACCATGAACAGGGAGGAGGGGCTCACCTTGACGATGATGAGCAGGTAACAGAGGCAGATGACGATGAGCGGCAGGAAGAAACCCAGAAGGAAGGTGTAGAACATGAAGGCCGTCTGATAGGCCTCCTGAGGCTCCGGCCACACAATGGTACACGCCCACGCCTGGTTATTATTGGGCATCAGACCGCTGAAGATCATGATTGGCAGGTTGACCAGAAGGGACACTCCCCACACGGTCAGGTTGATGATCTTAGCCACGCGTGGCTTCCGCCACTTGGTGGACTTTATGGGGTGGACCACGGCCAGGTAGCGGTCGACACTCATGACCGTCAGGCAGAAGATGGAGGTGAACTGGTTGAGGGAGTCCACGGTCATGACCAGGCGGCAGAGCACGGCGCCGAAGGGCCAGTGGACCAGGGCCAGCTGCATGGCGATGAAGGGTAGACTCAGCATACAGAGGACGTCGGCCACGGCCAGGTTCAGGATGTAGATATTAGTCACCGTCTTCATCTTGGCGTAGCGCAGGATGACATAGATCACCAAGGTGTTGCCGGTCAGGCCCACGGCACACACCGTGAAGTAGACAAAGGTGATGACCACGGAGCTGGTCTTATCGAAGGCCTGGTGGGTCTCGTCCGGAGTGTCATTCCGGGACCCCAGGTCAGACTCGTTCCCTGGGAAGTAGCTGTCGTAGTACAGGGGCTCGGGGATGGAGAGGTTGGGGGGCGACGGGAGGAGAGGCCAGGGATCCATGCTGACAGAGAGGAGGGCTGGGTTAGGTCTGTTTCAGGGTTGAGATAGAAGACACTGTTCTCACATCCCACCTGAGTGTACAGTACATAGAGAGAGAGAAAATGGAGACAGTGGGTGAGAACAGAGCAACTCAAGGATGAGGGTGAATACATTCCTTCAAAGCACCATGGTAACTGTTAGCCTGCTATATAATGGTTTACTCTATGGCTATGTATTTTACTCAACATTAAGTTACATAATAAAGCCTGGCCCTTTATTTATAGGCCCCCACACAATATAGGACTTGCAGGACTCAACACTCCTCCTGTAGGGATTTCTGTGTTTTCATTTGAATGTGTTGAATGGTTGGGACTTTACACCCTTGTGACACACTGATGACAAAATGTTGATCTGAGTTGAACAAACAGCCCCGAGCTGATGTGAAACCCTTTGAAAAACACCTATGGATTCTGTCCAGTAATGAAACTACTCTCTAATGCAAAGGTGTCTGTTTTAGGATAAAGACCAGACCATGCCAAAATAATTGTGTAATTTAATTTGTTTGTTGAGAGTTGATTAAAATGGAAAAACAAAACCCATGTGCAGAGAAAAGGTCATTTATTTCATGTTGTTATTTCTGTTGGGCATAAGGCTATCTGTGGATCTGGGTTTATTACGCAAACACAGGTCCTCTATTGGATTGGTGGTGATTAGCAGCTCGCACTGCATGGGAAACCTGTAGCGCTCTGGTCAGAGACAGCGGCAGCATTTTTTATGTTATAAAAAAAAAACCTTGCCAATAGACAAATGTTAGATAGTAAATACTATGATTTTATTATTAGATTACTCTTTGGTTCAGTATCGATTATATGCATATTTTATGCAGAAATATTGGTATTTTAAAATGCAAGATGGTTATGATTATTCTGTCTTCTATCATTCTAAAATATTTATTCACGCCAAACGAGACTTCACATTATGATATTCTTTTCAATATTGCTGATGGAGAGGTTATTTTGTGTTATCATTTATTGGTTTCTCTGTTTGGCCACCAATTTTAGGCACTAACGTTCAATTAATTTCATATGTCAAGGGCTATATGGCGTTTGGAATTTCAACAATGGACAATTACGGATACATTTGGGGCATTAAAATTCAACAGCGCGCACAATGGCACACAAATGCGCACGATAAATAGCCTAACCTTGATCAGAATATAAAATAACAGGTGCGCTGTTATAATTTACTACAGATATAACATAATTGAAAAGAAGGTGACAATTGAACTAAAGAAGTATGCATGTCCGATTAAAAATATACGTTTAGTTATGCGTTTGGTAGGCCTATTTACCTTTGACGACTGGTTATCGACAATGTCCAGAACGAAATGTTATAGGATTATGCGTGCACTTTTTCCAAAACCAAGATCACAATGAATTGACTTATTGTTTGGTAATAGCATATGTACAATTTCAAGATTCATGTAGGTTAAACTTACCTTAATTGTGAAACTTTAACGTCACATTAAATCCATCTTGGCAAGGTGTTATTTCAGCCAAGAGTATTCCGACTTCCACTTCTGGGCATCAGTGAAAATCCATGGGAAGGCAGCATTCTGCCCCGTGGCTTCCACTTATTAAAGTATGATACACCTGTTCTCCCATTACGCACAGTGGTATCTTGTGCACCAAAGTGGTGACGGTCATCACCACATATCTAACATTGATGTGTAATATGTCAAATAGGCAATAGGCTACAGTATATATTCTATTTTTCTTTAAAATACCTCAGATTACAATTAAAATTGTATAAATCATTTGTAGATCATTTTGAGTAACTGATGTATCCAAAAGTAGCCTACTGGCGCTGAATCAGTGACCAGAGCAAATGCGAAATCTGTTCTAGTAGGACTGACCCGCAAAGTAGAGTGCAGCCTGTTCAGCGCGCTGATGAGCGGTGCACTCACTGCTGCGTTCAGTGGAATTGGATGATGGGTGAGTGCGCGTTTGCTGCAGGTTTCGTCTCTACATGCAGATGGAGCTGCCGATCCGCTATGCTCTCGCCCCCTCCTCCTCCCTCCTCTCCCTCCTCTCCCCTCCTCACCAAACTCCCCCAATGTGCGTCAGTGTCCATCCGCCTGCGTGAAGGAAACTGCCATGCAGAGTTTCTCGCTCTGATATTTTCTAGGTGGGATATGTGCTCGTACTAATGACCTTAATGGAAACAGTTGGCTCAGTCACCAGACGGAGCATTTTCTCTGTTTATACTGGAGCTACAGCGCGACAGACTCTGCGCAACCAGAGTTTATAGTGAACCACTGGAGGACAAGCATCTTCTGAACTACCTCTATCAAAAGCGTCTGAGAAAGTTCCCCTTGTTCAATCACCTTCTTCCGCATGGGGCATGTATTTAACACTAGGTTAACTTAGTTCCCCAAAAAGTTAATTCAGTCGGGGTCTCAAGTTACCATTGAGAGTAAGAATAGTATAATACAACCAGGTGCAATTCGAAATATGGTTGTGTATCAGCAGTTTTTCTCTTCTTATGTCAGTCACTGACAGGCACTCAATTAGGGACATATCGACATTTAGTGAGTGGGAGGGGTGGTCCAAAATAGTGGAGGGTTGTCAAACTTTTTTTGCTTTGGGGAGGGTTGTGTGGTTTTTTATTTGGCACAGGGTAGGGTAGTACGTTTTTCCATAGTTTACATTCGCCCTTCTGCTCATATTTTCCCTATAAACAATGGCTTGACTTACTTTTGGTATTACCCTAATAAAGTTTAGAAACCTTTGAAGGTTTGGTATGGTGTGGCTATTACTAAGCTTTAGCTACTGCAGGCCTATGATATGAAGGCAGTGCGCCACGGCACTCCAACTGACTCTGACAGTTGAACATGAGGTGAGGAAAACTGGTTCAGGCCTACCAGAGTTACTCCTATAATCTAACAATATCATGCTTATCTTTATACAAAATATTCGTATTGAAAATGTACGAATTACCTCCTTCAGTACGTCTATATCTGTATAGCAGACGCAGTAGCCATCTGACATGAAGAAATGCATGTCGGTATCGTAGCATGCCACCGGCATATCTCTACATCTCTATCTCTCTGGGGTTAGGCCTAAGCTTATCATCCTTTACATAGGCTATTAAAAATATAAATGCAACATGCAACAATTTCAAAGATTTTACTGAGTTACAGTTCATATTAGGTAATCAGTCAATTGAAATACATTCATTAGGCCCTAATCTAGAGATTTCACATGACGGAATACAGATATGCATCTGTTGGTCACAGATACCTTAAAAAAAAAAAGTAGGGCCGTGGATCAGTATCTGGTTTGACCACCATTTGCCTCATGCAGCGCGACACATCTCCTTCGCTTAGAGTTGATCAGGCTGTTGATTGTGGCCTGTGAAATGTTGTCCCACTCCTCTTTCATGGCTGTGCGAAGTTGCTGGATATTGGCGGGAACTGGAACACTCTGTCATACACGTCGATCCAGAGCATCCCAAACATTCTCAATGGGTGACATGTCTGGTGAGTATACAGGCCATGGAAGAACTGGGACATTTTCAGCTTCCAGGAATTGTGTACAGATCCTTGCGACATGGATTTGTACATTATCATGCTGAAACATGAGGTGATGGCGGCAGATGAATGGCACGACAATGGGCCTCAGGATCTTGTCACGGTATCTCAGTGCACCTGTGTAATGATCATGCTGTTTATTCAGCTTCTTGATATGCCACACCTGTCAGGTGGATGGATTATCTTGGCAAAGGCGAAATGCTCAGTAACGGGGATGTAAACAAATTTGTGCACAACATTTTCGAGAAATAAGCTTTTTGTGCGTATGGAACATTTCTGGGAAATGTTATTTCAGCTCATGAAACATGGGACCAATACTCTACATGTTGCATTTATATTTTTGTTCAGGGCGTTTATATTTGTATATCAGGGCTGCCCAACCCTCTTCCTGGAGATCTACCGTCCTGTGGGTTTTCAATCCAATCCTAATTTAACACACCTGATTCTACTTATTAGCTGCTCAACAAGACCTTAACTAGCTGAATCAGATATGCTAAATTAGGGTTGGGCAGCCCTGCTGTATATATTTAGCTATTTTTTATGAAGGTCAAAACTATTTGTCTCTTTTCGTTTGTGAGTTCTTTGCCTTTCACCATGGTGATGGATGTCAAATGGATTTTACATGCGTGTAACAACAGTTTTAGACCCCAGTGAAACAGGAAGCCATGGAAGGCCACAATACAGTTCCTTAAGATGAGATGATCTTAAAAATGTAGGATGTTAATGCAGATTTAATTTTGTTTGATTTTATTTATAAGAATCTTTAGGGGTGCCAAGAATTTTGACACCTATCCTATAGAGATGTTTTTGTATTACTTGTTAAAAAAAATATTTCTCTCTGACCAATTGTATTATTATAAAATAATATATTTTCCCCCATTTTTTTTGAGCATACAATATAGCTCAGTATTTGTAATATTTATTTTATTGTCTTTTTTGCTCATCTTTATGAAGGGTGCCAATCATTTTGAAGGTGACTGTATGTCTGAATTCAATTAAATTGGTTCTGGAAAACATTACAAGAAAGTTCTGCTAATGTTCATGGAGACATCATCCAGAACACCCAAAACAACATGTGACGTTATGACATGATTGTTCCAAACATGTCATCTGAACATACAGTACACTGAGTGTACAAAACATTAAGAACACCTTCCTAATATTGCGTTGCACCCCCTTATTTTTCCCTCAGAATAGCCTCAATTCTTCGGGGCATGGACTCTACAAGGTGTCGAAAGCATTCCACAGGGATTGTGGCCCATGTTGACTCCAATGCTTCCTACAGTTGTGTCAAGTTGGCTGGAAGTCCTTTGGGTGGTGGACCATTCTTGATACACACAGGAAACTGTTGAGCATGAAAAACCCAGCAGCATTGCAGTTCTTGACACACTCAAACCGGTGTGCCTGGCACCTACTACCATACCCCGTTCAAAGGCACTTCAATCTTTTGTCTTGCCCATTCACCCTCTGAAAGGCACACATATACAATCCATTGTCTCAAGGTTTAAAAATCCTTCTTTAACCTGTCGCCTCCCCTTCATCTACACTGATTGAAGTGGATTTAACAAGTGACATCAATAAGGGATCATAGCTTTCACCTGGATTCACCTGGTCAGTCTATGTCATAGAAATATAATCTGTTAACATTCTTGCATTCTTGTATAATCATTCTTGATGATTAGACAATACCAACATTGTATAATTAAGCAATAAGGCACGAGGGGGTGTGGTACACGGCTAAGGGCTGTTCTTATGCACGACGTAAAGCGGAGTGCCTGGATACAGCCCTTAGCCGTGGTATATTGGCCATATATCACAAACCCCCGAGGTGCCTTATTGCTATGATAAACTGGTTACCAATGTAATTAGAGCAGTAAAAATAAATGTTTTGTCATACCCATGGTATACGGTCTGATTTACCACGGCTGTCAGCCAATCAGCATTCAGGGTTCGAACCACCCATTTTATAATCATCAACAAAACTGGACAGATTGTGTTATTTTAACTTTTTTGGGCTGGATGGGTCACACTTAATTTGGATAGTGCAGATAGTCCATCTGTAGATGCTCTACAGATGGTCATATTATCAACAAAATATCTGTTGACAAGCAACTTCTTACTAAAGTTAGGATTAGGGTTAGGTTTAGAATGAGGATTTAGGTTAGGGCTAGAGTTAGGATAAGTGTTAAGTTCCGGGTTAGGGCTAGAGCATCTACAGATGGACTGTCCAAACAAAGTGTTGCCGGGGAATGTTCTTACACCTATTCCACAACGTAATGAAATGTTCAGGAAACATTAACAGAAATTAGTTTTGGTTTGCTGGGTATGCTCGTCTAGATTATTTTAGCTGATTTCCAAATCCTCCAAAAATGACTTCAATAAACATGTCAAACCTGTCACAAACAGACTACCACCATTATAAATCATAGATATTCCACGAAACGTGGGTATTTAAAAACTTGTGATCTTTTACAATATCAAGGCTTTGTGATCAATCATTTTGCACCCTGAAGCTTCTAATCCTTCATTGGTGGCCTTGCCAACTTTACAAATGAAACTATGTTAATGTGCCGTTTCAGATATCATGCAGGCTATGATGACATGAATGACTTGTATTTTTTATTTTTTCCCCCATGATCTATCTCATAACCACTTACAGTTGTTTGTAAGGATGCTTGAGTGGATGTGTGAGGGCTAGCACCAGGATTGATGGCTGTTTGTTCCAGAAGGGTCCCCAGGGTCAGAGGCTGAGTGGGGGACTCCTTTACCTCTGAAGGACACCCCGCTGTGCTGTAGTGGACACATCTCATCTTCCTATCTCAGGTCATCTGCAGTCATGTTGTTTTGTTGTGCTTTTTCATTCCCCACATGTCCATGACATTGATTCTCTCCGCTCTGTCTGCCCTCGCAGCACGTCGCAGAGAGTGGCGAGAGTGTGGCGTGTCAAGAGGATATAGAGATAGCGAAGTGACATGTTGTGATTCTTCTCTGACACCTCTGGAACCGGACACACAAGGATTCCGATATCATCATGACCATGATATCCATTGACTCTCCAAACAATACAGACCCTTAGGATAGTTTGGGGGATTCTATGCTAAATGTTTCCCAGGAATGTGCAGGCCAAATCTCAATTAATCAAAAAGTAGCAGTTGCGATGTCATACCTCCATAGTCAATGAGTTATTCTTGGTTTTAAAGCCAGTGGTAGCATAGAGGAGTATGGCTGAAAAATACATTGATTTCCATGTTTATTCTATAGCTTCCTGTTGCGCATGTAGACTTTTAAAGCTGTCATATATGTTTGTAATGAGGAGTGATTTTTATCTCCCTGCTGCCTGAGAAAAATATGGAGTAGACTGCCAGGACAACACACCCCAGGCCCTCCATGAGAACAACAAACCAAGGGATTACATAGCCCGCCTGGGAGAAATGTTATCAGTGTGAGAGTCAGTCTCACTCAGGGAACCCAGTGCCACACAGCTTAGTGATAAGCCCAGTTCTGGTTCTGGAGTTTTGTTGTGCTGTGACTAGAATATGAAAGAATGTTTATCTTATTCGGCCTATATTGGGATATGATATTCAGAGTGGGTCTTTGGTAAATTATTTTTTTAAAGGCTGACATTTAAAAAATCTGAGGATGAAAAACAAGATGCCATCACACTGGGAACACACTGGTTGAATCAACGTTGTTTCAACATAATTTGTCAATGTATTGTGACGTGGAATCAACGTGGACAATACATATGATTTGAAAAAGTCATCAACCAGTACTGCTTTCATCTCATTTAAACCAGTGTTGTGAAAATGTTAATTAGGGTCAAATTGAATCTGAAATATATTGATGTAACAAACTGTTAGTCAGGTTAAGTCAATCTAATTTCAACATAATCATCAGAACTATGTATACATTGAAATTGCGTTGACAATTCCACTTGAAATGTAAAAAAATGAATACAAAAATATCCTATATTGATTGGGTGATAGATGTTATGTTGAATTTGAGATTTGATTAGACATATTTTATTTGACCTTTTTCCAATGTTGATAGTAAAATGGTACGTTTGAATCAACATCATCCCACTGGGCACACACTGATTGAATCAATGTGGTGTCCATGTCATTTCAATGAAATTACGTTGAACCAACTTTGAATTGACGTCTGTGCCCAGAGGGATTGTTTTAACGTCATGATATCAACCCAAATAAAGAGGTATATTGAAATAAAATGTGAAGCCACAGTCCAATGATTTCTTCCTGAACAGTGACTCCTACTGGTATATGACAGGTAATGCACTTCAGTGAGAACAAGTCTACCATCCAGATGCCTACCGCTATGTATCCTGTTTAGCTTTAGAAATAAGCTGTGTTTGTTTTAGCTGAGCCATCATGTCAACACATTTAGACATTGATCAGCTTCCATACTCCTTTGCGTAGACTACCTAAATCACATTGAATAGCTGAAAGTAACTCTAACTTTTCTTACATAAGCTGTATGTGAAAGTACATTTGGAGTGAGGTTGGATTTATGAAGGCTACATTGACATCTGATTTGCCCAAAGGACACCATAATTTCAACATGTAGCTAGGTATACTATCATTCATCCATGGTTGATTGGATCTTTTGAAGTTAGAAGTAGTCACCATTAGCCCTATACAGTGGGGGGAAAAAGTATTTAGTCAGCCACCAATTGTGCAAGTTCTCCCACTTAAAAAGATGAGAGAAGCCTGTAATTTTCATCATAGGTACATGTCAACTATGACAGACATATTGAGAAAAAAAATCCAGAAAATCACATTGTAGGATTTTTAATGAATTTATTTGCAAATTATGGTGGAAAATAAGTATTTGGTCACCTACAAACAAGCAAGATTTCTGGCTCTCACAGACCTGTAACTTCTTCTTTAAGAGGCTCCTCTGTCCTCCACTCGTTACCTGTATTAATGGCACCTGTTTGAACTTGTTATCAGTATAAAAGACACCTGTCCACAACCTCAAACAGTCATACTCCAAACTCCACTATGGCCAAGACCAAAGAGCTGTCAAAGGACACCAGAAACAAAATTGTAGACCTGCACCAGGCTGGGAAGACTGAATCTGCAATAGGTAAGCAGCTTGGTTTGAAGAAATCAACTGTGGGAGCAATTATTAGGAAATGGAAGACATACAAGACCACTGATAATCTCCTTCGATCTGGGGCTCCACGCAAGATCTCACCCCGTGGGGTCAAAATGATCACAAGAACGGTGAGCAAAAATACCAGAACCACACGGGGGGACCTAGTGAATGACCTGCAGAGAGCTGGGACCAAAGTAACAAAGCCTACCATCAGTAACACACTACGCCGCCAGGGACTCAAATCCTGCAGTGCCAGACGTGTCCCCCTGCTTAAGCCAGTACATGTCCAGGCCCGTCTGAAGTTTGCTAGAGTGCATTTGGATGATCCAGAAGAGGATTGGGAGAATGTCATATGGTCAAATGAAACCAAAATATAACTTTTTGGTAAAAACTCAACTCGTCGTGTTTGGAGGACAAAGAATGCTGAGTTGCATCCAAAGAACACCATACCTACTGTGAAGCATGGGGGTGGAAACATCATGCTTTGGGGCTGTTTTTCTGCAAAGGGACCAGGACGACTGATCCATGTAAAGAAAGAATGAATGGGGCCATGTATCGTGAGATTTTGAGTGAAAACCTCCTTGCATCAGCAAGGGCATTGAAGATGAAACGTGGCTGGGTCTTTTTTATTTATTTATTTTATTTCACCTTTATTTAACCAGGTAAGCCAGTTGAGAACAAGTTCTCATTTACAATGACAATGATCCCAAACACACTGCCCGGGCAACGAAGGAGTGGCTTCGTAAGAAGCATTTCAAGGTCCTGGAGTGGCCTAGCCAGTCTCCAGATCTCAACCCCATAGAAAATCTTTGGAGGGAGTTGAAAGTCCGTGTTGCCCAGCGACAGCCCCAAAACATCACTGCTCTAGAGGAGATCTGCATGGAGGAATGGGCCAAAATACCAGCAACAGTGTGTGAAAACCTTGTGAAGACTTACAGAAAACATTTGACCTGTGTCATTGCCAACAAAGGGTATATAACAAAGTATTGAGAAACTTTTGTTATTGACCAAATACTTATTTTCCACCATAATTTGCAAATAAATTCATAAAAAATCCTACAATGTGATCTTCTGGATTTTTTTTTCTCATTTTGTCTGTCATAGTTGACGTGTTCCTATGATGAAAATTACAGGCCTCTCTCATCTTTTTAAGTGGGAGAACTTGCACAATTGGTGGCTGACTAAATATTTTTTCCCCCCACTGTAAATAGGATGCCACATGCATGATATTAATAATACACTTTTACCTTTGGATATTGTCTTGTACATGAAGGATGGTTGTTTGATTTTAAATGTAATCTACAAGTTATAAATATGTTGGATTCACGTCTCCATCTCAACCAAATATCTAAGTTGAAGAATAGGACTGAATCAAATCAATGTTTATTTATAGTGCATTTAAAGTTTGATTTGGTGGTACTCTTTAACTCTTTGGTTGAGATGAAGACGTGAATCCAACATATCAATCATTAATTTGTAGACAAACTGGATATTGAATTGTGAACGCAACCAAATATCAACATTTGAAGGAGATGTATCTTCTGCTTGGATAGTATATACAGTATACTGTATATAATTAATAACATATATAAAAGAGGGGACTGTGGATCTGTCTCTGTCCATTAAAACGTTAGTACTTTAGTATGTTCGTACGTTCATAAGCTCATACATTCGTCCATTCGCCACACGCTATATCTCAGACAGCACTGGCCCAATTTTGACGAAACTTGGGTGAATGATGCATCTTGCCATAGAGATCCAGCATTTACACTGATTAGCCCAAGGCAGGCGCTATAATAATGAACTGAAATGTGTTAGTCACACGCAATATCTCGATTGGCCCAAGGGCAAGTGCTGCATCATTCGTGGGGGACGACATGTTTACTGCTGCCTCAATGTTTCAACGCTGGTTAAAATGAGATGAAAACTGTGCTGTTGATAACCTTTTTTTAAATCCAATGTATTTTCCATGTTGATTCCAGGTCACAATACATTGACAATTTACGTTGAAACAACGTTGATTCAACCAGTGTGTGTGTGAGAAAGAGAGAGAGAGATTGTCACGCCCTGACTCTGGGGACTCTTATTTGTTGAGTAAGGGTGTGATTTTCTATGTTGTATTTTCTATGTTTTCTATCTAGTATGTCTAGATCTATGTTGGCCGGTGTGGTTCCCAATCAGAGGCAGCTGTCGCTCGTTGTCTCTGATTGGGGACCATACTTAGGCAGCCTATTGGCACTGTGTAGTTGTGGGATCTTGTTCTGTGAAAGGTATGTTTGTGTCTACCTTGGACTTCACGTTTCGTTTCGTCGTTGTGTTTATTCGGTTCAAATAAACATGTATGCATATCACGCTGCGCCTTGGTCTGACCCGTTCATCAACGATCGTGACAGAGATTGAGAGTTTGTGTGTGTGTGTGTGTGTGTGTGTGGAGAGAGAGAGAGAGAGAGAGAACGAGAGAGTTATTGATAAAGACGTGCTGACAGCTATTAGACATAAATTGTGTAATTTAACTTTATTGATTAGTTTCCCACCTACACTCCCATGGCGGCCATTACTTTTCTTTACTGCAGTCTCTCACAGGCAGTTAACAGCTGCTTCTTATTACTGAAGAGGGTTCGATCGCATCTAGCAGAAATAACAAGGAAAATGAACCGTCTGCAACACCAAGCCAAGTCTTTAATTAAAACCATGTAGTAGGATGACCTTTTAAATGTTTTAAATGCATTGACCCCTAATGACCCATTTTCAGATACCCATAATTCCTATGGATTTGCACATCATAGAATTGCACATATATGACCTTGGAGTCACAGTAAAGGATTATATCTCCCTTTTTTGTTGTTCAAACCCAGAATGATGACACATTAAGCAAACATGCCCCCATTGGCCCTCGACATTGATCAAGCGGGGCTATGTGTCATTGACCGTCAAACCTTTACCTCGAGCTCCGAGGGCTGGGGGCCCATGCATACACACAGACCACTATGGAGTCCAGTTGTGTGGGTTCACTTTATTTCTGCCTCATTGTCACTCAAATATGGACAGGCAGGGAGCTTCCAAATCTTTTTGAATGTCTTCCCTTTGCAATAAGAAGTTGTTAAAAAAAATACTAGCAAAAAATAAGTGACAATTTACCAGAAGCACAGTTTTTTGAAATCTGTTAGTGAACCCTTGAAGAGGAGCACTTTTTAGCCAGTGGAATGCCAACTCCTCTTAAAACCTTTCTGTAAACGCTACACATTTTATTGCCTCTTAAACATAGTCCACATGCCAGACAAAAGCCAGTCCAAGTCACTACCCACTGGGCACAGACGTCAATTCATCGTCTATTCCACGTTTGTTCAACATAATTTCATTGAAATGATCAGTGTGTGTCCAGTGGGTAGTTAGCAGGTCTTACACTTTGGACTCAAAGCAGCTCTAGACTATGCTTCACATAGAACCACAAATTGTAACAGAGAGTTGGTCAGAATTAGGCTTGCAAAGCTACTGGTCATTTACGAAAGTTACCAGAATCTTCAGTAATTTTGGCAATCTATCGTAACTTTGGTAATTTATACTTGAACTTTAAAAAATATATATTCATATATAGTATTCATTTATTATATCTGTGTCCATATTGTCCATGAGTTCCTAGTAGATACACTGTAGACCGTATGGTTCAAGAGAAAATAACCTAATTAATGAAAAAAGCCTCTAATCAACAACGGCATTATTTTCAATTAACTCTGCAACTCTTCCAACTATTGACTTTTTTCACAACTGCCACCAGTTTGATGTTAAAATATTGACAACAAATACATATTGACATAGTAAAATAAATAAAAGTTTGTAAACAAAAACACATAAAGGATATTTCATGCTGGAACCCTCATATTAAACACCAATCGTATTCACTAAGTTCATGGTTTATGTTTAGGATAATGTTTTACAGCTTTGACATTCTATTTTTTTATTTAAAAATCAACTTATTCAATGATTCCATATATTTTACATGTGATAAGGCCACACAGAGTGCCAGAGATAATTACAGACACCTGTCTTGTGAAAGATTACATCCTTGAAAGTTACCAAAATTCTGGTAGTTTACTGGTAAACTTGGAATGTTTCCAGTAATATACACTCCCTCAGAAACCCTAGTCAGAGCCTCTCTTATAATGCGACCTCACCACACAATCCACCACAAGTAAACTGTTTATATACTAGGTAGGCTACTGTCATACGCGCATGCTACTAAGTAGTCTACTAACTTGAGCCTCACAGATTAATTATTTTTGTAATGAACCTAAGAAGACAAACACAACATTGTGATTTATATGTTTTTAATGCACATTTCCATCAGTTACTTTTCTCTCGTGTGATTTTATATTCAAAACAGAAAGGTGATGATACTGTAGTGAGTAAGTGAGATTCAATCAGCAATATGTAATACGTATCCATAAACAATATTTGTAAATTGTGAAACTAATTTAACACGACAATAAGATGCGCCTTAAATCGATCCTGCTAGAGAGACGGACACATAGCAAACTTGCCATCATTAAGTCACCTTCTTTTGTGGGGTCTTCTGGGAGCTCTTTGTCTTGGCCAGCAGCACATATTGTAGCTACCATCTTGTTTACATGCCACCTGTTGTCGCCTCTCTGTTGTCACAGAATTTATGCCTCATTTAATTAGTTATGGAAAATCGAATTACAGAGGTGTGATAGAGCAGTGGGGCCTCACCGCAGCCTTATTTGAAATGAAATTAGAGAACAAGTCAGAGCGGAGTGGAAATAGAAAGTCTATTATCCAGTAGAAAAACAACAGCTGTACAGAAACGAATGTAGAAACACTTGTATAGAAAAACACTTGGCATTATAATCTTTACCAACCTCCTTTATATACAAAGGACATGTCCAAAGACACAGAATGAAGGTCATCATTTATAGGGAAAGTTAGCGTACATACAAAAAAGTTTCCACAATTCCATATTGCCCCTTTGGGCTGATGTGGAATGTTTTTCAGGATTCTCTATGCCACCGCACTTGTGTCGTTGAGGTCATAGCGCTCCGTGTCAGGGTTGCAGTGCATGCTGGGAGACCTCTTGGTGGGGCAGAGGAGTGTGAGGAAGTGGCGTCCGAAGGTTTCTGAGAGGCAGGCATACAGGATGGGGTTGGCACAGCTCCAGGAGTAGGACAGCAGCACCACAAACTCAAAGCACCTAGCAAAGGTCAGCACCAGGTCCGCATGGTACAGCGAGCAGAAGTTGAAGGCGTAGAAAGGAAGCCAGCACACAGCGAATGCCAGCACCACCGCCACCACCATCTTGGTGACCTGGGTCTCCAGGCGAGGGCTCTCCTGGCCTGGGGAGCTGGCCTGGCGGCAGTTGGTCCTCAGGGTGACCACCAAGGCGGTGTAGGAGACAATCATAACCAGGAAGGGCAGAGCGAAGCCCAGGACAAAGGTATAGGTGATGAAGGCCAGCCACCAGGAGTCTGAGGCCACCTGGGGGTCCAGGTTACACAGGCCGTCCCTAGCCGAGAAATGGATGGTCATGGGGAGGACAGGCAACAGAGAGAACAGCCACAGGAAGCCGCTGACTATCTTGGCCCGCCTGGGCGTGCGCCAGCGGGCAAACCGCAGCGGGTCAACAAGCGCCATGTAGCGGTCAATGCTCATCACGGTCAGGCAGAAGACACTGGTGAACTGGTTGATGCCGTCCAGGACCATGACCAGCTTGCAGGCCAGGTCCCCGAATGCCCAGTGGTTCTGGAAGTTCTGGATGGCGATGAAGGGGAGGCCCACCATAAAGAGGCCGTCGGCCAGGGCCAGGTTAAAGATGTACACTGTGGTGGCAGAAGCCATCTTGTCCAACTTTAAGATGGCGACGATGACCAGGGTGTTCCCGCCCAGCCCTACGATGCACACAGCCAGGTAGAGAACAGCCATGGTCACACTGAACACATCCAGATCCTCCTGCACATACATGTCCTTGTCCACGTAACTGGTGGTGGGGTCAGCTATCGACCCCGCATTGTAAAACATCTCTGAGGCGAATGAGAAGTCCATCTTCGCTCAATACTTCTGTTTTTCAGTGTTTGGTTTGGATAAATTGTGGATAATTAAAAAAATATGATAAACTTGATAAAAAGTGGCAAAAAAGTCACAATAACTGTGGGTTAGAGTTCAAAAACATTTCTGGCTATCTATCTTTTCCTCTGCAAACAGCTTGACAGTGCCTGTCCACCATTAACATTCACATAACAAAAATAACCCCAAAAACCTGGAAGCTACTTAGCCCAAAAAAACATCCATCCTCAAAGACAGGCAATTTCTGTGGTCACCTGCTGTCCAAACCAACTGTTTATTTTTCCTTTAAAACCTTTCAAGCTGAGTCCTGTGGTGTCCTGGAGGAAAGCATTCTCTGTGGTGAGAAACTCACACCCATGTCAAATGGAGCACTTCAGTGAAGCTGGACGCTGTGTGTGAGAGGGCTTTTATATCTCCCCTGCAGCATTGAAGTGTGTGTCCACGGCCGCGAGCTCATCAGTCTCCCTCTGGCTCTCCTTTTAGCCTAATAAGCTCTCTTGGCTCTCCCGGCCCCGCTGTTATGCCGTTTCCAAGGTGTAGCCGGCCCCATCTGTTACAATACTTTTGTTTTCATAACTAAACTAAACATTCTCCACAAAGTGCACTCCAGCTTTTTTTTATTCTCTCTCCTCTTCACCCTCACCCCATCCTTCTGTCTCACCCACCCCACCCCTCTGTCTCACCCACCCCACCCCTCTGCTCTCCTATACTCCCCTCACAGTTCAGTGGGGGGTCACTCGGAGCTGAACTACCCCCCACTTCCACACACACACCACCCCACCACTTCCCGCTAGTGCCACCCACCTTCTAGATTGGCTCTAACGGATGAATTGTGGACAGGAATGAAGCCCCTGTCGGTTATTCGGGCTAGGTTTTTTTTAGCAGTTGTTTTTCGTCTTTTGTCTTTTGCTTTTCTCTCTGATTGGCTTTATTCCGTGGCAGTTCATTCATCGCGGGGAGAGAGAGAGCAAGTGAGTGAGAGAGAGAAAATAAAGAGAGAGAAAGAGAGATGGCAGGCAGGCAGACACAATGCAGGGTGAGTGATTGTCTCTGTCCTGTTTTTCCTCAGACATGCATAGCTAGAATACCCCGACAGCCCACAGACCCAGGAGCCACCTGACACTAAGCAAAAACATCAACACCAATAAATCAAATGTTATTTGTCACATGCGCTGAATACAACAGGTGTAGACTTTACCGCGAAATGCTTACTTGTGAGCCCTTCTCAACGACAAATAATAAGAATAAAAATATTAACATAAGAAAAATTAAATACACAAGAATGACGCTATCTATATACAGGGAGTACCACTACCATATCAATGTGCAGGGGTACGAGGGATTTGAGGTAGATATTTACAGTGCATTCGGAAAGTATTCAGACCCCTTCCCTTTTTCCACATTTACGTTACAGCCTTATTCTAAACTGGATTAAATAAAAAATGTCCTTATCAATCTACACACAATACCCCATAATGATAAAGTGAAAACAGGTTTTTAGAAATGTGCAAATGTATTAAAAATAAAAAACAGAAATACCTTATTCACATAAGTATTCAGACTCTTTGCTATGAGACTCGAAATTGAGCTCAGGTGCATCCTGTTTCCATTGATCATCCTTGAGATGTTTCTACAACTTGATTGGAGTCCACTTGTTGTAAATTCAATTTATTGGAAAGGCACACACCTGTCTATATAAGGTCCCACTGTTGACAGTGAATGTCAGAGCAAAAACCAAGCCATGAGGTCGAAGGAATTGTCCGTAGAGCTTCGAGACAGGATTGTATCGAGGCACAGATCTGGGGTAGGGTAACAAAACATTTCTGCAGCATTGAAGGTCCCCAAGAACACAGTGGCCTCCATCATTCTTAAATGGAAGAAGTTGGGAACCACCAAGAATCTTCCTAGAGCTGGCTGCACTGCCAAACTGAGCAATCGGGGGAGAAGGGCCTTGGTCAGGGAGGTGACCAAGAACTCGATAGTCACTGAAAGAGCTCCAGAGTTCCACTGTGGAGATGGGAGAACCTTCCAGAAGGACAACCATCTCTGCAGCACTGCACCAATCAGGCCTTTATGGTAGAGTGGGCAGACAGAAGCCACTCCTCAGTAAAAGGCACATGACAGCCTGCTTGGAGTTGCCAAAAGCCACCTAAAGGACTCTCAGACCATGAGAAACAAGATTATCTGGTCTGATGAAACCAAGATTGAACTCTTTGGCCTGAATGCCAAGCGTCCCGTCTGGAGGAAACCTGACACCATCCCTACAGTGAAGCATGGTGGTGGCAGCATCATGCTGTAGGGATGTTTTTCAGAGGCAGGGTCTGGAAGACTAGTCAGGATCGAGGGAAAGATTAATTGAGCAAAGTACAGAGAGATCCTTGATGAAACCATGCTCCAGAGTGCTCAGGACCTCAGACTGGGGGCGAAGGTTCACCTTCCAACAGGACAACGACCCTAAGCACACAGCCAAAACAACACTGGAGTGGCTTCGGGACAAGTCTCTGAATGCACTTGAGTGGCCCAGCCAGAGCCCGAACTTGAACCCAATCGAACATCTCTGAAGAGACCTGAAAATAGCTGTGCAGCAACACTCCCCATCCAACCTGACAGAGCTTGAGAGGATCTGCAGAGAAGAATGGGAGAAACTCCCCAAATACAGGTGTGCCAAGCTTGTAGCGTCCTACCCAAGAACACTCGAGGCTGTAATCGCTGTCAAAGGTGCTTCAACAAAGTACTGAGTAAAGGGTCTGAATACTTATGTAAATGTGATATTTCAGTTTTTTATTTTTAATACATCTGCAAAAATGTTTTACAACCTGTTTTTGCTTTGTCATTATGGGGTATTGTGTGTAGATTAATTAGAGAAAAAACCAATTTAATCCATTTTAGAATAAGGCTGTAGCGTAATAAAATGTGGAAAAAGTCAAGGGGTCTGAATACTTTTCGAATGCACTGTACATGAATGAAGGGTAAAGTGACTAGGCATCAGAATAGATAATGATAAGAGTAAAATAAAGAACAGAGTAGCAGCAGCATATGATCAGTGTGAAAGTGTGTGTGTGTGTGTGTGTGTGAGTGGGTGAGTGGATAGAGTCTTGTGAGTGTGCATTGAGTCAGTGCAAGATAGAGTCAATGTAGTTAGTCTGGGTAACCATTTGATTAACGATTTAGCAGTCTTATGGCTTGGGGGTAGAAGCTGTCTCGAAGCCTGTTGGTCCAAGAGCCGATGCTCCGGTACTGTTTGCTAGACGACAGCAGAGCGAACAGTCTATGGCTTGGGTCGCTGAAGTCTGGCAATTCTTGGGCCTTCCTCTGACACCGCCTGATATAGAGGTCCAGGATGGCAGGGAGCTCGACCCCAGTGATGTACTGGGCCGTCCGCACCACCCTCTGTAGCGCTTTGCAGTCGAGGGCGGTGCAGTTGCCATACCAAGTGGTGATGTAGCCAGTCAAGATGCTCTCAATGGTGCAGCAGTAGAACCTTTGAGGATCTGGCCCATGCCAAATATTTTCAGCCTCCCGAGGGGGAAGAGGCGCTGTCGTGCCCTCTTCACAACTGTGCGGGTGTGGACCTTAGTGATGTGGACACCAAGGAACGTGAAACTCTTGACCCACTCCTCTACAGCCTGTCGATGTGGATGGGGGCGTGCTCTCCCCCCTGTTTCCTGTAGTCCACGATCAGCTCCTTGGTCTTACTGACGTTGAGGGAGAGGTTGTTGTCCTGGCATCATACTGCCAGGTCTCTGACCTCCTCCCTACAGGCTGTCTCATCGCTGTCGGAGATTAGGCCTACCACCGTTGTGTCGTCAGCAAACTTGATAATGGTGTTGGTGATGGCATGGCCATGAAGTCGTGGATGAACAGGGAGTACAGGAAGGGACTAACCACACACCCCTGAGGGGCCTCCGTGTTGATGGTCAGCGTGGCGGAGGTGTTGTTGCCTAACCTCACCACCTGGGGCCGTCACGCCAGGAAGTCCAGGATCCAGTTGCAGAGGGTGGTGATCAGTCCCAGGGTCCCTAGCTCGGTGATGAGCTTTGAAGGTACAATGGTGTTGAATGCTGAGCTGTAGTCTATGAACAACATTCTCACATAGTTATTTCCCCTCTTGTCCAGATGAGAGAGCAGTATAAAGTGCAATTGAGATTGCGTCATCTGTGGATCTGTTGGGGCGGTGTGCGAATTAGAGCGGGTCCAGGGTGTCTGGGATGATGGTGTTGATGCGTGTCATGACCAGCCTTTCAAAGCACTTCATTATTCAATTTTTTATTGAACCTTCATTTTGACAGGGAAGACATATTGAGACCTAGGTCTCTTTTCCAAATGCGCCATGATTACAGATGCGTGTGCTACGGAGCGATAGTCATTTAGGCAGGTTACCTTAGAGTTCAACACTTGAACAACATCATCAACACTTCAAACACATCCAGGTGCTAAAGTGGTGCAGGCGAGTGGAACATTCAGTACCATCATAGTTACAGTGCCTGTAGACAGTATTCACACCCCTTGACTTTTCCAAATTTTGTTGTGTAACAGCCTGAATTTAAAATTGATTCAATTTATATTTGTTGTCAATGGCCTACACACAATACCCCATAATGTCAAAGTGGAATTATGGTTTTCGAAATGTTTACAAATGAATAAAAAATGTAAAGCTGAAATGTCTTGAGTCAATGAGTATTCAAACCCTTTGTTATGGCAAGCCTAAATAGGTTCAGGAGTAAAAATGTGCTTAACTGGTCATATAATAAATTGCATTAATATTTCAAACACAGATTCAACCACAAAGACCAGGGAGGTTTTCCAAAGCCTCACAAAGATATAAAATAAAAAAGCAGACATTGATATCCCTTCCTAACTCAGTTGCAGGAGAGGTAGGAAACCGCTCAGGGATTTCATCATGAGGCCTAAGGTGACTTTAAAACAGTTACAGAGTTTAATGGCTGTGATAGGAGAATTAATAATTGCAGCCTTACCGCAAAAATGGAAGAGGAAAGTGGAAGGAGGAGAAAGTAAGGAACTTGTCTGTCGGCCTTACATTAAAGAACATAATTGGTTAAGGAAAACTGTGATAAATAAATAGGTATATCAGTTTCATTTAAGGACCAAAGGATTGACAGCCGTCCCATATAGATTGTAAAATAGTTGGGAAGAGATTTTTGACGTACCGATCCCATGGCATATCGTTTATGAACTGATACGCAAAACGACACCGGATTCAAAACTTAGAATCTTTCAAATTAAATTATTATATACAATTCTTGCTACCAATAGAATGTTATTTACATGGGGTATACAATCTTCCCAGCTCTGCAGATTTTGCTGCGAAGAGACAGAATCATTAGATCATTTGTTTTGGTACTGTCCATTTGTAGCTTGTTTTTGGACACAGGTCCAGGAATGGCTAAAGGATTGCAATATTTACCTGGAGCTAACCCTGCAGATAGCACTACTGGGTGATCTGAAAAGTCATAGTCAATCGATCAATAACATCATAATACTATAAGCAACATTTTTATTTTCAATTCACAATCTGTAGAAACAATGAGAATAGAAAGGTTCAGAACTTTTGTAAGACATCACAGTACAGTTGAAATATATGTGGCAAATAGAAATCCTATATGGATGGTGTTAAAATATAGATGGGAGGTGTTGAATGGAATTGAAGGATGGGACTAATAACAACTAACAACAAACAATAACAAGATAACTAATAATGTAGGCACGCTGTGTCCATAATAAGTGTATGGGTTGTAGGTTGGGAGCTTTTGTGGAAGGAGCACAGTTAGAAAGATATGGCATATAGAAGCAAACCGGATGGACATCATGAAAATAATTGGAGAGGTTGAGAGTAGAAGAAGATCAGGAGAAAGAACAAACAAAATGTAATTACTGTCCATAAAATGTAGATAGTGGGTATGGGCTGGAAGTAGAGGCCTAGGCGTTGTTGTTCACTAGTTTACTCCAAGTGGGGAAAGGGTGGCGGGGTTGGAAAGTAATAAAGGGGAATATATTTTTTTAAAGGATATGTATGTGTATGTATGTGTATATATATATATATATATATATATATGTGTATATGTATATATATATATGTATATATATATATATATTTATATATATATATATATAATAATAATAATAATACTCCACAATACTAACCTAATTGACAGAGTGAAAAGAAGGAAGCCTGTACAGAATAAAAAATATTCAAAAACATGCATCCTGTTTGCAATTAGGCACTAAAGTAAAACTGCAAAAAATGTGGCAAAGAAATTAACTTTATCTTTTGAATACAAAGTGTTATGTTTGAGGCAAATCACAACACTGATTACCACTCTTCATGTTTTCAAGCAGGGTGGTGGCTGCATCATGTCATGGCTATGCTTGTAATCTGCAAGGACTAGGGAGTTTATGATAAAAAGAAACGGAATAGAGCGAAGCACAGACAAAATCCTAGAGGAAAACCTGGTTAAGTCCGCTTTCCAACTGTCAAGGGGTGCTGAAGGTGGGTGTGGTGCAGGAATCAAGCGCAGGACGCAGAAGCTCAGTCCAAACGAGATATTCACGTAGTTAATGAGCACAATAAGCCCAGAGGCGAAATAACGGCGCACACAGGTGTCAAACAAACGGCGCACTAACATGTGCGAAAACCTCTCCAAACACTGGAGGGAAGTACGTAGCTCAAACACCAAAACAGAGGAGCAATCACACACAAACTCAGACACACACAACGAGAACTAAATAGGACACTAACGAGGACTAACTAGACACAGGTGTACAACATCAAGACAAAACCAAACGAACATGAAACATAGATCGGTGGCAGCTAGTACTCCGGGGACGACGACCGCCGAAGCCTGCCCGAACCAGGAGGAGGAGCAGCCTCGGCCGAAACCGTGACACCAACAGACAATGGGAGACAAGTTCACATTTCAGCAGGACAATAACCTAAAACACAAGGCCAAAAATACACTGCAGTTGCTTCCCAAGACGACATTGATTGTTCTTGAGTGGCCTAGTTACAGTTTTGACTTAAAATGGCTTAAAAATCTATGTCAAGACTTGAAAATGGCTGTCTAGCAATGATCAACAACCAACTTGACGGAATAAGAAAAATTTTAAGAAGAATAATGTGCAAATATTGTACAATCCAGGTGTGTAAAGCTCTTAGAGACTTACCCAGGAATACTCACAGCTGTAATCGCAGCCAAAGGTGATTCTAACATGTATTGACTCAGGGGGTTGAATACTTATGTAATCAAGATATATTATTATTATTTTATTTTTTACAAATGTTAGACATTTTCTTCCACTTTGACATTACAAGTATTTTGTGTAGATCGTCGACAATTAAATCAATTTTAATCTCACTTTGTAACACAACAAAATGTGGAAAAAGTCAAGAGGTGTGAATACTTTCTGAAGGCACTGTACCTGTCTGATCCACTGTCTCCTGTATCTGAGAAGATCTCAAATTCTAAATGTTTCCCTAAATGCTCACTTTCCATTACCCACACCCATCAACTCCCGGTGGCTGGCCTTTTACATGCCTCTTCATCTTCATAGTGAGAAATGCCTTTGTAGTCTCAGTACCTGCTTAGGTTGCTAATACTTCCCCAGAGGAGTAGTACTTCATAGAGTGGTGATGGTTTTCCTCTCATAAAACTACTCTAGAGGCACTCGGTTTCATGGAGCTAAATGTTTCTCAGAGGCCTTGGATTTCACATATCATTTTTTCTAGCTGTATTTAGTAAAGTAAGTGCAGAGATGTTGGTTTGTGATCAAGTAATGCTCAGGAACACATATGAAATGTATGTACTGTTTGTAAATAAATAACCAACAAGTACTGATGTCGAGTGTCCTCTGCTCTCTTTTACAGCAAGTGTTGAGCTGTGAAGTCATATAAATGACGGATGATCACTACAGGGGTCAGAGGTCAGACGAAAACTAAAGAACCATGAGGATCTACTAGCCAAAGCTGTAATGAGGTCAAAACTGGATGGAAACTCTCTAAATTTCCACTGTGTCTGTGTGGAAAGAACATTCCTGTGTGCCACTATGTTTACTCTATTCCCATCTTTATCAAAACACAGCATGGACCACTCAAGCAGAGCTGTGATGCACTTTCCACAGCACACACAATACTTAATGCCTTTGGCTCGAAGACTAGAGAGCTGAGCTTCCCTCCGTCCTCTTTGCTGTGGATTGTCAGAAGATTTCCACAGAATGGAATCTAGGGCGATGCGACCCACACAGCCTGACCATTCAATAGCTTCTTAGCAAAGAGCAATTTCTCAAACAATAATTTTGCTAGGACTGTCTTGGAGTGGTCTGAGTGGCAAGGGGAAAACTGAAAACTAGCTGTTATTGGCAGAGAGGTTTGGAAATCTCTTTCTTACTGGTCTAGTAAATAATTTATCACCTGGTGATGTCACCAGGCAGGCCAAAACTCCATCCCACCAAAACAGGCTGAAATTTCAGGCACTATTTTTAAACAGCCCTTACACTAAAAGGGCATGATCATAATTTTCCTGATTTCACAGTATAATTCCAACCTCATAGTGGGGAAATATATATAAAACACAGGAAAATCACGTTTTTGACTGCACTGGGTCTTTAACTGGAAAATAGCACTATTGATTAACAATAAGAAAAAACTAACTGGCTGTCTTGAGGCTTCATGGGCTTAAAAACCCTGAAACATGCATTATTCTCACTCCTTATGCATTTGAGAGCTGGTCTGCACAATCACGTGTCACATAAGAGGGTGGTAGCTCTGACAGCTTAGCCTATGTCATCCATGGTACAGACCAGAAGAAAAGATCCAAGAGCACACTGTGAACTCCCCTAATGATCATAATGTACCTACAGTTCCAATTAGACTAAGCTAAGCAGAGCCAGAACAACTGATCACCAAGAGAACGTTTAAAGCCTTAGAGTAGACCCAATAGGCACAGACGTCAGTTCAACGTAAATTATATTCCACGTTGGTTCAAAGTTATTTAGTTGAAAATGACATGTGTTGAAAATGACAACCAGTGTGTGGAACATTTTGAATTGATCTGCTTAAGGCCCTACTGCCACCACAGGGACAATTTACATATTAAAGCTGATATAGGAAGATAATCACAATGGTTACTTACAAATCATCAAGCACGATAACAGACTATTTATAACAGACTGTGGCAAATAACAGACCTTAACGAATTGTCAGTGGGATATTGACATAAAAAAATTGCTTACAGCTTACTTTCACAGAGGCACTTCATGGGGTGTAACTAGGTTATCTTACCTGAACTGTCCCAAGCAGTGGCACTTCAACCTATTTTCTGTTACATTGCTAAACTGCTTCACCTCATCCGCTGGGCATGACATGAGAGATTGTAAATAAAAATTGCCTCCTGCCAAAATCACTGAAAATAATTAAAATAATACTATGCAGTAAATGATCAGTTTGAAAAAATCTAACATGACATTCATAAAACACAATTTGTAATATTGATGTCAAAGGTTAGTGGTGTAAACTGGCTGTGGCTTTGCGAATAAAGGCTCATTGTCCTATCAAATTCCAATACACGCCTCCAAATGCTGGACAAGCCAATGGCATCTTGCGAGGGGCATTGCTCATCCTGTCACAGACACGTGTACAGGGAAGTAGGAAGTAAATACATTCGGTTTTCGGTGCCAGAAGTGACAGTAAGTATTTTAAAATATTTAATGAATTAAAACCATAGATCGAAATGAGGATATATTAATCTGCCCCCGGATAACGCATGTATCTTGGTAATGCCGAAAAGGACGTGTTTCGTTGCAACAAAACCAGCGAACAAAAGCAAAGTTCCCTGACAGTGACAGTGTTGTCTGATACTAACTGGGCCAACTCTTTTGATGAAACTAGCAAAGCACATTGATTTCAGATATAGAGCCAGTAGAGACAGCTATTTTGGACACATAAAGATGGAATAATGAAAGGCAATAGCAAATGCTTCTCTTCTTGCTTGCCAAACAAGTGTATTTATTTAGCTAGCTAGATATCTAAGCAGTACGCTTGTTGGGTTGGGCAGTAATTTGCAAACATGCCATCCTGTCATGCTCCTGAACCAACAGGATTTAGCACGCACGCCTTTGTTCTACAAAGGGATCTGTTATTTGGAGCACTCATATTACAGGAATTTCCTTACAAATGTACCTTACATTATATTCAAATTAGCTAGCTACCGTGACTGTGTCGTAAAAACAACCTAAAGTATCCTGTGCGGCTCCACTTCACTCCACTGTGTGTATCTCTCTGTCCCCAGGATTGGCACCATGCTTCCAGGCTACAGTCCTGTGACCCAGGCCCTGCTGGGGACTCTGTTCACCTGGGGCCTGACTGCTGCTGGGGCTGCCCTGGTCTTCGTCTTCTCCAGCCGACAGGTAAGAAACTGGCATAACGTTTCTCTGTGTGTTCCTGCTGTATGATGTTTTACTCTATTGTGACACTGGCATTATGTACAGAAATACAGTTTGTTATATCCCTGGTGTACACTTCAATATGTCCCTTAGTTTCACTAAATCAATTAAAGTATATTTGAATGGCTTCAGCAGTTTTAGTTCCATAGAAATTGATTGAATGTTCAACAATATCTTTGAAGATGTGCTTTACTTTCTTCTTTGTCCTTGTGAAGAACAATTCCATGGTAATGGAATTACACTGACACTCAGATTTTTCAGTTTAAAATGTATGCCAAACAAAAAACATTGATTTCAAAGTTTAACAAACCATACAACTCTATACACAATGACTACTTTGAAAAATGTACGGTCATAAAATTATAAAACATTTACTGGAAAGACTGCAGATGCAAAGTTTGGGAAGAGAATTACAATAAAATCTCCCTCAGTTTTATTCTGTTACCAAACTTTGTATCTGCACAGTTCTTCCTGTAAATGTGTTTTAGTAAAATTTGTAGTTAAAATTCTTAAAAGTAGTCCTTGTGCATAGAGTTCTATGGTTTGTTAAACTTCGAAATAACATGGTTTTTGTTTGGTATACATTTTAAAGGGAAAAATCTGAGTCTCAGCGTAATTCCGTTACCATGGTTGTTGATGCCCTTGGTTTGACTTCACTCCTCCTTTCTCTCTGCCCCCCTCTTCAGAAGCGGATATTGGATGGAAGTCTGGGCTTTGCTGCTGGGGTAAGAAAATATGCTTTTGAACTTCACCACACACACACCTGTCCACCCATCTTTTCCCAACCCAGTGTTCCTCTGCTATCTGTCAACACGTGAATACAAGCAGATGTCAGATGTGACAGCCTTTTGAGTTGTTGTGGCAGACTCAGTTCTCTGTTTCCCAAACAATTCTTAAAGATCCTCAAAGCCAAAGGAAGGGTGAGACTTTTCCAAGGTATTGCCTACTGCCTTATAAGAAGAAGTGTAACTTTCTGGGATAGTTTGGCAGACGTATCGCCTCCCTGACAGTTAGGAATTTGATTCAGGATTTTTTGTTGTTGTTTTTGTATTTACCCCCTTTTTCTCCCCAATTTTAATCTTGTCTCATCGCAACTCCCCAATGGGCTCAGGAGGCGAAGGTCGAGCCAAGCATCCTCCGAAACATGACCCGCCAAACCGCGCTTCTTAACACCCACCCGCTTAACCTGGAAGCCAGCCGCACCAATGTGTCGGAGGGAACACCGCTCAACTGACGACTGAGGTCAGCCTGCAGGCGCCCAGCCCGCCACAAGGAGTCGCTAGAGTGCGATGAGCCAAGTAAAGTATCTCTATCCCCAAAGTCTTTTATTTTCTAAGAAACATTAATATACTGATTGATTAAAATTAAATCAAGAGAGCCAAGTGACCGCTATGGTTGCTAAATTTCAGAGAGATTTAGTTATTTTTGAACTGCCCAGAAGTTCACAGCAGCAATCAAGAAAAATTATTGGCCTAATCCTAAAGTATGAGTTCATTGAATAATTCATAAAATTGGGTAGAATGTATTATTATGTTTTGGATTTTCATCTTTGTTTTAAGCCTTTCAAATTCTGAGTGAAATTCATTTAGCAGTTGATGCTTTTACATCATTCTGATGCTTGCATAAAATATTTTCACTGTGAGGAGTTCAGACAGAAAACACCACATTCGTTTAACAATTTTTTACAAGGTATATGACAATACATTAGGTCTTGGCGTTAGGCTCTGCAGCTTCAGGGTAGCTAACTGCCATATCAAAGCTAAATCATTACCATAAAAAACTTCAGGCAGTGAGCGTGACATAGTAGTGGTGGGTTAGCAGAAAAGAGACAATGCAATGTAAGCGACGCATGTTACAGCAACTGCATAGGTAGTAAGAAACCACAGTGCATACTGTAGCCATCAGAGGATGGGTGCGCAGAACTGGTGAACTTACATAGACCGCCATGAGTGATGAACCTAATTGGTGCAATGATCAGCTGATGCTATCAAACACTCAGGTTTCCTGTCTGAACTGGCTTCGCTTTATTTCTGGGCCCAACTATTGTCTAGATTTGAGATGTTTCTGAGGGAGGAAGTAAGGAGCAGACCCAAAGATTGATCACTATAAACATGAATTAAACTATTAGCCTACACAGAGTGTAGAAAAATACTTGAAAAGAAGCTGTAGACATTGAGTATGTTTGTGTACCTGCTACTTTTTCTTGTGCCGGTTAACTTTAGGACTATTTTTGGCTCCTCAGTACTAGCAGAGTGGAATGTAACAGTCGGCTTGTGGTGACTGAGGAGTGTCTGGACTGGAAGGTAATGTAGTGATAACATTACAAGGCAAAATGCCAATACAGTCCTCCAGTCTTGCCCTATGCAGAGGCAAAGCCGAGAGCTGCTTCTACCTGTCTCTCTCATTCGTCACTCCTCCTCATGGTGACCTTCTCGCAGGCAGTGGGGCTCTGTTCATTAAGGTCTGTTCTAGGCATCTGCTCCTCCACTGCCTCACTCACTTTGTATTCCGATGCTCACATTTAGCTCACGCAGTCCCTGAAATGCGCTAGGAATAGTTTTTCACTGAGGAGTTCAATACCATTCCTCTCTCTGCTTTCTCAGTCTTTACTGCTGCTCTTCCCAGCTTTTACATTTGGCTGTAAAGTCTGGCATCTTGGACCGTGGCATAGACATTTAGTTAGTCTTGGCAAACAAAATCATGTGCTTTGTTTTACTATGGGGTGGGTCCCTATGGGAGGAGAGCAGGTTAAAGTAAGTGCAGTGCAGTTCTATTGTTGCTAGTCCCACTGGTCTCTTCAGTCCTAACAAATTAACAGCAGACTAGACACAAAACAAAGGGCTGTATTCAGTCAAGCACCTGTAGAAAGTTTACAGTAGAACACAACTGTGTTTAAGTGTGTCTATGTCGACGTCTTTGGAGTGGTTGCATTTCCTCATTATTTTAGAGGTTCCGGTAGCAAAGCAAGGCTGGATTTGCTCTTTGCATGTTTAGAAGTGTGTGTGTGTGTGTGTGTGTGTGTGTGGGGGAAGGAGAGAGAGATCCTTATCCTACCCATGCTCATTTAAGAGATGCTGGTGTGTGCAGTCAGTCGTGCGCCGTCGTGACTGCTTAAGGGGAGAGGAAATTTAAAGAGACTATTGATCTGAGACAAAGACCTCCTGAGCTCTATAGCACAATGGAGAGCTCTCCCTCAGGGAGATGAGAGAATCAGGATGGAGGAAAGGTGAGCTGTCCCTCAGGTAGATGAGGGAATCAGGATGGAGGAAAGGTGAGCTGTCCCTCAGGGAGATGAGGGAATCAGGATGGAGGAAAGGTGAGCTGTCCCTCAGGGAGATGAGGGAATCAGGATGGAGGAAAGGTGAGCTGTCCCTCAGGTAGATGAGGGAATCAGGATGGAGGAAAGTGAGATCAAAGATGGTAGAAAGGATTGTCAGAAGTAGGTGTCACAGATAGATACTAGGCTATACCAGAGAGGTGACCACTACTGTGACAATGTCTCTGGCTACAGTGTCTCTGGCTATGAACAGAGAAAACAGACAAGAGGGAGGCTGCAGATAAGAAACGTGAGATTGAAGTGTAGGGGAGCTGAAAACAGTACCTTTTTATTATTTTATCGACATTGCTCTCTTTTTTCCCAGCTCCTGTGCCAGCTATGGATGTGCATCAACATTCAATTTTCATCTTTCTGACGTTCACCTAATTTGGCACTGAGTCAGTTAGCATTTTCTAAATGTAATTTATATGTCCACAAACACCACATGTGGAGGGAGAGAGCGAGAGAGAGAGAGAGAGAGAGAGAGAGGTAGGTTAGTTTTAGGTAAAGAGTGTGCCAAGTTGCTTATTTATTCAGGTGTCATGCATGGCATTCCCTTCGCTCAGGAGAAATGTGGCTTATGAGGCATTAGACCCAGGAGGGAGCTGTCTGTGGAATGCAAACACAAGCTCCTGTATAGAAACATGTAAAATAACAGAATGAGATAGGAAAGAGGAGATATGTGTATTCTCTTAATTTGATCACTCTTTTGTTGCAGAGAATTTGGTACTGCAGGAAATTCAAACTTGTAGTGTATTCGAGGTTTAAAAAGGCTTCTAAAGTTGATAATTTCCACTATAACATTTCAGACTTGATTTTCCCTAACGTAAATTGTGTCAACCCCTACAAAAATGGCCATTAATTGTAATCCACATAATAATTCACATGTCCTGTTGCTGCAGGATTATTTTCCTGCTGTGAGAAACTGGTCAAATTAAGAGAGGACATCTGTAGGAAAGAGTGAACTACAGTGAAGAAAGAACTGAGGTTAATGTTAATTGTCTTTCTTCCCACAAGGTTGAAATTGAATAATTGTTGACCTGACGTGATACTGTAGGCGATATTGTAATCCTTCACTGGGTGCAAATTGGAATTTGATATTAAGGAATTTCGCAGTGACTTCACATGATTGGATTTTTGTATGACGGACATTCTTACAATGCGTTTGCATTTTACTTGAGTGGATATGACGGGGTGCATACATAGCCTAGTGTGGGAGAAAGAATGCAGTCAAGGAACATAAATAGTATTGAGGAATGTGGTTATTCCAGCACATGCAAATAATAATTACATTCTGACAACAACAGGATCTTCAATGCATTGAAATTAATCAAAATATATTTGTAAAAAATCATAGGGAATAAAACAGCAATATATATATTTTTTTGCTGATAAAGATCAATCATGTCTCGTTCCTTATCGATTCCAACTTCCATGAGTTATAGGTCTCTGTGCTTACTTTGCATAACCTGCCACATTTTTCAAACATCATAGAGTGATGGAATGTTGTGCTGGAAACTTAAGTTTGTCTAGAGTTGCAGTAGGCGAAAATAAACAGAGCTAGCTACTCTTCAATGTGTCATGTGTTTATTTCTACATTCCATAGTTCGTAATAACAGGCCATCGGTATTACGTTGGTATTTATCAACTTAATGCTGAGAATGTAAGCCTAGACGGACTTTCTGAAATGATGTTTTTCTCTACCGAATTTGAGGCCCATCACTCAGACTTGAGTTTTTTTATTTTAGTCATTTAGCAGACGCTCTTATCCAGACCGACTTACAATTAGTGAGTGCATACATTTTTCATACTGGCCCCCCGTGGGAAGCGAACCCACAACCCTTGCGTTGCAAGCGCCATGCTCTACCAACTGAGCTACAGGAGGGCAAATCTCATGTCACATCGGCTACATTGTTATTCTGACTGTTGGTTGCATATTGTCCTTGGACCTTTATCCATCTACAAGGCATTGTGCTTTATACAGCGATGTCCTCAGCTTTGTGTTGATTGTAGAGATAAACAAACATGATGTTCTACCCCCCAAAAAACAAAAAAGAAACATGATGTTTTATAGGAAAGTTGGGATGAAAAGTAATGAAGGTGATTTAAAGCTCAACCTATGAGAAGTACCTTCACTACAGTGACTGCACACGACCCTGGTTTGATTTAGGTCTACTGTGAATGTGCCTTTGCAATTATAGTGTACTAACAAGCCAACAAAGGTAGAAACATGGTCAATTAATTGCAGGGTTCCATTGTTGCGTCTCACACCTCACACTGTGCTGCAAGATTTTGACCAAATATGTAATTGTGAATTTTTTGGCCAGATATTGCAATTGCGATTTTCATACACTTAGGTGAAAACTTGGTAATTCTATCAGACATGGTTAAAGCAAGTGTCAGGGTAGAGCGCATCACTTTTAAAATGAGTTAATATGAATTAATACATACTGTGCTAACTGAATACAAAACCAAATGAAACAAATATTTTCTAACATTGTTATATATATAGATAGGATTATTAAACCTACATAACAAACAGAAATGTTTAACATGATCATCAAAATAGTGTGCTGTAAGCGCAGCACTTATTAATTAATTCATTCATGAATGACATTGAGTTCCTATTTCCTATTTTACCATTTATGAGTTCTTAAATAACCTAAAGTGAATACTTTTTTCAGGATGGAATAAGGAACTTATGATTGTGTTTATTATGTGTAGGCTTAATCATTATTATAATTGAAATTCTGAGTCTAACATGTAACACGTAGCCTACCTATGCAGGTGCAGCCTGTGTCCAAAACCTTTGGAGTCTGGTCCAGTCATTCAATGTGATGTCCTTTACCACGTTTTCACTGTTATCGTTATGCAGACTTGCTGCTCCTCTTTCAGTCCCCAGGCGGCTAAAGCTTCCCTCAACCCCAGAGCGATGTTTTCTCCCGAGTGATCTCCTGGGAAGTAGCCTATGATGTTTGGAAGCACCGACCTTTCAGTTGAAACTCCTCATCAATAGAGTGTGCTGTGAAACTACTGTACTGTAGGGCTGTTCTACCAAAGGTCTGTTGTGTGCGCTCTGTTTCAACTTCTCCCTTCATTTTGTTATACAGTGTTGGGATGGCGACTTCTGAGAAATATGCGCGAGATGGAATCTTGTATCTCCTGTCCAGCTTGTTTATCATCTTTTTGAAGCCGTCTTTGCTGACTGTGTAAATAGGAACCATGTCTTTGGCTATGTGATGATAGGTGATAGCCTCTGTGATTTCTATGTGACTGCAACATTTATTTTTGAAAACTCATCGCAATGGCATGCCTGTTTTAACATAGGTGGCTGGCTGTGGCTGAGGGCCTTTGCTGCTGTCGGGCGCTCCCCCCCCCCATGCAATCTTTATGAAGTGTGGGATGGTTCTTCTTCAAATGATTGAATACATTTGTCGCCACAGCTCTGAGGCGCTTGCATTTGGTTGACATCGGTTTACCTGTAGCCCGAAATACTGCCATACCACTGAAGATGCGCCCTGCTTTGGCACCAAATTGATCTCATTAGCACTCGCAGCACTCATGTTTCCGAGGTTTACTGAGGTAAAGACCTTTCTATCCTCACCAGCATCTAACTGCACTCTCTAAGCGGGGATGGTTGTGATTGGTCAGAATGTGATTGGTCAGCATCCTCTGTGCATGTAGAGAGTGAATGAATGTAGCGCATCTCATTGGAGGAGGTACTGTAGTCTAGTTTCTGTTGTGTTAATGAAGTGTCAAAGAAAGGAGAAAATCGCGATATGGATATTGCAGATGTCAATATCACAATTTCTATCTGAATTCGATTAATCGTGTTGACCTACCTCACACCCACTTAAATTATGGTCCTGGATACTCCAAGTTATGCTGGCAGACTCGTATTAGGCTTGAACATGCTCAGACTACTGGACCAGTTAGGCAGACATCTATGACCGTTCACAAAGTTAGGACCTTTTCAGGAAGACTACTGTAACTTTTCTTAATTACCCATTGGTTTCATAGGTTCAGCAAACTTCTCTACATTTTTGTTGAAGGTTGTTGACCAACATCGATTGCTTCAATAATGCTCAATGTCGGCCTATGTCGAAGAACGTATGTCGACGAACGTATGGAATTTTTATTATAATTATTCATGAATTTTTGTATACCAGGTCCTTGCAACTTAAACAGTCCTTTCGGTTTTCTCCTACAAAAAAATGCATGTAAATGGATTCTTTGACCTATTCAGAGACAATATGATATAGGTCATTGGTTCTTCTGCCTCGCGCCTCGGTAAACAACAGTCCATAAACGCTATCAAGATTGCATAGCCTGTTTGAACTCTGGATTATGCACAGTTTGTTATTTTTATAGTTGATGTGGAACAGAGTGGAAAGCCTCGGTATCAATAAAATGAGTCTGCTTTAGATTTTTTTTTTTTTCTCCACACGCTGAAGCCAGATCAATCCTGACTGCTAGTCCTAATTGTGCAATATCCTGAGATGTGAAGTGCTCTGACATATAATACAGTACATTCCCACAAAGCTGCATGCAACATTGATTGATTGTATAGCAAATGTCTTTACCAAAGCTCTTCTTGTCTTTGTTCCTTTTGTGTAACGTGTATAAACCTCTGATAAAAGCCTGAATGTCGTCACATACGTATAGCTCTCACATTATATATTCTATTGACCATGTTCTGCTCCAAGGGATGACATGATTTTCAAATAACCCCTGATGAAGAGAGACTGCTCAGCAGGCAAGCTTCTCTGTTTTCAATGTCCTTTCTTCAATTGATGTTGAATGAGGTAGATGGTAAAGACGTACAGTCAGGGGAAAAAAGTATTTGATCCCCTGCTGGTTTTGTACGTTTGCCCACTGACAAAGAAATGATCAGTCTATAATTTTAATGGTAGGTTTATTTGAACAGTGAGAGACAGAATAACAACAACAACAAAAAATCCAGAAACACGCATGTCAAAAATGTTATACAGTGGGGGAAAAAAGTATTTAGTCAGCCACCAATTGTGCAAGTTCTCCCACTTAAAAAGATGAGAGAGGCCTGTAATTTTGAGAGAGGCCTGTAAAAAACAAAATGAGAATATTTTTTCCAGAAAATCACATTTGTAGGATTTTTAATGAATTTATTTGCAAATTATGGTGGAAAATAAGTATTTGGTCAATAACAAAAGTTTCTCAATACTTTGTTATATACCCTTTGTTGGCAATGACACAGGTCAAACGTTTTCTGTAAGTCTTCACAAGGTTTTCACACACTGTTGCTGGTATTTTGGCCCATTCCTCCATGCAGATCTCCTCTAGAGCAGTGATGTTTTGGGGCTGTCGCTAGGCAACACGGATTTTCAACTCCCTCCAAAGATTTTCTATGGGGTTGAGATCTGGAGACTGGCTAGGCCACTCCAGGACCTTGAAATGCTTCTTACGAAGCCACTCCTTCGTTGCCCGGGCGGTGTGTTTGGGATCATTGTCATGCTGAAAGACCCAGCCACGTTTAATCTTCAATGGCCTTGCTGATGGAAGGAGGTTTTCACTCAAAATCTCACGATACATGGCCCCATTCATCCTTTCCTTTACACGGATCAGTCGTCCTGGTCCCTTTGCAGAAAAACAGCCCCAAAGCATGATGTTTCCACCCCCATGCTTCACAGTAGGTATGGTGTTCTTTGGATGCAACTCAGCATTCTTTGTCCTCCAAACACGACGAGTTGAGTTTTTACCAAAAAGTTATATTTTGGTTTCATCTGACCATATGACATTCTCCCAATCCTCTTCTGGATCATCCAAATGCACTCTAGCAAACTTCAGACGGGCCTGGACATGTACTGGCTTAAGCAGGGGGACACGTCTGGCACTGCAGGATTTGAGTCCCTGGCGGCGTAGTGTGTTACTGATGGTAGGCTTTGTTACTTTGGTCCCAGCTCTCTGTAGGTCATTCACTAGGTCCCCCGTGTGATTCTGGGATTTTTGCTCACCGTTCTTGTGATCATTTTGACCCCACGGGGTGAGATCTTGCGTGGAGCCCCAGATCGAGGGAGATTATCAGTGGTCTTGTATGTCTTCCATTTCCTAATAATTGCTCCCACAGTTGATTTCTTCAAACCAAGCTGCTTACCTATTGCAGATTCAGTCTTCCCAGCCTGGTGCAGGTCTACAATTTTGTTTCTGGTGTCCTTTGACAGCTCTTTGGTATTGGCCATAGTGGAGTTTGGAGTGTGACTGTTTGAGGTTGTGGACAGGTGTCTTTTATACTGATAACAAGTTCAAACAGGTGCCATTAATACAGGTAACGAGTGGAGGACAGAGGAGCCTCTTAAAGAAGACGTTACAGGTCTGTGAGAGCCAGAAATCTTGCTTGTTTGTAGGTGACCAAATACTTATTTTCCACCATAATTTGCAAATAAATTCATAAAAAATCCTACAATGTGATTTTCTGGATTTTTTTCCCTCAATTTGTCTGTCATAGTTGACGTGTACATATGATGAAAATTACAGGCCTCTCTCATCTTTTTAAGTGGGAGAACTTGCACAATTGGTGGCTGACTAAATACTTTTTTTCCCCACTGTAAATTGATTTGCATTTTAATGAGGGAAATAAGTATTTGACCCCCTCTCAATCAGAAAGATTTCTGGCTCCCAGGTGTCTTTTATACAGGTAACGAGCTGAGATTAGGAGCACACTCTTGAAGGGAGTGCTCCTAATCTCAGCTTGTTACCTGTATAAAAGACACCTGTCCACAGAAGCAATCAATCAATCAGATTCCAAACTCTCCACCATGGCCAAGACCAACGAGCTCTCCAAGGATGTCCGGGACAAGATTGTAGACCTACACAAGGCTGGAATGGGCTACAAGACCATCGCCAAGCAGCTTGGTGAGAAGGTGACAACAGTTGGTGCGATTTATTTGCAAATGGAAGAAACACAAAAGAACTGTCGATCTCCCTCGGCCTGGGGCTCCATGCAAGATCTCACCTCGTGGAGTTGCAATGATCATGAGAACGGTGAGGAATCAGCCCAGAACTACACAGGAGGATCTTGTCAATGATCTCAAGGCAGCTGGGACCATAGTCACCATTGAAAACAATTGGTACCACATTACGCCGTGAAGGACTGAAATCCTGCAGTGCCCGCAAGGTCCCCCTGCTCAAGAAAGCACATATACAGGGCCGTCTGAAGTTTGCCAATGAACATCTGAATGATTCAGAGGAGAACTGGGTGAAAGGGTTGTGGTCAGATGAGACAAATGGAGCTCTTTGGCATCAACTCAACTCACCGTGTTTGGAGGAGGAGGAGGAATGCTGCCTATGACCCCAAGAACACCATCCCCACCGTCAAACATGGAGGTGGAAACATTATGCTTTGGGGGTGTTTTTCTGCTAAGGGGACAGGACAACTTCACCGCATCAAAGGGACGATGGATGGGGCCATGTACCGTCAAATCTTGGGTGAGAACCTCCTTCCCTCAGCCAGGGCATTGAAAATGGGTCGTGGATGGGTATTCCAGCATGACAATGACCCAAAAAACACGGCCAAGGCAACAAAGGAGTGGCTCAAGAAGAATCACATTAAGGTCCTGGAGTGGCCTAGCCAGTCTCCAGACCTTAATCCCATAGAAAATCTGTGGAGGGAGCTGAAGGTTCGAGTTGCCAAACTTCAGCCTCGAAACCTTAATGACTTGGAGAAGATCTGCAAAGAGGAGTGGGACAAAATCCCTCCTGAGATGTGTGCAAACCTGGTGGCCAACTACAAGAAAAGTCTGACCTCTGTGATTGCCAACAAGGGTTTTGCCACCAAGTACTAAGTCATGTTTTGCAGAGTGGTCAAATACTTATTTCCCTCATTAAAATGCAAATCAATTTATAACATTTTTGACATGCGTTTTTCTGATTTTTGTTGTTGTTATTCTATCTCTCACTGTTCAAATAAACCTACCATTAAAATTATAGACTGATCATTTATTTTATCAGTGGGCAAACGTACAAAATCAGCAGGGGATCAAAAACGTATTTCCTCTGAAGTGCGATCAACGTGTCAACCAAGCTATGTGCAGCTAAGCCATACAACATAAGTATTTGTTTTAAGAGAATAATATCCAGTGATAGGTTTGATCATACGCATTTTCACCAGCTATTTTCATAGCTACATCACAACCCTGTGTTTCAGTGTATCAAACCTCTGAAACTAGCATCCATTATTCTCACCTTGATACCTGAGGCTTGTTGAGACGTTTGGCTGAGAGAGAAATGGCGCTCGGCTCCGGATCGTACAGGAAGGTCGTCCATGCTTCAAAATCTCTAGGACTCCACTCAGTCACAGCTCAATTTCGCCGATGGCTTTTTTTGTGTAAGCCGTAAGGCCGCGTGATCTCTTGGGGGAAATTAATACAGCCTACTCCATCTCCCTAGTCTCCAGACCAAGTCTCAGACACTGTAATTAGCAGCTAAACGCTCAGGTGGAATTGCCAATTTCCCTCCGAGATGTCCGACCAAGGGAGACCAGAGCCATATTACCAATAGGGGACTGATTATGCCGCGACACGCCTCAGACTACTTCCTCTCCTCGAGCAACAGGTGACTCCAACCCAATCATCTATTTCTTGCCAAGACCTCCATGTCAAGGAGGCCTCGTTGCTGTGTGGTATGACTGACTGAGCAATATAATTTACCCCAGATTTGCTGTGGAGACGTTTCTCCTCCAGCCAGGGTGAGGAAGAATATCACGTCGAAATAATAATTGCGAAAATATCTCTGCTCAAGTGTTCAACCAGGTGACTTTGTCATCATCGTTAGTGGAGCCCCTTTGATGAAAGTCAATGAGGAAGAGTGCGTTCAAAAACCTTATTTGAGTTATATAATTGACCCTAGATATACTGAGGAGATGTGCCGTCGTTCCTCCACCCAGGGTGAGGAAAAATGCCTGGGTAAGTCTTAATTACAGGTGACTCTGCAATTGCCAGTGGGGCCCCTGTTGCTGATAATGATAGTCGACAACGAAGAGCCTCAGTGTTCACTTTTCAGTCCCCAAAACTTTCTGTAATGAGAGACTAGATATCTAAATAATTGATGCAGCAGGAAGGAAGTCAGGATAACACAAAAAAAAACTCCATGCAGTGAAGAACTAATCAATCCCCCAGACAGACTGGCTGACGGAGCTGCCTGTTGAAGCTTGCCTGTCGCATCCAGCCGTTGATGGAATAATGGCTGGCATCAATAACAATCAAGGCTTTTCGTCTCCTAGAAGTTAACTTTAAACCTGGTGCCTCCATTTTGAAAAAATAGCATAATAATTGGATGATTATGCAGATGTTCGACAAACCCAGCAAATAGCTCAGAGCCCCAGCCAGTTCAAGTCTTAATTAATCTTGTTAACGGGTGTGGAATGTGTTAATGGTTTGGGCTGTAGGTCATAAATGAGGTTATTAGACTACCTCTATATGAAAGAGAGGGAGAGGAGGTCTGATTACAGTAAGTCTTTAGGGTGGTTAAAGAGCGTTGGCGCTGGATGTGTCAGTCTACAAGTGTTAATCTAGTTGAGTTCACCCAAGACCATGCAGTTTTGATACAGTATTGAAGACTGTAAGACTGTCATTCAAATAAGGTGTGACCAACCAATCTCACACCTTTAGTTGAGGTTCAGGTTGGGATTGGTGCTCTCTGGATGGCGCAAATAGGTAGTTCATTGACAGCTGAGTTCAGGTGAGGCCGAAGTAATGTTGTAAATTGATACCACAGTGGGTTAATTGAAACGGCAGAAATGTCTCTTTGTGCAGGCACTATTGTCATCTCTGTGGCCATGTAACCAAGGCCATCTTATTTATTTGATGCTCATTGGGTTATTTTCAGCCCATTATTGAAAATATGAGTCAGTAAATTGTGAATATTTTCTTCCCATTATGACCAGATAGATGTTTGAGATTCTCTGTAATTAACTTTGTTGTTTGGTCCCAATCCAATAATAGCTTTTTAATTAAATTTTTCTCTATGATGAATAAAAATCGCTTTGAATTTTTTGGGGCGGTGTCTACACACACTTAACGCTGGTTTCAGTTAAGTTACCAGCACACTAAAAGTGCATTTTTGTGGCATTTTAAACAGGTTTACGGTGTAGTAATTTAGGCTCTTACGGGTCTTTCTATAAACTAGTGTACCAGTGAGGATTGCCTACACTGGACAACTTGTTACAGCTGTTGATAAGTCATGTCATTACATTAAGATGTATGTTGGGAACATAGCTATATTCAATCAAATTCACAAGTTGATTTTAAACCTATGTTTAACCCTTTCTCATGGTTGGTGTCTTAACGGATTTGTCTATATTCGTGTGATATAAAACATTACTTTTCTGTCCTTGCATTTATGGCAGTGTAAGTTGCTTTTTTTTTATCATATATTATGCATTAATCAGTTAAATTAGATGTTGAACTTTTTAAATTTATTTCACCTTTATTTAACCAGGTAAGCCAGTTGAGAACAAGTTCTCATTTACAACTGCGACCTGGCCAAGATAAAGCAAAGCAGTGCGATAAAAAATAACAACACAGAGTTACATATGGGGTAAACAAAACATAAAGTCAAAAAATACAATAGAAAATATGTATACAGTGTGTGCAAATCATGGCATTACCAGGATTAATGACCAAGAAAATTACTCCAGTCATCATTCACCATTCAGTTACTATCGTGGAAAACATAATCTGAAACACAACCAAAACAAGCTGCAAATGCATCCAACGAGTGTGTAGTCACACGCTTGATGTAGTCATTGTGTGTTAGCAAATATTGGATCAAATACTAAACTTTTGACTGCTTGAATTTTGTCCAAATACTTGACATCATCAAATGGGGGGACTAGATATTTAAAGTTAATTTCTAAACGGTAAAAAAGAAATTGATGAAAATACCCTAAAATATAAGGTTACATTCTGTACTGTTGCTTCATATGACACATTTGATCCTCAAATCCAAAATTCTGGAGTAAAGAGCCAAATGTAAAATGTTAGCTTCACTGTCCAAATGCATACGAAGGGCAATGTACATGGAATGGAGTGTGAACAGTTATTTGGTTGCTGCTAGTGAGGTGCATAAAGTCAGATGATATGAATCATGCCATGGTTGGTTGTCAGCCTTCACCATACTCTGCATGTGCAGTCAGTGCATTAGTGAGCTCCTCACATAAGTGATTGAATTGCCTTTTCTCACTATCGTCTTGTTTGACACTAGTGCAGCTGTGACATATGTGTTCTAGTATGTAAATGCTAATTGTTCCAGATTGAGGGGTATTTACATGATCACGATCCTCTAATCCAGCCTTACGCCTCATCTCATTAAGCAGAGAAGTGCATGATGGGATGTGTGTTTTATAGGACCACTGCAATGTCCTTGCCTGCCCAACAGTGTTTAAATATGGACATTATTTGAGCCCACTGCCGGTACCGGAGGCACTGTGAACAAGCAAGTCGTATCGATGACTCAGAATTAGGTCTTAATCCATTGCCTGAAGAGAGTCGGCTGGTGACCAATCATGTTCTTGCTGTGGGTTCTACCCAATGCTATTATTTCTATTCCCAGCGGAGCTGGGATAAAGCAACCGGTGAGACGGAAACTCAACAGCAACACACACGCCTCTCTTTGGGCTTTGCTTTTCATTATTCTTCTGCTGTGCCCTAGTGGAAGGTTGAATTAATGAGTGTTTGATCAAGCTATTGGGAAGTAGTGTGTTGGATGCTCTGGGGCAGGCGGCCTTTGTGGATGTTCCCTTTGAACTGAACAGTACAGTGTGTACACACACACACACTCGCACTCCCCGATGGCTCAGGAGGAGCGAGGGCCGATACCCCAGACGTGTGTATGCATTATTCAATCATCCACCCTCTGTGTACTGTGGAAAGTGCCAAGGCCTATAGGGATTGTGTGTGTGTGTGTGTGTGTATCTGTGTGTGATGTATCCCAGAGGACTATTGTGTGTGTGGGTGGGTTGTGTGTGTGTGTATGTGTGAAATCAAATCTTCCATGGATAAACTGAGACTTCTCTAGCTACAAGGTCTAGGAGAATTGTGCTTCCCCTCCAGTTACTGTCCACTCAAAATTCATCCCTCAAAGGAAACTGTCCACTGAGTCACAGTTGCAGACTTGGATAGCCTTATCTCTTTAGCAAGTTTTCTTCAGGCCTTTTTGAATTTTGGAGGCATTGTTTATTTTTTGCCCTCTGCCCCCTTTCATTATTTGTTTTACTGCATTAAATTCAAGCCCTCAGTCCAAATGATTCTGTCACCTTTATCATTCCACAACTTCCCCGTTCCAAAAGAGTGAGATCCCCCAAATACTTTTTCTACCGTCTTTCTGTTTTGGTGAACACTGGGTTGTTTTGACGCCAACTGAACTTCCCCACTCAGAGTTGAAGCCTGACTCACTGCACAGAGCAGATAATAATTCCCGCTAACTGTGACTTCCTTTTTGCTTCGCCCTCAGGTGATGTTGGCGGCGTCCTATTGGTCGTTGCTGGCACCGGCCATAGACATGGCGGAGGATTCGGGGAAGTACGGCTCGTTTGCATTCGTCCCCGTGGCGGTGGGCTTCGCCCTGGGCGCGGCCTTCGTGTACCTGGCTGACCTCATGATGCCTGCTCTGGTGAGTCCTGCTGCTGTTTCAGCCTCCCAGAGATGAAATTCCTTCACACATACATACCACTCTGACATGTCAAACACAATAGCCTAAAAAGTTGGCCTCAATACACTGTTTAAATTGTGCATAAACCACAGGGAATATAGGCCTACCTGTTGGAAATGTGGTATAGGTGGTACAGGATAAGGGATAGCGAGAGAGAGAGAGGGTAAGTTATAAGCCACAGTTTGCTGGCCTGGTCCTTCCTGACAGTAGTGACGTGAGAGTGGTTTGAAGCCCATTAAGTGTAATCATTCAGACAATTACAAGTTTTCTGCTTCACCAAGTCACAACAACTTATTTTTTACATGGCAGTGGATGCTCCTATTTAGATGGGAAATGAGGTTTTATGATATTGTTAAATACAGTGGTTTTTGTTCTGCACTAGCTCAGTGGAGCACCACTGATCAATTTATCAAAAAGGTAAGTTGGATGTTGCAATGAGCCCAATTTCGGTTAAGGTTACCTTTGCAGTTGGTGGTCAATTGATGTAAGCTAAACTGAAAAAAAATAGGCTATTTGTTAAAATACATCCTAACACCCCATATCCTTCCACAGTGATTAGACATAATCACAAATCATTACAGGGGTCCTCACCATCTCCTCCTTCCCCCCTTCTTCCTCATCCGCTTCCTCCTTTTTCTCTACCTACTCTCCTCCTCATCTCCTCTGGTTTCCCCAGTGTAGACAGTGGGAGGACGGAGTAGCGTATAAATGGGGGGGGGATGTGGGGGTTTTGGTGAGGGGGTCGGACCGGGCTGTTTGGACAGCTGCTGGTGTCACTTTTACTGGCTCCTAAGCAAACACTGGGCCCTGAATGAGAGCGAGAGAGGGACAGGGAAGAAGAACAGAACACTGGAGGAGGCAGTGCTAGCCAAGCAGCAGCAGCAGCACCCGAGTCGGTCAACCCCCCTACTGAATCCACTCAACCTGGTGATGAGTGCTGCCCTGTTCCTGGAACTCTCTGCATCTATCTCTCTCTCTTTCTCTCCCCTATCAACGCTACTGTTTCCCCAGTGCCGGTCTTTTGCGTGCCAGCAGCGTCTCTAGGATAAGGGGAAACAAACGTCAGGAGGTCGGGTGACGGTGGAGCAAGCTGTTGCAGGATTAAGTGTCATTGGAGCAGGCACAGTATCTCAGTATCTGAAGGCAAGCGCTTTGTCAGGGAGATGCTACTGACTTAACTGGACCTGGTCAAACAATAGCTAGGCCTACATCTTTTTCTCTGCTACCTGTATTGCACATCTGCTCACCTCTGCTCTCCTCTGCACACCTTTCCTCTCTAAAAGAACATCCTTCTAGACTTGATTAACCTATCAAGCCAGGCAGCTGGGCTGACTGGAGTTTGTATGATATTAGCTTCTTATCACACCTGTGTAATAAGCACACTAATTACCCCATGTCTTGTGGTATCCATGGCAACCACAGCTGTGCAAAAGGTAGAAATCGGGTAACAGAATGTTGCCCCACACAAAGGGCCGAGTGTTACAATGCCAACATGTTCAGCCCATCAAACAGATTACGTCTTCCATGTTTGCCATCTCTCGGGTGCCTGTCTCTTTTGAAATGAATGGTCAGAATGTTTAGGCCAAGTCATTGTGGCCCATATTTACTATAGTACCCTGTTGATCACCGTCCTTGTTGACTTAAAGTATATTCATACCCCAGCTTTTGATGAATGACCATCACTACACCTAGAGACCACTGAAACCCTCTCCTTTCTCTTGCAAAACATTATCTGGTCATTTATTTCATTGGAGTATTTAGATCTTAATCAACCGGGTAAGATGTTTAAAGTTTTATTTCAATTTTTTTACACTCATATAGCAGTCAATACAAACTGAAATCCATGAGCATGCAACATATTAATGGATCAAAGCAACACAATAAAAAAATAAGAGTAAAAGAATGCTAATCAATAATGTCCTGCGGTCTTAAAGTGACTCATTAATCAATGAGCAGAAATGTGGGATTGGTGACCTCATGTACTGTTCAGCTCTACACTTTTGTATAGTCAGTTTGTTTTGGCTGTGGTGTTCTTGCCTGTCACTGTGATTCGAGTCAGGGGGTAGCCAGTCTCTGAATTGAGATTTTAGGAGGCTGACGGCAAAGTCAATGCAGAGTTGTGTCCGTCTTTCATGAAGTTGGGGTAGGGACAGGGTCTGAAGTGCCTCAGTATAACTGGAGTATCCTCCTAGGATGCTTTCCATGCTTTCCTCTGAATACGCTCCAGGTCATCAGACTGAGCCTGGGTCAGTGAGCTGTGCCAAGCAGGAGCGGCATTCTCCAGGTTGGGGTGTATGTAGCCGGTGTAAATGCTCATTTATTTTTAATTTCACCTTTATTTAACCAGGTAAGCCAGTTGAGAACAAGTTCTCATTTACATTTACATTTTAGTCATTTAGCAGACGCTCTTATCCAGAGCGACTTACAGTTAGTGAATACATATACACATATATATATATATATTATTATTTTTTATACTGGTCCCCCATGGGAATTGAACCCACAACCCTGGCGTTGCAAACGCCATGCTCTATCAACTGAGCTACATCCCTGCCGGCCATTCCCTCCCCTACCCTGGACAACGCTAGGCCAATTGTGCGCTGCCCATGAGTCTCCCGGTCGCGGCCGGCTGCGACAGAGCCTGGATTCGAACCAGGATCTCTAGTGGCACAGCTAGCACTGCGATGCAGTGCCTTAGACCACTGCGCCACTCAGGAGACTATTTTGCAACTGCGACCTGGCCAAGATAAAGCAAAGCAGTGCGATAAAAACAACAACACAGAGTTACATATGGGGTAAAAAAACATAAAGTCAAAAAATACAACAGAAAATATATATACAGTGTGTGCAAATGTAGCAAGTTATGGATGTAAGGCAATAAATAGGCTATAGTGCAAAATAATTACAATTAGTATTAACACTGGAATGCTAGATGTGCAAGAGATTATGTGCAAATAGAGATACTGGGGTGCAAAAGAGCAAAATAAATAACAATATAGGGATGAGGTAGTTGGGTGGGCTAATTTCAGTTGGGCTGTGTACAGGTGCGGTGATCGGTAAGGTGCTCTGACAACTGATGCTTAAAGTTAGTGAGGGAGATAAGAGTCTCCAGCTTCAGAGATTTTTGCAATTAATTCCAGTCATTGGCAGCAGAGAACTGGAAGGAATGGCGGCCAAAGGAGGTGTTGGCTTTGGGGATGACCAGTGAGATATACCTGCTGGAGCGCAGACTACGGGTGGGTGCTGCTATGGTGACCAATGAGCTAAGATAAGGCTGGGATTTGCCTAGCAGTGATTTATAGATGGCCTGGAGCCAGTGGGTTTGACGACGAACATGTAGTGAGGACCAGCCAACAAGAGCGTACAGGTCACAGTGGTGGGTAGTGTATGGGTCTTGGAGACAAAACGGATGGCACTGTGATAGACTACATCCAATTTGCTGAGTAGAGTGTTGGAGGCTATTTTGTAAATGACATCGCCGAAGTCAAGGATCGGTAGGATAGTCAGTTTTACGAGGGCATGTTTGGCAGCATGAGTGAAGGAGGCTTTGTTGTGAAATAGGAAGCCGATTCTAGATTTTACTTTGGATTGGAGATTCTTAATGTGAGTCTGGAAGGAGAGTTTACAGTCTAACCAGACACCTAGGTATTTGTAGTTGTCCACATACTCTAGGTCAGACCCGTCGAGAGTAGTGATTCTAGTCGGGTGGGCGGGTGCCAGCAGCGTTCGATTGAAGAGCATGCATTTAGTTTTATTAGTGTTTAAGAGCAGTTGGAGGCTACTGAAGGAGTGTTGTATGGCATTGAAGCTCGTTTGGAGGTTTAACACAGTGTCCAATGAAGGGCCAGATGTATACGAAATGGTGTCGTCTGCGTAGAGGTGGATCTGAGTGTCACCAGCAGCAAGAGCGACATCATTGATATACACAGAGAAAAGAGTCGGCCCAAGAATTGAACCCTGTGGCACCCGCATAGAGACTGCCATAGGTCCAGACAACAGGCCCTCCGATTTGACACATTGAACTCTATCTGAGAAGTAGTTGGTGAACCAGGCGAGGCAGTCATTTGAGAAACCAAGGCTATTTAGTCTGCCAATAAGAATGCAGTGATTGACAGAGTCGAAAGCCTTGGCCAGGTCGATGAAGACGGCTGCACAGTGCTGTCTATTATCGATCGCGGTTATAAAATCGTTTAGGACCTTGAGCGTGGCTGAAGTGCACCCATGACCAGCTCGGAAACCGGATTGCATAGCGTAGAAGGTACGGTGGGATTCGAAATGGTCGGTGATCTGTTTGCTAACTTGACTTTCAAATACTTTCGAAAGGCAGGGCAGGATGGATATAGGTCTGTAACAGTTTGGATCTAGAGTGTCACCCCCTTTGAAGAGGGGGATGACCGCGGCAGCTTTCCAATCTCTGGGGATCTCAGACGTTACGACAGAGAGGTTGAACAGGCTAGTAATAGGGGTGCGACAATTTCGTTGGCTAGTTTTAGAAAGAAAGGGTCTAGATTGACTAGCCCAGCTGATTTGTGTGAAGGAGAAGCGGGGGGCATGGGCAAGTTGCAGCGGAGGGTGCAGAGTTGGTGGCCGGGGTAGTAGTAGCCAGGTGGAAAGCATGGCCAGCTGTAGCAAAATGCTTGTTGAAATTCTCGATTATTGTAGATTTATCGGTGGTGATAGTGTTTCCTAGCCTCAGTGCAGTGGGCAGCTGGGAGGAAGTGCTCTTATTCTCCATGGACTTTACAGTGTCCCAAAACTTTTTGGAGTTAGTGCTACAGGATGCACATTTCTTTTTGAGAAAGTTAGCCTTTGCTTTCCTGACTGCTTGTGTATATTGGTTCCTAACTTCCCTGAAAAGTTGCATATCGCGGGGGCTATTTGATGCTAATGCAGTACGCCACAGGATGTTTTTGTGCTGGTCAAGGGCAGTCAAGTCTGAGGAGAACCAGGGGCTATATCTTTTCTTAGTTCTGTATTTTTTGAATGGGGCATGTTTATTTAAGATTGAGAGGAAATTACTTTTAAAGAACAACCAGGCATCCTCTACTGACGGAATGAAATCTATATCCATCCAGGATACCTGGGCCAGGTCAATTAGGAAGGCCTGCTCGCTAAAGTGTTTTAGGGAGCGTTTGACAGTGATGAGGGGTGGTCGTTTGACCGCGGACCCGTTACGGACGCAGGCAATAAGGCAGTGATCGCTGAGATCCTGGTTGAAGACAGCGGAGGTGTATTTAGAGGGTAAGTTAGTCAGGATGATATCTATGAGGGTACCCATGTTTACGGATTTAGGGTTGTACCTGGTAGGTCTGTTGATAATTTGTGTGAGATTGAGGGCATCTAGTTTGGATTGTAGGATGGCTGGGGTGTTAAGCATATCCCAATTTAGTTCACCAAGTAGTACGAACTCTGAGGATAAATGGGGAGCAATCAATTCACATATGGTGTCCAGGGCACAGCTGGGGGCTGAGGGGGGTCTGTAGCAAGCGGCAACAGTGAGAGACTTATTTCTGGAAAGGTGGATTTTTAGAAGTAGAAGCTCAAACTGTTTGGGCACAGACCTGGATAGTATGATAGAGCTCTACAGTAGATTGCAACTCCACCCCCTTTGGCAGTTCTATCTAGATGGAAAATGTTATAGTTGGGGATGGACATTTCAGAATTTTTGGTGGCCTTCCTAAGCCAGGATTCAGACACTGCTAGAACATCAGGGTTGGCAGAGTGTGCTCATCAGGTCTTCCTGTGGCAAATCAAACCTTTTAAGGCGGCGAAGGATAACTTTTTATGTTGTTTACCAAAGTAACAACCTGCTCGCCCCGTTGCAAGTCGTCCTGTACCATTACCCCTAAAATATTCACACAATCACACACTTTGAGATCCTGGCCCTCGATCTGGAGAAGGCATGGGACAGGTGAATTTGTTGTGAAGATCACTGATGGGACCTTGCACTTGGCAGGGTTCAGTGACATTCTGCTTGCATGAACCCACGTGTCGAAGTTGTTCAGGGCCTGCTGCAGTTTGCTGATGTTTCTTGTTGTTCAGGTGTGGACAAGATTTTAGATCGTCAACATATTGTCTCCTATTGTCGACATCCTGGGCTGTGCTGTCTGTGACCGCAAGGAAGATGAGAGGGCCCAGAAGAGTTCCTTGAGCCACACCTCCCGTCAGCTCCTGCCAATGAGAGGCTGTCTTGGTAGCGGCTGTCTTGGGTGCCTGCAGGCTGACCCCGGTCGCCAGTTGAACAGTGTTTCCTCCGACACATTGGTGCAGCTGGCTTCCGGGTTAAGCTGGCGGGTGTTATGGAGCGTGGTTAGGCGGGTCATGTTTCGGAGCACGCATGACTCCACCTTCGCCTCTCCGAGCTCGTTGGGGAGTTGCAGCGATGAGTTCGAAATTGGGGACAAATAAAAAGTAAAATACAACAACAACAAAAAAGCTTGAAAGTGTAGAATTCGTTCCATGCCCATATTGCTTTTGACGACGAGTGGTCAGGTTCTTGATATCATCTGTCATCCACGGTCTGTCAGTAGGGTGCGTTTTCACAGTTAGGACAGGGACGTCATCGTTACACACAGGTGTCAATGTGCTATAGAAGGCGGCAGCAATCTTGGATGTTGCATCAGGGGCGTTCTGTACTTCTTGCCAGGAGTGGGTTTTGATCAACTTTCCAAAACTGTCCAGGCTAGATTGTCTGATAGAGCGATGCTCTCGTTTCTGTTTTTTTTTGGCTCTTGTTTATGATTCCGAGCGTGTTCTCTGGGTGATCTGGGGAGAACCAGGATTCAGAAATTGCAGCGATGTCAGCTTTAATGGACAAGGTTGCTTGCAACTTACAGTGGGGAATAAAAGTATTTAGTCAGCCACCAATTGTGCAAGTTCTCCCACTTAAAAAGATGAGAGAGGCCTGTAATTTTCATCATAGGTACACGTCAACTATGACAGACAAATTGAGATTTTTTTTCTCCAGAAAATCACATTGTAGGATTTTTAATGAATTTATTTGCAAATTATGGTGGAAAATAAGTATTTGGTCACCTAAAAACAAGCAAGATTTCTGGCTCTCACAGACCTGTAACTTCTTCTTTAAGAGGCTCCTCTGTCCTCCACTCGTTACCTGTATTAATGGCACCTGTTTGAACTTGTTATCAGTATAAAAGACACCTGTCCACAACCTCAAACAGTCACACTCCAAACTCCACTATGGCCAAGACCAAAGAGCTGTCAAAGGACACCAGAAACAAAATTGTAGACCTGCACCAGGCTGGGAAGACTGAATCTAAGCAGCTTGGTTTGAAGAAATCAACTGTGGGAGCAATTATTAGGAAATGGAAGACATACAAGACCACTGATAATCTCCCTCGATCTGGGGCTCCACGCAAGATCTCACCCCGTGGGGTCAAAATGATCACAAGAACGGTGAGCAAAAATCCCAGAACCACACAGGGGGACCTAGTGAATGACCTGCAGAGAGCTGGGACCAAAGTAACAAAGCCTACCATCAGTAACACACTACGCCGCCAGGGACTCAAATCCTGCAGTGCCAGACGTGTCCCCCTGCTTAAGCCAGTACATGTCCAGGCCCGTCTGAAGTTTGCTAGAGTGCATTTGGATGATCCAGAAGAGGATTGGGAGAATGTCATATGGTCAGATGAAACCAAAATATAAAGTTTTGGTAAAAACTCAACTCGTCGTGTTTGGAGGACAAAGAATGCTGAGTTGCATCCAAAGAACACCATACCTACTGTGAAGCATGGGGGTGGAAACATCATGCTTTGGGGCTGTTTTTCTGCAAAGGGACCAGGACGACTGATCCGTGTAAAGGAAAGAATGAATGGGGCCATGTATCGTGAGATTTTGAGTGAAAACCTCCTTCCATCAGCAAGGGCATTGAAGATGAAACGTGGCTGGGTCTTTCAGCATGACAATGATCCCAAACACACCGCCCGGGCAACGAAGGAGTGGCTTCGTAAGAAGCATTTCAAGGTCCTGGAGTGGCCTAGCCAGTCTCCAGATCTCAACCCCATAGAAAATCTTTGGAGGGAGTTGAAAGTCTGTGTTGCCCAGCGACAGCCCCAAAACATCACTGCTCTAGAGGAGATCTGCATGGAGGAATGGGCCAAAATACCAGCAACAGTGTGTGAAAACCATGTGAAGACTTACAGAAAACGTTTGACCTGTGTCATTGCCAACAAAGGGTATATAACAAAGTATTGAGAAACTTTTGTTATTGACCAAATACTTATTTTCCACCATAATTTGCAAATAAATTAATTAAAAATCCTACAATGTGATTTTCTGGATTTTTTTTCTTCTCATTTTGTCTGTCATAATTGACGTGCACCTATGATGAAAATTACAGGCGCCTCTCATCTTTTTAAGTGGGAGAACTTGCACAATTGGTGGCTGACTAAATACTTTTTTCCCCCACTGTATCTAGTTTGTTTAGTAGTGATGGGGGGGGGGGGGGATTTGTTAGATAGGTAAACTGGCCTGGGTTCTTGCGGGTTTACTAGCGGTCTGGATGTGAATTAAGTTTTGCTGGAGTGCAATGTTTAAAGTTCATGGGCTCTCAGTGGAGGGTTTATTTCCAAGAATACTTTGAGTACACCAAGAGTTACGACCTGCTCACATTCCTCTCTGGCGTCCTCTCTGGCGAAGTATACACGGTGAGCCTTTAGGAAATCTTTGAAGTCAAAAGTAATGGGTGTCCGCATCTTTTGAAAACATCTTAAGATTGTCAATGAGTAGCTCTGGGATGCTGAGCAGGTTAATGAAGTTGGTTTAATCATCTAGTTTAGCATTTTCGGGATAGGATTTCAGGATATTTACAATCTAGACTTAATAAGCTACCATAAAATACAAGTTTAAGTTTAATGTGTCCCAGCCACAACCTCAGAGAGGGATGCAGTGGGTTACCATGGTTACATAACCCTCGGAGTGAGAAGCGGCTGTTTCACAAGACAATCCTGACGAGAGTGTGATTTTTGAGATGAGTAGAATGACGATAGTGATAATTATTGTGATGGGGATACCGTGATATGAGGTGTTGCTTGGATAGCCTATAACATAATAGGGATATTTAAACAGGGTTGTTTGTGGAGGCTAGATAGGATTGATTAATTAAATAGTGAAAATTACCTCATTACTATTCCTCTGAACTATGACCTGAATTAATCAGCCCGTTTTAACACAGCAGGCAGTGCTTGCATCCCTGTCCACCCCTAAAGGACTTAATGAGCTCTCCATCTGACTCCATCAAAGGGCCGGGTCACTTGGAACGGCAGCAGGGGTGATGGCAGACCTACTTGCCTTTCTGTCTCAGCTGCTTTTTCATACTGTGGCCATTAAGTATGGTGTTTAATTTTGTTGTTTGTGCAGCCATGGGTGAGAATTGCAGACACCTTGGGGAAAGAGTTAGTGTAGCCGTATGTGGAGGGAGGGAGAGAGAGGGAGAGAATTTACAGCAGACTCATCCATTTCCTCAGTGAAAACAATGTACTGAGCAAATGTCAAATTGGCTTTTTACCAAATTACCATACGACAGACCACGTATTCACCCTGCACACCCTAATTGACAAACAAACAAATCAAAACAAAGAAAGTCTTCTCATGCTTTGTTGATTTCAAAAAAGCTTTTGACTCAATTTGGCATGAGGGTCTGCCATACAAATTGATGGAAAGTGGAGTTGGGGAAAAAACATACAACATTATAAAATCCATGTACACAAACAACAAGTGTGCAGTTAAATTTGGCAAAAAACACAGGGCCGTGGGGTGAGACAGGGATGCAGCTTAAGCCCCACCCTCTTCAACATATATATCAACGAATTGGCGAAGGCATTAGAACAGTCTGCAGCACCTGGCCTCACCCTACTATAATCAAAAGTCAAATGTCTACTGTTTGCTGCTGATCTGGTGCCTCTGTCCCCAACCAAGGAGGGCCTACAGCAGCACCTAGATCTTCTAAACAGATTCTGTCAGACCTGGGCTCTGACAGTAAATCACAGTAAGACAAAAATAAGACATTCCATCTAGACACCATTGCCCTAGAGCACACAAAAAACTATACATACCTCGGCCTAACATCAGCGCCACAGTTAACTTCCTCAAAGCTGTGAACGATCTGAGAGACAAGGCAAGAAGGACCTTCTAAAGGAACATAAAATTCGACATACCAATTAGTCATACAACCCATTGCCCTTTATGGTTGTGAGGTCTGGGGTCCGCTCACCAACCAAGAATTCACAAAATGGGACAAACACCAAATTGAGATTCTGCAAAAATATCCTCTGTGTAAAACACCAAATAATGCATGCAGAGCAGAATTAGGCCGAAACCCGCTAATGATCATAATCCAGAAAAGAGCCGTTAAATTCTACAACCACCTAAAAGGAAGCGTTTCCCAAACCTTCCATAACAAAGCCATCATCTACAGAGAGATGAACCTGGAGAAGAGTTCCTTAAGCAAGCTGGTCCTGGGGCTCTGTTCACAAACACAAACAGACCCCACAGAGCCCCAGGACAGCAACACAATTAGACCCAACCAAATCATGAGAAAACAAAAAGATAATTACTTGACACATTAGAAATAATTAACAAATAAACAGAGCAAACTAGAATGCTATTTGGCCCTAAACAGAGAGTACACAGTGGCAGAATACCTGAACACTGTGACTGACCCAAAATTAAGGAAAGCTTTGGCTATGTACAGACTCAGTGAGCATGGAAATTGAGCTGCACTACCTAACCTCCTGCCAAATGTATGACCATATTAGAGACACATATTCTTATATCTATTGGGTGAAATACCACAGTGTGCAATCACAGCAGCAAGATCTGTGACCTGAAAAAGGGCAACCAGTGAAGAACAAACACCATTGTAAATACACCCCATATTTATTTTCCTTTTTGTTCTTTATCTAGTTGCACAACGTTACAACACAATATACAGTGAGGGAATTAAGTATTTGATTCCCTGCTGATTTTGTACGTTTGCCCACTGACAAAGACATAATCAGTATATAATTTTAATGTTAGGTTTATTTGAACAGTGAGAGACAGAATAACAATAAAAAAATCCAGAAAAACGCATGTCAAAAATATTATGAATTGATTTGCATTTTAATGAGGGAAATAAGTATTTGACCCCTCTGCAAAACATGACTTAGTACTTGGTGGCAAAACCCTTGTTGGCAATCACAGAGGTCAGACGTTTCTTGTAGTTGGCCACCAGGTTTGCACACGTCTCAGGAGGGATTGTGTCCCACTCCTCTTTGCAAATCTTCTCCAAGTCATTAAGTTTTCGAGGCTGACGTTTGGCAACTCGAACCTTCAGCACCCTCCACAGATTTTCTATGGGATTAAGGTCTGGAGACTGGCTAGGCCACACCAGGACCTTAATGTGCTTCTTCTTGAGCCACTCCTTTTTAATTTATTTTTATTTAACCTTTATTTAACCAGGTAAGCCAGTTGAGAACAAGTTCTCATTTACAACTGCTGACCTGGCCAAGATAAAGCAAAGCAGTGCGATTAAAAACAACAACACAGAGTTACATATGGGGTAAAAAAACATAAAGTCAAAAAATACAACAGAAAATATATATACAGTGTGTGCAAATGTAGCAAGTTATGGAGGTAAGGCAATAAATAGGCTATAGTGCAAAATAATTACAATTAGTATTAACACTCGAATGCTAGATGTGCAAGAGATTATGTGCAAATAGAGATACTGGGGTGCAAAAGAGCAAAATAAATAACAATATAGGGATGAGGTAGTTGGGTGGGCTAATTTCAGATGGGCTGTGTACAGGTGCAGTGATCGGTAAGGTGCTCTGACAACTGATGCTTAAAGTTAGTGAGGGAGATAAGAGTCTCCAGCTTCAGAGATTTTTGCAATTCGTTCCAGTCATTGGCAGCAGAGAACTGGAAGGAATGGCGGCCAAAGGAGGTGTTGGCTTTGGGGATGACCAGTGAGATATACCTGCTGGAGCGCAGACTACTGGTGGGTGCTGCTATGGTGACCAATGAGCTAAGATAAGGCAGGGATTTGCCTAGCAGTGATTTATAGATGGCCTGGAGCCAGTGGGTTTGACGACGAACATGTAGTGAGGACCAGCCAACAAGAGCGTACAGGTCACAGTGGTGGGTAGTATATGGGTCTTTGGAGACAAAACGGATGGCACTGTGATAGACTACATCCAATTTGCTGAGTAGAGTGTTGGAGGCTATTTTGTAAATGACATCGCCGAAGTCAAGGATCGGTAGGATAGTCAGTTTTACGAGGGCATGTTTGGCAGCATGAGTGAAGGAGGCTTTGTTGCGAAATAGGAAGCTGATTGTAGATTTAAGTTTGGATTGGAGATTCTTAATGTGAGTCTGGAAGGAGAGTTTACAGTCTAACCAGACACCTAGGTATTTGTAGTTGTCCACATACTCTAGGTCAGACCCGTCGAGAGTAGTGATTCTAGTCGGGTGGGCGGGTGCCAGCAGCGTTCGATTGAAGCGCATGCATTTAGTTTTACTAGTGTTTAAGAGCAGTTGGAGGCTACTGAAGGAGTGTTGTATGGCATTGAAGCTCGTTTGGAGGTTTGTTAACACAGTGTCCAATGAAGGGCCAGATGTATACGAAATGGTGTCGTCTGCGTAGAGGTGGATCTGAGTGTCACCAGCAGCAAGAGCGACATCATTGATATACACAGAGAAAAGAGTCGGCCCAAGAATTGAACCCTGTGGCACCCGCATAGAGACTGCCATAGGTCCAGACAACAGGCCCTCCGATTTGACACATTGAACTCTATCTGAGAAGTAGTTGGTGAACCAGGCGAGGCAGTCATTTGAGAAACCAAGGCTATTTAGTCTGACAATAAGAATGCAGTGGTTGACAGAGTCGAAAGCCTTGGCCAGGTCGATGAAGACGGCTGCACAGTACTGTCTATTATCGATCGCGGTTATAATACCTTTGTTACCTTGGCCGTGTGTTTTGGGTCATTGTCTTGCTGGAATACCCATCCACGACCCATTTTCAATGCCCTGGCTGAGGGAAGGAGGTTCTCACCCAAGATTTTACGGTACATGGCCCTGTCCATCGTCCCTTTGACCCATGGTGTTACAGACCATGTTTAATTTTTGGACAAGTGACTTGAGGTTTCAGACAATTAAAAAATCTGCCCTACTTGTCCAAAGGACAAGTGGCTAAAAAAGTTAATGTCAAGCCCTGCTCAAGGCGCACTTTCAAGACATTAGAGAGCTATCCACCTGTGTGCCTCTGTGTGTGCACGTCATGTGCGTGTGCCTGTGAGAGTCGTACCGTTGCCAGAGGACAGAGCAAGGTAGCCTATACAATTTGATAGACTAACTAGAGCTGGGAGTATAAACCAAAAATGACCGACACTACACTCAAATAAATGTGGCTTAGGTCAGTAATTTAGGTGGTTAGGCTTTCAACGTTCCTGAAGATATTTAGGTTTTAATACCATTATTTGTTAAACAGTAATGTGTGTTAACCTGCTTCCTGCAATGAAAGTATCTGCCCTGTCCCTGTTTTGCTGCTGACTCACCCCCGCTCCCCCCTTTGCACAAGGAGTGAATGGAGACATGCATGCTGACAGTTGAGCAACATTTCGGCTAATTGCGGGAAAGACAGTTTTTAAAACAACTACTGTTACTGTTGTTAAACGAGATGATTGTCAGCGTTATGTGAGTATAATAAGTATTTCTCAACTCTCAATATAGAGGACATAACACCACTTTACAAATGTGATTGAGATGATGCGCCTGTGGAATGGAGCGGAGCGAGCCATTTGCAGTGAATACATCAATTAGCCTATATTGGCCTACCAATGGAATGTTATTTTAAGACTTTCAATGAACTGTTAGATCCATTGCATGGCTATCTAGCAACAAAATCATATTTAGAGTTAGCAATCTAGCTATTGTGTTTTGAGTTCCCACTTCCTCAGGTGGTGAATGATGTAGCATACAGTGCATTCGGAAAGTATTTAGACCCCTTGACTTTGTTTGATACGTTACAGCCTTATTTCTTTCCCCTCCTCAATCTACACACAATACCCCATAATGACAAAGCAAAAACAGGTTTGTAGAAATGTTTGCAAATTCATAAAAAATGTAAAACTGATATCACATTTACATAAGTATTCAGACCCTTTACTCAGTACTTTGTTGAAGCACCTTTGGCAGCGATTACAGCCTTGAGTCGTCTTGGGTGTGACGCTGTATTTGGGGAGTTTCTCCCATTCTTCTCTGCAAATCCTTTAAGGCCCTGTCAGGTTGGATGGGGAGCATCGCTGCACAGCTATTTTCAGGTCTCTCCAGAGATGTTCGATGGGGTTCAAGTCCGGGATCTGGGTGGGCCACTCAAGGACATTCAGGGACTTGTCCCGAAGCCACTCATGCATTGTCTTGGCTGTGTGCTTAGGGTCGTTGTCCTGTTGGAAGGTGAACTTTCGCCCCAGTCTGAGGTCCTGAGTGCTCTGGAGCAGGTTTTCATTAAGTATCTCTGTACTCTCTCATCTTTCCCTGGATCCTGACTAGTCTCCCAGTTCCTGCCGCTGAACAACATCCCCACAGCATGATGCTGCCACCACTATGCTTCACTGTAGTGATGGTGCCAGGTTTCCTCCAGACGTGACACTTGGCATTCAGGCCAAAGAGTTCAATCTTGGTTTCATCATACCAGAGAATCTTGTTTCTCATGGTCTGGGAGTCCTTTAGGTGCCTTTTGGCAAGCTCCAAGCGGGCTGTCATGTGCCTTTTACTGAGGAGTGGCTTCCGTCTGGCCACTCTACCCATAAAGGCCTGATTGGTGGAGTGCTGCAGAGATTGTTGTCTTTCTGGAAGGTTCTCCCATCTCCACAGAGGAACTCTGGAGCTCTGTCAGAATGAGCATCGGGTTCTTGGTCACCTCCCTGACCAAGGCCCTTCTCCCCCGATTGCTCAGTTTGGCCGGGCGACCAGCTGCAGGAAGAGTCTTGGTGGTTTCAAACTTCATCCATTTAAGAATGATGGAGGCCACTGTGTTCTTGGGGACCTTCAGTGCTGCAGACATTTTTTGGTACCCTTCCCCAGATCTGTGCCTCGACACAATCCTGTCTCGGAGCTCTACGGACAATTCCTTCGACCTCATGGCTTGGTTTTTGTTCTGACATGCACTGTCAATTGTGGGACCTTATATAGACAGGTGTGTGCCTTTCCAAATCATGTCCGATCAATTGAATTTACCACAGGTGGACTCCAATCATGTTGTAGAAACATCTCAAGGATGTTCAATAGAAACAGGATGCACCTGAGCTCAATTTCAAGTATCATAGCAAAGGGTCTGAATACTTATGTTAATAAGGGATTTGTTTTTTATTTTTAATACATTTGTAAAAATCTAAAAACCTGTTTTCGCTTTGTCGTTATGGGGTATTGTTTGTAGATTGAGGGAAAACATGTATTTAAACAATTTTAGAATAAGACAAAATGTGGAAAAAGGGATGGGGTCGGAATACTAGGCCAACATGCACAAATATTAGACATGCAGGCAAATTAATTTCTGAAGTGCCAAAATAGATATCTGATTATTCTGGATGCTATTTTGACATGTTTCACATCAAAATATCCGTCATGCATTCCCTGAACATGTTAGATGTCTTACTTAGCCCTGGAAAATGTCAGTCTAGAGGCCTCCTGCTTAGCTACCTTGCCTCGAAGTACAGCCATTTGATACCTGATTCACTGATTTATTTTATTAGACCTTTTGGTTCTAATGTTATAGTAGACCTCTGGCCTGCTGGCTCCCCTTCCTCTGCGGAAGCATAGTTCCCGCTCAGCCCAGTCAAAACTGTTCGCTGCTCTGGCACCCCAATGGTGGAACAAGCTCCCTCACGACGCCAGGACAGAGGAGTCACTCACCACCTTCCGGAGACATTTGAAACCCCACCTCTTTAAGGAATACCTGGGATAGGATAAAGTAATCCTTCTACCCCCCCGCCCCCCCCTAAAAAAATAAAAAAATAAAAAATGTAAAGTGGTTATCCCACTGGCTATAGGGTGAATGCACCAACTTGTAAGTCACTCTGGATAAGAGCGTCTGCTAAATGACGTAAATGTAAATGTAAAATAGTATAATGCCTCCCAGGAGAGCTACTGGGTGTGTAGACTTCTGTTCCAGCCCTACTTTAACTCACCACATTCTACAAATCAGCAGCTCAACAGGACCTTGTTAAGCTGACTTGGCAGTGCTGAATCAAAAGCCTGCACATCCTGTGGCCTAGCTCTCCAGATGGTGAGTTGACCACGTGTTTTTATACAGTTACATCGTTGTATGCTTTACTTTAAGGCATTCTTTCACAGTGGTATCGTTATGGAATTGAGTATCATTATAGCTGGAATTGGTATCGAACCAAAATTCTGAACACTTAGTTTGTGATCTAGCCAATGATTAGCCAATTGGAGTAGCCTAAACAAATGCAATTGGGCACCCCATGCTTCAGCCATCTATAACCTAGCTATTATGCTACTACGTCCGCTAGGTTACAGGAGAATGCTCATAACAAAAATAGCACCCCTGCCTGATAATATGAGCCATGTACAAGCATTACCGCAATAACATCTGCAAAATATGTGTATGTGACCAATACAATTTGATTTGATGTAGGCTATAGCCTTTGAAAGAGCCAGCCAACATGGGCTCATTTCTGGAGAGGAATATTAGCAGGTATGTGATGCGTGCAGGCCTCAAAACTGGTATGAAATGGCATTCCAAGTGGCATTAAAAAGGTCTTAAATAAAACTTGATGGAACCTGCAGAGACCCTGGGATATCTGCTGTAGAGAAGGGCAACAACGTTTTCTTCTCTCCCTCTCTTTTCTCTCCTAACTAAACGTTGTAATTGGCTCTGTAACGATCACACTGACAGCGTCGTTCCATTTCGGTACACCAGAAGTACATTCATTTCCAATGGAATGCCGCGTTTGCCTTGCAGCATTGCGTTACAGAGGCAGTTGCAGTGCTTTCTGTGTGGTGCATACGTTGGATTTATCGAACGTTTTGCATCAAACTGTACGCGTAGACGCCGTGACAGAAATGGTAGCAGAAGGTGAATGTTGAACTTTCGTTGCACATATATCCAGATGATGCTGCGTACCATTTTGCGCGATGACGCTGGCTCCACATATCCTCCTCTCCCCCATACCATTCATTTCTTATCTGACTGGTGTTGCTGTGATTTATTATTCTCATGAATAAGTTATGTTTTCCCCTTGGCAGTATGACGCCCCAGGTTCCCGGAATGGCTGTAGTCTATGTTTAATGACAAACTCTAGGCCAAACTCACTGTCTAGTTGTCCATCTTCTCACACTCTTGCCAGGCAGCACCAAGCTGTTAGTGGGCTGCCGTCTCCACGGGGCCCTGTCCCTAAGCATTAAGGGCCCACTGTGGACTTATCCAGTGTGTGTCTGTGAGTAGCGGCCCCCAACTCCGTCTCCAGGAAGAGGCCCAAGTGAGAGGTGTAATTAATTGGCCTGGGGCGGTTAGATTTCCTCAGCCGGCCCGGTACGGCATCTCTCTTTTCCCCCTGCAGGGTGTCAGGATCTAGGATGTGATGTACTGCATTAATGATGGCCCTTCTGCTGGCATTAGAACCAGCCTTCTTCCTGCGCAGCCATCATTAAAAACGCCACCAGTCCTCTTCCACCGCCCCTGTATCGCCTTCAGTGTGTCTCGATACTAAACAGGAACCTCCCTTATACAGCTCAGCTTCCCCCTCGCAAGGACAGAGAAGGACGCCACCAAGGGCTCTCTCATCTTAAGAGAGGGAGAGGAAGAGATGAAGAGAGGGAGAGACACACAGAAAGATTTTGAATGAGACCTAGAGGAATAATGATATTCCTGCAGTTAGTGAAAAACTTGGTACAAACAAAAGCTGTTTGTGACGTAAGAATAGTGATCTTCAAAGAGGAGATAGGCTAACCGGTTCCATTGCATCTGCTGTTTTGAGGGGGTAGCTTTAACTTAGGGCTTAGGTTAGGAAGAGGAATAAATTGGTTTCTCACTTATGAGTGTAGGGCTTTGAATTATTGAGATGAGCAAAGATTGTGTCTGTAGCATGGGTATGTATGTGAATGAATATGTGTGTGTGTGTGTGTGTGTGTGTGTGTGTGTGTGTACGTGCTTACAGTACATGCTATATCTCAGTGGTGCGAGAGTTTTTTTTTACGAAGGGAACGCTTCTGTGGTGCATCATGCAGCAGGGTGGTGTCGGGTCGGCAGCATTGCTGACGGCTTTGGTTATTCATGCGCTGTATACAGAACTCATTGTGCATACTGAATATCACACCTCGGACCAGGGATCTGCAACACGCCAGACTGTGTTTTTCCTACCGCTGTTGCTCTGAATAGTCATCCACCTTTTTTAAATGTCAGCTCACAAACTCAGTGGCTCCTTAGTTCTCTGCATAATGTGGTGAGAGATGATGATCACCTTTATTAATTTCACCATTGAGACAGGCTATTCATGGGTTGCCCGTTTAATTCACAATATTGTTTTTGAACGTCCTTTTTGAAGACTGACTTCCGACTGAACATTCTACTCTATGTATTCTCAATTGGCAATGATTAAGATTTTCACAAAAGTGCATTATAGTGGCTTGGAAATACGATGTAGTTTCTAAAGAAGGCAAATAATCAGTAGGAAAACCTTTTATGATCATTTTAATGTTTAAAAGTTGCGGGCGCAATACGGTTTCCAAAAAAATCTTTATTCACCTAGCAGTTGACACGATCACATGCAACTTCAAATGCAGCTCGTGCAAGTTAAAGGGTTACTTCGGGATTTTGGCAATGAGGCCCTTAATCTACTTCACAAGAGTCAGATGAACTCGTGGATACCATTTTTATGTCTCTGTGTGCAGCCGAAATCCCAAAGTATCCCTTTAACAAACCTAATAGTATTTTTATTGGAATTTCACAGTTTTCTCCCACATTAAGAGATACAGTAACAAAGATCAAATAAGAATAACAAAGAAAATAAAATTAAACAGACAGAAATTAAACACAAAAGCTCAGTTTAAATAAAGGAATGAGGTCCAATATACGGAACGTACAGTGTAATCCTGAGATAACTAAACAACCACCATTCTAAGAAAATCCTTGCCGCATAATAGCTGATAAATCAGGTTCTAGGTAATTCAAATAAGGTTCCCACACTTTGTAGAACTGATCTGTTTTAGTCAAATATTCCAATGGCACCCATTCAAATAGTATCTTATGCCAATCTTTAATAGAAGGGACCATGTCACTAATCCACTGTAAGATAATGTTTTTCCTCGCTGCGAAGGTAAGGATGTTGTGAAGCATCCTCTTACCCACAGAAGTAACATGCCTACTAGGGACACATAACAGTAAAGAAACTAGGTCAAATTCGAGGTCGACCCCATTTTTAACATTTATTTTACTATTTCTTGAAGAACATTAGACCAGTAACTTTGTAATTTGGAACATGACCATAAACAATGTGTTAGGGTGCATTTTACATTTAAGACACTGAGGAGAGGAGGAGGAAGAGGGGCTAAAAGCATGTCTGTGATTCGGGGATATATGCAATCTGTGTATTATTCCTAATTGGATTGCTCTAGTACGATTACAGATAGATATTGTTTTTGCATATCTCCAAATGTCCTCCCACATCTCCTCGTCAATAGTAACAGAACATGATTTCTCCCAAACTCGCTTGACCCCCTGTGTGTCAACAGTAGAAAAGGAACTTAAAGCATCATAAAATAAACTTAGACATTTTCCTTTGTGAGAAAGAAAGCATTATTTCAATGACAGACACATCAGGGTTGCCAATCAAGGTGGTACTCTTCAAAATATAATGTCTAACTTGTAGAAAGTGGGAAAAAGTCCTGCTTTGGGAGTTGATCTTTTTCAACCATCTGCTCAAATGTCAATAAAATCTTATCAGGGAATAAATCATTTAGTCTGCCTATGCCCTTGTTAAGCCACATGTTAAAGCATCCAGCAATCCTGGGACAAAATCGGGGTTGTTAAGAATCGGGGTAAGAGCAGAGGTTAGTTTGGACCTTCCCAAAAAACGTTGAACTGACCTCCATGCTTTGAGTGTGTTAAGTGTAATGGGATTATTGCAGTAATCTTTTACAGATTTGAAGCATCTGAAAAATAAAAGATTCTGCAAGGGGTATTTTGAAAAAGAAGTCTCAATATCTAACCAAATCGAGGAGTCATCATTTGTGATCATCAGAAATATAACTTAAGTGGGCATACCACTGATAAAACTTAATATTGGGTAGATCCAAGCCCCCCATAGAACCTGGCAGCTGCAATATTGCCATCTTAAGTCTTGGCTTGTGTTTACTCCATATAAAGGAACCAGACATTTAAATATTGTATTACTTTATTGGAAAGTAAGACTGGGATCATTTGGATTTGGTAAAGTAGTCTAGGTAAAATATTCATTTTCAAAGAGGGATATTCTACCCAACCATGAAATCGGAAGAGAGTTCCAGCGCTCCAGATCCTGTCTTATTGAGTCAAAGAAGGGAACAGAATTGGCTTTGTACATTTACTGGAATTTGGGAGTTACAAATATACCCAGATACATAAAACCTGAGGGAGACCATTTAAAAGGAAAGGAGAGGTAGTAGGTACAGAGCTAAGACTACCAAGTGGCATTGCCTCTGATTTAGTTAAATTAATTTTGTAGCCTGAGAATAAGCTGAATAATTCAATAATATTAACGAGATGTAATTGAAGTCTCAAGGCTAGAGATTAATATCAAAACATCATCAGCATACAAGCTTATTTTATGATGAACGTCACCAATGAGCAGATCCTGTATAGGGCGTTACTCTGATGGCGTTACTCTGATGGCCTTGGCCAGTGGTTCCATAGCGACCGCAAATAGGAGAGGGGACAAAGGAGAGCCTTGTCTGGTACCTCTGTGTGTGGAGAAGCTATTTGACCTTAGCCCATTAGTAAGGAAAGCAGCCTGAGGGTCATCATCTAAAACCTTAACCCATTTTATAAAGTTGTCACCTAGACCAAATTTTGTCAGTGCAAAGAATAGGTAGGACCTCTCCACACGGTCAAATGCTTTTTCATAACAGAGAGGCGGGACATACAAACCAGCACTGTTTCTTTGACATCGCTCGCTTTGTGACTGACAGGCACCTGTCGTATCACTAGAAGATGCATATCGTTTGTTCTAGTCGGAGAAGGCTATACAGACTTTTCTGACTAGCTAATTGAAACTTTGATATGAAAAGAAGCCGGCTTACAATGAGTCTTATCGGCTATTTAGCCGTAGGCCGGAGCTTATGGAAAACACTGGTGGAAGGTTTTTTAATTGGCCTCTCCTCACCTATGGGCTAATAGAATGTGTGACGGACGCTCCTGTTTGACTGCAATTGCAGCCACAGGTTGCCTCGTTAATCCTTGGGCTGAGGCCATGTTCCAGGCCACCGCTGCGTCCATCTGGGGAACGGAACGGAACAAACAGACCTGAGATGGATGGCTTTTAACCCTTCCTGTTCCCACTTGTCTATCAAGCTCTCTCTTCCCCTCTCTCTTTCTAACTCACTCGCTCACTCTCTCTCTTTCTCTCGCTCTGACGAGTACTGCCTTGTTCTAAGAACACATTGCTTCTATAATCAAGGTCGGGCCTCTGTTTCGCTCTCCTCCAACTCTAACACAGCAGACAAGCATGCTAGCTGCTTGTAGCGACTTTGTCTGCTCAGTCAGTCACAAGAAACAGGATTCTTGGAAACAGGATTGCGGTGAAACTAATTGTTGGGGGGGTGTAAGGAGTGCTTGTAGAAGTGTTTGAAAAAGTGTTTGATACTGGGTGAATTTTGGTCATTCAGAGAGAGCTGTAGATGTCTTATTAAATTGACTCTCTAGTAAGCTCTGGGAGGCTTGAGTGAACATTTTGTAATCTTCTCAGCCCAGAGTTATTTGAAGAGATCCGTGGACTGATTGCACAGTGGTTTGTGAGCTCATTTGAGAAATCTGCCAAGAGACACTGCTACAGCAACTCACACCCATACCCTTTACACCAGAGCTCTCCAACCCTGTTCCTGTAGAGCTACTATCCTGTAGGTTTTTGCTCCAACCCCAGTTGTAATTAACCCGATTCACCTTATCAACCAGCAAATTATTCGAATCAGGTGTGCAAGCTAGATTAAGGTCGGAGTGATCCTACAGGACGGTAGCAATACATGAACTATCCACATGCATACATGGATACCTGCCACCATGGAGACCAAATTGTTACCTAACTCCTGCCTATGTTGATGTCTGACATAGAAATGTCCATGTTGTTTGCCACCTGTAAAACTTTTACCTCCCTATAGCTCCCCCTTTCCGAAATCTGGACCTCGAGGTCCAAAGCATTGCTGTTTTGTCATCCTTCCCCTCTAATCAAGGACTGATTCAGACCTGGGACACCAGGGGCCTCGTTTATAAACGTTGCGTATGCACAAAATATGGCCCAAAACATGTATACGCTAGTTTTCACGCAGAAGTTGGAATTTATAATAACTGAACTTGACGTGAGAATGTGCTTATCCTCCCGCAAACTTTAGACCATGTGTACGAACAGTTTCTAGTTGTTGAAGTATGGCATTGCAAGAAGGCAAAAATAGCCTAGTATTAGTTTTGTGCAGGAATATGTGATGACACTCCTATTCATAAAAAATAGGCAGCTGAATATAATAACAAGATGCAATAATTTTGCTTTTAGTGAGAAGAATGAAATCATTTTTTAAATCTTTCCATTCAAAAATAAGAAATAGACAGGTAGTCTAGCGTATAAGAGCGTTAGACCAGTAATCGAAAGGTCATTGGTTCGAATCCCCGAGCCGAGTAGGTGAAAAATCTGTCTGTGCCCTTGAGCAAGGCACTTAAACCCAATTGCTCCTGTAAGTCGCTCTGGATAAGAGTTTCTGCTAAATGACTAAAAATGTAAAAGGCATCTATTTCCTATAACTGATTTCATTTCCATGATCATCGCAGAATACATTCCTCAACTTTTCTGACTGTGATGGTTTCATATTTGTGATATAGCCTGTAGGCCTACAACAAGTTAGGATAGTCTACCATTCGTCCCATCTCTCATTTAATTAGACCCACTTCAAAGAAGTAAATAGATAAGCCATTTCAAGTATTTTGCTCTATTTGATCCAAAACGCAGTTTAACGGTAGAACAGACGGTTCACCTTTTCCATTGAAGTTTGTTGGCTACTACGTCTGAATATTGTAATGTCAAATTTCTCATAGACAATATTTCATTTATAAACATTATGTATATGCCATAACCATTGCAGAATAAATTCCTCACCTTTTCGGGCCATGGTGTGTTCATATTCCAGAAGTAGCCATACTACTGTACAAATTACCGTGTGCATATTTGTCTTTCAGACACAGTCTGACACAGCAAATGTCACTGCAAAAGAAAACATTCTGCCAACCCCTCCAAAGACATTTGATCAAGTTCGCCGTGTACTGTATTGCTATTTCCTTAGATGTGGTCTCTGCCTAATTCCAATATGTCCAAAGTATACAGCAAATAAGGGCGTTATTGTCACCATAAAAGGTGAATGATGGCCGTTTTTCAGGTGGAGTTATAATGCTCGTTCACGCTCCCACAGTTTCACGACAGGTCTGATTTATAACGGGAAACATGCGTATGTATGGTGCGCACCAAGTTTGATAAATCTCAATATTTTTGTATTTTCAGAAATGGCTCACGCACATCATTTTTGTTAAATTTACTCAACGGTTATAAATGAGGCCCCTGGTGAGTGGACTCTCACCCTGGCTAATCAATGAAACCCAATCAATGGAACTACCAGGTGCAAAAGTAAACCAGAGGTACTGTGGACTTCTGAGTAGCCCTGCTCTTGCGTCTTGTCATCCCTCTCAAAGTTTGCACTGAGGGGGGCCAATTTAGTTTCAAAATTGGAGCAGATCATTGCAATTCAGACTTGATGGGAAGAATAAATACATGCTTCGCCTACATAATTTCAATATTGTTGTTAACAGGAAAGCAATATTGATAGAGCAGTCATTTGATGGTGACCATTCATAATAGGTTGACTGTTCTAGCTTATTTCTAGATTTGCTGTAAAAAAAAAAAAAAAAAAGGGGGTAGATCAGCTTTAATATTTGTCATGTGAATTTCTATCTCTAATTCAACCTAAGCTTGAATCATTACCAGAGGTTGTAAGGCTCTGGTTTTAATCATCAATGATTCAAGGTCCACAACCCACAAGTATTATCTGTATATTTATTCACGGGGAGCTCTCACGCCAAAAACACATACATACGGTTTTATTCCTCCTGAACTTGACTCCTCCCACCTTTAGGTGGCTTTTCTAAACAGTTTCCGCCTTCCCCTTCACCCTTGAATGTTTAGTACCGCCCCCTCTGTTAGTGGGTTGACACTACATGATAATTCTAACATTTATACTGTATTTGGGGTGAAATCCTTTAGTCATTATTCTTAAAATCCAAATTAATCTAACAATCCACCCCTTTGACTAAATATTCCCACATTCAGGATAAATGTATTTTACAAGCATGATTAATCTCAGAGATCACATCAGAACTAATAAACATTTCATCCAATTTGCGGTCTTTCAGGGTCCAAATCCTTGTCATCCACCAAGCCTGGAGGATCGTTTTTCACATTCCCCTGGTCAGAGTCCGAGTCAGTCCATCTCTCATCATTGTTTAGATACTGCATTTCACCAACGCCTGACTCACCAATCCTCGGACACAGGGAACAAGACAACAACCACATAATACAAGAATACCCATACAAACACTGACCGCTCCTAAGATGGTTACTGCTATGGTTTTCCATTTACCAAACATGGTATCAAACCATTCTGTCCAAGATGTACTAACTCCTGAGTTTTCAGCCCATTCTTCACTCAGCGCAGTTAATCCTGCAAGAGCTCTGGTGACCGTCCCCTCCGGTGCGGTGTTGTTAGGGATAAATGTGCAACAATGGCCCCCCACCATTTTACAGACTCCACCCCTTTCTGCCAGCAACATATCCAGAGCCAACCGATTTTCCCAAGTCATGAGTGAGGTGGCGGATAATTGTTCGGAGATCCCCTTTACTGCATCTCTAGTCTGGTTAATAAATCGTTGTTGGTTGTAATAGATATAATTAATCCAATCCACATTTTTGTTTATTGTCACCCACCAGAAAAATGTTGTGGTAAAACCCTCCCATATTTGATTCATAGCTTTGTATTCGTCTGGAACACCCCTGGGGATGCCTATACCATCTATCCAAATTGGGCTATTTCCTTCCTGACCTATATTTCTTTTTCTCCTGTTTATTCTTCCTTTCACTGGTCTTTGATGACTAATTCTTACAGGTTGGACCAACAATACTGGTGCACAAGTACCCACCCATCCCTCTGGTAATGTCTGCCGGATGCTCCCTTTGTTAGTGCATGCCCACCACACATCAGTCAGAGGGATGGTTAGGCTCCTAATTTTTTCCATCCCTTCCTTATCTAAATCAGTCACATTAATTATCTCCTTACAGCCATCAAAATCACCCAAGTTACGGGTGCCATTTCTATGTATGTAACACTGGTATTCGCCAGGAGTTAAAGTGAATCTAGGTGGGCTGGCCCAGTATGTCAATTTTGCCAGCCCAATCCCTGTGCAATTTGGCTCTTTTTGATTGGACCCCAGGTCTAATACATAGGGAAACATTGCCTTTGGCATTGGGGCGGTCAACATTGTCGGTCGCCCAATGGAGCATGCATAACAATTGGTCTCTCCCAAGGCCCTAGCGGTGTACTTCATCCACTTTAACCAGATTCTCATCAGGGACCCCCTCCACTTCCCCTTGGTTCCATTCTTGGAGGAGAAAATCTTTCATAGTGGACGGGTTAGTCTAATTGACTCCGTCATCCCTTGACTGATTTACTCGGTCTATTGCTGTTAGTGGATTAATGACAGTACCTGTGCCCCCCATATCTTTTGACTCCATCAAATGTTATCTCAGACAAGTATCCCGTCCGTATTCGTCCGCGCAAACCCAGTAAGTTCTTTTCATGTCCTCTTTAGTGACCTTTACTATCATTACTACCATCTCCGTGGGGATGTCGTTATACCTTCTTAACCTCCATCTGGACGTCCAGCCCCCCCCCCGTCTCATATCTCCGTCCCCCAGTATGTCTAAATACCTGAGCCCAGGAACAATCTGCTGAGGGTGCTGAACATAAATACAATGGGATTTTATAATCCCACGTTGCTTGCTTATCTGCCCTGATAAGATCCCTGATCCTAATTTTGAATCTTACTCCCCACCCTTCTCTGACTCCTATTTTGTAGATCATTCGTCCTTGACGGTCAGTATGTTGGGTCGCTCCCCTTTTATTTCTTAATAATGGTAAGGCCATAGCGTAATTGGTGCGAGGTGGTGGTGGATCTTGACATACCAAGACTATTGCCGAGACTATGATGCAGCTCAGGGTCACCCATATTCCCAAAAACCGCCAACCCTCTCCTGGCTTTAGTCCTTCTGCTTGGTACCACCCCATACTCACACCCTAAGAACACACTACAGTGATGATAGGTCGGGGTAGGAGATCTTCGTTGACAGAGGTGATCCCCGGACCCTATTCGGTCTAGTTCTTCTCTTCAACTCTGCGTGTGCTAAGTGGTGCTTGTATGTGGTCTTACCTTCTTGCAGTGGGTAACATGGACCCAGGTTCCTCTCTCTGCTATTCTAATGGCCAAGGCGGTGACCAACATAACCTGATAGGGCCCTTCCCAACAGGCCTGCTTCCAGTTTTCCTTCTAGTGACTGGATGCTCACCAGTCACCTGGTTAGATAGTGGGTCACCTTCTCCTTTAGTTCACCTGTGGGGCACAAAACCTCTGACATATGGGTGTGGTTAATAAACTATCTTCACACATGTTCAGATTAATCTAACAATTTCTGACTGCATTCTCATTCTAGACTGTATCTAAAAAAATGTTTTTTTTAAAGTATTTTGTCCTCTCCTTCATATATTATTTAATCCTACAATTAGCCTCTTCCCCCCTCTTGACACATAGTTCTGCTCATGTGTCAATATTACCACCTACCTAAACATTCCCTTAGGTAATTTATCAACCAATTGCCATGCCTTTCATTTTTGAGATTGTCTTTTGCTTCTTTATTGCTCCTCCCACTTCCTTTGTCTTTATGGCGGCTAAATTCGACTTTCATTCAGTTCAGAATCAATTAGTAATCCAATCAATCAATCTCTTATCTTGTAAAACACTTATGTTTAGTTCAAACTCTGTTCTACCCCGGCTCTCCCGGGCTTGACCTGAAGACTGATTGTTGGACATGACAAGTCCATATTTAGGTCACCTAAGTCTTTCTGCCTAGCAACAAAGAATAAAAACCTCTATGTTCGTGATTAACCCAGTTATCTCTAATAGCCCACCAAAAAAAAAACAAACATCATCTTTAAATCACGACCAATGTCATATCCCTCTTTACTCTCTACCATTTGGGTAACATCCCTGATATATGTATGCCTCCTTAGAGTTCCAAATGATTTTACCATGGGCCGCCATTGCCTTCCCATAGATAAGATCACTTAATTTACCCGTATGCAGTACATAATGGAGTACCCAAGCTTTACAGCAGTCTATCCTTACCAAAAAGCTCATCATTCTTCATCAAAAAAAATTCTCTAGTCCCGATCTACCTGATCCTATTGCTAAATCAATGATCTAGGCAATAGTTGTCTTGCCTTAGATTGTACATTCCTCTGATTACTGCAGCTTATTCCATTAATTTAGGTTCAAATATCCCCCAACAAACCGTTCCATCCTACAGCATAGTAAACACCACCCATGAACTGCTGAAAATCCCCTAAATTCAACATAACAACCCTTTATAAACATCATGCTGGGTGTGTTGTTTTTTTATTTGAAAAACCCAATTGAAAAACAACAATCAAAGATAGCCAGGCTCAACTTAATTTGGTAGCTCCCTTTTATGACCTAACTTTACTACTGCTTCCCCTTAGCAACATTCCAATGAGATAAGCTAATCTCTTTCTCCTGGTTATACATTTTGTTAACCTTCAATTACCATCAGTAATCTAAAGATGGTAGTACACACAAAACATGATACAGATATCCCCAGTCCTAACCCATCAATAATGTTTGTATCAATCTAATTCCTTATAACTAATCCATAAAATCACTCAAAATTCCTCGAGTATACAATGATTATTTAATTGATTACTCTAAATCTGCTACATGTGATCTCATTTCAAATGATCCATTATCAATTATTTGATCCACCCCCTAAGAAAATCTCTCTCCCCTTCTATTCTGGAGTTCTACCTCTACCAGCTATTTCCCCTAGTGGCCATTAAATACTCAGCTCCCGTATGTTCTTTTTCTTACTCTATCCTGTCTACTATTCCGCTCATGATAGATTGCATATCTCTTGACCTCGGCTAACGAAGTAGTTCCCCATCCCACTAAAGTCCTCTTAATATTCCTGCTTATTTCTGGTCTCATTCCACTAAGGAATGCTATTTTTTAGCTGCTGATGGTACGGAGTAAAATTTCCCTGTCCCTGGGGAGGCTCAGGTATGCCACTTGGCTGATGGTCTCACTGTCTTCCTGTTTACATTCATGTACTTTGGAGAAGTCAGCATGTCGATGGTAATGTTCCCTTAAATTATTACACAACTGAGTTATTTTCCCAACATATTGCCCATCATTTGCCCATGGTAGGACTGCTCCATTGGCATCCCCTGAAACCCACTGCCCCTGAACAGCTGCCCAATCTTTCCCAACTAGGGTTCCCTCTCAATTTCCCCTGTGTTTAGCTTAAAGCTTGCTGCTAGACTCTCCAAATCCCTCCTGAACCCCTCTATTCCTGTCTTAGGGTGCACTACACCCTCTATAGCTCTTACTACATCTCCTCAACTCCCTGTGTTTAAACTCTCTGTGTTTACTTTCTCTAGCTCTTCCTGCCTCTTTCTCTCTATCTAACTCTACCCTTAACCTGCCTATTTCCTCTCTACCCTTCTATCATTACTGAATCAATGATAATAACTGCAATAACTATCAATAATAATTATAATAACTATTACGAATTATATTGTGTCCTTTTTCTGATGTTATAATTGTAGTCTATTCCATCACTTTAGTTTAAAATATAAATTTATTTATAACAAATCCAGAACCCACCACAGGCTGGCGCTATTCCCCCAGCACAACAGCCAATGCCACTTGCTTCCCTGTAACGAAAATAAATTATCGTTTTAAAATTTTCCAACTATTTGTATTTTCTCGCTAACCCATTTCAGTTCGCTATTCAATCTCTTTAACCGTTCTCTCTGATTCGGCCCCAATCAATAAAACAAATGCTTGATATCGTTGATCAGCATACACTTAATGACATTCCTACCATCTGAACTATGTACTGTCTCTCACCCCCCCCTCTCCTGCTCCTTCCTACATTATGGGGGAGGCGCGGGAAACTTCCCTACAATCTTCCCTCTTAGGAAATAATGTCATTCGTACTTGTAACATATTTTCATAGACCTATCTAGAATATTACTAAAGCTATCTAATGCAACTTTTAATACACGTAAAAACTATCTCTCCCTACACCCATTCCCCATTGAATAAGTGCGTCTTCCTAGTTACCCCATAACCACGCCTCAAATCTCTTATTCAGCATTTAACCAACCAAATACTAAGTAGTATCCGGTTATCATTCATACCCGCCGTTGAATTCCCTCATACACACATATTTCACCTTATGCCATTCAAATGCCCAACACAACATAATAGTTCAATGCAACCCTCTATTGGTTCTGCAAGTCGCTCCGGACCAGAGCGTCTGCCAAATGACCAAAAATGCAAATGTAAATATTCTCTACTTTCTCACTCATGACGTACGTCTTTGTTTGAGTGAGAAAGTTCATACATATGCATCGTTGGAATTTTATAGGTAACTCTCAAATAATCGCTTCGTTGTGTTTTTAGCCAATTCTTAATTGACACGAATAATTTTTTCAAACATTTTACCCATTGAACCAAAAAATTGACTGTCCTATTCCTTTTCTTTACCCCTGCAGTCACGATGGTTAAATATTCCTTTGTTACCGTTAAAGCACTTTCGCGCTTAAAAAAACACTTGCTGTCTCTAGCCCCTCCTTTCGCTGTTTTTTCAAATCCGTTTTACATGCATCTGCCTAATCATATAACTTCTAACTTTTTTACCTCGAGATGCCCAATAAATTCATACCTCTTCTCCCAAATGGATCCATAAAACATATTTCTTCGATCTCTTCCTAACATATATCTTTCATCCCCCGTTAATTCTCGGACCTCTTTAGAAGATTTCCCATGGTGGAAAAATATGAAATCCCCCCCTTTAGTAATAATTCCCAGAATTATTCTTCTAGGAGCTATTATTTTAGTGCGTCTCTTGAGCCAATGTATGATCTGCTTTTGTAATTAACCATTTAAAATTATTTAACCCCTAACCCAGAGTATATATACTGATGGATTCTCAAGTCTCACACGTACACAACATTATACAATCATTTGCCAAACCTATTTGTAACCTAGAGAAACAGACAGTGTTCTAGCAAATCCCCAGTCGTTTACGCGACTTTTGACCTGTTTTATGTATCCATAGCACACGACAAAAATCATCCCTTTCCCTGTTTATCGTAGCACTGTACCCAGTACAGTCTCAATAAAAACTAGTTTACATTGGTGATGGCCTTTCACCACTTGTCATTTCGGACTAGATTATTTTGGTAATAGCTATTTACCTAGGGTCAATTTCGGACCCTCCCCGTTTAGTAATAATTCCCAGAATTATTCTCCTTCGCAATTTTGGTAACTATTCTCTGCCCTCCACAAGAATCACTATTCTTATAGAAGTTCAAATCATTTCACCAAAAACCATGAATAAAAATTACTGACCTATTCCTTGCAGTTTGGATTTAAATGCTTTTTCAAACTCGTTAACGTCTTTATCGTTCATCAGAGTCATCACCGGCCTGTTTATAACCTTAACGTCGAAGGCCAGGACTATTTCACGGATGCAATCACCCGCCCGTGCACGGGTTTCGGTGTCCTTAGAACGACAAAGACGTGTTTAAGCTCCGCTCGAAAGGACCACACTGTCATGTGAATTTCTATCTCTAATTCAACCTAAGCTTGAATCATTACCAGAGGTTGTAAGGCTCTGGTTTTAATCATCAATGATTCAAGGTCCACAACCCACAAGTATTATCTGTATATTTATTCATGAGGAGCTCTCACGCCAAAAACACATACATACGGTTTTTACCTCCTGAACTTGACTCCTCCCACCTTTAGGTGGCTTTTCTAAACAGTTTCCGCCTTCCCCTTCACCCTTGAATGTTTAGTACCGCCCCCTCTGTTAGTGGGTTGACACTACATGATAATTCTAACATTTATACTGTATTTGGGGTGAAATCCTTTAGTCATTATTCTTAAAATCCAAATGAATCTAACAATATTGCAGATAGATTGTGGCTTCCATAAATGTAATTGTCTGCTTCATTTACAATCCCCCCATATATATACAGTGCTATAAAAAGTATTTGCCCCCTTTCTAATTTTCTCTACTTTTGCATATTTGTGATACTGAATGTTATCAGATCTTCACCCAAAACCTAATATTAGATAAAGGAAACATAAGTGAACAAATAACACAACAATTACATATGTATTTCATAAACAAAGTTATGCAACACCCAAATCCCCTGTGTGAAAAGTAATTGCTCCCTTACACTCAATAACTGGTTGTGCCACCTTTAGCTGCAATGACTCCAACCAAATGCTTCCTGTAGTTGTTGATCAGTCTCTCATGTCGCTGTGGAGGAATTTTGGCCCACTCTTCCATACAGAACTGCTTTAACTCAGTGACGTGTGGGTTCCTGCCTCAGGACCTGGACGACTTGCCTTAATAGAAGGAACCATGAATTCTGCTCTGTATCAGAGAATTCTACAGGAGAATGTCAGACCATCCATCTGTGAGCTGAAGCTGAAGCGCAGCTGGGTCATGCAGCAAGACAATGATCCAAAACACACAATCAAGTCTACATGAAAATTGCTAAAAAGCAACAAATTTGAAGTTTTGGAATGGCCTAGTCAAAGTCCAGACCTAATCCCAATTGAGATGTTGTGGCAGGATTTGAAACGAGCAGTTCATGCTTGAAAACCCACACATCACTGAGCTAAAGCAGTTCTGCATGGAAGAGTGGGCCAAAGTTCCCCCACAGCGACGTGAGAGACTGACCAACAACTACAGGAAGCATTTGGTTAGAGTCATTGCAGCTAAAGGTGGCACAACCAGTTATTGAGTGTAAGGGGGCAATTACTTTTTCACACAGGGGAATTGGGTGTTGCATAACTTTGTTTATGAAATAAATATGTAATTGTTGTGTTATTTGTTGCCTTTATCTAATATTAGGTTTTAGTTGAAGACTTTATAACATTCAGTATCACAAATATGCAAAAGTAGAGAAAATTAGAAAGGGGGCAAATACTTTTTCATAGCACTGTATATACTGCTGCAGAAAAAATTAAGAGACCACTGCAAAATTATCAGTTTCTCTGGTTTTACTATTTATAGGTATGTGTTTGAGTAAAAATAACATTTTTGTTTTATTCTGTAAACTACTGACAACATTTCTCCCAAATTCCAAATAAATATATTGTCATTTAGAGCATTTATTTGCAGAAAATGACAACTTGGTCAAAATAACAAAAAAGATGCAGTGTTGTCAGATCTCAAATAATGCAAAGAAAATAAGTTCATGTTCATTTTTAAACAACACAATAGTAATGTTTTAACTTAGGAAGAGTTCAGAAATCAATATTTGGTGGAATAACCCTGATTTTCAATCACAGCTTTCATGCGTCTTGGCATGCCCTCCACCAGTTATTTACATTGATGTTGGGTGACTTTATGCCACTCCTGGCGCAAATATTCAAGCAGCATGTTTTCTTCCAGGACAACTTTGTACGTGGCTTGATTCATGTGTCCTTCACAAAGACAAATCTGCCTGATTCCAGCCTTGTTGAAGCACCCCCAGATCATCACCGATCCTCCACCAAATTTCACAGTGGGTGCGAGACACTGTGGCTTGTAGGCCTCTCCAGGTCTCCGTCTAACCATTAGACGACCAGGTGTTGGGCAAAGCTGAAAATTGGACTCATCAGAGAAGATGACCTTACTCCAGTCCTCTACGGTCCAATCCTTATGGTCTTTTGCAAACCTCAGCCTGGCTCTTCTTGGCTTCTCATTGATGAAGGGCTTTTTTCTAGCTTTGCACGACTTCAGCCCTGCCCCTAGGAGCCTGTTTCGAACCGTCCTCGCCGTGCACTTCACCCCAGCTGCCGTTTGCCATTATTTTTGTAGGTCACTTGACGTCATCCTACGTTTGTTGAGTGACATTCGAATGAGTTGGCGGTCATCCCGGTCAGTAGAGAGTCGTTTTCGCCCTCTGCCGGTCTGTAGCTTTGTTGTCTCCAATGTCTGCTGCTTGACCTTGCTCTTATGAACCGCTGTCTTTGAAATGTTAAGGATGGAAGCAAACTGACGCTCACTGTATCCCTCTGCCAGTAAAGCCAGAATTGAACCCTTCTTTTCCTCACTCAAAACATTCCTTTTCAACTCTTTTGGCGTGGTCAATAGTTATTTTTTTATTAATATTACTTTTGAGGTACTATTAGCACTGTTTTTGCCATCCAGCTGGTCCTATTGCAAGAGGATAGTGATGACCACAGCAGTGGTTTTTATACTTTTCCTCGTTAAATAAGATTTGGTTCATGTGATCACCTAATCAGTACCTAATTCAGTAGAATGAGGTGTGCCTGTATTGGAATTCAACAGACACTGGAATGGAATGGCTGTCATACATGTAGAGATGCTGATTTAAGAAAAATCTGCAGTGGTCTCTTAATTTTTTCCACAGCTATATATATATATCTGGCCAGGTCATCTAATGCAGCACTCCATCACCCTCCTTCTTGGTAAAATAGCCCTTACACAGCCTGGAGGTGGGTTGTGTCATTGTCCTGTGGAAAAACAAATGATAGTCCCACTAAGCCCAACCCGAGATGGGATGGTGTAGTGTATCGCTGCAGAATGCTGTGGTAGCCATCCTGGTTAAGTGTGCCTTGAATTCTAAATAAATCACAGACAGTGTCACCAGCAAAGCACCCCACACCATAACACCTTCTCCATGCTTTATGGTGCGAAATACACATGCGGAGATCATCCGTTCACCCACACCGCATCTCACAAGACACGGCGGTTGGAACCAAAAATCTCTAATTTGGACTCCAGACCAAATGACACATTTCCACCGGTCTAATGCCCATTGCTCGTCTTTCTTGGCCCAAGCAGGTCTCTTCTTCTTATTGGTGTCCTTTAGTAGTGGTTTCTTTGCAGCAATTCAACCATGAAGGCCTGATTCACACTGTCTCCTCTGAACAGTTGAAGTTGAGATGTGTCTGTGACTTGAACTCTGTGAAGCATTTATTTGGGCTGCAATTTCTGAGGCTGGTAACTCTAATGAACTTATCCTCTGCAGGAGAGGTAACTCTGGGTCTTCCATTCCTTTGGTGGTCCTCATGGGAGCCAGTTTCATCATAGCGCTTGATGGTTTTTGCGACTGCACTTTCAAAGTTCTTTACATGTTCCGTATTGACTGACCTTCATGTCTTAAAGTAATGATGGACTGTTGTTTTTCTTTGCTTATTTGAGCTGTTCTTGCCATAATATGGACTTGGTCTTTCACCAAATAGGGCTGTCTTCTGTATACCCCCCTACCTTGTCACAACACAACTGATTGTCTCAAACACATTAAGAAGGAAAGAAATTCCACAAATTAACTTTTAAGAAGGCACACCTGTTAATTGAAATGCATTCCAGGTGACTACCTCATGAAGCTGGTTGAGAGAATGCCAAGAGTGTGCAAAGCTGTCATCAAGGCAAAGGGTGGCTATTTGAAGAATCTCAAATATTTGTTTAACACTTTTTTGGTTACATGATTCCATATCTGTTATTTCATAGTTTTGATGTCTTCACTATTATTCTACAATTTAGAAAATAGTAAAAATAAAGAAAAAACCCTAGAATGAGTAGGTGTTCTAAAACTTTGGACCGGTAGTGTATATATATAATACAGTGGGGAGAACAAGTATTTGATACACTGCCGATTTTGCAGGTTTTCCTACTTACAAAGCATGTAGAGGACTAAACTTTGTATGATGTGAGGACTCACATTTGTATGATTTTTAAGTAATTAATTTGCATTTTATTGCATGACATAAGTATTTGATCACCTACCAACCAGTAAGAATTCCGGCTCTCACAGACCTGTTCGTTTTTCTTTAAGAAGCCCTCCTGTTCTCCACTCATTACCTGTATTAACTGCACCTGTTTGAACTCGTTACCTGTATAAAAGACACCTGTCCAAACACTCAATCAAACAGACTCCAACCTCTCCACAATGGCCAAGACCAGAGAGCTGTGTAAGGACATCAGGGATAACATTGTAGACCTGCACAAGGCTGGGATGGGCTACAGGACAATAGGCAAGCAGCTTGGTGAGAAGGCAACAACTGTTGGCGCAATTATTAGAAAATGGAAGAAGTTCAAGATGACGGTCAATCACCCTCGGTCTGGGGCTCCATGCAAGATCTCACCTTGTGGGGGCATCAATGATCATGAGGAAGGTGAGGGATCAGCCCAGAACTACACGGCAGGACCTGGTCAATGACCTGAAGAGAGCTGGGTCCACAGTCTCAAAGAAAACCATTAGTAACACACTACGCCGTCATGGATTAAAATCCTGCAGCGCACGCAAGGTCCCCCTGCTCAAGCCAGCGCATGTCCAGGCCCGTCTGAAGTTTGCCAATGACCATCTGGATGATCCAGAGGAGGAATGGGAGAAGGTCATGTGGTCTGATGAGCTTTTTGGTCTAAACTCCAATCGCCGTTTTTTGGAGGAAGAAGAAGGATGAGTACAACCCCAAGAACACCATCCCAACCGTGAAGCATAGAGGTGGAAACATCATTCTTTGGGGATGCTTTTCTGCAAAGGGGACAGGACGACTGCACCGTATTGAGGGGAGGATGGATGGGGCCATGTATCGCAAGATCTTGGCCAACAACCTCCTTCCCTCAGTAAGAGCATTGAAGATGGGTCGTGGCTGGGTCTTCCAGCATGACAACGACCCGAAACACACAGCCAGGGAAACTAAGGAGTGGCTCCGTAAGAAGCATCTCAAGGTCCTGGAGTTGGCCTAGCCAGTCTCCAGACCTGAACCCAATAGAAAATCTTTGGAGGGAGCTGAAAGTCTGTATTGCCCAGCGACAGCCCCGAAACCTGAAAGATCTGGAGAAGGTTTGTATGGAGGAGTGGGACAAAATCCCTGCTGCAGTGTGTGCAAACCTGGTCAAGATCTACAGGAAACGTATGATCTCTGTAATTGCAAACAAAGGTTTCTGTACCAAATATTAAGTTCTGCTTTTCTAATGTATCAAATACTTATGTCATGCAATAAAATGCAAATTAATTACTTAAAAATCATACAATGTGATTTTCTGGATATTTGTTTTAGATTCCGTCTTTCACAGTTGAAGTGTACCTATGATTAAAATTACAGACCTCTACATGCTTTGTAAGTAGGAAAACCTGCAAAATCGGCAGTGTATCAAAAACTTCTCTCCACTGTATATACAGTTGAAGTCGGAAGTTTACATACACCTTAGCCAAATACATTTAAACTCAGTTTTTCACAATTCCTGATATTTAATCCTAGTAAAAATTACCTGTCTTAGGTCAGTTAGGATCACCACTTTATTTTAAGAATGTGAAATGTCAGAATAATAGTAGAGAGAATTATTTCTTTCAGCTTTTATTTCTTTCATCACATTCCAGTGGGTCAGAAGTTTACATACACAGGACTTTGTGATGGCCACTCCAATACCTTGACTTTGTTGTCCTTAAGCCATTTTGCCACAACTTTGGAAGTATGCTTGGGGTCATTGTCCATTTGGAAGACCCATTTGCGACCAAGCTTTAACTTCCTGACTGATGTTGCTTCAATATATCCACAAATGTTTCCTTCCTCATGATGCCATCTATTTTGTGAAGTGCACTAGTCCCTCCTGCAGCAAAGCACCCCCACAGCATTATGGTGCCACCCCCGTGCTTCACGGTTGGGATGGTGTTATTCGGCTTGCAAGCGACCCCCATTTTCCTCCAAACATAACGATAGTCATTATGGCCAAACAGTTCTATTTTTGTTTCATCAGACCAGAGGACATTTCTCCAAAAAGTACGATCTTTGTCCCCATGTGCAGTTGCAAACCGTAGTCTGGCTTTTTCATGGCGGTTTTGGAGAAGTGGTTTCTTCCTTGCTGAGTGGCCTTTCAGGTTATGTCGACATAGGACTCGTTTTACTGTGGATATAGAAACTTTTGTACCTGTTTCCTCCAGCATTTTCACAAGGTCCTTTGCTGTTGTTCTGGGATTGATTAACACTTTTTGCACCAAAGTACGTTCATCTCTAGGAGACAGAACGCGTCTCCTTCCTGAGCGGTATGACGGCTGCGTGGTCCCTTGGTGTTTATACTTGCGTACTATTGTTTGTACAGATGAACGTGGTACCTTCAGGCATTTGGAAATTGCTCCCAAGGATGAACCACACTTGTGGAGGTGTACAATTTCTTTTCTGGGGTCTTAGCTGATTTCTTTTGATTTTCCCATGATGTCAAGCAAAGAGGCACTGATTTTGAAGGTAGGCCTTGAAATACATCCACAGGTGTACCTCCAATTGACTCAAATTATGTCAATTAGCCTATCAGAAACTTCTAAAGCATGACATCATTTTCTGAAATGTTCCAAGCTGTTTAAAGGCAAAGTCAACTTAGTGTATGTAAACTTCTGACCCACTGGAATTGTGATACAGTGAATTATAAGTGAAATAATCTGTCTGTAAACAATTGTTGGAAAAATTACTTGTGTCATGCACAAAGTAGATGTCCTAACCGACTTGCCAAAACTATAGTTTGTTAACAAGAATTTTGTGGAGTGGTTGAAAAACACCTTTTAATGACTCCAACCTAAGTGTATGTAAACTTCCGACTTCAACTGCATATACAGTATATAACATTGTATTGGTTGCAATAATTTTGTATAATAATTTACATTGAAAACTAAGTTTTGAATCCATTGTTGTTTTGTGTATCAGTTCATAAACCATGTGCCATGGAATCGGTACATCGAAAATGTCTTCCCAACTATTTTGCCATCTATATGGCGCAGCTGTTCACTTTTTGGTCCTTTAATGAAACTGGTATACTTTTTCATTCATCACAATTTTCTTTAATTTTGGTCTTTAATGCAGTGCCGACAGACAAGTTCCTTACTTTCTCCTTCCACTTGCGTCGTTCATTTTTGCGGTAATGCTGCAATCAGTTGGTTGTAATGTTGGAGCAGACATTTCCATATATTTTTATTATCTGCATCTGTGACAACTCCACCAGTCCTATTTATGATATCATTTACAAAGATTATACAATTTCCAAAAATATATACAGTGGGGAGAACAAGTATTTGATACACTACCAATTTTGCAGGTTTTCCTACTTACAAAGCATGACCTTCTCCAGATCCTTCAGGTTTCGGGGCTGTCGCTGGGCAATACAGACTTTCAGCTCCCTCCAAAGATGTTCTATTGGGTTCAGGTCTGGAGACTTGTTAGGCCACTCCAGGACCTTGAGATGCTTCTTACGGAGCCACTCCTTAGTTGCCCTGGCTGTGTGTTTCGGGTCATTGTCATGCTGGAAGACCCAGCCACGACCCATCTTCAATGCTCTTACTGAGGGAAGGAGGTTGTTGGCCAAGATCTCGCGATACATGGCCCCATCCATCCTCCCCTCAATACGGTGCAGTCGTCCTGTCCCCTTTGCAGAAAAGCATCCCCAAAGAATGATGTTTCCACCTCCATGCTTCACGGTTGGGATGGTGTTCTTGGGGTTGTACTCATACTTCTTCTTCCTCCAAACACGGCGAGTGGAGTTTAGACCCAAAAGTTCAATTTTTGTCTCATCAGACCACATGACCTTCTCCCATTCCTCCTCTGGATCATCCAGATGGTCATTGGCAAACTTCAGACGGGCCTGGACATGCGCTGGCTTGTGCAGGGGGACCTTGCGTGCGCTGCAGGATTTTAATCCATGACGGCGTAGTGTGTTACTAATGGTTTTCTTTGAGACTGTGGTCCCAGCTCTCTTCAGGTCATTGACCAGGTCCTGCGGTGTAGTTCTGGGCTGATCCCTCACCTTCCTCATGATCATTGATGCCCCACAAGGTGAGATCTTGCATGGAGCCCCAGACCGAGGGTGATTGACCGTCATCTTGAACTTCTTCCATTTTCTAATAATTGCGCCAACAGTTGTTGCCTTCTCACCAAGCTGCTTGCCTATTGTCCTGTAGCCCATCCCAGCCTTGTGCAGGTCTACAAATTTATCCCTGATGTCCTTACACAGCTCTCTGGTCTTGGCCATTGTGGAGAGGTTGGAGTCTGTTTGATTGAGTGTGTGGACAAACAGGTGCAGTTAATACAAGTAATGAGTGGAGAACAGGAGGGCTTCTTAAAGAAAAACGAACAGGTCTGTGAGAGCCGGAATTCTTACTGGTTGGTAGGTGATCAAATACTTATGTCATGCAATAAAATGCAAATTAATTACTTAAAAATCTAATTAAATTTGTGCCAGCAGCACAGTTATAGTCACCAACGCTCTGGATAACATGAAAACAGCCTAACCAGCTCTGCTAGGGCAAGTGAAATGGTCAGAGTGAGGTGTTCTCTCATTTTGGTCTGGATGTAGCTAGCAAGCTAGCCAACGTTAGCCAGTTAGCTTTTGTGCTTGACTGCCGTTGTGAGGTCAGAACGCTCGGATCAACCTAGAGCGAAACACTCTGAATTTACGAACGGACAATCTGACAACGCTCTGAATTTACAAACGGACAATCTGACAATGCTCTGAATTTACGAACGCCCAGAGCGCACTCTGGCACTCCAGATTTAAATTGACGAACACACCCTTAGTTAGAGTGATTTTTCCACAAATGGACAGGTGTTTTCCTTTCCATGGTAGCAAGATCTTATCTGTTTTTGCCAGCTTTCTATTAAAATGTATTGTATTGAGATCATTTCTTTCTTCTGGGATATGAATACCGAGTATGTCCATTTCACCGTCAGACCATTTTATTGGTGAACTGCACTTAATGTAAAAGTAAAAAAAAAAAAAGTGATACTTTATGTAATATAGTAAACTTATCATGTAATATAGTACATTTATCATAATTTGGTTGTAATCCAGAGCGGTTAGAAAAATTATATAGATCGTTTATGAGTCTGTGGAGGGATCCAAATTGTAGATTTAAAAGAAAACATGAATCATCAGCGTACAATGACATCTTTGTTGTTCTAGCTTCTTATAGCAATGTTGTTATTTCCCAGTTTGCTGCACATTACTTTCTACTTCCTGGGGCAACTGCTTTATGTATTAGGCATATGCGTATGAAGTGCCTCATGTGGGGCTACGTACAGCAGGCCTATTTGATTTGAATACTATTCTCCTTAGGGAAAATAAAGTAGATCTTATCAAGGTCAAATGTTAAACATGTTGTCCTCTGTGACCCCCCTCCCCCCTCTCAAGGGATTCCATGTTATCTAAAGAGTTTGTTTTTAAGACCATGGCCCATCCGTCAAAGGGCTAAGTATAAGTAAGTTCTTTAATTATTACGGTGGTAAACTGTTTATAATGGCGCAATTGGCCTTGTATTTATATATCTCACTTTGTCCTCCTGCTCATGGCTTTCCAAACTCCTCATTCTCTCTCGCCTCCTCCGCCTTCTCTCTGTGGTACCCCAGAGACCTGTACTTAATATTAGCTTTTCCCATGTGGTTTTTCTGGATGTAAACACTGTTTGTTGGCAGTTTGTGGCTAGTAGGGCTAAGGTCTGGGAGGCTGCTGTAGAGAGGGGTCCCACGGTACCCCCACAGACCTCAATCACACCCCCTCGTCCCTGTCCAGCACCCAGGGTCCAGCTGCTCTTTCACCCTGTACTTGACTGGGCTGGGACTCTGATGCTGGATCTGCCCAATGATTTATCCAACAGTTTCTGTATTATAGTACATATACATACACTGAGTATACCAAACATTGTGAACACCTTTCTAAACATTAGGAACACCTTTTTCCCTCAACATCCTCAGTTCATCGTGGCATGGACTCTACAAGGTGTCAAAAATGTTCCACAGGGATGCTGGCCCATGATCTGGACATCAGAACAGCGATTACTCACCTCGAACTGGATGAAGATTTTTTCTTTAATGAGTCCGAGGATGTACTGCTTTGTCAACAGAAGGCCCAATTCCCCGTCATCAGCGTGAAGAAAATACGGAGGAAAAGGGGGGGGAGTGCGGTGTGCCTTGTAAGAATTTGCTGACGTATAGGTAAACCACCACTTCCCTCCGTATTATTGGCCAACGTGCAATCATTGGAAAACAAACTGGACGATCTGCATTTAAGACTATCTTTTTACTCCACACACAGAGACTCATACAAAGCTCTCCCTCGCCCTCCATTTGGCAAATCTGACCATAATTATATCCTCCTGATTCCTGCTTACGAGAAGAAACTAAAGCAGGAAGTACCAGTGACTCGCTCAATACGGAAGTGGTCAGATGATGCGGATGCTACGCTACAGGACTGTTTTGCTAGTACAGACTGGAATATGTTCCGGGATTCATCCAATGGCATTGAGGAGTATACCACCTCAGTCACCGGCTTCATCAATAAGTGCATCGATGACGTCGTCCCCACAGTGACCGTACATACATTTCCCAACCAGAAGCCATGGATTACAGGCAACATCCACATTGAGCTAAAGGTTAGAGCTGCTGCTTTCAAGGAGCGCGACACTAATCCGGAAGCTTATAAGAAATCCCACTATGCCCTCAGACGGACCATCAATCAAGCAAAGCGTCAGTACAGGACTAAGATTGAATCCTACTACACTGGCTCTGACGCTCGTCAGATGTGGTAGGGCTTGAAAAATATTACGGACTACAAAGGGAAACCCAGCCACGAGCTGACCAGTGACACGAGTCTACCAGATGAGCTAAATGCCTTTTATGCTCGCTTCGAGGCAAGCAACACTGAAACATGCATGAGAGCACCAGATGTTCCGGACGACTGTGTGATCACGCTCTCTGTAGTCGATGTGAGCAAGACCTTTAAACAGGTCAACATTCACAAAGCCCCGGGCCAGACGGATTACCAGGACGTGTACTCAAAGCATACACGAACTAACTGGCAAGTGTCTTCGCTGACATTTTCAACCTCTCCCTGACTGACTCTGTAATACCTACATGTTTCAAACAGACCACCGTAGTCCCTGTGCCCAAGAAAGTGAAGGTAACCTGCCTAAATGATTACCGCCCCGTAGCCCTCACGTTGGTAGCCATAAAGTGCTTTGAAAGGCTGGTCATGGCGCACATCAACACCATCATGCCAGAAACCCTAGACCCACTCCAATTCACATACCGCCACAACAGATCCACAGATGACGCAATCTCAATCGTGCTACACACACTGCCCTTTCCCACCTGGACAAAAGGAACACCTATGTGAGAATGCTGTTCATTGACTACAGCTCAGAGTTCAACACCATAGTGCCCAAAAAGCTCATCACTAAGCTAAGGACCCTGGGACTATACACCTCCTTCTGCAACTGGATCCTGGACTTACTGACGGGCCGCCCCCTGGTGGTAAGGGTAGAAAACAACACATCTGCCTCGCTGATCCTCAACACTGGGGCCCATCAGGGGTGTGTGCTTAGTCCCCTCCTGTTCTCCCTGTTTACCCACGACTGCATGGCCAAGCACAACTCCAACACCATCATCAAGTTTGCTGACGACACAACAGTGGTAGGCCTGATCACAGACAATGATGAGACAGCCTATAGGGAGGAGGTCAGAGACCTGGCAGTGTGGTGCCAGGACAACAACCTCTCCCTCAACGTGAGCAAGACAAAGGAGCTGATTGCGGACTATAGGAAAAGGAGGGCCGAACAGGCCCCCATAAACATCGACGGGGCTGAAGTGGAGTTGGTCTAGAGTTTCAAGTTCCTTGTTGTCCACATCACCAATGAACTATCATGGTCCAAACACACTAAGACAGTTGTGAAGAGGGCATGATAACACATTTTCCACCTCAGGAGACTGAAAAGATTTGGCATGGGTCCCCTGATCCTCAAACAGTTCTACAGCTGCACCATCGAGAGCATCCTGACCGGTTGCATCACCGTCTGGTATGGCAACTGCTCGGCATCTGACCGTAAGACACTACAGAGGGTAGTGCCTACGGCCCAGTACATCACTGGGGCCAAGCTTCCTGACATCCAGGACCTATGTACTAGTCACCCAAGTCATAGACTGTACTCTCTGCTACCGCACGGCAAGCGGTACCGGAGTGCCCCCTTTGTTTTTACACTGCTGCTACTCACTGTTTGTTATCTATGCATAGTCACTTTACAAATTACCTCGACTAACCTGTACGCCCGCACATTGACTCGGTACCGTTTCCCTCTGTATATAGCCTCATTATTGTTATGTAATTTTATTGTGTTACTTTTATTTATTTTTTACTTTAGTTTATTTAGTAAATATTTTCTTAACTCAATTTCTTGAACTGCATTGTTGGTTAAGGGCTTGTAAGTAAGCATTTCACGCTAAGGTCTACACCTGTTGTATTCGTCGCATGTGAAAAAAACAATTTGATTTGATTTGAGCTGTTGAGTGGGGAAAAACCCAGCAGTATTGCAGTTCTTGACACAAACTGGTGCGTCTTGCACCTACTACAATACCCCGTTCAAAGGCACTTAAATCTTTTGTCTTGTCCATTCACCTTCTGGATGGCATACATACACAATCAATGTCTCAAAGCTTAAAAATCCTTCTTTAACCTGTCTCCTCCCCTTCATCTACACTGATTGTGTTCCTAATGTTTTGTACACTCCGTGTACAGCAAACTGAATTCTCAGCATCTGCAATACTGAGTAATGTCTCCTCAACCCGGTGTTTGGTGTTTCTCTGGGTGATTTATGGGGGAGTCTCAGTAGTGATATCAACTACAGTACCAACCACGTAAGTGGCTCAGTGACTTTCCATCTTCTACTGCGCTTATCTTACAAACCAGGAACAGGAAGCCTGTCAGATTCTAATCAATTGCTATCAGGATTTTAAAAATCCCACTCGAATACTTTCACGTTCAAAAGTGTGTTTAAAAAAGTTTTTACGATGCTTACATTTAAGCCTATATCTAGAGTCCAATTCCAGCTAGTGATTATAATATGCATTTCATATAATTTAAGTTTCACATAAGCTTCATATAATACGTTTAATTTAAGCTGGCGGTTGTTCAGTGCCAGGGGTCTTGTGGAGGAGCTGCTAGAGAGATTGGTTCAGGTAATTACACACACCCAACCGGCATTCTGCTAATTAACCACCCTCTCCTTCCAACTTCCTGTGTAGCCTATGTGTTTATGACCATAGGGATCAGCTGGTCATTAGAGCAGCAACACAGGGGTGTAGTCTTTCACCTCACATGACATGTTCTCCTTCTTATTCTCTGAGATGTTACATGCAAACGCACCATGTTATTTGATATCAACACGGGAACATGAAGAGCACGCTCACCCAGACTTTCTGTGTACTTTATCTGTAATGACTAGAAAAAAACACTTTACATTTTACATTTACATTTTAGTCATTCAGCCGACGCTCTTATCCAGAGCGACTTACAGTTAGTGAGTGCATACATTTGCAAATATGCAAATAACATGAGCTCAGCTTGTGATCGTACATCAGCCTCCCCACATCACAAAGTTGAACCATTGTGTTCTAGTAAACTGCATAGTGTAAGTACAAAACAAATCCTACACATAGTACTGTATTTCTCATAGTACAAAATACTTCTGGAATTTGTCTTGAATTCATTTTCCCAGCTGCTCAACATTTCCAAGCTAGTCATTCAATAATGAAGCAACAAGACACGAGTGTCCGTATGGCAGGTAGCCTATTGGTATTGCTGTGATTCAGTCAAAGGTGTTAGGCTAAGCGTGCGCGGTTAGAACACAAATTGATCAATCAGATTGTATGGCCGGAACCAATTTTTCTTTAATAGACCATAGAATACAGCCAAGCTGTATTAGCACAGCATCACACAAACATCACATCTTCATACAGATCTTCAAGCTTTTCCTCCTCACCCCTCTCCTTGTCAGGTGGTTTGCTCCAGTCAGTGTCCACCCCTCTCCCCCTGGTGGGCTCGTCCTTCTTCCTCTGGCCAGTAGAATCCAACTGGGAGTCAGAATTACAACAACCAAGGTGAACGCAACAAACAGGACAATGCGTGTCAAGTCCATGACAACACTCAGAGGCCATGCGTCTACATCATCTTCCCGACAGTTCTTAACCACTGGGCTTCCTTCTCTGGTCACATAGAGCTGCAGAGGCCGGCTGGTCCTGGAGTCTGGATCACAGTAGTCAGGCGGGGAGGCCAGACAGAGGTAGTCCCCAGAGTCTGACAGGGAGAGATGGGCTGGAGGGTCAGGTAGGACACCCCTGTCCCTGGGCCAGTGTGGTTCCAGGTGAGGGTGTGTCTGGCCTAAGTTCCGGAACTGTACCACCTCACCCTACAGGAAAGAGTGACAGAGCTGGAGACGGGCGATGCACCAACAGCCCTCAGACTTTTCACAATCTCTCACATTGTTAACAATGACCTGGATGGGACAGCTCACCAAGGACTTGGTCTCAGACCTGTACGGTCCTGCATCGTCCATAGATATGTTGTTGAAATGCAAGAACGAAATGCCAGATCTGTTTGTCCACTGGATTTGGATGTGAGCTGTGCGGCTCAGAGTAGTGAAGTTGTTGAATTCGTCCTGTTTTGACAATGCGTTTTTGGTGGGACACAGCAGAATATAAATGCGTTTAATCTCCAGATGCTTGTGGATGAAAGCTGTGAACAACACTGTGTTGCAAGGTACTCTGGGCCCAGAATCACAATCTTGTCCTGTTTACATTTGACATTTACATTTTAGTCATATAGCAGACACTCTAATCCAGAGCGACTTAAGAGAAGTGGCCAGGAAATCTCAGCTTAGTTATTTATTTAGTTTTTACATTTGAAGAACAATGAGCACCACAGAACAAGAGCGTGGCGCTCCTTATCCACAGAACTGGTTGTTATACTATAAGCTATTGCCCTCAGTCTGCAAAGATGGCTTTTGATCACTTTAGAAAAGAACACATGCCATACTGTTAAACATTCCTTTTGAATTTGGGTGAGAAAATACTAGTCGCTACCTTGACACTGTTTCGCCATCAGCATAAGGATGATGCCAGACAAGCCTCTGCCCCCATTAGTCCAATGTAGTCCCATTCTCTTCACTGGAGCCTTGGTACTTTGTCTGCTGGGGTTGCTACAGTAACTGAACTACTAAATGGGGTTGAGGCCTGTATCTGCAAGGCCTAATTTAATCTTAAGCATTATTACATGTTGAGACATAGGCCTAGGGAGTCCTACGCTGGTCCGCTCATCCTGTGACCACTTAGACCTTTGTCACACATACTGTCATATAGTGCCCTTTCAGCTCCCAGCTCATACTGTGAATCAGGGGCCTGTGGTTTTGAGATATTTCTATACTGTCCGTATAGATCTTCTGGTCTTTCTTTCCTAAGTCTTCAAAGACAGTGTACAAAAACCTGATCATGATGGGCAACATTCATAGACCGAATGCAAAAATATCACTTATTTTTGGGAATAGCCTATGCATGATGTATGTTAAGCCTATGCAAGATGTATGTTAGCCTATGCATAATGCATGTTAACCTATGCTATGTATCTTAGCCTATGCATGATGTACTGTATGTTAGCCTATGCTATGTATGTTAGCCTATGCTATGTATGTTAGCCTATGTATTGTCAGTTGCTGTTGAACTAATTTCCACAGAGATTTTTTAAAATTACTAATATATATATATATATATATATATATATATATATATATGGATTCTATATGTAATTCTATGCTTCTTTCCTTCTACCTGGGCAGTTGGAGGTGTGCGTGAATAAAGGAACATGACATGCAAAGCCTTTTAGAAATCTGGCGGTGAGTGAACTGAGGTCTTGGCTCAGACACTTGAGTTGGTCTTTACTGTCATCATGTAGATCAGTTGATGTGGGGTTGTGTCAAGTCTTACCTCATCATTACTTTTGGACAACAAGCACCATGGCTCATTTATCCTTCCATATGCCTGGCTGCATAGGCTACGTGTGTAAATGTGTGTAGTGTAATAGTCAGACCGCTGTGTGTTTGTTAGTTTGGCTCTCTGTGTGTCTGTGTGTCTAAATGTTCATATTCAGAGTGTTTAATAGTCACATGTACAGGGTTGCAGGTGTGATTGCAGGGTACAATGAAAATCAATCTGTGTGGGTGCATCAGGCTGTGTGTGTGTCTCTCTCTCCCCCCCTTCCTCCCCTTTCGGTTTACCATGTCGTTAATCAAGATGTAGGAGACAGTGATTTCCTGACAGAATTTTTCCCTGGCTCCCACCCTGCGCCTGATGCCTTCCTCAATCAGTGGCCAATTTAAAAGGCAGGGCATCGACCGCCACCTTTAGTGAGAGCTAGTTTTGTTTCCACTTTCTCCTGGTAACTAACCTTATGTGTCTTGCCTTGGCTATCATATATCTTAATTTTTTATTTGTATGTTGTGTCGTGAGTGTGTGTGTGGTGGTTTGATACATCTGCAGGTATTCTAAATACACTTCTTACCTCTAAGAAGCTAATTAATTACCAATGACACCGTGCAACACTGTGCGACAGAACAATTAACATTAGGAGCATAGTCAAAGGCCATGGAACACATTTCTCTAATATTACTTGCTCATGTGTTTCTGTGGTACAGAAAGCAGCTGCAGGAATAGAAATGAAGTACAGTCGTGGTCAAAAGTTTTGAGGCAACAGACTTTGTGAAATTAATATTTGTGTCATTCTCAAAACTTTTGACCACGACTGTATTTGTCCCATCTCTGTGTGTTTGCAACATGAATTTCCTCACTCATTATAGTTATCAGACATGCCATTAATTTCTCTGTGAGAAAGACAGGGTGGCATTGTGGAGTGTGAAAAGCAACAATCATCTGGGCACTTTTCTCCCATGTATTTAGGGGGCAGGAAGCAATTATTGTGGGCTGGATGTCTCAACAGGTGGATTTGTTAGTGCCTACAGAGATCCTGGGGAGTGTGATGTCATCCACTGGGATGGCTGTCCTTGGAGCTCTGGGCTGTAGCTGTAAAGAAGGAGACAGGTGTTCTTTTGAAATGATACAAATCCATTCAGAATATAAATTCAGACATATGTTTTTTTCTTTTATGTGAACTGGAATGTGTTCAAGACTCATTTCCAACCACGTGTGATGAACACACGCCGTGGCTAATGAGCTGCCCTGTTCCAGGTGCACCTCTCCCCCTCATTATGTCTCTCTTTTGCGCTCTCTGGCTCACTCTAGCTTTCTCTCCCTTTCCATCTCTCTCCTCTCTTTCTTTATCACTCGCTCCATCTTCCTGTGTTGCTAAAACCTGTCCGATTTTTAGATTGGCTCACTGCACACAACCACTCTCTGTATAGGTCATAGGATGAGGCAGGGACTTCAGACTATCACAGATTGTAAAGGGAAAACCAGCCACGTTGCTGACACAGAGCCGCCGCTGGAGATTGAGAGCACACAGTCCTCGTGATCAGCGGGGGGCCCTGCTCACGAGGGCGGTGGGTGTGCTCTCGATCTCCGTGGCGTAAGACTTTCAAGCTTGTTAATCCTCGCAAGGCTGCCAGCACGGACGTCTTCAGAGCATGCGAAGACCAGCTGGCTGGAGTGTTTATGGACATTCAGTCTCTCCCTATCGAGTCTGTCGTACCCACTTGCTTCAAGCTGTCCACCATTGTTTCGGTACCCAAGCAAGCAAAGGTAACTGAGCTAACTGACTATCGCCCCGTCACTTCTGTCATCATGAAGTGCTTTGAGAGGCTAATCAAGGACCATATCACCTCCACCTTACCTGACACACTCGACCCACTACAATTTGCGTACCGCCCCAACTGATCCACAAGTGACGCAATAGCCACTGCACTGCACACCACCCTATCCCACATGGACAAGAGGAATACCTATGTGAGAATGCTGTTCATCGACTACAGCTTGGCTTTCAACACCATAGTGCCTCCCAAGCTCATCACTAAGCTCAGGGCCCTTGGACTGAACCCCTCCCTCTGCAGGTTGTGAGGGTGGCAACAACACCTCTGCCACACCTATCTTCAACACGGGGGTCCCACAGGGGTGTGTGCTCAGCCCCCTCACCCATGTACTCCCTGTTCAGTCTTGACTGCGTGGCTATACACGACTCCAACTCTATCATCAAGTTTGCTGACGACACAGCAGTGGTTGGCCTGATTTAACAACAACGACGAGACCGTCTACAGGGAGGAGGTTGGTGCGCTGGTGGAGTGGTTCCGGGGAAATAACCTCTCCCTCAACGTCAACAAAACAACGGAGCTGATGGTGGACTAGAAGAGACAGCAGAGAGAGCACGCCCCCATCCACATCGCCACGCCCCCATCCACATCGCCACGCCCCCATCCACATCGACGGCCTGAAGTGAAGAGGGTCAAAAGCTTCAAGTTCCTTGGTGGTCTTCCTTGAAATTCTGCATGGCCCCTAAGACCCTCATGAACTTGTACAGATGCACCATCGAGAGCATTCTGTCAGGCTGCGTCACCGACTGGTACGGCAACTGCACCGCCCGCAACTGCATGGCCCTCCAGAGGGTGGTGCGGTCAGCCCAACGCATCACCATGGGCACACTGCCTGCCCTCCAGGATATCTACAGCACCTGGTGTCATCGGAAGGCCAAGAAAATCAGGACCTCAGCCGCTTGAGCCACAGCCTGTTCACTAGGGCTGGGAATTGCCAGGGACCTCACGATACGATATTATCACAATACTTAGGTGCCGATACGATATGTATTGTGATTCGATTTTCCAAACATATGGCTCACCATACAGTATATCGGCTGCAGAAGGACAAGAGAGAGCCATGAGAAAACGAGTTTTGATCAGTCATGGAAATAAAAGTGCTGAAATCGAATTGGCTTCCTATTTAAAAAGAAGCTGGAGAACAAGCTATGAAGGATAAATACTGGAGTTTTGGTGCAGTTACTGCCAACTAGCCCTCAAATTATATTGCGATATTGTCAAAACGATACGATATATTGTCATAAATAATATCCCAATATGTAACTGTAACGAGTTTTCCCTCCCATCAGTACTGTTCACCCTGCTACCATCTAGCAGACGGAGACACTACAGGTGTATCAAAGCCGGGACTGAGAGACTGAAAAACAGCTTCTATCTCCAGGACATCCGACTGAACAGACCTCCCTAGCCGACCACCGCCAGGTACTCTGCCCAGCACCTAAAGACACTGTCAATAGCCGGCTACCGCCAGGTACTCTGCCCAGCACCTAAAGACACTGTCAATAGCCGGCTACCGCCAGGTACCCTACCCTGCACATTAGAAACCGCTGCTGCATGTAAATAGAGAAATTGATCACTGGTCACTTTAACAATGTTTACATACAGTTTTACTCACTTTATATGTACAATGAGTTCACAACACTTTAGGAAAACCTGCTCTTTCCATGACCTAGACTGAATGGGCAAAACAAAAGATTGAAGTGCCTTTTGAACGGGGTATGGTAGTAGGTGCCAGGCACAACGGTTTGAGTGTGTCAAGAACTGCAACTCTGCTGGGTTTTTCACGCACAACAGTTTCCTGTGTGCATCAAGAATGGTCCACCACCCAAAGGACATCCAGCCAACTTGACACAACTGTAGGAAGCATTGGAGTCAACGTGGGCCAGCATCCCTATGGAACGCTTTTGACAGCTTGTAGAGTCCATGCCCCAACAAATTGAGGCAGTTCTGAGGGCAAAAGGGGATGCAACTCAATATTAGGAAGATCTTCCTAATGTTTTGTACACTCAGTCTGATCTAAAACTGCTGTGCGCACCGTTTCTATTAATAAACTGTCCATACCCACTATATATATACAGTGGGGAAAAAATGTATTTTGTCAGCCACCAATTGTGCAAGTTCTCACACTTAAAAAGATGAGAGAGGCCTGTAATTTTCATCATAGGTACACGTCAACTATGACAGACAAAATGAGGAAAAAAAATCCAGAAAATCACATTGTAGGATTTTTTATGAATTTATTTGCAAATTATGGTGGAAAATAAGTATTTGGTCAATAACAAAAGTTTCTCAATACTTTGTTATATACCCTTTGTTGGCAATGACACAGGTCAAAGTTTTCTGTAAGTCTTCACAAGGTTTTCACACACTGTTGCTGGTATTTTGGCCCATTCCTCCATGCAGATCTCCTCTAGAGCAGTGATGTTTTGGGGCTGTCGCTGGGCAACACAGACTTTCAACTCCCTCCAAAGATTTTCTATGGGGTTGAGATCTGGAGACTGGCTAGGCCACTCCAGGACCTTGAAATGCTTCTTACGAAGCCACTCCTTCGTTGCCCGGGCGGTGTGTTTGGGATCATTGTCATGCTGAAAGACCCAGCCACGTTTCATCTTCAATGCCCTTGCTGATGGAAGGAGGTTTTCACTCAAAATCTCACGATACATGGCCCCATTCATTCTTTCCTTTACACGGATCAGTCGTCCTGGTCCCTTTGCAGAAAACAGCCCCAAAGCATGATGTTTCCACCCCCATGCTTCACAGTAGGTATGGTGTTCTTTGGATGCAACTCAGCATTCTTTGTCCTCCAAACACGACAAGTTGAGTTTTTACCAAAAAGTTCTATTTTGGTTTCATCTGACCATATGACATTCTCCCAATCCTCTTCTGGATCATCCAAATGCACTCTAGCAAACTTCAGACGGGCCTGGACATGTACTGGCTTAAGCAGGGGGACACGTCTGGCACTGCAGGATTTGAGTCCCTGGCGGCGTAGTGTGTTACTGATGGTAGGCTTTGTTACTTTGGTCCCAGCTCTCTGCAGGTCATTCACTAGGTCCCCCCATGTGGTTCTAGGATTTTTGCTCACCGTTCTTGTGATCATTTTGACCCCACAGGGTGAGATCTTGCGTGGAGCCCCAGATCGAGGGAGATTATCAGTGGTCTTGTATGTCTTCCATTTCCTAATATTTGCTCCCACAGTTGATTTCTTCAAACCAAGCTGCTTACCTATTGCAGATTCAGTCTTCCCAGCCTGGTGCAGGTCTACAATTTTGTTTCTGGTGTCCTTTGACAGCTCTTTGGTCTTGGCCATAGTGGAGTTTGGAGTGTGACTGTTTGAGGTTGTGGACAGGTGTCTTTTATACTGATAAGTTCAAACAGGTGCCATTAATACAGGAAACGAGTGGAGGACAGAGGAGCCTCTTAAAGAAGAAGTTACAGGTCTGTGAGAGTCAGAAATCTTGCTTGTTTGTAGGTGACCAAATACTTATTTTCCACCATAATTTGCAAATAAATTCATTAAAAATCCTACAATGTGATTTTCTGGTGAAAAAAAAATCTCAATTTGTCTGTCATAGTTGACGTTTACCTATGATGAAAATTACAGGCCTCTCTCATCTTTTTAAGTGGGAGAACTTGCACAATTGGTGGCTGACTAAATACTTTTCCCCCCACTGTATATATATTTATATTTACATTTTAGTCATTTAGCAGACACTCTTATCCAGAGCGACTTACAGTTAGTGAGTGCATACATTTTCATACTGTCCCCCCGTGGGAAACGAACCCACAACCCTGGCGTTGCAAGCGCCTTGCTCTACCAACTGAGCTACAGGGGACTATATATACAGTGAGCTCCATAATTCATTGGACAGTGACCATTGTTTTGTTATTTTGGTTCTGTACTCTAGCACTTTGAGTTTGAAAGGATACAATGACAATGAGGGTGAAGTGCAGACTGTCAGCTTTAATTTGAGGGTATTTTCATACATGTCGGATGAACCGTTTAGAAATGACAGCACCTTTTGTACATGGTCCCCCCATTTTAAGGTACTACAAGTATTTGTTAAATTGGCTTCACAGATGTGTGTCGTTAGGCAGGTGTATTCATTTGTGTCGTTAGTGAATGCAGGAGAGCTGTTGATGAATAGTAATGATTCTAGACGTTGCTATTGCCTTTGGAGGTTGTTATTGGGGTGTGACAACATGAGGAAGACAGCAGTGTCGATGCAAATGAAGTTGGCCGTCATAAGGCTCAGAAATGAAAATCAATCATTCAGGAACATTGCAAAAACCCTGGCCATGCCCAAGTCAACAGTTTTGTTCATCATTAACAAGAAAAAAACAACCGGTGAACTCAATTATGTCAAAAGACCCGGTAGACAGAGGAAGACCATTGTAGTGGATGACCGGAGAATACTCTCTATGGTGAAGAAAAAACCCCTGATAACAGCCCAACAGATCAAAAACACTCTCCTGGATGCAGATGTAGATGTGTCAAAGTCTACCATACGCAGAAGACTACACCAGCAGGACTACAGAGGGTACACTACAAGATGCAAACCACTGATAAGCCTGAAGAACAGAAAGGCAAGATTACAGTTTGCTAAAAAGCACCTAAAAGAGCCCCAAGAGTTCTGGAAAAAATTATTGTGGACAGATGAGACAAAGATTAACATGTACCAGAGTGATAGAAAGACAAAAGTGTGGAGAAAAAAAAGAAATGCCCATGATCCAAAGCATATCACCTCATCCATGAAACATGGTGGAGGGGGTGTTATGGCTTGAGCCTGTATGGCTGCCAGTGGAACAGGCTCACTTGTCTTCATCGATGATGTGACTGCAGACAGAAGTAGAACAATGAATTCTGAAGTCTACAGAAATATTTTATCTGCTCAGATAAAACCAAAGTCCTCCAAACTCATTGGACGGCACTTAATCATGCAACAAGACAATGACCCTAAACATACTGCTAGAGCAACAAAGGGGTTTTTGATGGCCAAAAAGTGGAAAATCCTTGACTGGCCGAGTCAATCACCAGATCTGAATCCAATTGAACATGCATTTTACATGCTGAAGAGGAGACTTAAGGCAATAAGTCCCCGAAACAAGCAGGAACTGAAGATGGCTGCAGTACAGGCCTGGCAGAGCATCACCAGGGAAGATACCCAGCGTCTGGTGATGGCGATGCATCGCAGACTTCAAGCAGTCATTGCATGCAAAGGATATGCGACCAAATATTAACAATGATTACTTTATTCTACATTATGTTAAACTGTCCAATGTTTTTTGATGCCCGAAAATGGGGGGGACCATGTACAAAAGCTTCTATAATTCGTAAACGGTTCATCCGATATGTATGAAAATACCCTCAAATTAAAGCTGACAGTCTGCACTTCACCCTCATTGTCATTGTATCCTTTCAAACTCAAAGTGCTAGAGTACAGAACCAAAATAACAAAAGAATGGTCACTGTCCAATGAATTATGGAGCTCACTGTATATCTATATATACAGTGGGGAGATCAAGTATTTGATACACTGCCGATTTTGCAGGTTTTCCTACTTACAAAGCATGTAGAGGTCTGTAATTTGTTTCATAGGTACACTTCAACTGTGAGAGATGGAATCTAAAACAAAAATCCAGAAAATTACATTGTATGATTTTTAAGTAATTAATTTGCATTTTATTGCATGACATAAGTATTTGATACAGCAGAAAAGCAGTACTTAATATCTGGTACAGAAACCTTTGTTTGCAATTACAGAGATCATACGTTTCCTGTAGGTCTTGACCAGGTTTGCACACACTGCAGCAGGGATTTTGGCCCACTCCTCCATACAGACCTTCTCCAGATCCTTCAGGTTTCGGGGCTGTCGCTGGGCAATACGGACTTTCAGCTCCCTCCAAAGATTTTCTATTGGGTTCAGGTCTGGAGACTGGCTAGGCCACTCCAGGACCTTGAGATGCTTCTTACGGAGCCACTCCTTAGTTGCCCTGTCTGTGTGTTTCGGGTCGTTGTCATGCTGGAAGATCCAGCCACGACCCATCTTCAATGCTCTTACTGAGAGAAGGAGGTTGTTGGCCAAGATCTCGCGATACATGGCCCCGTCCATCCTCCCCTCAATACGGTGCAGTCGTCCTGTCCCCTTTGCAGAAAAGCATCCCCAAAGAATGATGTTTCCACCTCTACGCTTCACGGTTGGGATGGTGTTCTTGGGGTTTTACTCATCCTTCTTCTTCCTCCAAACACGGTGAGTAGAGTTTAGACCAAAAAGCTCTATTTTTGTCTCATCAGACCACATTACCTTCTCCCATTCCTCCTCTGGATCATCCAGATGGTCATTGGCAAACTTCAGACGTGCCTGGAAATGCTCTGGCTTGAGCAGGGGGACCTTGCGTGCACTGCAGGATTTTAATCCATGACGGCGTAGTGTGTTACTAATGGTTTTCTTTGAGACTGTGGTCCCAGCTCTCTTCAGGTCATTGACCAGGTCCTGCCGTGTAGTTCTGGGCTGATCCCTCACCTTCCTCATGATCATTGATGCCCCACGAGTTGAGATCTTGCATGGAGCCCCAGACCGAGGGTGATTGACTGTCATCTTGAACTTCTTCCATTTTCTAATAATTGCGCCAACAGTTGTTGCCTTCTCACCAAGCTGCTTGCCTATTGTCCTGTCGCACATCCCAGCCTTGTGCAGGTCTACAATTTTATCCCTGATGTCCTTACACAGCTCTCTGGTCTTGGCCATTGTGGAGAGGTTGGAGTCTGTTTGATTGAGTGTGTGGACAGGTGTCTTTTATACAGGTAACGATTTCAAACAGGTGCAGTTAATACAGGTAATGAGTGGAGAACAGGAGGGCTTCTTAAAGAAAAACTAACAGGTCTGTGAGAGCCGGAATTCTTACTGGTTGGTAGGTGATCAAATACTTATGTCATGCAATAAAATGCAAATTAATTACTTAAAAATCATACAATGTGATTTTCTGGATTTTTGTTTTAGATTCCGTCTCTCACAGTTGAAGTGTACCTATGATAAAAAATTACAGACCTTTACATGCTTTGTAAGTAGGAAAACCTGCAAAATCGGCAGTGTTTCAAATACTTGTTCTCCCCACTGTGTGTATATATATATATATATATATATATATACACACACACACAGTTGAAGTAGGAAGTTTACATACACCTTAGCTATATACATTTACTCAGTTTTTCACAATTCCTGACATTTAATCCTAGTAAAAATTCCCTGTCTTAGGTCAGTTAGGATCACCACTTTATTTTAAGAATGTAAAATGTCAGAATAATAATAGAGAGAATGATTTATTTCAGCTTTTATTTCTGTCATCACATTCCCAGTGGGTCAGAAGTGTACGTACACTCAATTAGTATTTGGTAGCATTGCCTTTAAATTGTTTAACTTGGGTCAAACGTTTCGGGTAGCCTTCCACAAGCTTCCTACAATATGTTGGGTGAATTTTGGCCCATTCCTCCTGACAGAGCTGGTGTCAGGTTTGTAGGCCTCCATACTTTTTCAGTTCTGCCCACAAAGTTTTTATAGGATTGAGGTCAGGGCTTTTTGATGGCCACTCCAATACCTTGACTTTGTTGTCCATTTTGCCACAACTTTGGAAGTATGCTTGGGGTCATTGTCCATTTGGAAGACCCATTTGCGACCAAGCTTTAACTTCCTGACTGATGTCTTGAAGTTTCACTTCAATATATTCACATAATTTTCCTTCCTCATGATGTCATCTATTTTGTGAAGTGCACTAGTCCCTCCTGCAGCAAAGCACCCCCATAGCATGATGCTGCCACCCCGTGCTTCACGGTTGGGATGGTGTTTTTCGGCTTGCAAGCTGACCCCTTTTTCCTCTAAACATAACAATGGTCATTATGGCCAAACAGTTCTATTTTTGTTTCATCAGACCAGAGGACATTTCTCCAAAAAGTACGATCTTTGTCCGCATGTGCAGTTGCAAACCGTAGTCTAGCTTTTTTATGGCGGTTTTGGAGCAGTGGCTTCTTCCTTGCTGAGCGGCCTTTCAGGTTATGTCGATATAGGACTTGTTTTACTGTGGATATAGATACTTTTGTACCTGTTTCCTCCAGCATCTTCACAAGGTCCTTTGCTGTTGTTCTGGGATTGATTTGCACTTTTCGCACCAAAGTACGTTCATCTTTAGGAGACCGATCGCGTCTCCTTCCTGAGCGGTATGACGGCTGTGTGGTCCCATGGTGTTTATACTTACGTACTATTGTTTGTACAGATGAACGTGGTACCTTCAGGCATTTGGAAATTGCTCCCAAGGATGAACCAGACTTATGGAGGTGTACACATTTTTTCTGAGGTCTTGGCTGATTTTCTTTTGATTTTCCCATGATGTCAAGCAAAGAGGCACTGAGTTTGAAGGTAGGCCTTGAAATACATCCACAGGTACACCTCCAATTGACTCAAATGATGTCAATTAGCCTATCAGAAGCTTCTAAAGCCATGACATAATTTTTTGGAATTTTCCAAGCTGTTTAAAGGCACAGTCAATTTAGTGTATGTCAACTTCTGACCCACTGGAATTGTGATAAAGTGAAATTATAAGTGAAATAATCTGTCTGTAAACAATTGTTGGAAAAATGACTTGTGTCATGCACAAAGTAGATGTCCTAACCGACTTGCCAAAACTATAGTTTGTTAACAAAAAATTTGTGGAGTGGTTGAAAAACGAGTTTTAATGACTCCAACATAAGTGTATGTAAACTTCCGACTTCAACTGTATGATATATATATATATATATATATATATATATATATATATATATATATATACACACACACACTACCAGTCAAAAGTTTGGACACATCTACTCATTCAAGATTTTCTTTATTTTTACTATTTTTTACATTGTAGAATAATAGTGAAGACATCATAACTGTGAAATAATAAATAAATAACACATATGGAGTCATGTAGGAAACAAAAGTGTTTTATATTTGAGATTCTTTAAATAGCCACCCCTTTGCCTTGATGACAGCTTTGCACACTCTTGGCATTCTCTCAACCAGCTTCACCTGGAATGCTTTTCCAACAGTCTTGAAGGAGTTCCCACATATGCTGAGCACTTGTTGGCTGCTTTTCCTTCACTCTGCGGTCCGACTCATCCCAAACCATCTCAATTGGGTTGAGTTCGGGGGATTGTGGAGGCCAGGTCATCTGTTGCAAAACTATGAAATAACACATATGGAATCATGTAGTAACCAAAAAAGTGTTAAACAAATCAAAATATATTGTATATTTGAGATTCTTCTTTGCACACTTTTATATATAATAAATAGTAACAGCAACATATATGGTGGTTGTGTGTGAGCGTCAATGTGTGTGCAAGAGTGAGTGTGTATATGTACATTTTAGTAATTTAGCAGACACTCCTATCCAATGCGACTTACAGACCAATTAGTGTTAAGTGACGTGGTCAAGGGACAGATTTTTTTTCCACCTATTTTGCTCAGGGATTTGAACCAGCGACCTTTTGGTTACTGGCCCAACGCTCTTAACCTCTAGGCTACCTGCTGCCCACACATTTGTGTGTGAGTATGTGGACACTAAGCTCCATCCATAGAAAATAATAATAAGATGATGTGCTCCTGCCTTTTTCATATTAGCCTCTAACAAAACTGTCACTATTGTCTTCATGACAACCATTTTACATCATTTTATTATTATTATATATATATTTTTACATGTTTTAGTTTTGACCCTTATCCCACTGGTACAGCTGTTCACATTCTCATTCCTAAAGCTGAAAGATATGAGCTACAGTTGGAAAATCATAAGTCTCCCTATAGGTCCTAGGCTGATGAGGCCCACCCAACTGTCCATATTAGTATTTGCATACTAATATATTTACTGGGAGGTAACGGAGAGGGCATGGCCTTGCCTCCCTTGGTTGTCAGGCGGAATTGTTTTTAAATGTCATCGGTTGAACGGCGCTCCAGGGCCCCGTTGACTGGACAGTTACAATTGACTAAACCCCCCCCCGTCGCCCAAACGACCCATAATTTGCTAATGAGAAAGGGCGTTCGGCCAGCAATTTGCATGATAATGATTCACACAGATGAAAGCTGAGAAACACACGTTACTCCATTGCTTGATTGCGTTTGTATAATACACTTACATTCACCGTCCTCTTGGCTTTGTGTGAGCTGTCTATAAAAACTACCCTCCAGTAGTAATTGCCCTGTGTGGTGTGTTATCTGCGTGACCTCTTCCTGACCCTTTGGGTGTGGGGTTTGACCTATCAGGCCTCTGGGATCACTTCTGCCATGATGACACATCACCATCACAGTGACTCATCTTTTTACAACAGAACAATGCTATAAGCAGGGGCTCTATCCCTGATGTGTGGGATAACACACCACACTGTCAAGTAGAGTTCTCCTAACTGATGCTAGTCTGGTATCGCTTGGCATGTGACCTGCATCTTCACAGTTCACACATCACGTCTTCCTCTGACACAAATCCTATATATTTTGTAGGCACTGTCAGTCTGACTATTTCTGCTTCTCCCAGTCGGTCCCAGAGTAGCTGATGTGCAGTTCATGTCTGTATCTCCATTACTAATGTATGTAGGAACCAACAGGGAAACACGATATTGTGATGTAGTCTGATCACTACCAGGATACGTTGCCATGTTCCATCCTATACCTTCAGTAGTGGCGATGGACTTAGGGAGTTTTTTTATTTATTCGTACCATTCCACTCAGAGAGGGATGGATGGAAAGGGAAAACAGGGGAAAAGAAAGAGAGAACCTCATGCTGGGCAGACAGTGACATTTGAGCTCCTCTCCTGGAATGGGTCCAGACAAAGCTCAGCATCAGGACTGGGCCTGCTGTACTGTTAGGAACACGGCACTGTTCCACTGAGGAGTGGAGAGGGAATCTGATCTGGTGTGACTGGAGTCTTTTGAATGGACCTTTTTAATAATAGACCTAGAGTTGACTCAACTGTGTGCCCAGAGTAGGATGCATTTTCCCACAGATGCTGATCCTAGACCAACTTCGGGCAACCTGGCCTGAAGATTTATTTATAGCAGAATGCTGACAACAAAGATGAAATACCAGTAGGTTACCTCCTCCAACACCCCGTTCGTCTGTCCTTCCATCACATCAGAGAGCTGTGTGCTCAGTGCTCAATATAAATGGGTCAGGAACCTTTGTGTTGCTCGGCCGGGCTCTCCAGAGAGGTACTGGTTCTGATGCCATGTTGTTCTGTGCCCCACTTCAAATGATGCCAGGAATAAGTGTGTGTACAGGAAGAGCAAGGGAATAAAAGCGAGAACATGAAGGCCTATGTATCGACTACCAAGAAAGAGTTACAATGGTAAGGTATAAGAGTGATGAGTCAGAAAGAGTTAGAATAGTAAGGTATAAGAGTCTGATGAGTCAGAAAGAGTTAGAATAGTAAGGTATAAGAGTCTGATGAGTCAGAAAGAGTTAGAATAGTAAGGTATAAGAGTCTGATGAGTCAGAAAGAGTTAGAATAGTAAGGTATATGAGTCTGATGAGTCAGAAAGAGTTAGAATAGTAAGGTATAATAGTCTGATGAGTCAGAAAGAGTTAGAATAGTAAGGTATACGAGTCTGATGAGTCAGAAAGAGTTAGAATAGTAAGGTATAAGAGTCTGTTGAGTCAGAAAGAGTTAGAATAGTAAGGTATAAGAGTCTGATGAGTCAGAAAGAGTTAGAATAGTAAGGTATAAGAGTCTGATGTGTCAGAAAGAGTTAGAATAGTAAGGTATACGAGTCTGATGAGTCAGAAAGAGTTAGAATAGTAAGGTATAAGAGTCTGATGAGTCAGAAAGAGTTAGAATAGTAAGGTATAAGAGTCTGATGAGTCAGAAAGAGTTAGAATAGTAAGGTATAAGAGTCTGATGAGTCAGAAAGAGTTAGAATAGTAAGGTATAAGAGTCTGATGAGTCAGAAAGAGTTAGAATAGTAAGGTATAAGAGTCTGATGAGTCAGAAAGAGTTAGAATAGTAAGGTATAAGAGTCTGAGTCAGAATAAGTCAGATAATTGACGATGAGAGAGAAATGTACTGATATTCACATCGATTTGAGACTGTGACATTTGGAATGCTAAGAGCTACACATGGATATATGTTGACAGATCGGGGACAGGTAGCAAATCCATGTAACTTCCTTCAATACTCCAATGACGGATGGGTTGAATCCAGGGTAGTATTGCGTACCGATGTATACGCGTGCACGCACACGCATGCACTTACGATAGAACGAACGCACACACACACAGCACACACACACTGAGCTTCCCGACAGCAGGGTCAGGGGCTGTGATGAATACATCTGGGTCCAGAGCAATTAAATATCTGCCGGATGAAGGAAGGTGCCATAACGAATGGATAGATGAAGCCTTTGTGGATAATTAAAACTCCACCTGGCCCAAGGGACACATCTGGTAAATTGGTCTAAGTTGTGTTCTCACTAGCGCAATGTTTATAAGGGGTGTATTCACTAGTGTGTCTTTTATCAAGCAAATGTTTATCATAGTACATACTCTAGCATCATGATGTGCGTTGTTTTGTCAGGCACACTCTGAGGAATGTTCTGAATTATTCAGACAGTGGCTGGCTAGTGAGAATGGACTAAACAGAAGCAACCTCTGAAACACTAACAATTGTTGACATAAAGAAGAATTCACTTTGGTACACTTCATCATAGGGATTATAGGAGCTTAAATTGAAGAGGCAAGGAAAAGCAATCCATCACCAAGAACTCTCTCTTTCTCTCCTTCTCTCTCTCTCCATCATTTTTCATCTCTCTGCCATAACAACATCTCCTCCCCTGAGAGTTTCTCCACTCCCTGTGTTCATGTTACAGTAGATATTGGACATTGGATGTGATGGACCACAGATGAGCAGTATCAAACATGATGCTGTGTGTGCGTTCTCCCAGACCGTAAATTCCCAAATCGTCCCTCTCTGTAGTTGGGATTGATCCGTTGCGCCACCTCCAATTATTCATACCACACACACACACACACACGTGAGTTCTTGTTGTTTTGACATTGATTGCCATTACCTTGACCGCTGAAGAAGGGCTCATACCCGAAACGTTCGTGCGGCAATAAAAATATGTCAATTTGATTTGTTACGTTTATTTACCAGAGTGCTGTCCTATTTCTGTTCTTTGGATTATATACGAGGATGCAGCACCCGATTTTTAAGTTTATACTGTAAAAAGTCGAGCACATTGTTTATCTTTTCATATCTTATCATTTTGGGGACGCCAGTTGTGAAATTAAACAGAAATTGAACAGGTAAAAATTGATTATGATAACAGAGGACAATGTGTGCACGCTGTAATGAATACTGTTGTCCACTCACTACTGCGACACCTGCTGAATGAGGATTGTGTCCAAGGCACAAATGTAATTACTGGATATAGACTGGAGACTTCCATATTTCCTACGGAAACACAGCACACGCATAAAGGAATACACAGGGTAAACACACACACACACACACACACACACACACACACACACACAGGGTAAACACACACACAGGGTTCATGTTGGACCTGGACGGGTTCATTTCTCCTGTGAGAGAGGTTCTTAGTCATCCACCATCCACTGCTCATCACACACTACCTGACCCCAATATGAAACGACTCTATCTGGGGAGACATTACAGTAACAGAAACAATCTTCAGTGTCCCTCAGTATGTATCTGGAATGGCTGATTGAACCAGTAAACGGAGCCAGCTAACCGGGTTAAATCCGGCTGAATGCTGCAATCACCATTGTTTCAGTCAATGTTTTCTCTGGTTTAACTAGGCTAAGAGCCAGCCAGTCCAGCCAGCCAGAGGTAATGTCATTGGAGAAGGACAAGGGATGCGTCCCAAATGGAACCCTATTCCCTATATAGTCCACTACTAGGGCCCATAGGGGTCTGGTCAAAAGTAGTGCACTATATAAGGAATAGGGTGCCATTAGGGACATAGCCATGGTGTAGTATTGGTGTAATCTGGCTGTGGTCCCATGCTGCAGACACTCAGAGTGCACTTGAGCTCTCCCATCACAGCCAGGTCCTTGTTTGCAGTGTTACGGTAAGCCCTTCCTTTTGATGAGATTGTGTCAGGTCTGCCGTTGAAGGGGACCACTGGGGTTAATTGCATCCTCTGGGGAGGCACATCTCCAATCCCCCAAAGGCACGCACACACGCATACATACATACACACACACATACGCACATACACACTCATGTATGTGCGCATTAACGCACGGATGCGCACACACACACAAACACAATAATTATATTTAAGCATTGTTATGTATAACTTGATGTCAAATCCCTCATCATACTCAGACAAAAACATCCCTCTGCTTTGGCTGTTTTTTTTTTAAGGCTGCTCTGCAATAAGTGGTCTCGCTCAATCCCCAAATGGGCCTGATTTTGTTTTCGAGGTGTTTTGCGGTCTCACAACATTTCACATTCAAGCCAAGACTACCTAGCTGATTAATTTTGGCTCCTCTAGCCCAAAGCTGCGATTTTATGTCCGTTTTTTGTTTGCCGCCTCATCTACCCTGGCGGAAATTTATAATTCTGAAAGCGAGCAGCCACAAACCTCATTACAAATTAATGGAATTGTGAAACCGTACAGGCTAAGCACCAAATACCATTAGTGTTTTACAGCCAAAAAACAACAACCACAGATTGTGATTTGTTCCAGTGTAGTAGAATCCCACAGTTTTATAGATGTGTTGACGATTATTGATAGGTACATTTCCGTTGAGTTTAACAGCTCATCCTAATGTATTATTCATTTTTAATGGGAACATTACAATCTCCTTCAAAGGGATACATCGGGATTATGGCAATGAGTTCCCCAGAGTCAGATTAATTTGTGGATACCATTTGTATGTCTCTGTGTCCAGTATGAAGGAAGTTAGAGGTAGTTTCCCAAGCTAATGCTAACTAGCGTTAGCGCAATTAATTGAAGTTTATGGGTATCTGCTAGCATGCTAGTAGATACCCATAGACTTCATCATTGCGCTACCGCTTATACTTATGTCTGAGATGGGGGACGTAGCCTATTTGAAGGGGAACCTATAGAGGCACCTATATTTGAAGGGGCACCTATAGAGGCACCTATATTTGAAGGGGCACCTATATTTGAAGGGGCACCTATAGAGGCACCTATATTTGAAGGGGCACCTATAGAGGCACCTATATTTGAAGGGGCACCTATAGAGGCACCTATATTTGAAGGGAAACCTATAGAGGCACCTATATTTGAAGGGGCACCTATAGAGGCACCTATATTTGAAGGGGCACCTATAGAGGCACCTATATTTGAAGGGGCACCTATAGAGGCACCTATATTTGAAGGGGCACCTATAGAGGCACCTATATTTGAAGGGGCACCTATAGAGGCACCTATATTTGAAGGGGCACCTATAGACTAAAGCCTTTGTCTTTCTCTACCTGCTTTTAAGGCTGAGCCTTCAAAATGGAGGCGTGAATAGGCTTTAAATAAGTCTGAATCAGTACATACCAAATGATCAATTATTGATTTTCAAATGTTTTCTTTGAAGGTTCATTTTTGTTCCGGACTGAATTGATCGTACTAGGTTACGTAACGTTATTTCGTTTTGGTCCGAGTTGGCGGAAATGTCCAACAGCCACAAATTAAGTTGGCAAGCAGAACATGAATGAATAACCTTCTAATAAAATGATCATAAGAAGGTTTTTATAAACCGACACAAATAAAAGCAGAGCCAAGTTCATTATTTGTCCATGCCAAACTATTTCTCACTGACTGTGTGTGTCTACTGCTGCAGTACCAATGTATCCTCTTGGTCAGGTCTATATTCTCATTCTCTATAACCTAGATAAATAAGTTGGAATATGTGTGTGTTTTTTAGGGTGTAGGGGTGGACCCCCACACAGCCCTTGCCCTGCCCCCAGACTCCAAACTGGCCAAGGAGGAGGACCTCTTGTTCCCAGCCTCAGACGAGATGACCATCAGGATAGGTAGAGCAGGACCGCTCTCAGGCAAGCCTCCCTTCATATACCCACATCATCATCATCAGCAGCAACCTCACCCATCTACCTCTCAAACAACCTATGGCAGGGACTCAACTGAAAGACCGTTTAAAACCATGAGTCTCATTTCTCTGATGGCTTGCTCTTGGATATTTCTCTCTCTTTCTCTCTCTTTTCTCATCTTACCAATCAATATCTATACTGGCTTCCCGTGGTGCTTGAATCATCTCTCTGGTGTTCTTTGTGTTTTATGTTTTTCTTCTGGTTTTATTTATTTTTTATTTAGAAACATAAACGTATAAGCTCCTCTACGACACAAACATTACTCACAATTAGTCACAGAGCGTAGGGCAAAATAACTCTTAGCTTTAATGGCCAATTTTCACATTCTCTATGTTAATAGGCATAGTGAATTGGTTTAAATGGATATTGAGAACGGGTTTATCAAGACTGTGACAATATAATAACAGGAAATTGGCTACCGTTGGCGTGCCAGTCATTTTCGGCTTTGGCTTTATTCAATGTTCTGGACGTTAATTGCTTGCATAATAGTGAAGCCTGCAGCGATTATTAACTTGATCCCTGCACATGGAGTTTAGCTTGGTTAATTAACTGAGCCAAACAAGTGGAAAGATTAAATTTAGACTACAGGAATATAAGTCACTAATTTACTTTGACCCCCTTCTCCCTCATGTACTGTCACAGGGATCCACTCCAGCTGTACGTTCACTGATGATGATGATACGTGTCTTGCCATGTTTTTAAGTTAGGATGACAGACACAATAAGAACGGGGAAGGATATGGGACATGTACTGTTTATAGAGGGGATGTGCAGTGCGTCATAGTTATGTCAGCTGGATGTTGACTCAAATGAGCATATCGACCTACCGCAGAGGGATTGAAACAGAAACATGACCCTCGTTGGTCTAGTCAGCTGCGGTTACATTAACAGTTTTCTTGATCCTCTCTGACCAGCTCCTGTGGTAAATTCACACTGATTACCATCTGTTGCAATTGCTAAAAGCATCCCTATAGAGCTGACTACGTAGATTTGGAGCACATTGAATCAGCTCCCTCTTTACCCCATGTGGATGTAGACATCCAAAGGTACACTATATATACAAAAGTGTGTGGACACCCCTTCAAATTAGTGGATTCGGCTATTTCAGCCACACCCGTTGCTGACAGGTGTATACAATCGAGCACACAGCCATGCAATCTCCATAGATAAACATTGGCAGTAGAATGGCCTTATTGAAGAGCTCAGTGACTTTCAATGTGGCACCTTCATAGGATGCCACCTTTCCAACAAGTCAGTTCGTCACATTTCTGCCCTGCTAGAGCTGCCCCGGTCAACTGTACGTGCTGTTATTGTGAAGTGGCAACGTCTAGGAGCAACAACGGCTCCCCCACGAAGTGGTAGGCCACACAAGCTCACAGAACGGGACTGATGAGTGCTGAACCGTCTGTCCTCGGTTGCAACACTCATTTCCGAGTTCCAAACTGTCTCTGGAAGCAACGTCAGCACAATAACTGTTCGTCGGGAGCTTCATGAAATGGGTTTCCATGGCCGAGCAGCCGCACCCAAGCCTAAGATCACCATGTGCAATGCCAAGCGTCGGCTGGAGTGGTATAAAGCTCGCCGCCATTGGACTCTGGAGCAGTGGAAACGTGTTCTCTGGAGTGACTAATCACGCTTCACCATCTGGCAGTCTGCCCGACAAATCTGGGTTTGGCGGATGCCAGGAGAACGCTACCTGCCCGAATGCATAGTGCCAACTGTAAAGTTTGGTGGAGTAGGAATAATGGTCTGGGGCTGTTTTTCATGGTTCAGGCTCCTTAGTTCCAGTTAAGGGAAATCTTAATGCTACAGCATACAATGACATTCTAGAAGATTCTGTGCTTCCAACTTTGTGGCAAAAGTTTTGGGAAGGCCCTTTCCTGTTTCAGCATGACAATGCCCCCGTGCACAAAATGAGGTCCATACAGAAATGGTTTGTCGAGATAGGTGTGGAAGAACTTGATTGGCCTGCACAGAGCCCTGACCTCAACCCCATCTAACACCTTTGGGATGAATTGGAACGCCGACTGAGAGCCAGGCCGACTTGCTCAACATCAGTGCCCGACATCACTAATGCTGTTGTGGCTGAATGGTTTTGGAATGAGATGTCCGAGGAGCAGGTGTCCACATACTTTTGGTCATGTAGTGTACACGCCACAACCTGCTGTGTTGGTTTCACTGTGGGGCGGCTTGCTCTACTCTGACTGGTGTAGGTGAATCTCCTTACCCCGGATTACTCAGCACTCAGTAGTGTATATGACTGTGTGTGTGTGTGTGTCAGCCGGCATGCTTCTATATGTGTGGGCTAGGGTTGGGCGATTTATTACGATAGTATCGTCTGACGACGGTGATTGACAGCCATTGTTTATGGTGACAACATTGCGACTTGACAGACGATGGTTTAGCTTATTTGAACATGACTGGCACCACGCAGTAAAGAACGGAGTGTCACAGCACACATCAGGGTGTAGTTTAGCACACAAGTGACATTCCAATTTAATTGGCCTTTTCCTATTTGCTATAGCCTATATAATAAATATGTTATGTACAGAACGCAACAGAGGGATGTAGGCTAGACAGAGTGGAGAATTCCACCAAAGCAGGTCAAAAGCTCTCTGTCTGTCTGTCTTGGATGCATGGGCCTTACAGCCTAAACCTGTTTAAATTTATATACAGTGAGGGAAAAAAGTATTTGATCCCCTGCTGATTTTGTACGTTTGCCCACTGACAAAGAAATGACCAGTCTATAATTTTAATGGTAGGTTTATTTGAACAGTGAGAGACAGAATAACAACAAAAGAATCCAGAAAAATGCATGTAGAAAATGTTATAAATTGATTTGCATTTTAATGAGGGAAATAAGTATTTGACCCCATCTCAATCAGAAAGATTTCTGGCTCCCAGGTGTCTTTTAAACAGGTAACGAGCTGAGATTAGGAGCACACTCTTAAAGGGAGTGCTCCTAATCTCAGTTTGTTACCTGTATAAAAGACACCTGCCCACAGAAGCAATCAATCAATCAGATTCCAAACTCTCCACCATGGCCAAGACCAAAGAGCTCTCCAATGATGTCAGGGACAAGATTGTAGACCTACACAAGACTGGAATGGGCTACAAGAACAACACCAAGCAGCTTGGTGAGAAGGTGACGACAGTTGGTGCGATTATTCGCAAATGGAAGAAACACAAAAGAACTGTCAATCTCCCTTGGCCTGGGGCTCCATGCAAGATCTCACCTCGTGGAGTTGCAATGATCATGAGAACAGTGAGGAATCAGCCCAGAACTACACGGGAGGATCTTGTCAATGATCTCAAGGCAGCTGGGACCATAGTCACAGAGAAAACAATTGGTAACACACTACGCCGTGAAGGACTGAAATCCTGCAGCGCCCGCAAGGTCCCCCTGCTCAAGAAAGCACATATACAGGCCCGTCTGAAGTTTGCCAATGAACATCTGAATGATTCAGAGGAGAACTGGGTGAAAGACCAAAATCGAGCTCTTTGGCATCAACTCAACTAGCCATGTTTGGAGGAGGAGGAATGCTGCCTATGACCCCAAGAACACTATCCCCACCGTCAAACATGGAGGTGGAAGCATTATGCTTTGGGGGTGTTTTTCTGCTAAGGGGACAGGACAACTTCACTGCATCAAAGGGACGATGGACAGGGCCATGTACCGTCAAATATTGGGTGAGAACCTCCTTCCCTCAGCCAGGGCATTGAAAATGTGTCGTGGATGGGTATTCCAGCATGACAATGACCCAAAACACACGGCCAAGGCAACAAAGGAGTGGCTCAAGAAGAAGCACATTAAGGTCCTGGAGTGGCCTAGCCAGTCTCCAGACCTTAATCCCATAGAAAATCTGTGGAGGGAGCTGAAGGTTCGAGTTGCCAAACGTCAGCCTCGAAACCTTAATGACTTGGAGAAGATCTGCAAAGAGGAGTGGGACAAAATTCCTCCTGAGATGTGTGCAAACCTGGTGGCCAACTACAAGAAACGTCTGACCTCTGTGATTGCCAACAAAGGTTTTGCCACCAAGGACTAAGTAATATTTTGCAGAGGGGTCAAATACTTATTTCCCTCATTAATATGCAAATCAATTTATAACATTTTTGACATGCGTTTTTCTGGATTTTTTTGTTGTTATTCTGTCTCTCACTGTTCAAATAAATCTACCATTAAAATTATAGACTGATCATGTCTTTGTCAGTGGGCAAACGTACAAAATCAGCAGGGGATCAAATACTTTTTTCCCTCACTGTATATACACTACCAGTCAAAAGTTTGGACACACATATGGAATCATGTAGTAACCAAAAAAGTGTTAAACAAATCAAAATATATTTTATATTTGAGATTCTTCAAATAGCCACCCTTTGCCTTGATGACAGCTTTGCACGCTCTTGGCATTCTCTCAACCAGCTTCACCTGTAATGCTTTTCCAACAATCTTGAAGGAGTTCCCACATATGCTGAGCACTTGTTGGCTGCTTTTCCTTCACTCTGCCGTCCGACTCATCCCAAACCATCTCAATTGGGTTGAGGTCGGGGCATTATGGAGGCCAGGTTATCTGATGCAGCACTCCATCACTCTCCTTCTTGGTAAAGTTGTGTCCAAACTTTTGACCGGTACTGTATATATAACACTCCTTAACTATCTTGTGTCTAGCTGTTATAAACTTAGGCTACATTCCCTTCTCTCGCTCCATTCAATAGGCTTTGAATATGACTTTGGGCTAGGCTTTCATTGTTTTTGTGTTGCTTGCATGGCTTTCTCCCGATCAAACCATGAATGAATCTAATGGAGTTCCATCTCAGTTGTTTGAATAGCCTAAAAACGTGAGGTAGCCAGGGGACTAATATTGAGAGAAAACAAACTATATCAATAGACCAAATGGCCAAACCAAATGGCCAATAACCTATCCTCCTACAGTGGGTGGGGGGTTTGGCCAATAGGCAGCGATACCATCGTATATCACAATGTTTTATGGCTGTGTCTGTACCAGTCTGTCTGAAGCAGGCCAAGGCAGGGAGATGAAAGATCCAGGTGAGAGCCCCGCCGCTCATCAAATACGGCCTCAGCAATATGAATGGAAACACACTCACACAATGTAAATGCATTGTGAATGTAACATGAGAGTAGTTTCGAGACAGAACTGATGAGGCCAGGTATACGTCTTGGTATCTTTTGTGCTTCCTCCTTCCCCCTGCCACTTCTGCCCCTTCTCCCCTATTCTGTCTCTTGATTGGTCCGTCTTAGATCGTGAATGGTGATTGGGGTTTTCTCTGTTGATTACGTTCATGGATTCCTTCTCTTATGGTTTAATGGTACCTACCTGTATAATGGTGATTCCTTTCTCAGCCATCACAGAAAACCCTAAGTCCAACCAACAGCAATTAATTTTTTTACGAAAACTGTATATGTGTGGTATATGAATGTGGACGGTACGTATTGCCATTGTTGACACCAATCACATGCATAATGTCTTGATTTAATTATTGCTTTTTTGTGACTAGCTAAGGGCTGCCTAACATGCTTGTAACTGACTGTATTGTTAACCATGTATCAATATCAATGGGAGATCCAGTGAACACAATAACATTATGTAGCTACAATCCCAACAGGACAGGCTCTCCAGGCTTGTTTTGGTCACATCCTCCACTCCAGAAGGACGTTTGTTATTCAATTGATTTATGTTCCCGTTGAAAGAGCAAACAGTCTCAATATGATTTGCTCCTCACATGTTCTAGCCATTACGCAGAGGAAAAGGTGTGCACAGGAGTGTAGCCAATAATGTACCTGCTGTATCCATGCAATACTGTTACAGTGGTTCTCTCTCTCTCTCTCTCTCTCTCTCTCTCTCTCTCTCTCTCTCTCTCTCTCTCTCTCTCTCTCTCTCTCTCTCTCTCTCTCTCTCTCTCTCTCTCTCTCTCTCTCTCTCTCTCTCTCTCTCTGTGTGTGCGTAGATGAGGTTTTACAGGAGGGGATGAGGGCTCAGTGGGGTTCTGTATACACTTATCATTACACAACACATTGTAGTCCCATTCATATTAATAGGAGCACACTATGGTATCGCTCAGCTCTGTCCGTCCTTCGTCTGCCCAGCATGTGGTGTGTTTGTTTGTGTGTGTGTGTTTGTTCGCTCAGAAGTGTGTTGGTGTGCTCAAGTGTGTATTGTGTGTGTGCAAGAGAGTGTGTGTGCGTGTGACATGCAACATGCATTTCTGCACACGTGTGTGTGTGAGTATTTGTATGTTTGTGAGTCACTGGCCATCTTGAGTAGATGGCATACGTACTGACCTACCGTTCTCTCTCTCTCTCTCTCTCTCTCTCTCTCTCTCTCTTCTTCTCCTATCTTTCTCCCTTCTCAAAAGGCCTTGGTCGGGTCAATGCAACATGAGGTACATCCTTTCCTAAAAAGGGGCACAGCCTTTGTTCAGGTACCATCGCGCAATGCGAGAAGGAGCTGTTTGAGGAAGACGTTTCAACCTTATCCGCTTTGAGTTGGTGTTTTGAAAAGTGTGTTGTCCGCTGTAGTTTATTGCCACACAGTATTATTACACCAAGTACACTGACTATCCCAAGACTTCTGCTACTTCACTGTCACACTCTCTTGTATGCTTTGTCTTCTCTCTCTCTGTCTCTCACACACACCCTCTTTCTCTTTCTTGCAAATACAAAGGTACACACACACACTTATACTCAAACAAACCTTGGACGCTGACGGCTTGATGCCTTGTCCCCTGTGGTTGGCCTATGTTGCCCTTGTCGGGGGAAGGGAGGGAGGGAGAAGGAGAGAGAGAGAGTTACTGTTAATTTTTTATTGTTTATTTCTCTTTTGTTTATTATCTATTTCATTTGCTTTGTCAATGTTAAGATATGTTTCACATGCCAATAAAGCCCCTTAAATTGAATTGAGAGAGAGAGAGAGAGAGAGCGAGAGAATAGCAGCACTCCTAGAGTAAATAGCAACACTCCTAGAGTAAATAGCAACACTCCTAGAGTAAATAGCAACACTCCGAGAGTAAATAGCAACACTCCTAGAGTAAATAGCAACACTCCGAGAGTAAATGGCTACACTCCGAGAGTAAATAGCAACACTCCGAGAGTAAATAGCAACACTCCGAGAGTAAATAGCAACACTCCTAGAGTAAATAGCAACACTCCGAGAGTAAATAGCAACACTCCTAGAGTAAATAGCAACACTCCTAGAGTAAATAGCAACACTCCGAGAGTAAATGGCTACACTCCGAGAGTAAATAGCAACACTCCGAGAGTAAATAGCAACACTCCTAGAGTAAATAGCAACACTCCTAGAGTAAATAGCAACACTCCGAGAGTAAATGGCTACACTCCGAGAGTAAATAGCAACACTCCTCCTTTGTAAGGGTACATTATTCCTTCACTTCCCACAACTCTTATGTTTAGTGCCTCAATTCCACTGGGAATCAAGATAAATGTAAAAAACAAATACTTTTTTTTTTATCACGCCATTTTGTTCCCACTGCACTTTTCCCAAGTTGGCTTGATGCTCCCCAAACAAACAAACAACAATTTAAAAAATGGCCTGCAGTCAAAAAACTAAAGTTAGACTGTTGGTTGTTGATATTGTGATTAAAGCTCATAACGGGATACTTACAGGCGAAAGTTAAAGGATGGTTTCTAATTGTCTCGATTAAAGGCACAGGGATGGGGATTGGTAATAAGAATGGAAACTAGAGGAGGGGTGCAAGGATTCATCGGGTGAGAGGTTGGAGGAGGGAATTACGTTTTTTAACTGCTTCTGTAGGTTGTTGTTTAAAGGCACAAAGATGTGGAGCTATGATGAGGATGGAGATAATGGGAGGTTGGGTGCTTTGAGAGGGGGACGGGGCATAGTGTGTGACTGAAGGATGTGCGTCACAAGTAGGAGGGTGGAGGATGGATGGGGGGGATTTATAGATATTTTCAAATCAAATTAAATGTTATTTACACATGCTTCGTAAACAACAGGTGTGGACTAACAGTGAAATGTTTACTTACGGGTTTATAGATATTTTCAAATCAAATTAAATGTTATTTACACATGCTTCGTAAACAACAGGTGTGGACTAACAGTGAAATGTTTACTTACGGGTTTACTTATGTTCCCAACGGTGCAGAGAGAAAAAAGAGACATAATAGAAAAGTACAGCACGTAATAATAAAAGTATTAATAGATAAACAATGATTAACGAGCACTTGGTTATATACAGTGGGGAAAAAAAGTATTTAGTCAGCCACCAATTGTGCAAGTTCTCCCAATTAAAAAGATGAGAGAGGCCTGTAATTTTCATCATAGGTACACGTCAACTATGACAGACAAATTGAGAAAAAACAAATCCAGAAAATCACATTGTAGGATTTTTTATGAATTTATTTGCAAATTATGGTGGAAAATAAGTATTTGGTCACCTACAAACAAGCACGATTTCTGGCTCTCACAGACCTGTAACTTCTTCTTTAAGAGGCTCCTCTGTCCTCCACTCGGTACCTGTATTAATGGCACCTGTTTGAACTTGTTATCAGTATAAAAGACACCTGTCCACAACCTCAAACAGTCACACTCCAAACTCCACTATGGCCAAGACCAAAGAGCTGTCAAAAGACACCAGAAACAAAATTGTAGACCTGCACCAGGCTGGGAAGACTGAATCTGCAATAGGTAAGCAGCTTGGTTTGAAGAAATCAACTGTGGGAGCAATTATTAGAAATTGGAAGACATACAAGACCACTGATAATCTCCCTCGATCTGGGGCTCCACGCAAGATCTCACCCCGTGGGGTCAAAATGATCACAAGAACGGTGAGCAAAAATCCCAGAACCACACGGGGGGACCTAGTGAATGACCTGCAGAGAGCTGGGACCAAAGTAACAAAGCCTACCAGCAGTAACACACTACGCCGCCAGGGACTCAAATCCTGCAGTGCCAGACGTGTCCCCCTGCTTAAGCCAGTACATGTCCAGGCCCGTCTGAAGTTTACTAGAGTGCATTTGGATGATCCAGAAGAGGATTGGGAGAATGTCATATGGTCAGATGAAACCAAAATAGAACTTTTTTGGTAAAAACTCAACTCGTCGTGTTTGGAGGACAAAGAATGCTGAGTTGCATCCAAAGAACACCATACCTACTGTGAAGCATGGGGGTGGAAACATCATGCTTTGGGGCTGTTTTTCTGCAAAGGGACCAGGACGACTGATCCGTGTAAAGGAAAGAATGAATGGGGCCATGTATCGTGAGATTTTGAGTGAAAACCTCCTTCCATCAGCAAGGGCATTGAAGATGAAACGTGGCTGGGTCTTTCAGCATGACAATGATCCCAAACACACCACCCGGGCAACGAAGGAGTGGCTTCGTAAGAAGCATTTCAAGGTCCTGGAGTGGCCTAGCCAGTCTCCAGATCTCAACCCCATAGAAAATCTTTGGAGGGAGTTGAAAGTCCGTGTTGCCCAGCGACAGCCCCAAAACATCACTGCTCTAGAGGAGATCTGCATGGAGGAATGGGCCAAAATACCAGCAACAGTGTGTGAAAACCTTGTGAAGACTTACAGAAAACGTTTGACCTGTGTCATTGCCAACAAAGGGTATATAACAAAGTATTGAGAAACTTTTGTTATTGACCAAATACTTATTTTCCACCATAATTTGCAAATAAATTCATTAAAAATCCTACAATGTGATTTTCTGGATTTTATTTTCTAATTTTGTCTGTCGTAGTTGACCTGTACCTATGATGAAAATTACAGGCCTCTCTCATCTTTTTAAGTGGGAGAACTTGCACAATTGGTGGCTGACTAAATACTTTTTTTCCCCACTGTACAAGGGGTACCAGTACCGAGTCGATGTGCAGTGGTATGAGGTAATCAAGCTAGATATGTACAGTGAGGGAAAAAAGTATTTGATACCCTGCTGATTTTGTACGTTTGCCCACTAACAAAGACATGATCCGTCTATAATTTTAATGGTAGGTTTATTTGAACAGTGAGAGACAGAATAACAACAAAAAAATCCAGAAAAAATTTATAAATTGATTTGCATTTTAATGAGGGAAATAAGTGTTTGACCCCTCTGCAAAACATGACTTAGTACTTGGTGGCAAAACCCTTGTTGGCAATCACAGAGGTCAGATGTTTCTTGTAGTTGGCCACCAGGTTTGCACACATCTCAGGAGATTTTGTCCCACTCATCTTTGCAGATCTTCTCCAAGTCATTAAGGTTTCGAGGCTGACGTTTGGCAACTCGAACCTTCAGCTCCCTCCACAGATTTTCTATGGGATTAAGGTCTGGAGACTGGCTAGGCCACTCCAGGACCTTAATGTGCTTCTTCTTGAGCCACTCCTTTGTTGCCTTGGCCGTGTGTTTTGGGTCATTGTCATGCTGGAATACCCATCCACGACCCATTTTCAATGCCCTGGCTGAGGGAAGGAGGTTATCACCCAAGATTTGACGGTACATGGCGCCGTCCATCGTCCCTTTGATGTGGTGAAGTTGTCCTGTCCCCTTAGCAGAAAAACACCCCCAAAGCATAATGTTTCCACCTCCATGTTTGACGGTGGGGATAGTGTTCTTGGGGGTCATAGGCAGCATTCCTCCTCCTCCAAACACGGCGAGTTGAGTTGATGCCAAAGAGCTCGATTTTGGTCTCATCTGACCACAACACTTTCACCCAGTTCTCCTCTGAATCATTCAGATGTTCATTGGCAAACTTCAGAAGGGCCTGTATATGTGCTTTCTTGAGCATGGGGACCTTGCGGGCGCTGCAGGATTTCAGTCCTTCACGGCGTAGTGTGTTACCAATTGTTTTCTTGGAGACTATGGTCCCAGCTGCCTTGAGATCATTGACAAGATCCTCCCGTGTAGTTCTGGGCTGATTCCTCACCGTTCTCATGATCATTGCAACTCCACGAGGTGAGATCTTGCATGGAGCCCTAGGCCGAGGGAGATTGACAGTTCTTTTGTGTTTCTTCCATTTGCGAATAATCGCACCAACCGTTGTCACCTTCTCACCAAGCTGCTTGGTGATGGTCTTGTAGCCCATTCCAGCCTTGTGTAGGTCTACAATCTTGTCCCTGATATCCTTGGAGAGCTCTTTGGTCTTGGCCATGGTGGAGAGTTTGGAATCTGATTGATTGATTGCTTCTGTGGACAGGTGTCTTTTTATACAGGTAACAAGCTGAGATTAGGAGCACTCCCTTTAAGAGTGTGCTCCTAATCTCAGCTCGTTACCTGTATAAAAGACTCCTTGGAGCCAGAAATCTTTCTGATTGAGAGGTGGTCAAATACTTATTTCCCTCATTAAAATGCAAATCAATTGATAACATTTTTGACATGCGTTTTTCTGGATTTTTTTGTTCTTGTTCTGTTTCTCACTGTTCAAATAAACCTACCATTACAATTATAGACTGATCATTTCTTTGTCAGTGGGCAAACGTACAAAATCAGCAGGGGATAAAAAACTTTTTTCCCTCACTGTACATATAACTAGGAATAAAGTGACAGATAGTAAACAGTAGCAGCAGTGTATGTAATGAGTCAAAAAAAGTTATACCTTTCTATAGGTTTTTATATAAAGGGACTGAGATGACGTTGGTGGAGGGTGGAAGTTAGCAAATCTGGGTATCATAGAGAGGGGTGGTTTGGGGGTGTTAGGTGTAGGGATGTAGTTTTATTAAAAAAGGTGGGCAAACACTGAATGATTGGTGTGATGTTTGGCTGCTTGTGGCGGGTGAGTAATATGAATACTCTGCTAACAGCACTAATTTAGCATTACAGGCACACAAACAACGCTTATGTGTGTTTTAAGCTTCACTGCATTCCTGTCGAGGTGGGAGAGGTATGAAGTCACCCTACAGTGATGTGTTAATTAGCTGAGAGCTACAGTGGGGTCTGAAATTCTTGACACCCTTGATAAAGATGAGCAAAAATGACTGTTTAAAATAGATCATTCAAATACTTAGCTATATTGTATGCTAAAACAATACGGACATTATTTTATACTAATACAATTGATCAGAGAAAGAAACTTTGTTTAACAGGTAATATATTTATTTTTTATCAAAAGGTATGGGTCAAAATTATTGATACCCCTGTTTTCAATACCTTTTAATACCTCACATTGTGAGGTAACTGCACTGAGCTTTTTTCTAAAATGTTTTATGAATTGGAAAACACATTGAGAGGGATCTTAGACCATTCCTCCATACAGAATCCTTCCAGATGGGTGATATCCTTCGTCTGCACTTATGGACTGCCCTCTTCAATTAAAACCACAGGTTTCAAGTCAAAAAACTGAGATTGCCATTGCTAAATGTTTGATTTGGTGGCCAGTTAACCATTTCTTTGTGGATTTTGATGTGTGCTTGGGGTTATTATCTTGCTGGAAGAGCCACTTGCGGTCAAGTTTCATCCTCCTGGCAGAGGCAACCAGGGTTTGGGCAAACTCCAGGCAGTGCTATGGTCCGATTACATGAAAATAGAGATTTTCGGCCACGCACATCAATGGTGGATTTGGCCTTCGAAAGATCAATGCATATGCAGAAAATACATAATAATTTGACCAAATTATCAGGAAATTCACCAAAAACAACAATTTCACAGCTATTTCTTCATAAAATGCCCCCGGACCACCCTAGAAGGGTGTTGACCCTGGAACCCATGGTCCCTGAGCTCCCCAATATGCGACAAAAATGTACAGTCGTCTGGACACTTTCTTTATGTGCAGTACCGGCCAATAATGTTTCCCTCTCTTTTTCATATCGAACAAATTCAACTGATAGCCTATTGATACAGACTTTGCATAGGCTATTGGTCACTATAGCCTAATCACTATACCCCTCGATGGAAAGGTTTAGTGTGCTGCTGAAAATGAATCATCATGAATTAATAACTCCTTATATGCTAAAGCCAATTATGATGTTTGAGTAGCTAGGCCTATTCAAGGAAATATCATAGCCTTGTTTTATTATATTAATAATTAGACTCTATATAACAAATTGAAAGAAAAGAGACATGAGAGCCTTCGCGAGTTTCCCCACGGAAGAGACATGAGAGCCTTCACGAGTTTCCCCACGGAAGAGACATGAGAGCCTTCACGAGATTCCCCATGGAAGTGATATGAGAGCCTTCACGAGATTCCCCACGGAAGAGACATGAGAGCCTTCACGAGTTTCCCCACGGAAGAGACATGAGAGCCTTCACAAGTTTCCCCACGGAAGAGACATGAGAGCCTTCACGCGTTTCCCCACGGAAGTGATATGAGAGCCTTCACGAGTTTCCCCACGGAAGAGACATGAGAGCCCTCACGAGTCAATACAGAAGAGATATGAGAACCTTCACGAGTTTCACCACGGAAGAGATATGAGAGCGTTCTCGAGTTTCCCCACGGAAGAGACATGAGAGCCTTCACAAGTTTCCCCACGGAAGAGACATGAGAGCCTTCACGAGTTTCCCCACGGAAGTGATATGAGAGCCTTCACGAGTTTCCCCACGGAAGAGACATGAGAGCCCTCACGAGTCAATACAGAAGAGATATGAGAACCTTCACGAGTTTCACCACGGAAGAGATATGAGAGCATTCTCGAGTTTCGCCACGGAGCTACCAGCACACACGCCTTGTTCCCTAGCCAATCGCACACACAGGCGCACGTGTGAACGAAAGAGTTGCAGACAGGGTGTTCACTTCTGCTGCAGCCTCCACTGTAAAATAAACACGTCGTGTGTGTTTGTGTGCGGTGGAGCCAGAGTGTGACGAAGAGGAGAAGGATTAGGAGGGTAATAACTGCCAGGCAACCGAGCGAGGAGGCGAGACTGATTTAGGGTCAGGAGGTCAAGCCATCTGCTTTAGTTGGAAGAGAGGAAGACCGAGAGGGGGAAGGAGGGAAGAATGGAAGATAGGAATCGAAAAAGCAAGGATGGGGGAGAGCGAACAAAATGAGGGGGGGCTGCAGTGTGTCGATGTGGGAAGTTTATTTTCCAAATGGCAAACAAGTGAGTTGTAGGATAGTGTGTAGCCTACTAAAGGAGATGATTGGAGATCAATCCTAAGTATCTCCTCTAAAAGCCACATACAGTGCCTTCAGAAAGTATTCGTACCCCTTGACTTTTTCAATCAATCAATCAAATGTATATATGAAGCCCTTTTTACATCAGCAGACGTCACAAAGTGTTTATACACAAACTCAGTCTAAAACCCCTAAGAGCAAGCAATGCAGATGTAGAAGCACAGTGGCTAGGAAACACTCCCTAGAAACACAGGAAACTAGGAAGAAACCTAGAGAGGAACCAGGCTCTGAGGGGTGGCTTTTTTTTATTCTTGAAAATGAAACACTAATTCGGAAGTTTACATACACTTAGGTTGGAGTCATTAAAACGTGTTCACACATTTCTTGTTAACAAACTATCGTTTTGGAAAGTCGGTTACAGTGAGGGAAAAAAGTATTTGATCCCCTGCTGATTTTGTACGTTTGCCCACTGACAAAGAAATGATCAGTTTATCATTTTAATGGTAGGTTTATTTGAACAGTGAGAGACAGAATAACAACAAAAAAATCCAGAAAAACGCATGTCAAAAATGTTATAAATTGATTTGCATTTTAATGAAGGAAATAAGTATTTGACCCCCTCTCAATCAGAAAGGTTTCTGGCTCCCAGGTGTCTTTTATACAGGTAACGAACTGAGATTAGGAGCACACTCTTAAAGGGAGTGCTCCTAATCTCAGTTTGTTACCTGTATAAAAGACACCTGTCCACAGAAATAATCAATCAGATTCCAAACTCTCCACCATGGCCAAGACCAAAGAGCTCTCCAAGGATGTCAGGGACAAGATTGTAGACCTACACAAGGCTGGAATGGGCTACAAGACCATCGCCAAGCAGCTTGGTGAGAAGGTGACAACAGTTGGTGTGATTATTCGCAAATGGAAGAATCACAAAATAACTGTCAATCTCCCTCGGCCTGGGGCTCCATGCAAGATCTCACCTCGTGGAGTTGCAATGATCATGAGAACGGTGAGGAATCAGCCCAGAACTACACGGGAGGATCTTGTCAATGATCTCAGGGCAGCTGGGACCATAGTCACCAACAAAACAATTGGGTAACACACTACGCCGTGAAGGACTGAAATCCTGCAGCGCCCGCAAGGTCCCCCTGCTCAAGAAAGCACATATACATGCCCGTCTGAAGTTTGCCAATGAACATCTGAATGATTCAGAGGAGAACTGGGTGAAAGTGTTGTGGTCAGATGAGACCAAAATGGAGCTCTTTGGCATCAACTCAACTCGCCGTGTTTGGAGGAGGAGGAATGCTGCCTATGACCCCAAGGACACCATCCCCACCGTCAAAAATGGTGGTGGAAACATTTTCCTATGGTGATGTTTTTCTGCTAAGGGGACAGGACAACTTCACCGCATCAAAGGGATGATGGACGGGGCCATGTACCGTCAAATCTTGGGTGAGAACCTCCTTCCCTCAGCCAGGGCATTGAAAATGGGTCGTGGATGGGTATTCCAGCATGACAATGACCCAAAACACACGGCCAAAGCAACAAAGGAGTGGCTCAAGAAGAAGCACATGAAGGTCCTGGAGTGGCCTAGCCAGTCTTCAGACCTTAATCCCATAGGAAATCTGTGGAGGGAGCTAAAGGTTCGAGTTGACACGTCAGCCTCGAAACCTTAATGACTTGGAGAAGATCTGCAAAGAGGAGTGGGACAAAAATCCCCTGAGGTGTTTGCAAACCTGGTGGCCAACTACAAAAAACATCTGACCTCTGTGATTGCCAACAAGGGTTTTTGCCACCACTAAGTCATGTTTTGCAGAGGGGTCAAATACTTATTTCCCTCATTAAAATGCAAATAAATTTATAACATTTTTGACATGCGTTTTTCTGGATTTTTTTGTTTTTATTCTGTCTCTCACTGTTCAAATAAACCTACCATTAAAATTATAGACTGATAATTTCTTTGTCAGTGGGCAAACGTACAAAATCAGCAGGGGATCAAATACCCTTTTCCCTCATGACTTGTGCATGACACAAGTAATCTTTCCAACAATTGTTTACAGACAGATTATTTCACTTATAATTCACTGTATCACAATTCCAGTGGGTCAGAAGTTTACATACACTAAGTTGACTGTGCCTTTAAACAGCTTGGAAATTTCCATAAAAAAATGTCATGGCTTTAGAAGCTTCTGATAGGCTAATTGACATCATTTGAGTCAATTGGAGGTGTACCTGTGGATGTATTTCAAGGCCTACCTTCAAACTCAGTGCCTCTTTGCTTGACACCATGGGAAAATCAAAAGAAATCAGCCAAGACCTCAGAAAAAAAAATGTAGACCTCCACAAGTCTGGTTCATCCTTGGGAGCAATTTCCAAACGCCTGAAGGTACCACGTTCATCTGTACAAACAATAGTATGCAAGTATAAACACCATGGGACCACGCAGCTGTCATACCGCTCAGGAAGGAGACGTGTTCTGTCTCCTAGAGATTAACATACTTTGGTGCAAAAAGTGCAAATCAATCCCAGAACAACAGCAAAGGACCTTGTGAAGATGCAGGAGGAAACGGGTACAAAAATATCTATATTCACAGTAAAACGAGTCCTATATCGACATAACCTGAAAGGCCACTCAGCAAGGAAGAAGCCACTGCTCCATAACCGCCATAAAAAAGCGAGACTACGGTTTGCAACTGCACATGGGGACAAAGATCGTACTTTTTGGAGAAATGTCCTCTGGTCTGATGGAACAAAAATAGAACTGTTTGGCCATAATGACCATCGTTATGTTTGGAGGAAAAAGGTGGTAGGCTTGCAAGCCGAAGAACACCATCCCAACCGTGAAGCACGGGGGTGGCAGCATCATGCTGCGGGGTTGCTTTGCTGCAGGAGGGACTGGTGCACTTCACAAAATACATGGCATCATGAGGAAGGAAAATGATGTGGATATATTGAAGCAACATCTCAAGACATCAGTCAGGAAGTTAAAGCTTGGTTGCAAATAGGTCTTCCAAATGGACAATGACCCCAAGCATACTTCCAAGGTTGTGGCAAAATGGCTTAAGGACAACAAAGTCAATGTATTGGAGTGGCCATCACAAAGCCCTGACCTCAATTTTATAGAAAATGTGTGGGCAGAACTGAAAAGGCAGGTGCGAGGGAGGCCTACAAACCTGACTCAGTTACACCAGCTCTGTCAGGAGGAATGGGCCAAATTTCACCCAACGTATTGTAGGTAGCTTCCTAAGACAGGGAATTTTGACTAGGATTAAATGTCAGGAATTGTGAAAAACTGAGTTTAAATGTATTTGGCTAAGGTGTATGTAAACTTCCGACTTCAACTGTATATCTTGATTAGATAAGTGTTCATCCCCCTGAGTTAATGCATGTTAGAATCACCTTTGGCAGCGATTACAGCTGTGAGTCTTTCTGGGTAAGTCTCTCAGAGCTTTGCACATCTTAATTGTACAATATTTGACCATTATTCTTTAAAAAATGTGTCAAGCTCTGGCAAGTTGGTTGTTGATTATTGCTAGACGCCATTTTCAAGTTTTGCCATAGATTTTCAAGCCGATTTAAGTTAAAACTGTAACTAGGCCACTCAGGAACATTCAATGTCGTCTTGGTAAGCAACTCTAGTCTATATTTGTTTTTGTGTTTTAGGTTCTTGTTCTGCTGAAAGGTGAATTTGTTCACCCTGTGTCTGTTGGAAAGCAGACTGAACCAGCTCTACAGTATTCTGTTTCTTTTTATCTAAAAAAGCTCCCTAGTCCTTGCCATACCTTGATGCAACGACCACCATTCTTGAAAATATGAAGAGTGGTACTCAGTGATGTGTTGATTTGGATTTGCCCCAAGGATAACACTTTGTATTCAGGACAAAAAGTAAACAATTTTGCCACATTTTTTGCAGTATTACTTTAGTGCCTTATTGCAAACAGGAAGCATTTTTTATTTTTTATTATTCTGTACAGGCTTCCTTCTTTTCACTCTGTCATTTATGTTTTGTATTGTGGCACTCACACAGTTAGGGTTCAATCAGCCTGTAGGTGTTTGGAACAACGGTAGCAATACAGAGATGCGGTGTGAATGCTAAATATGTGTTATGACGAGTTTCTCTGGTATCGAGTACTTCAGGATGTAAGAGAATAGTTAAACACTTAGATGGAGAGTTGATTCATAGTTATTTAATATTACAGTACTGGATTCGCATGACAAGCGGTACGGGCGTAGCCTATTGTCATCCGAATTACTTACATAGAAAACCTCTCAGTTTATATAATGCTTTCCGAGCTAATTCCATCCAACAGTTGCCAACCATTATTGAGTGTCACTCATCACCTACAATAGGATCCCCCTACATGGTATCGTGTTGCACCCTAACCAGGATATTCCATCACGTACTCCTTCTAAGATTAGCACAAGTGGCCCCCAAGCTATCTTGGCACGCAGACCTTCTTGCATCCACCAGTGACAGAAATAATACATGGAATCTTCTTCTCCTCTTACTCCCATACAGCTCAGGAGATCAAAGACATTAACAAATACTGTTTAAAAAAACTGCATATCAATGTGCTACAGTACATTATACATCATATACACATGCATTATTAGGCCTATGCAGCAACAGTCCCAGCGACAGTGCATAACCCATAACACCAAATAGGGCAAAAGGTTTACATCAATTTCTACGATCTGTTCCCAAAGTGGCCAGCACCAGTGTCTATAACAGTTTCTATGGCGATGTGTCAATGGAAAGTGTGTCAGTGTAGTAATGAGATGTCATGGCAACTGTTAAGCGCTTTACGTACAGTGCCTTCGGCAAGTTTTCAGACCCCTTGACTTTTTCCACATTTTGTTATGTGACAGCCTTATTCTAAAATTGATTAAATAATTTATTCCCCCTCATCAATCTACACAAAATACCCCATAATGATGAAGCAAAAACAAGTTTGTAGACATTTTTGCTAATAAAAAAAATACATACAGTGGGGAGAACAAGTATTTGATACACTGCCGATTTTGCAGGTTTTCCTACTTACAAAGCATGTAGAGGTCTGTAATTTTTTATCATAGGTACACTTCAACTGTGAGAGACATAATCTAAAACAAAAATCCAGAAAATCACATTGTATCATTTTTAAGTAATTAATTTGCATTTTATTGCATGACATAAGTATTTGATCACCTACCAACCAGTAAGAATTCCGGCTCTCAAAGACCTGTTAGTTTTTCTTTAAGAAGCCCTCCTGTTCTCCACTCATTACCTGTATTAACTGCACCTGTTTGAACTCGTTACCTGTATAAAAGACACCTGTCCACACACTCAATCAAACAGACTCCAACCTCTCCACAATGGCCAAGACCAGAGAGCTGTGTAAGGACATCAGGGATAAAATTGTAGACCTGCACAAGGCAGGGATGGGCTACAGTACAATAGGCAAGCAGCTTGGTGAGAAGGCAACAAATGTTGGCGCAAATATTAGAAAATGGAAGAAGTTCAAGATGACGGTCAATCACCCTCGGTCTGGGGCTCCATGCAAGATCTCACCTTGTGAGGCATCAATGATCATAAGGAAGGTGAGGGATCAGCCCAGAACTACACGGCAGGACCTGGTCAATGACCTGAAGAGAGCTGGGACCACAGTCTCAAAGAAAACCATTAGTAACACACTACGCCGTCATTGATTAAAATCCTGCAGCGCACGCAAGGTCCCCCTGCTCAAGCCAGCGCATGTCCAGGCCCGTCTGAAGTTTGCCAATGACCATTTGGATGATCCAGAGGAGGAATGGGAGAAGGTCATGTGGTCTGATGAGACAAAAATAGAGCTTTTTGGTCTAAACTCCACTCGCCGTGTTTGGAGGAAGAAGAAGGATGAGTACAACCCCAAGAACACCATCCCAACCGTGAAGCATGGAGGTGGAAACATAATTCTTTGGGGATGCTTTTCTGCAAAGGGGACAGGGCGACTGCACCGTATTAAGGGGAGGATGGATGGGGCCATGTATCGCGAGATCTTGGCCAACAACCTCCTTCCCTCAGTAAGAGCATTGAAGATGGGTCGTGGCTGGGTCTTCCAGCATGACAACGACCTGAAACACACAGCCAGGGAAACTAAGGAGTGGCTCCGTAAGAAGCATCTCAAGGTCCTGGAGTGGCCTAGCCAGTCTCCAGACTTGAACCCAATAGAAAATCTTTGAAGGGAGCTGAAAGTCCGTATTGCCCAGCGACAGCCCCGAAACATGAAGGATCTGGAGAAGGTCTGTATGGAGGAGTGGGCCAAAATCCCTGCTGCAGTGTTTGCAAACCTGGTCAAGACCTACAGGAAACGTATGATCTCTGTAATTGCAAACAAAGGTTTCTGTACCAAATAATAAGTTCTGCTTTTCTGATGTATCAAATACTTATGTCATGCAATAAAATGCAAATTAATTACTTAATCATACAATGTGATTTTCTGGATTTTCTGGATAAAAATTACAGACCTCTACATGATTTGCAAGTAGGAAAACCTGCAAAATCGGCAGTGTATCAAATACTCCCCACTGTATATACTGAAATATTACATTTACATAAGTATTCAGACTCTTTACTCAATACTTTGTTGAAGCACCTTTGGCAGTGATTACAGCATCGAGTCTTGTTGGGTATGACGCTACAAGCGTGGCACAACTGTATTTGGGGAGTTTCTCCCATTCTTCTCTGCAGATCCTCTCAAGCTCTGTCAGGTTGGATGGGGAGCGTCGCTGCACAGCTATTTTCAGGTATCTCCAGAGATGTTCGATCGGGTTCAAGTCCGTGCTCTGGCTGGGCCAATCAAGGACATTCAGAGACTTGTCCAGAAGCCACTCCTACGTTGTCTTGGCTGTGTGCGTAGGGTTGTTGTCCTGTTGGAAGGTGAACCTTCACCCCAGTCTGAGGTCCTGAGCGCTCTGGAGCAGGTTTTCATCAAGGATCTCTCTGTACTTTGCTCCGTTCATATTTGCCTCAATCCTAACTAGTCTCCCAGTCCCTGCCTCTGAAAAACATCCCTGCAGCATGATGCTGCCACCACCGTGCTTCACCATAGGGATGGTGCCAGGTTTCCTCCAGACGTGACACTTGGCATTCAGGCCAAAGAGTTCAATCTTGGTTTCATCTGACCAGATAATCTTGTTTCTCATGGTCTGAGAGTCTTTAGGTGCCTTTTGGCAAAATCCAAGAGGGCTGTCGTGCCTTTTACTGATTAGTGGCTTCCGTCTGGCCACTACCATAAAGGCCTGATTGGTGGAGTGCTGCAGAGATGGTTTGTCTTCTGGAAGGTTATTCCATCTCCACAGAGGAACTCTGGAGCTCCTTCAGACTGACCATTGGGTTCTTGGTCACCTCCCTGACCAAGACCCTTCTCACCCGATTGCTCAGTTTGGTCAGGCGGCAAGCTCTAGGAAGAGTCTTGGTGGTTCTCAACTTCTTCCATTTAAGAATGATGGAGGCCACTGTGTTCTTGGGGACCTTCAATGCTGCAGAATTTGTTCGTACCCTTCCCCAGATCTGTGCCTCAACACAATCCTGTCTCTGAGCTCTACGGACAATTCCTTCGACCTCATGGCTTGGTTTTTGCTCTGACATGCACTACCAACTGTGGGACCTTACGTAGACAGGTGTGTGCCTTTCCAAATCATGTCCAATCAATTGAATTTACCACAGGTGGACTCCAATCAAGTTGTAGAAACATCTCAAGGATGATCAATGGAAACAGGATGCATCTGAGCTCAATTTCGAGTCCCATAGCAAAGGGCCTGAGTGCTTATATAAATAAGGTATTTCAGTTTTTTTATTTTTAATACATTTGCAAAAAAAATCTAAACCTGTTTTCACTTATGGGGTATTGTGTGTAGATTGCTGAGGATTTTTTTGATTGAATCCATTTTCGAATAAGGCTGTAACGTAACAAAATGTGTAAAAGTCAAGGGGTGTGAATACTTTCCGAAGGCACTGTATATAAAGCAGAGGGCTGCGTGGTCCGTTATTTTTAACTTAAGCTAGACGTGGGGCGATATTTTATCCATAGGGGCGGTTCTCATGCACAAACATTATCCACGTGCGAAAAGTACGGCTGAGCGCCCTTCACGTGCACGAGAAAAGGGATTGTGTCAGGGGAGTGTGTGTGTGTGTGTGCGTGTGCATGTGCACGCGGTCTAGGTCAGAATGAGACTCCAGTGTTAATTTTCCTGTTGAGCACGTCCCCCTGATCTGTCACTCAAAGTGATTGACCGGTAGAATGGTTGTACTAGAGATTGGCAATCAAACCTCGCCAAATAGTATCCACAGTGACATTCAGCACACACACTACTGTTGAGCCCTCAGCGTCAGTTAGAGGCGTGGCCATTCCCTCAGGAGCAGAATCAACAATGGCAGTAGAAATTGCTGTGCTATTCCATAGATGCTAAAATTGCAATATGTTTGCCTCATTTCAGTTTGTGACAAAACAATGTATAGTATAGGGAATCATTGTACCATCTGAATCGCTGTGAGAAATATTTTCAGTAACCAAGATGGTGTACAAAACTGAAAGTAAAAAGACGCACAAGTCAAACTTAAGTAAAGAGTATTTTTTTTTATTCAGCCTAAGTGTTGCAATTTGCCTAGTTTCCAAGAGAGTGCTGCATTTCACATGTAACCCCTTTAAAGGGTAGGTAGCATAAACGTAACCACATGTAACATATGGATTTGCATTAGTATACGCATCAATAGTCCCAACGCAAAGTTACACCTCACTTTTCAATTTTTTGGTTATTACATAAAAGCGAACAGAATGCCGAAGTCATGCCGGAAAATGTTTTTGTGATGTGGAGGACCCGGCATGCCAGCCTATTCCCTATAATGTAAACTCCAACAGAAATAACTTCAAAATAATTACCAGCCTGCTAATGTTACGTTAGCACTGCATGAGTCAGCCAGTTGCTATCAACACCTATCTTATTTCACCTTTATTTAACCAGGTAAGCCAGTTGAGAACAAGTTCTCATTTACAACTGTAACCTGGCCAAGATAAAGCAAAGCAGTGCGGAAAAAACAACAACAACACAGAGTTACATATGGAATAAACAAAACGTACAGTCAATAACACAATAGAAAGTGTGTGCAAATGTAGTAAGTTATGGAGGTAAGGCAATAAATAGGCCACAGTGCAAAATACTTACAATTATAATTTAGTATTAACACTGGAGTGATAGATGTGCCGAAGATGATGTGCAAATAGAGATAATGGGGTGCAAATTAGCAAAATAAATAACTATATGTAAATTACAGATGGGCTGTGTACAGGTGCAGTGATCGGTAAGCTGCTCTGACAACTGATGCTTAAAGATAGTGAGGGAGATAAGTGTCTCCAGCTTCAGAGATTTTTGCAGTTCGTTCCAGTCATTTGCAGCAGAGAACTGGAAGGAATGGCGACCAAAGGAGGTGTTGGCTTTGGGGATGACCAGTGAGATATACCTGCTGGAACGCATACTACGGGTGGGTGTTGCTATGGTGACCAATGAGCTAAGATAAGGCAGGGATTTGCCTAGAAGGGATTTATAGATGACCTGGAACCAGTGGGTTTGGCGACGAATATGTAGTGAGGGCCAGCCAACGAGAGCGTACAGGTCACAATGGTGGGGAGTATATGGGGCTTTGGTGACAAAACGGAAGGCACTGTGATAGATTATGTCCAATTTGCTGAGTAGAGTGTTGGAAGCTATTTTGTAAATGACTTCACCAAAGTCAAGGATCGGTAGGATAGTCCGTTTTACGAGGGCATGTTTAGCAGCATGAGTGAAGGAGTCTTTGTTGCGAAATAGGAAGCCGATTCTAGATTTAACTTTGCATTGGACATGCTTAATGTGAGTCTGGAAGAAGAGTTTACAGTCTAACCAGACATCTTATAGCTACATTAAAGTAAACCAACGTTTTGGAAATAAATAACGCCATCTAACCAGTTATCAAATAATGTTACTGGTATGTGCAGTTATCGTAGCCAGCAAGCCAGCCAGCTAAAGTTTTTTTCTTAGCCTGCTAGCTAGCCTAGAAAGCTAATTAGCCTAGCTAGCCAACCACCATGGTTGACATAGTTAGGTATTAAGCCAGAGAACAACACCAACTAGTCTACCACAGGCAGGATTTTTTTTTTTTAAGCCAGCAGATATAAAGTAGAGATGGTGAAGATTTAGCGATTTGACAGCTGAGTTAGCTACCGAAGAAGAGCCAAGGAGAGAGGAGCTTCAGAGGGAGAGGCTGTTTCACCAGCCGAGGGAGAGTCAGCTAATTCAATAGCGATATGTAAATCTAAAATTAGGCAATAATCCAGAGGTGGCAGTGGGCACAGGAGACGCAGGGAAAGAATCAACAATAAGACGACGATCGGAGGAGGGCTCCAGGCAGAGGGAAATGATCACAACAGCACAGTCAGTCAGCTACTGTAGCACGCTCGTACTAAACCTACTAATAGCCTACTTCACGGAGATCATGCGGCCCCCACGTGTAGGGAATCTGATTGGTTGTTAACATCATACCTCATGAATGGTGGATTTTAGCTCACCACTGCCAACACTTAGTCTACATGGCTAATGGCTAACGTTAGCCAGCTCGAGCTAGCTAACGCAGAATAGATTCTCATATGACGTTGAGAAATAGTGCATTGTGGATAGTTTTGAAGATATCCGGAAATAAGTGAATAAATATGTAAAAAACCCAAAACATAACTATTGTTGTAGTTATAGGTTACCAGATCGTGACTACAGCTATGTTATTAAGTCTTTGACCACACTGTAAAAACTCATGCTTCCTACCCTTTAAGTTTTTAATATTATAATCTCTCTCGCTCTTTTGCGCTCGCTCGTGCGCTCTCTCTCTCTCTCGCTCGCTCGCTCGCTCTCCCTACCTTCCGCTCTCCCTTAGCAACTCATAATAAAAATAATAGGCCTAAATGTCCTCTGAGCTCAAATAATCTATATGTAAGGACAGAACATCTAAGTGCTTTCATTTGTCCCAGGATTTTCTTCCTAAGAGAGCAATTACACATGAGGAAGGTTAGACCTTTTCATACGTGTGTACTAGTCTAAACCATGGCTGACCTAGACCCATGTATCTTGTCCTTCTACCCAGTGTAGATGGGTAAGTGGGCTCTTTGTCCCTCTGTTCCCCATTCAATGAAGCGTGTGTGTTTGTTTGTGCGCGCATGTGTTCCTGGCTCTTATTCCCAGTGATCAGAGAGATTAGTAAATTAGTGATAGAATAGATTTGTTTCTACTCTAAAGGGGTTGGCTGTGGGGGTCTGGAACCCATCACTCGGCTGTAATCAATCAGCCCCCCTACACACACACACACAACCCCGTCTCCTGACCACTTCCAGTCTAATTTCAGGATGAGAGCCAGAGAAGTGGCCACCCGAGCACAGCGGACGTCTCTTGGCAGCCACATGCAAATGCGTTTCTCTGGCTTGTGTGCTAGGTTCACCCACGCTAATGTCCCCATATGGGAATATGGTACACACCAGTTAGGGGGCACAGAGCAATGCTGACACTTGTCATCAAGCCCCGAAATCTTCTGAGGACCAGCCTTGAATCTGTTTCCTGTTGCTCTCATTTTCAAATTCTTTATCTCCCCTACTCACATAACTTATGTAATAGTAACTTAAAACATTCCTGTTAGAGTAAGTCATCTTGGTTTAGCTTATTAAAAGGACACCCACTACCTAGAGTAATCAAATGATTAGCCCTACATTGATGATGCATTTATCAGTGTCTGAGGGTGGGAATAGGGGAAAGAGGGATTGGTGGCTATTAGACAACAAAATAAATGTATAGGTCCGATCAGTGGTGGAAAAAGTACTCCGTTGGCATACTTCAGTAAAAGTAAAGATACCGTAATAGAAAATGACTCAAGTGAAAGTAACCCAGTAAAATACTACATGAGTAAAGTCTAAAAGTATCTGGTTTTAAATGTACTAAAGTACAGTGGGGGGAAAAAGTACTTAATTGTCATACTTGAGTAAAAGTACAAAGTAAAAGTAAATGCTATACATCAAATTCCTTATATTAAGCAAACCAGACGGAATGAACTTATCCTCTGCAGCAGAGGTAACTCTGGATCTTCCTTTCCTGTGGCGGTCCTAATGAGAGCCAGTTTCATCATAGCGCTTGATGGTTTTTGCGACTGCACTTGAAGAAACTTTCAAAGTTCTTGAAATGTTCCTTATTGACTGACCTTCATGTCTTAAAGTAATGATCAACTGTAATTTCTCTTTGCTTATTTGAGCTGTTCTTGCCATAATAAGGACTTGGTCTTTTACCAAATAGGGCTATCTTCTGTATACCAACCCTACCTTGTCACAACACAACTGATTGGCTCAAATGCATTAGGAAGGAAAGAAATTCCACAAATTAACTTTTAAGAAGGCACACCTGATAATTGAAATGCATTCCAGGTGACTACCTCATGAAGCTGGTTGAGAGAATGCCAAGCGTGTGCAAAGCTGTCATCAAGGCAAAGGGTGGCTATTTGAAGAATCTCAAATATAAAATATATTTTGATTTGTTTAATACTTTTTTGGTTACTACATGATTCCATGTGTGTTATTTCATAGTTTTCATGTCTTCACTATTATTCTACAATGTAGGAAATAGTAAAAAAGAAAGAAAAACCCTGGAATGAGTAGGTGTTTCCAAACCTTTGACTGGTATTGTATTGAAATGAGGGAATATTGACATGTAACTTTTTTACATAATCATTTGTAGGTTAGTTAGTTAGACTTGCTTTCCATTAATTGACGGCAATAGTAACCGTTTAGATGATGAACATACTAATCAGCTTCTCATCAGACCTACAGTGAGGGAAAAAAGTATTTGATCCCCTGCTGATTTTGTACGTTTGCCCACTGACAAAGACATGATCAGTCTATAATTTTAATGGTAGGTTTATTTGAACAGTGAGAGACAGAATAACAACAACAAAATCCAGAAAAATGCATGTCAAAAATGTTATAAATTGATTTGCATTTTAATGAGGGAAATAAGTATTTTACCCCTCTGCAAAACATGACTTAGTACTTGGTGGCAAAACCCTTGTTGGCAATTTACAGAGGTCAGACGTTTCTTGTAGTTGGCCACCAGGTTTTCACACATCTCAGGAGGGATTTTGTCCCACTCCTCTTTGCAGATCTTCTCCAAGTCATTAAGGTTTCGAGGCTGACATTTGGCAACTCGAACCTTCAGCTCCCTCCACAGATTTTCTATGGGATTAAGGTCTGGAGACTGGCAAGGCCAGGACCTTAATGTGCTTCTTCTTGAGCCACTCCTTTGTTGCCTTGGCCGTGTGTTTTGGGTCATTGTCATGCTGGAATACCCATCCACGACCCATTTTCAATGCCCTGGCTGAGGGAAGGAGGTTCTCACCCAAGATTTGACGGTACATGGCCCCGTCCATCGTCCCTTTGATGCGGTGAAGTTGTCCTGTCCCCTTAGCAGAAAAACACCTCCAAAGCATAATGTTTCCACCTCCATGTTTGACGGTGGGGATGGTGTTCTTGGGGTCATAGGTAGCATTCCTCCTCCTCCAAACACGGCGAGTTGAGTTGATGCCAAAGAGCAACATTTTGGTCTAATCTGACCACAACACTTTCACCCAGTTCTCCTCTGAATCATTCAGATGTTCATTGGCAAACTTCAGACGGGCCTGTATATGTGCTTTCTTGAGCAGGGGGACCTTGCGGGCGCTGCAGGATTTCAGTCCTTCACGGCATAGTGTGTTACCAATTGTTTTCTTGGTGACTATGGTCCCAGCTGCCTTGAGATCATTGACAAGATCCTCCCGTGTAGTTCTGGGCTGATTCCTCACCGTTCTCATGATCATTGCAACTCCACGAGGTGAGATCTTGCATGGAGCCCCAGGCCAAGGGAGATTGACAGTTCTTTTGTGTTTCTTCCATTTGCGAATAATCGCACCAACCGTTGTCACCTTCTCACCAAGCTGCTTGGCTTTGGTCTTGTAGCCCATTCCAGTCTTGTGTAGGTCTACAATCTTGTCCCTGACATCCTTGGAGAGCTCTTTGATCTTGGCCATGGTGGAGAGTTTGGAATCTGATTGATTGATTGCTTCTGTGGACAGGTGTCTTTTTATACAGGTAACAAGCTGAGATTAGGAGCACTCCCTTTAAGAGTGTGCTCCTAATCTCAGCTCGTTACCTGTATAAAAGACACCTGGGAGCCATAAATCTTTCTGATTGAGAGGGGGTCAAATACTTATTTCCCTAATTAAAATGCAAATCAATTTATAACATTTTTGACATGCGTTTTTCTGGATTTTTTTGTTGTTATTCTGTCTCTCACTGTTCAAATAAACCTACCATTAAAATTATAAACTGATCATTTCTTTGTCAGCGGGCAAACGTACAAAATCAGCAGGGGATCAAATAATTTTTTCCCTCACTGCATGTTTCACTTGGAATTTTCATAGAGCCCAATTTGCTGAAATAATGGTTACCATTGCTTAATCGTCTTCTAATAGTGCTTAATCGTATTCTAATCTGAAAGATTGCTTAATTGTCAAGGACTGTTATATATTGTAGGAATGTTGTAGGAATGTTGTCTGAATGTTGTGTCATGTCTTCCTTACAGATAAGATTGAGAACGGAGGAGACGTGTACCAGAGGAGGAAAGGCCCCCACGTCGACGCTGGCTCCTCAGATTCCGAGGGACAGGAAGTGGGCAGCCGGCAACAGGAAGAGGCAGGGCAAACCGGAAGCAGATGGAGGCGCATCGTCCTCCTGATCCTGGCCATCACCATCCACAACATCCCAGGTGAGAAGAAGAACCCACCACAGCCCATTCTGTAGTCCCAAACCAACCCCTGCCACTATCTCCTAGCCCCTAGCCTCTAGCCCTTAGCTCTTAGCCCCTATCATCTTTCCCTAGGCTATTCATGTTCATCTGAATCGAATAGTTTAGGTTGTTAGGAATCAGTAATATGGTAACAGATTGCCTTTGTGACATGTTCACAATATTGCTGAAGCTACACCTCAGAGGGAGTAGTGAGTTATATCTGTAGCAGTGATTTCAAAGAGCCAACACACAGTTTGATATACAGTTGAAGTCGGAAGTTTACATACACCTTAGCCAAATTCAGTTTTCACAATTCCTGACATTTAATCCTAGTAAAAATTCCCTGTCTTAGGTCAGTTAGGATCACCACTTTATTTTAAGAATGTGACATTTCAGAATAATAGTAGAGAGAATGATTTATTTCAGCTTTTATTTGTTTCATCACATTCCCAGTGGGTCAGAAGTGTACGTACACTCAATTAATAAGTTGGGTGAATTTTGGCCCATTCCTCCTGACAGAGCTGGTGTTACTGAGTCAGGTTTGTAGGCCTCCTTGCTCGCACATGCTTTTCAGTTCTGCCCACACATTTTCTATAGGATTGAGGTCAGGGCTTTGTGATGGCCACTCCAATACCTTGACTTTGTTGTCCTTAAGCCATTTTGTCACAACTTTGGAAGTATGCTTGGGGTCATTGTTCATTTGGAAGACCCATTTGCGACCAAGCTTTAACTTCCTGACTGATGTCTTGAGATGTTGCTTCAATATATCCACATAATTTTCCTTCCTCATGATGCCATCTATTTTGTGAAGTGCACCAGTCCCTCCTGCAGCAAAACACCCCCACATCATGATGCTGCCACCCCTGTTCTTCACGGTTGGGATGGTGTTCTTCGGCTTGCAAGCCTATCCCCTTTTTCCTCCAAACATAACGATGGTCATTATGGCCAAACAGTTCTACTTTTGTTTCATCAGAGCAGAGGACATTTCTCCAAAAAGTACGATCTTTGTCCCCATGTGCAGTTGCAAACCGTAGTCTGGCTTTTTTATGGCGGTTTTGGAGCAGTGGCTTCTTCCTTGCTGAGCGGCCTTTCAGGTCATATCGATATAGGACTCGTTTTACTGTGGATATAGATACTTTTGTACCTGTTTCCTCCAGCGTCTTCACAAGGTCCTTTGCTGTTGTTCTGGGATTGATTTGCACTTTTCGCACCAAAGTACGTTCATCTCTAGGAGACAGAACGCGTATCCTTCCTGAGCGGTATGACGGCTGTGTGGTCCCATTGTGTTTATACTTGCGTACTGTTTGTACAGATGAACGTGGTACCTTCAGGCGTTTGGAAATTGCTCCCAAGGATGAACCAGACTTGTGGAGGTGTACAATTTTTATATTGAGGTCTTGGCAGATTTCTTTTGATTTTCCTATGATGTCAAGCAAAGAGGCACTGGGTTTGAAGGTAGGGTTTGAAATACATCCACAGGTACACCTCCAATTGACTCAAATGATGTAAATTAGCCTATCAGAAGCTTCTAAAGCCATGACATCATTTTCTGGAATTTTCCAAGCTGTTTAAAGGCACAGTCAACTTAGTGTATGTAAACTTCTGACCCACTGGAACTGTGATACAGTGAATTATAAGTGAAATAATCTGTCTGTAAACAATTGTTGGAAAAAATGACTTGTGTCATGCACAAAGTAGATGTCCTAACCAACTTGCCAAAACTATAGTTTGTTAACAAGAAATTTGTGGAGTGGTTGAAAAACAAGTTTTAATGACTCCAACCTAAGTGTATGTAAACATCCGACTTCAACTGTGGCTTTCTCCTCTAGTTGGACTGCTGATAGAGTAGAGTATTGTTGAGGAGGATACCACTATCCATCCCCAGCTTGTCTTCTTCTATATATGTTATTACCTTAATAAGCTTAATGCCACCAACTGATTGAGTCAATAGCAGTGTTTTCAGGGGGGTTAGTTTTCAACCTCCAGCACAGCTAATAAGTAGTGACAGTTTGATCCGTGGTCATGGGAGCGTGACAGGCTTTGGAGGCAGGAGCATCCCCGTAATAGGGGCTGTGCTTGTGTGTGTGTGTGTGTGTACGTGCGTTGCGGGGGGCTGCGTGTGTTTAGACTGGCCCTGCAAGCTCTATGGATAATACCCACTGTGGGAGGATGTACAGATGGAGAAATTGATCGATTTCCTTGTTGGAGTCACTGTGGGAGGATGTACAGATGGAGAAATTGATTGATTTCCTTGTTGGAGTCACTGCTCAATATTTTACATTTAAGTCATTTGGCAGACGCCCTTATCCAGAGCGACTTACAGTAGTGAGTGCATACAGTGGCTTGCGAAAGTATTCACCCCCCTTGGTATTTTTCCTATTTTGTTGCCTTACAACCTGGAATTAAAATGGATTTTTTGGGGGTTTGTATCATTTGATTTACACAACATGCCTACCAATTTTAAGATGCAAAAAACAGAAAACTTGAGCGTGCATAACTATTCACCCCCCCCCCCCAAAGTCAATACTTTGTTGAGCCACCTTTTGCAGCAATTACAGCTGCAAGTCTCTTGGGGTATGTCTCTATAAGCTTGGCACATCTAGCCACTGGGATTTTTGTTCATTCTTCAAGGCAAAACTGCTCCAGCTCCTTCAAGTTGGATGGGTTCCGCTGGTGTACAGCAATCTTTAATTTATACCACAGATTCTCAATTGGATTAAGGTCTGGGCTTTGACTAGGCCACTTAAACCACTCAAGTGTTGCTTTAGCAGTATGCTTAGGATCATTGTCCTGCTGGAAGGTGAACCTCTGTCCTAGTCTCAAATCTCTGGAAGACAAACAGGTTTCCCTCAAGAATTTCCCTGTATTTAGCGCCATCCATCATTCTTTCAATTCTGACCAGTCCCTGCCGATGGGAAAAACATCCCCACAGCATGATGCTGCCACCACCATGCTTCACTGTGGGGATGGTGTACTCAGGGTGATGAGAGGTGTTGGGTTTTCGCCAGACATAGCGTTTTCCTTGATGGCCAAAAAGCTAAATTTTTGTCTCATCTGACCAGAGTACCTTCTTCCATATGTTTGGGGAGTCTCCCATATAGCTTTTAGCGAACACCAAACGTGTTTGCTTATTTTTTTCTTTAAGCAATGGCTTTTTTCTGGCCACTCTTCCGTAAAGCCCAGCTCTGTGGAATGTATGGCTTAAAGTGGTCCTATGGACAGATACTCCAATCTCCGCTGTGGAGCTTTGCAGCTTCTTCAGGGTTATATTTGGTCTCTTTATTTCCTCTCTGATTATTGCCCTCCTTGCCTGGTCCGTGAGTTGGTGGACGGCCCTCTCTTGGCAGTTGTTGTGGTGACATATTCTTTCCATTTTTTTTATTATGGATTTAATTGTGCTCCGTGGGATGTTCAAAGTTTTTGATATTTTTTAATACCCCAACCCTGATCTGTACTTCTCCACAACTTTGTCCCTGACCTGTTTGGAGAGGTCCTTGGTCTTCATGGTGCCGCTTGCTTGGTGGTGCCCCTTGCTTAGTGGTGTTGCAGACTCTGGGGCCTTTCAGAACAGGTGTGTATATATACTGAGATTATGTGACAGATCATGTGACACTTAGATTGCACACAGGTGGACTTTATTTAACTAATAATGTGACTTCTGAAGGTAATTGGTTGCACCAGATCTTATTTAGGGGCTTCATAGCAAACGGGGTGAATACAGTGGGGGAAAAAAGTATTTAGTCAGCCACCAATTGTGCAAGTTCTCCCACTTAAAAAGATGAGAGAGGCCTGTAATTTTCATCATAGGTACACGTCAACTATGACAGACAAATGGAGATTTTTTTTTCTCCAGAAAATCACATTGTAGGATTTTTAATGAATTTATTTGCAAATTATGGTGGAAAATAAGTATTTGGTCACCTACAAACAAGCAAGATTTCTGGCTCTCACAGACCTGTAACTTCTTCTTTAAGAGGCTCCTCTGTCCTCCACTCGTTACCTGTATTAATGGCACCTGTTTGAACTTGTTATCAGTATAAAAGACACCTGTCCACAACCTCAAACAGTCACACTCCAAACTCCACTATGGCCAAGACCAAAGAGCTGTCAAAGGACACCAGAAACAAAATTGTAGACCTGCACCAGGCTGGGAAGACTGAATCTGCAATAGGTAAGCAGCTTGGTTTGAAGAAATCAACTGTGGGAGCAATTATTAGGAAATGGAAGACATACAAGACCACTGATAATCTCCCTCGATCTGGGGCTCCACGCAAGATCTCACCCCGTGGGGTCAAAATGATCACAAGAACGGTGAGCAACAATCCCAGAACCACACGGGGGGACCTAGTGAATGACCTGCAGAGAGCTGGGACCAAAGTAACAAAGCCTACCATCAGTAACACACTACGCCGCCAGGGACTCAAATCCTGCAGTGCTGGACGTTTCCCCCTGCTTAAGCCAGTACATGTCCAGGCCCGTCTGAAGTTTGCTAGAGTGCATTTGGATGATCCAGAAGAGGATTGGGAGAATGTCATATGGTCAGATGGTAAAAACTCAACTCGTCGTGTTTGAAGGACAAAGAATGCTGAGTTGCATCCAAAGAACACCATACCTATTGTGAAGCATGGGGGTGGAAACATCATGCTTTGGGGCTGTTTTTCTGCAAAGGGACCAGGACGACTGATCCGTGTAAAGGAAAGAATGAATGGGGCCATGTATCGTGAGATTTTGAGTGAAAACCTCCTTCCATCAGCAAGGGCATTGAAGATGAAACGTGGCTGGGTCTTTCAGCATGACAATGATCCCAAACACACCGCCTGGGCAACGAAGGAGTGACTTCGTAAGAAGCATTTCAAGGTCCTGGAGTGGCCTAGCCAGTCTCCAGATCTCAACCCCATAGAAAATCTTTGGAGGGAGTTGAAAGTCTGTGTTGCCCAGCGACAGCCCCAAAACATCACTGCTCTAGAGGAGATCTGCATGGAGGAATGGGCCAAAATACCAGCAACAGTGTGTGAGAACCTTGTGAAGACTTACAGAAAACCTTTGACCTGTGTCATTGCCAACAAAGGGTATATAACAAAGTATTGAGAAACTTTTGTTATTGACCAAATACTTATTTTCCACCATAATTTGCAAAGAAAATCATGAAAAATCCTACAATGTGATTTTCTGGAATTTTTGTTTTCTCATTTTGTCTGTCATAGTTGACGTACCTATGATGAAAATTACAGGCCTCTCTCATCTTTTTAAGTGGGAGAACTTGCACAATTGGTGGCTGACTAAATACTTTTTTTCCCCACTGTACACTTTTCCGTTATTTATTTTTTAGAATTCTTTGAAACAAGTTATTTTTTTCATTTCACCATTTTGGACTATTTTGTGTATGTCCATTACATGAAATCCAAATAAAAATCAATTGATATTACATGTTGTAATGCAACAAAATAGGAAAAATGCCAAGGGGGATGAATACTTTTGCAAGGCACTGTACCTTTTCATATTTGTTCGTACTGGTCCCCTGTGGGAATCGAACCCACAACCTTGATGTTGCAAGTGCCATGCTCTACCAACTGAGCCACACCGGACCTCTTATGTAGGCTCCTGTATATACATTACAGTGTATTCGGAAAGTATTCAAACCCCTTGACTTTTTTCACATTTTGTTAGGTTACAGCCTTATTCTAAAATTGATTAAATATTTTTTTCTTGGGTGTGACGCTACAATCTTGGCACACCTGTATTTGGTGAGATTCTCCCATTCTTCTCCCCACAGCATGCTACCACGTGCTTCACCGTAGGGATGGTGCCAGGTTTCCTCCAGACGTGACGCTTGTCATTCAGGCCAAAGAGTTCAGTCTTGGTTTCATCAGACCATAGAATCTTGTTTCTCATGGTCTGAGAGTCTTTAGGTGCCTTTTGGAAAACTCCCAAGCGGGCTGTCATGTGCCTTTTTACTGAGTAGTGGCTTCCTTCTGGCCATTCTACCATTAAGGCCTGATTGGTGGAGTGTTGCAGAGATGGTTGTCCTTCTGGAAGGTTCTCCCATCTCCACAGAGGAACTCTTGATCTCTGTCAGAGTGACCATTGGGTTCTTGGTCACCTCCCTGACCAAGGCCCTTCTCCCCCGATTGCTCAGTTTGGCTGGGTGGCCAGCTCTAGGAAGAGTCTTGGTAGTTCTAAACTTCTTCCATTTAAGAATGATGGAGGCCACTGTGTTCTTGGGGACGTTGAATGCTGCAGAAATGTTTTGGTACCCTTCCCCAGATCTGTGCCTCGACACAATCCTGTCTCTGAGCTCTACGGACAATTCCTTTGGCCTCATGCCTTGGTTTTTGCTCTGACATGCACTGTCAACTGTGGGAGCTTTTGTAGACAGGTATGTGCCTTTCCAAATCTTGTCCAATCAATTGAATTTACCACAGGTAAGTTGTAGAAACATGTTTTCGCTTTGTCATTATGAGGTATTGTGTGTAGATTGATGAGAGAAAAAAACCCACTTTAATCCATTTTAGAATAAGGCTGTAACGTAACAAAATGTGGAAAAAGTCAAGGGGTCTGAATACTTTCCGAATGCACTGTATATACAGATGCACAACATTCCAAGCTTCACTGAAATACCTCATCTTCCATTAAGGGGCTTCATTCCCATGAGTGCTTTCATGTCAAGTCAAGAGCCATGTAAATAAGGTATTTCAGTTTTTTTTACAAAATGTACATGCAAATGTGAAGTCTCTGATGACCAGTGAGCCATGGCGATGGCTCAGAGAGAGTGGAGAGAGTGGACTAGTTTGTTTGTACGCATGCTTACGCTAATCCTCAGCATGTAAAATTATGCATGTGAGCGCTCCCTTACGTATCAGCTGTGAGCTGTTGATTGATCACATTTTCCCTGTCTCTGATCCAACACCATTACTAGACAGACAGACAGACAGACAGACCAGACGGCTGGCTGTTCATCGTGTTGGTATAATGTTTCCTCATCCCGGCTTGTGTGGACTGCTGGTGTGGACTGGACTGACATGAACTGCACCACAGAACCCTTCCGAGGCTTATTAGTTGTGGAAGAATGGCTCCGTGACTGACTATGGGGAGGCTTCACCAGTCCACTGTTAAACTTTCCCACATTGAGCCCACCAAGCCATGCTGCTGGCTGTCCCTCCCCTGAGAGGTGTGTGTGCCCGTGTGCCCATAGAGAGCTACCAAGCCTTTACTCTGGCATAATCAACAAGGAGTGTGACAGAGTTGGCTATGTGACTGACAGCTGAAGACTAGTGGTGGTGAATACGGATCACACACACACTCACTATCGCCCGGCTCCAGGCTCTGCCCCAGGCTCAGTGGAACAGTCCAAGCCCCCCTTCTGCCAATGCTTGGCTGTGGCTGGCTGTAGGCCTGTGGCGTTTTCTTTGAAGTCTCGCCGCTCTGCTTAATCTGCACTCATGTTTACAAGAGCTTTGGGGATTTAGCTGAACCTCTGAAGTGTATAGTGTAGGGTTGGGCGGTATCCAGATTTTCATATCGTCCTTCTCTCACACTGGGATTTACGGTATTACCAGTTTAGTACACAAGGGGCGCCAAAAACGTTAAAAAGCATAATTAGCACAAGTAATAGTGAATTTCTATGGAGGCTGCTAGCTAAATATGCTAACGAGTGCAAACAAAAATAAACGCATCGCAAAGACAGGCAATCCAGCTCATGAAGTTATTCAGCTACCGAATGTCATTTTTGGTCAGTTTGGACATTTGCAAGCAAATGTGAACGAGATACATTGTGCAAATGAACAAAGTTTAGACTCATGCAGTACTGGCTCTCCAGCAGCATTTCTGCACGCTGTGTCTGTGTGGAGTCTGCAGTCTCTAGGGCAACAGGCCTGCCTGCAAGGAAATCAAGATGGCAGTGGCAGCTGTACAAATAAGTCATCCAAAGGGCTTTGACTTCTCAAACACAGCAGAAAGCTAACACAATATGATGCCCCGCCACCTTATTAATTCAGCCTCTTATTAGATAGAAAGTTAAACTAGTGGTCGTGTAAACGCATAAGAAATATCTTGCTGTGTTTTGTAAATACAGATCTAAAATGCTTCTTATTGTAATTTCTGCTCGGCATCAGACTAATTTTGTGCTTCAGTTGCACTTCTCCACAGATGAGAATTCACAAACAGGCATTCTATCAGCAGACAGTACTCTGACTGATGTGTATCTACATTTCTCTGGAGCGCTCTGACTGATGTGTAGCCACATTTCTCTGGAGCGCTCTGACTGATGTGTAGCCACATTTCTCTGGAGCGCTCTGACTGATGTGTATCTACATTTCTCTGGAGCGCTCTGACTGATGTGTAGCTACATTTCTCCGGTACTTTCTCGGTGTAGCCAGCCTATTTTTCTCCGGTAAAATGCAAGAATAACTTTAAGCAAAACCTTAGGAAATGTAGTTGGCTACATTCTTTATATGATAGGCCTATACATTAGAAATATGTTGGCCATGCATCGCTTTAGCAAAAAAGACCTTGCTTTTTTATTGTAATCTCATTTACGTGTGGCTGCCAGCCAAACAGCGTTGTACTTCTGTTGTCATCTGATGAAAATGAAGCTATTTTCTGCCGAATGTGTTGCGCTAATGTATTTTCTGTGAAGGAAAACTATAGTTGCACGTCCCTGATCACTCTATTGAAGCCAAAAAACACTTGACTTTCAGTATAAAACGCGACTCCTGTTGTGCTATTTACAAACAAACACGTGACTGGTAAACTATGGTAAGCTTCATAATGTCAAAAAATGTGACAGCTGAAATGAAGAACGCAATCTGCTTTATCTGCTGAAGCATTGCACAAGTTGACTGCAGGTATTTTCTTAAAAAGAACTTACAAATATTAAAATGTATTGAAAAACTTCAAGTAAATACTTTCAACGGTATTGACTTTATTGAAAAACCATTCGGGGCTATTTCCAAATACCCAGGTTTACGGTATATACGGTATGTACGGTATACCGCTCAAGCCTAGTATACTGTTCGCTTCCCTTTATCGCCAAGCCATGTCCTCATGTTTACTCTACCTGACACTGAAAGAGACATGTTTAGATACAGTTATAGATTGGTTGGAAGGTACTAAATGATTGATCTAAATGATTTGTCTTGAAGTTTTCTCTCTCATATTCCTCTACACCTCTGTTTTTCCATGCTGACTGTGTGTGTGCGGGTGTTAGTCTGTACGTGCGCATGTGTGCGTGCGTGCGTGTGTGCGTGCGTGCACCTGTGCTTGAGCGTGCATATACACGCATGTGTGTATCAGCCGTTTTGATAGGGCAGGGCTTGAGAAAAAAACGGCACGCTTCATTTTCCACATCAACTAACTACTGTATGGCTAATACGAAAATGGAAACTGAGCACAGAGAGAGAACACAGGAAGCTGAGAGCGGAGTTATTTACTATACATAGCAGAGTGTGTTTTTGTTATCATGCTCGCTCTCTCTCTCTCTCTGTGTCTCTCTGTGTCTCTCTGTGTCTCTCTGTGTCTCTCTGTGTCTCTCTGTGTCTCTCTGTGTCTCTCTCTGTCTCTCTGTGTCTCTCTCGGTCTCTCTGTGTCTCTCTGTGTCTCTCTGTCTGTCTCTGTGTCTGTCTCTGTCGCTCGCTCTGTCTCTCTCTCTGTGTCTCTCTGTCTCTCTCTGTGCTCTCTCTGTGTCTCTCTCTGTGTCTCTCTCTGTGTCTCTCTCTGTGTCTCTCTGTGTCTCTCTCTGTGTCTCTCTCTGTGTCTCTCTCTGTGTCTCTCTCTGTGTATCTCTCTGCGTGTCTCTCTGCGTGTCTCTCTCTGTGTCTCTCTGTGTCTCTCTGTGTCTCTCTCTGTGTCTCTCTCTGTGTCTCTCTGTGTGTCTCTCTGTGTCTCTCTCTGTGTCTCTCTCTGTGTCTCTCTCTGTGTCTCTCTGTGTGTCTCTCTCTGTGTCTCTATGTGTCTCTCTCTGTGTCTCTCTGTGTGTCTCTCTCTAGGTCTCTCTGTGTCTCTCTCTGTGTCTCTGTGTCTCTCTGTGTCTCTCGCTCTGTGTCTCTCTGGGTCTATCTGTGTCTCTCTGTGTCTGTCTCTGTCTCTCGCTCTCTCTCTCTGTGTCTCTCTGTGTCTGTCTCTTGCTCTCTCTCTCGGTCTCTCTGTGTCTCTCTGTGTCTCTCTGTGTCTCTCTGTGTCTCTCTGTCTCTCTCTGTGTCTGTCTCTGTGTCTGTCTCTCGCTCTCTCTCTCTCTGTCTCTCTGTGTCTCTCTGTGTCTGTCTCTCGCTCTCTCTCTCTGTGTCTCTCTGTCTCTCTCTGTGTCTGTCTCTGTGTCTGTCTCTGTCTCTCGCTCGGTCTCTCTCGGTCTCTCTCTCTGTGTCTCTCTGTCTCTCTCTGTGTCTGTCTCTGTCTCTCGCTCTGTCTCTCTCGGTCTCTCTGTGTCTCTGTCTCTGTCTCTCTCTCTCTCTCTCTCTCTCTGTCTCTCTCTCTGTGTCTCTCTGTGTCTCTCTCTGGGTCTCTGTCTCTCTCTGTGTGTCTCTGTCTCTCTCTGTGTGTCTCTGTCTCTTTCTGTGTCTCTGTCTTTGTGTCTCTTTGTCTCTGTGTCTCTATGTGTCTCTCTCTGTGTCTCTCCCTGTGTCTCTGCATACACTTCACTCCCAATACTAGGAATGGTATTCCCAACTCTCCTCACTAGAAAAGGAGTGTTTATCATCTCTAGGGATTGGAGTGGTGAGAGCTGATGGGGAACCATTGTAATTCTTTTCCAGAATTATTTACTTCCGTATCCTGTCATAGCTGATGCATTAGGGCACTTAGGCTATATTCGTATTTTCTCGGCTACCTCAGCCCTTTGAACATGCCTAGAATGGCATATTGCCAATTACGGGCAATTTTTCTCTACCGCTTTGAAGATGTACATGTCTGTTTGCGGCTTCTCTCGCTCTCGCTAACTCTCTAGCTAATTAGAGATGTTCTATCCAAACCATCAAATCAAGAGTTTTCTTCACGTCACACTTCTTTGCCAACTCCAGTCTTTTCTTAACCTGACTACCCATCCACCGGCCAAATGCCACACCCATTAGCGTTTCTTTCTGGATTTGCTTTCTTCCCTGACATTCTTGTAGAATGCAAACACATTCTGACCACTCTGATTTGACCCAGAAACCGATGGGTTGGGCCTGAGCCGACCTACATGATGACGTTATCATTTTTGATACTCTGATTGGTTAGAGACGATCCAATCGCTGATGATTTTTTTTGGTACAACGCCCCTCATTTTGACGTAACCACAAATGACTTCTAGGATGGCAGTTTCAGACTGAATATATGTAGCGATCGATAGAGAATGAAATTCAGGATAAGTCGTCAGGCAAGCGTTTTCTAGCACGCTGACCAAACTCTTACCTGGCAATTAGAAGATCTAGTGGTATTTCTGTAGTAGTTCTGACCTTGTCAGCACTTATTAGGTAGAGGCGAGAAGATGGCGCTATCTCAGAATAATTATTGCCGTATGACAGCTTTATGGTGACAGCGTGACATTTTTATGATAGCATTGCGACAGCGCTATGACAGGAGCATGACGGCTTTTCGAAGAGAATCGGAGACCGAAATATCTGTGAATGGGTTTTGTAATAAATAAAAAAAAAACGATAAAGATGATTGACTGGATGCTATTAAACTTAGCTTCCACAGTGACTCACACACCCTTATCTCTGATTATTTCATGCATCATAAGATTAGCAGATTAGCTGTATTAGCAAAGTGGCTACTGCTCAGAGCACGTCCATCTATTGTAAAGTCCCACTCTCTTACTAATGGTTCTATCAATCTTGGGACTAACTTTGCACCTTTCCCAGGAGTAGATCCACAAACCCTATATTTGCTGTCATGTATGACACATCAAATGCCATGGTGGTTACGTCCCCCCAAGCACAAGAGGCTGTTCAGTCAGTCGCTGAAGAATCTGTCTGCGCGCCTTGCTCCTTGTCAACATGGTAACTAGCAATGCCAGATGCTCACCTACACACACCTCGCTGTGTGTGTTGTCGTTAAATGTTGATAGTGAGTCATTCAGCAAACTTACATCTCATCAAAGAGCATGGCCTAAGTCTTGGAATAGTACACAATTCTTTACATTTTAGTCGTTTAACAGACGTACTTATCCAGAGCGACTTACAGGAGCAATTAGGGTTAAGTGCCTTGCTCAAGGGCACATCGGTAGATTTTTCACCTAGTCGACTCTGGGATTTGAACCAGTGACCTTTCGGTTACTCACCCAATGCTCTTAACTGCTAGGCTACCTGCCGCCACATCTTTCCATCCCTCCCTCTAAGCCTGTTTGGTCTGAATCAGTCCCTGATCGCCCCTGCGGTCCTTGAGGACACTGCTGTAGATTACTGAAATATGGTTCCCACATGGGAAAGACCACCCCCCTCCGCCCCATCAAACTCAACCCATTCACTGTGCCACTGTGAAGCTAGAGAGTGATCCTCCCCCCAGGCAGCACCCCTCCTAATGTCTCATATGGTGACAAATTAAGGTTTTACTTCCCCTGCCTGAGTTTTTAATGGCTCCTCCAGCACCACCGAGCCCAGACCAGAGCAGCCAATTGAGACTGATGGAGTGTGGGGGCCTCCACTGAAGTGGATCTGTTATGCATCCTTAATGGCCTTAACTGAATACCCTATGTATTTCAATCTGAGGGAATATTCATCACCTGCCCCAACCAACCTCCCCCCACTCCCATGCCTCTCTGGTTAGAGCTATGGGCCGATAGCCAGGGGGTGACATGGGAATGTAATGGTTCTTCCTTCTCTCTCTTTCTAACTCACTTTTATGACTTGTAAGAGTTATTTATGTACGTTCAGGGAAAGAGGGAAGAGATGGCTTAGTTCTCTCTCGGCTGTTTTCTCCCGTCCGTATGCCTACACAGAGCTGCGTGTGTCAGCATTGGTCAGTTGCACGTTCACTCACATTGAGAGAGAGAGGGAGGAGTAATGTAGAGAGAGAGAGATATGGGAGGTGGATGAGGAGGTGCAGAGAGAGAGAGAGAAGATGAGGGATAAAGAGATGGGGAGTGACATGAAGACGGACGAGAAAGGATCAGGATGAAGTTCCTATCATTACTACTAGATGGCAGAGGAAATCCTGAAGCGTTTCACCCTCCGCACATGAACATGTTTGCTGATGCTTGCTCTTACTGTGGGCAATTCAACTTTAAAAAATGCCCATCAGCCAATGATTAGAGAGCTCGTTAGTGAATCAGCCAATGGGATGATGGGATGAGATGGCTCTTGACTTGACATGAAAGCACTCATGGGAATGAAGCCCCTTAATGGAAGATGAAGTATTTCAGTGAAGCTTGGAATGTTGTGCATCTGTATAGACAGTGCATTCGGAAAGTATTCAGACCCCTTGACTTTTTCCACATTTTGTTACGTTACAGCCTTATTCTAAAATGGATTAAATAGTTGTTTGCTCTCATCAATGTACACACAATAACCCATAATGACAAAGTGAAAACAGGTTTTTAGAAATTTTTGCAAATGTATTAAAAATAAAAAACTGAAATACCTTATTTACATAAGTACTCAGACCCTTTGCTATGAGACTCGAAATTGAGTTCAGGTGCATCCTTTTTCCATTGATCATCCTTGAGATGTTTCTACACCTTCATTGGAGTCCAGCTGTGGTAAATTCAATTGATTGGACATGATTTGAAAAGGCACACACCTGTCTATATAAGGTCCCCCAGTTGACAGCGCATGTCAGAGCAAAACCAAACCATGAAGTCGAAGGAATTGTCCATAGAGCTCCGAGACAGGATTGTGTCGAGGCACAGATCTGGGGAAGGGTACCAAAACATTTCAGCCGGATTGAAGGTCCCCAAGAACACAGTGGCCTCCATCATTCTTAAATGGAAGTGTGGAACCACCGAGACTCTTCCTAGAGCTGGCTGCCTGGCCAAACTGAGCAATCGGGGGAGAAGGGCCTTGGTCAGGGAGGGGACCAAGAAACCGATGGTCACTCTGACAGAGTTCCAGAGTTCCTCTGTGGAGATGGGAGATCCTTCCAGAAGGACAACCATCTCTGCAGCATTCCACCAATCAGGCCTTTATGGTAGATTGGCCAGAAGGAAGCCACTCCTCAGTAAAAGGCACATGACAGCCCGCTTGGAGTTTGTCAAAAGGTACCTAAAGACTCAAAGACCATGACAAACAAGATTATCTGGTCTGATGAAACCAAGATTGAACTCTTTGGCCTGAATGCCAAGCGTCACGTCTGGAGGAAACCTGGCACCATCCCTACGGTGAAGCATAGTGGTGCCAGCATCATGCTGTGGGGATGTTTTTCAGCAGCAGGGACTGGGAGACTAGTCAGGATCGAGGGAAAGATGAACTTAGCAAAGTACAGAGAGATCCTTGATGAAAACCTGCTCCAGAGCACTCAGGACCTCAGACTGGGGTGAAGGTTCACCTTCCAACAGGACAACAACCCTAAGCACACAGCCAAGACAATGCAGGAGTGGCTCAGGACAAGTCTCTGAATGTACTTGAGTCGCCCAGCCAGAGCCCGGACTTGAATCTGATCGAACAGCTCCGGAGAGACCTGAAAATAGCTGTGCAACGACTCTCTCCATCCCACCTGACAGAGCTTGAGAGAATCTGCAGAGAAGAATGGGAGAAACTCCCCAAATACAGTTGTGCCAAGCTTGTAGCGTCATACCCAAGTGGACTTGATGCTGTAATCGCTGCCAAAGGTGCTTCAAGTGTCTGAATACTTATGTAAATATAATATTTTCAGTTTTTTATTTGTAATACATTTGCAAAAATTTCTAGAAACCTGTTTTTGCTTTGTCATTATGCGGTATTGTCTATAGATTGATGATGAGGGGAAAAAACATTTTAATCAATTTTAGAATAAGGCTGTAACGTAACAAAATGTGGAAAAAGTCAAGGGATCTGAATACTTTCCGAATGCAGTATACTATACTATACTATACTATACTATACTAAACTATTCAACACTATAGTCTACTCCAGTCATGGATGTGCTGTAGGTACTGTTGCAGGCTTCATGGTTCTCTGTGTGTGAGAGAGCGTTTGCCACTGATGGTGTCAGCTGCCAGTCAGTGCAGGGATTGAAGTATGGAGCTGTGTGTGTTTTTCAGTCAGGCTTTACACGCACATACACACACACACACAGACAGACCTTTAGGAGTCTCATTACCTGTGTGTGTGTACGGCTGTCAGTCTAACCTGTGGTCTTTTCAGCTGTATTTATATCCCAGTGTTTAAAATCAGAGAGTGAAAGAAGAGAGGGGGGAGGGAAAAGAGGGAGAGCGATACCCAGCTGGAAGCTGCTGTGAGTCCAATTAGAGGGAGTTGCTTGCTGGTACAAGTGTGTGTGTGTGTGTGTGTGTGTACATGCTTTCAAGTACGAGAGAGAGAGTGCTTGTGTAAGACTATATCGCACACCCAACCTGCTCATAGTGACAGAATTACATTTGATTAGAATAGGAAATAATACGGTCATTCATTGATAAATATATTATATTTTCACACACAATTCATTGTGAATTGACTGGAGGCATGGATCATGTCTGTCCTGCTGGGTGTGTTGCTTTGTCTTTCCTTCAGTAGACAGAAGACTGAGAGCTCCGTGACTCCTCTTTTTTCTCTCTCTCCTCCTCCCTCCTCCTCCTCCTCTCTCTCTTCCTCCTCCTCCTCTCTCTCTTCCTCCCTCCTCCTCCTCGCTCTTTTCCCGCCTCTCTCCTCCTCCCTCCTCCTCCTCTCTCTCTTCCTCCTCCTCTCTCTCTTCCTCCTCCTCCTCTCTCTCTTCCTCCCTCCTCCCCCTCGCTCTCTTCCCGCCTCTCTCCTCCTCCCTCCTCCTCCTCTCTCTCTTCCTCCTCCTCCTCTCTCTCTTCCTCCTCTCTCTCTCTCTCTTTCTGCCTCCCCCTCTCTCTCTCTCTCTCTCTCTCTCTCTCTCTCTCTCTCTCTCTCTCTCTCTCTCTCTCTCTCTCTCTACCTCCCTCCTCTCCTTTCCATGTTCTCTCTCTCTCTCAATAATACACTCGATATAGATGTTGACTCTTATATATTCTGGTTGATCAGCCAAGCAGCTTGAAAAACTCTGACTGTACTTTCTGACTCACCAGCTCTCTATAACCATTCCCTTCCTATTCTCACTTGTCCATGCGCTTTCAATCTCTCTCTGTCTCACTCTCTCTCTCGCTCTGTCTCCCTCTCTCTCTGTCTCTCTGTCTCTCACTCACTCACTCACTCACTCACTCACTCACTCACTCACTCACTCACTCACTCACTCACTCACTCACTCACTCACTCACTCACACACACACACACACACACACACACACACACACACACACACACACACACACACACACACACACACACACACACACACACACACACACACACACAAACACACATATTTTAACCTCCATGGCTGTATGTGTTTGTGTGTTCTCTTGCAGAGGGCCTGGCTGTGGGTGTAGGGTTTGGAGCCATTGGAAAGACCTCATCTGCCACGTTTGAGAGTGCCAGGTAAGAACACACAGAGACTTATACCACAACTGCCTTCCTTACCGGTGTCCCAACACTCTCTAGATATCGCCTTTGTCACCATATTACACAGGCCCTAGTTTACACTGATCCGGCTATTCTATCGGTGACTGTGACCTATGTCAGGGTTTAGAAACATCTGGTTACTGGTTTGACCACGATCATATGCTCTTGCCTTACGTCTCGGTCATAAGAGCCTGGGATTTGGTGTGTGCGTACGCTTATCTGTGTCATCATAATCCTCCTCCACATACCATTTGGCCAGTAGACAGGAGCATCACTTGTTCCTCCTGGGTTAGAAAGCACTGTTTACTCTGTGGGGATGAGGAGGACAAAACGGCCTGCCTTTGTGCCTGGCTCCTCTGCTTTGTCTGGGCCCTGCTCTCTGTGGTGTGCTGCTACCACCCTGTGGTCACCACTGGTACTGCACATGTAATTTATAAATAATTAATGGCCCTCCGAGGATGCTCAGACCAGACTCCAGAGCCAAGTATTTGTGCGTGAGTGAGCATATGTATTTGTGTGTGTGCATGCATGCGTCTGTCCGTCTGTTTGTTTGTGTCTGTGCATGTTTCTATCTATCTGTGTGTGTATGCGCCTGCATGTGTGTGTGTGTGTGGATATGCTGTTGTGTGCGTGTGTGTTTGTGCGTGTGTGTGTGTCTGCATGTTTGTGTGTCTGGGTCTGTGCGCGCAAGTGTGTGCGTGTATTTGTGTGTCTGTGAATGGTCCAATTGAGAGGCGGGAGGGAGGGGAGCAGGAATCCAGAGGAATGTGTGGAGACCACCCTCCAGATGTGGACCAGCTGCTGGCAGCACCAGGGAGGAAGTTGAGATGGAGGGCACACATACTACCCCTCTCTCTCTCTCTCTCTCCCGCCCCTCTCTCTCTCTCCCCTCTTTCTCTCGCTCGCTCGCTCTCTTTCTCTCACTCTCTTTCTCTCGCTCTCTTTCTTTATCACTTTCTCTCGCTCTTTCTCTTGCTCGCTTTCTCTCCCTCTCTCTCTCTCTCTCTCTCTCTCTTTCACTCTCTCCCTCCTCTCTCTCTCGCTCGCTCGCTCTCTCCCTCCTCTCTCTCCTAGTGAAAGCCTCTCTTGTTCTCTGGTAGCTATGTTACCTGTCCTACTGGTGCAGTTCCTCTGATTATGCTTGGCTCAGCCCTGACCTCTCCCTCCTTGATGTGTTCTAGCAGGCCTGTTCACAACAGGTAGAGTGGCCGCCGTGAGCAGGTTCTCTCCATCCCAGTGGCTTTGCCTTTCCCCGCTGCTGTATAACCGCAGCTGTATGTGTGTGTGTGTGCAAGCTGTCAGCCGGAGGAAAGGGGCGGTAGTCAGGTAACATAGAGTGATTGAACCAGGAAGCCTCCTCAACCATGCTTAGAAAAACACTCCCCAATGTATTTACTTCATTTTTTTCTTTTAGGCTACATTCTTTCACTTGATCAGTGGTATTGCGATGCATTTCTACCTACCTTAACACATGAGATGTTTTGGGGGACAGTCAACAAAAGTCTAAATGTAGGAGTACAGCATGCCTATTTGTGGGATTGTCTGCAAATTGAGTGTAAAGTGGCCTCTTAGAGCGTATAGTAGCCATTTGTGTGAGTTTGACACGTGGTCTAAAGCAGGGTTCCCCAACTGTGGCCTGCGGGTGGTTTTATTTGGCCCCCCATTTACATCGACCAAGTTTTCTTGTTGTTGAATTTTCATTGTTGTACATAAAACATCAAATCAAATAGTATTTGCCACATACACGTGTTTAGCAGATGTTATTGTGGGTGTAGCGAAATGCTTGTGCTTCTAGCTCCGACAGTGCAGTAATATCTAACAATTTCACAACATATACCCAATACACACAAATCTAAGTAAGGAATGGAATTAAGAATATATACATATATGGACGAGCAATGACAGAGCGGCATGGACTAAGATATCGTAGAATATTATAGAATACAGTATATACAGTGGGTGAAAAAAAGTATTTAGTCAGCCACCAATTGTGCAAGTTCTCCCACTTAAAAAGATGAGAGAGGCCTGTAATTGTCATCATAGGTACACGTCAACTATGACAGAAAAATTGAGAAGAAAAAAATCCAGAAAATCACATTGTAGGATTTTTTATGAATTTATTTGCAAGATTTCTGGCTCTCACAGACCTGTAACTTCTTCTTTAAGAGGTTCCTCTGTCCTCCACTCGTTACCTGTATTAATGGCACCTGTTTGAACTTGTTATCAGTATAAAAGACACCTGTCCACAACCTCAAACAGTCACACTCCAACCTCCACTATGGCCAAGACCAAAAAGCTGTCAAAGGACACCAGAAACAAAATTGTAGACCTGCACCAGGCTGGGAAGACTGAATCTGCAATAGGTAAGCAGCTTGGTTTGAAGAAATCAACTGTGGGAGCAATTATTAGGAAATGGAAGACATACAAGACCACTGATAATCTCCCTCGATCTGGGGCTCCACGCAAGATCTCACCCCGTGGGGTCAAAATGATCACAAGAACGGTGAGCAAAAATCCCAGAACCACACAGGGGGACCTAGTGAATTACCTGCAGAGTAACACACTACGCCGCCAGGGACTCAAATCCTGCAGTGCCAGACGTGTCCCCCTGCTTAAGCCAGTACATGTCCAGGCCCGTCTGAAGTTTGCTAGAGTGCATTTGGATGATCCAGAAGAGGATTGGGAGAATGTCATATGGTCAGATGAAACCAAAATATAACTTTTTGGTAAAAACTCAACTCATTGTGTTTGGAGGACAAAGAATGCTGAGTTGCATCCAAAGAACACCATACCTACTGTGAAGCATGGGGGTGGAAACATCATGCTTTGGGGCTGTTTTTCTGCAAAGGGACCAGGACGACTGATCCGTGTAAAGGAAAGAATGAATGGGGCCATGTATCGTGAGATTTTGAGTGAAAACCTCCTTCCAACAGCAAGGGCATTGAAGATGAAACGTGGCTGGGTCTTTCAGCATGACAATGATCCCAAACACACCGCCCGGGCAACGAAGGAGTGGCTTTGTAAGAAGCATTTCAAGGTCCTGGAGTGGCCTAGCCAGTCTCCAGATCTCAACCCCATAGAAAATCTTTGGAGGGAGTTGAAAGTCTGTGTTGCTCGAGCGACAGCCCCAAAACATCACTGCTCTAGAGGAGATCTGCATGGAGGAATGGGCCAAAATACCAGCAACAGTGTGTGAAAACCTTGTGAAGACTTACAGAAAACGTTTGACCTGTGTCATTGCCAACAAAGGGTATATAACAAAGTATTGAGAAACTTTTGTTATTGACCAAATACTTATTTTCCACCATAATTTGCAAATAAATTCATTAAAAATCCTACAATGTGGTTTTCTGGATTTTTTTCCCTCATTTTGTCTGTCATAGTTGACGTGTACCTATGATTAAAATTACAGGCCTCTCTCATCTTTTTAAGTGGGAGAACTTGCACAATTGGTGGCTGACTAAATACTTTTTTTCCCCACTGTACATATGAGATGAGTAATGCAAGATATGTAAACATTATTAAAGGGACTAGTGTTCCATTTCTTAAAGTGGCCAGTGATTTCTATAGGCAGCAGCAGCCTCTAATGTGCTAGTGATGGCTATTTAACAGTCTGATGGCCTTGAGAATATAAGCTGTTTTTCAGTCTCTCGGTCCCAGCATTGATGCACCTGTACTGACCTCGCCTTCTGGATGATAGCAGGGTGAACAGGCAGTGGCTCAGGTGGTTGATGTCCTTGATTATCTTTTTGGCCTTCCTAGACTGCACCACCCTCTGGAGAGCCCTGCGGTTGCGGGGGGTGCAGTTGCCGTACCAGGCGGTGATGCAGCCCGACAGGATGCTCTCAATTGTGCATCTATAAAAGTTAGTGAGAGTTTTAGGTGCCAAGACAAATTTCTTCAGCCTCCTGAGGTTGAAGAGGCTCTGTTGCGCCTTCTTCACCAAACTGTCTGTGTGGGTGGACCATTTCAGTTTGTCAGTGATGTGTTCGCCAAGGAACTTGAAGCTTTCCACCTTCTCCACTGCGGTCCCGTCGATGTGGATAGGGGGGTGCACCCTCTGCTGTTTCCTGAAGTCCACAATCATCTCCTTTGTTTTGTTGATGTTGAGTGAGAGGTTATTTTCCTGGCACCACACTGCCAGAGCCCTCACCTCCTCCCTGTAGGCTGTCTCATCATTGTTGGTAATCAAGCCTACTACTGTTGTGTCGTCTGCAAACTTGATGATTGAGTTGGAGGCGTGCTTGGCCACGCAGTCATGGGTGAACAGGGAGTACAGGAGGGGGCTGAGCACACACCCTTGTGGCGCCACAGTGTTGAGGATCAGCGAAGTGGAGGTGTTGTTTTTTACCTTCACCACCTGGGGGCGGCCCGTCAGGATGTCCAGGACCCAGTTGCACAAGGCAGGGTTCAGACCCAGGGCTTCGAGCTTAATGATGAGCTTGGAGGGTACTATGGTGTTGAATGCTGAGCTATAGTCAATGAACAGCATTCTTACATAGGTATTCCTCTTGTCCAGATGGGATAGGGCAGTGTGATGGCGAATGCATCGTCTGTGGATCTATTGGGGCTGTAAGCAAGTTGAAGTGGGTCTAGGGTGACAGGTAAGGTAGAGGTGATATGATCCTTGACTAGTCTCTCAAAGCACTTCATGATGACAGAGGTGAGTGCTACGGGGCGATAGTCATTTAGTTCAGTTACCTTTGCTTTCTTGGGTACAGGAACAATGGTGGCCATCTTGAAGCATGTGGGGACAGCAGACTGGGATATGGAGAGATTGAATATGTCCATAAACACACCAGCCAGCTGGTCTGCGCATGCTCTGAGGACGCGGCTAGGGATGCCTTCTGGGCAGGCAGCCTTGCGAGGGTTAGTTCCAAGGGATTTTAATTTTGGAAATCTGTTCCCAAGTATTCCCACGCATAATAAAGAATGTAAGCAAGGTTTGAAATGATTATGTTTTAGTCAAGTATTATATCTGTTTGGTCTTCTTGCCATCTACAAATTATTTGTAGTTATGTTCCTGCACCCCGACCATCTGCTCAAGAAAAAATCACTATATACTGAAGAGGGTGCCGTTTCAGACTGTGTGTCGGTTCTAAGATGGTGAGCGTAAAGGCTCTTAGTGTCAATGTTATTCTGTGTGGATGTCAGAGGACATTGTGTGGTGCTCCAAACTGCTGAGGGCCTAGTGGTATGTGAGGTCTGAGGGGGCCACTAGAGTGAACTGTAGGAAGACTCAGAGAGAGAGAGATCCCCAAGGACTATCACTGGACCTTTGTGTGAGGTGGATTAATCTAGCAACTATGAGAGGGGTTGGAGAATAGCACGGTTTTGACTGTCACTTTAAGCATACTGCATGCTGACACCTAGCTTGATAGATTTGTATATTGGTGTATATGTGTACTATGGGTGTTTCTCAATATGCATAGCAGGGAGCTCGGCCCCAGTATGTACTGGGCCGTACGCACTACCCTCTGTAGGGCCTTGCGGTTGGATGCCAAGCAGTTGCTAGTCAAGATTCACTCAATGGTGCAGCTGTAGATCTTTTTGAGGATCTGATTTCATGGCTACAGATGTGAGTGCTATGGGGCGATAGTCATTTAGACAGGTTACCTAGGCATTCTTGGGCACAGGGACTATGGTGGTCTGCTTGAAACATGTAGGTATTACAGACTGGGTCAGGGAGAGGTTGAAAATGTCAGTGAAGGCACTTGCCAGCTGGTCAGCGCATGCTCTGAGTACACGTCCTGGTAATCCGTCTGCGTGGTTCATGCATGGTTCAGTGTTGCTTGCCTCGAAGCGAGCATAGAAGGCATTTTGCCCGTCTGGTAGGCTCGCGTCACTGGGCAGCCCGTGGCTGTGTTTCCATTTGTAATCCGTGATAGTTTGCAAACCCTGCCACATCCGTCGAGTGTCAGAGCCAGCGTAGTAGGATTCGATCTTAGTCCTATATTGCCGCTTTGTCTGTTTGATGGATCGTCGGAGGTCGTAGCAGGATTTCTTATAAGTGTCCGGATTAGTGTACCGCTCCTTGAAAGCGGCAGCTCTAGCATTTAGCTCAGTGCAGATGTTGCCTGTAATCCATGGCTTCTGGTTGGGATATGTACGTATGGTCACTGTGGGGATGACGTCATCGATGCACTTATTAATGAAGCTGGTGGCTGCCACCGGATGAATCCCGAAACATATTCCAGTCTGTGCTAGCGACTGTTTGAGTTTTTGCTTGTAAGCAGGAATCAGAAGGATAGAGTTAGGGTCAGATTTGCCAAATGGAGGGCGAGGGAGAGCTTTGTATGCATTTTTGTATGTGGAGTAAAGGTGATCTAGAGTTTTTTTCGCCTCTAGTTGCACAGGTGACATGCTGGTAGAAATTAGCTAAGACTGATTTCAGTTTTTCTGGCACTAGGAGCTCTGCCTCTGGATGAGCATTTTCTTGTTTGCTTATGGCCCTATTCAGCTCGTTGAGTGCGGTCTTAGTGCCAGCATCGGTTTGTGTTGGTAAATTAACAGCTGCAAAGAATATAGATGAAAACTCTCTTGGTAAATGGTATGGTCTACAGCTTATCATGAGGTATTCTAACTCAGGCGAGCAGAACCTCGAGACATCCTTAATATTAGAGATTGCGCACCAGCTGTTGTTACAAAGAGACACACACCTCCCCCTTGAGCTTACCCGACGCTGCCATTCTGTCCTGCTAATGCATAGACAAACCAGCCAGATGTATATTCTCCATGTCCTTTGTCATCCACGACTCACATAGGGTATCACAGTTCTTCATGTCCCGTTGATAGGATAGTCTCGAACTGAGCTCGTCCAGTTTGTTCTCCAGTGATTGTGTGTTCGCCTATAGAATGGAGTGTAGAGGCGGTTTATGTACTCGCCTACGTAGTTTTGTCAGGGTGCCTGCATGCCGGCCTCTCTTGCACCGTCTTTTTCTTTTCCGTGTCTCTGGGATTAGGGCCTGGTCCGGGGTGAGCATACTACCATGCTCCGAGTGCATTCTCTGAGGATGTTCTCTTGAGTACGTTCTTGTGAGGACGAGAGTGTGGAGAACGCATAAAGTATTACATTTGAGAAGCACTCACCCTCCCCCTACTGTATTACCTCACGCTGCACCGCCCCATTCACTAGCCAGCTAGTTTAACAGGCATAAACAACCTCAAACTAATGTTATGCAAGGTAGATGACTAGCTGTCAATTCTTTGTGGGTACAGTGAGGGGAAAAAAGTATTTGATCCCCTGATGATTTTGTACGTTTGCCCACTGACAAAGAAATGATCAGTCTATAATTTTAATGGTAGGTTTATTTGAAAAATGAGAGACAGAATAACAACAACAAAAAACGCATGTCAAAAATGTTATAAATTGATTTGCATTTTAATGAGGGAAATAAGTATTTGACCCCCTCTCAATCAGAAAGATTTCTGGCTCCCAGATGTCTTTTATACAGGTAACGAGCTGAGATTAGGAGCACACTCTTAAAGGGAGTGCTCCTAATCTCAGCTTGTTACCTGTATAAAAGACACCTGTCCACAGAAGCAATCAATCAGATTCCAAACTCTCCACCATGGCCAAGACCAAAGAGCTCTCCAAGGATGTCAGGGACAAGATTGGTGAGAAGGTGACAACAGTTGGTGCGATTATTCGCAAATGGAAGAAACACAAAATAACTGTCAATCTCCCTCGGCCTGGGGCTCCATGCAAGATCTCACTTCGTGGAGTTGCAATGATCATGAGAACGGTGAGGAATCAGCCCAGAACTACACGGGAGGATCTTGTCAATGATCTCAAGGCAGCTGGGACCATAGTCACAGAGAAAACAATCGGTAACACACTACGCCGTGAAGGACTGAAATCCTGCAGCACCCGCAAGGTCCCCCCTGCTCAAGAAAGCACATATACATGCCCGTCTGAAGTTTGCCAATGAACATCTGAATGATTCAGAGGAGAACTGGGTGAAAGTGTTGTGGTCAGATGAGACCAAAATCGAGCTCTTTGGCATCAACTCAACTCGCCGTGTTTGGAGGAGGAGGAATGCTGCCTATGACCCCAAGAACACCATCCCCACCGTCAAACATGGAGGTGGAAACATTATGCTTTGGGGGTGTTTTTCTGCTAAGGGGACAGGACAACTTCACCGCATCAAAGGAACGATGGACGGGGCCATGTACCGTCAAATCTTGGGTGAGAACCTCCTTCCCTCAGCCAGGGCATTGAAAATGGGTTGTGGATGGGTATTCCAGCATGACAATGACCCAAAACACACGGCCATGGCAACAAAGGAGTGGCTCAAGAAGAAGCACATTAATGTCCTGGAGTGGCCTAGCCAGTCTCCAGACCTTAATCCCATAGAAAATCTGTGGAGGGAGCTGAAGGTTCGAGTTGCCAAACGTCAGCCTCGAAACCTTAATGACTTGGAGAAGATCTGCAAAGAGGAGTGGGACAAAATTCCTCCTGAGATGTTTGTAAACCTGGTGGCCAACTACAAGAAACGTCTGAACTCTCTGATTGCCAACAAGGGTTTTTCCACCAAGTACGAAGTCATGTTTTGCAGAGGGGTCAAATACTTATTTCCCTCATTAAAATGCAAATCAATTTATAACATTTTTGACATGCGTTTTTCTGGATTTTGTTGTTGTTATTCTGTCTCTCACTGTTCAAATAAACCTACCATTAAAATTATAGACTGATCATGTCTTTGTCAGTGGGCAAACGTACAAAATCAGCAGGGGATCAAATACTTTTTTCCCTCACTGTAGCTAGCTACCAATTTTTCGTACCTAGCTTGCTAGTTAGCCCCATTGACTTACTATGGGCGTCATATTTCTGTAAATACTTTACGTTGAAGCTTGCATCAATGCATGCTTCAAAATGATGTACAAATGGAGTACGCATCCGAGAAGTGCCCTCCGTTTCGTATACTTTGATTTGGACTCATACTCCGACCCTCATACTCCGACCCTGTGTCTACTATATGGACTATGAATGTATGTACAGTGGGGGAAAAAAGTATTTAGTCAGCCACCAATTGTGCAAGTTCTCCCACTTAAAAAGATGAGAGAGGCCTGTAATTTTAACCATAGGTACACGTCAACTATGACAGACAAAATGACAAAAAAAATCCAGAAAATCACATTGTAGGATTTTTTATGATTTTATTTGCAATTTATGTTGGAAAATAAATATTTTGTCAATAACAAAAGTTTCTCAATACTTTGTTATATGCCCTTTGTTGGCAATGACACAGGTCAAACGTTTTCTGTAAGTCTTCACAAGGTTTTTACACACTGTTGCTGGTATTTTGGCCCATTCCTCCATGCAGATCTCCTCTAGAGCAGTGATGTTTTGGGGCTGTTGCTGGGCAACACAGACTTTCAACTCCCTCCAAAGATTTTCTATGGGGTTGAGATCTGGAGACTGGCTAGGCCACTCCAGGACCTTGAAATGCTTCTTACGAAGCCACTCCTTCGTTGCCCGGGCGGTGTGTTTGGGATCATTGTCATGCTGAAAGACCCAGCCACGTTTCATCTTGAATGCCCTTGCTGATGGAAGGAGGTTTTCACTCAAAATCTCACGATACATGGCCCCATTCATTCTTTCCTTTACACGGATCAGTCGTCCTGGTCCCTTTGCAGAAAAACAGCCCCAAAGCATGATGTTTCCCACCCCCATGCTTCACAGTAGGTATGGTGTTCTTTGGATGCAACTCAGCATTCTTTGTCCTCCAAACACGACGAGTTGAGTTTTTACCAAAAGTTCTATTTTGGTTTCATCTGACCATATGACATTATCCCAATCCTCTTCTGGATCATCCAAATGCACTCTAGCAAACTTCAGACGGGCCTGGACATGTACTGGCTTAAGCAGGGGGACACGTCTGGCACTGCAGGATTTGAGTCCCTGGCGGCGTAGTGTGTTACTGATGGTAGGCTTTGTTACTTTGGTCCCAGCTCTCTGCAGGTCATTCACTAGGTCCCCCGTGTGGTTCTGGGATATTTGCACACCGTTCTTGTGATCATTTTGACCCCACGGGGTGAGATCTTGCGTGGAGCCCCAGATCGAGGGAGATTATCAGTGGTCTTGTATGTCTTTCATTTCCTAATAATTGCTCCCACAGTTGATTTCTTCAAACCAAGCTGCTTACCTATAGCAGATTCAGTCTTCCCAGCCTGGTGCAGGTCTACAATTTTGTTTCTGGTGTCCTTTGACAGCTCTTTGGTCTTGGCCATAGTGGAGTTTGGAGTGTGACTGTTTGAGGTTGTGGACAGGTGTCTTTTATACTGATAACAAGTTCAAACAGGTGCTATTAATACAGGTAACAAGTGGAGGACAGAGGAGCCTCTTAAAGAAGAAGTTACAGGTCTGTGACAGCCAGAAATCTTGCTTGTTTGTAGGTGACCAAATACTTATTTTCCACCATAATTTGCAAATAAATTAATTAAAAATCCTACAATGTGATTTTCTGGAGAAAAAAAATCTCAATTTGTCTGTCATAGTTGACGTGTACCCATGATGAAAATTACAGGCCTCTCTCATCTTTTTAAGTGGGAGAACTTGCACAATTGGTGGCTGACTAAATACTTTTTTCCCCCACTCTACACGTGTTTAGCAGATGTTATTGCGGCTGTAGCGAAATGCTTGTGCTTCTAGCTCCGACAGTGCAGTAATATCTAACAAGTAATATCTAACAATTTCACAACATATACCCATATACACAAATCTAGTAAGGAATGGAATTTAAGAATATATACATACAGTTAAAGTCGGAAGTTTACATACAGTTTAGCCAAATAAACGTAAACTCAGTTTTTCACAATTTCTGAAATGTAATCCAAGTAAAAAATACTGTATGAAAAATGTATGCACTCACTAACTGTAAGTCGCTCTGGATAAGAGCGTCTGCTAAATGACTAAAATGTAAATGTAAAAATTCCCTGTCTTAGGTCAGTTAGGATCACCACTTTATTTTAAGAATGTGAAATGTCAGAATAATAGTAGAGAGAAATTTATTTCAGCTTTTATTTCTTTCATCACATTCCCAGTGGGTCAGAAGTTTACATACACTCAATTAGTATTTGGTAGCATTGCCTTTAAATGGTTTAACTTGGGTCAAACGTGTCGGGTAGCCTTCCACAAGCTTCCCACAATAAGTTGGGTGTCACGTTCGTTGTGTAAAGGATCGGACCAAGGTGCAGCATGGTATGCGTACATAGTCGTTTATTATATAAACACAGACAAAATAACAAAATCCAACAGAATGTGAAGTTCAAGAGGCTAAACATCCAACAAGCCAAACAGAATCAGAAACAAGATCCCACAACTAAAGGTAGGCATAATGGCTGCCTAAGTATGATCCCCTATCAGAGACAACGATAGACAGCTGCCTCTGATTGGGAACCACACCCAGCCAACATAGAAATAGATAAACTAGATATCTAGCATTCACACCCTGACCAAACTAACTAGAGAATAACAGGGTTCTCAAGGTCAGGGCGTGACATTGGGTGAATTTTGGCACATTCCTCCTGACAGAGCTGGTGTAACTGAGTCAGGTTTGTAGGCCTCCTTGCTCGCACACGCTTTTTCAGTTCTGCCCACAAATCTTCTATAGGATTGAGGTCAGGGCTTTGTGATGGCCACTCCAATACCTTGACTTTGTTGTCCTTAAGCCATTTTGCCACAACTTTGGAAGTATGCTTGGGGTCATTGTCCATTTGGAATACCCATTTGCGACCAAGCTTTAACTTCCTGACTGATGTCTTGAGATGTTACTTCAATATATCCACATAATTTTCCTTCCTCATGATGCCATCTATTTTGTGAAGTGCACCAGTCCCTCCTGCAGCAAAGCACCACCACAGCATGATGCTGCCACCCCCGTGCTTCACGGTTGGGATAGTGTTCTTCGGCTTGCAAGCCTACCCCCTTTTTCCTCCAAACATAGCGAAGGTCATTATGGCCAAACAGTTCTATTTTTGTTTCATCAGACCAGAGGACATTTCTCCAAAAAGTACGATCTTTGTCCCCATGTGCAGTTGCAAACCGTAGTCTGGCTTTTTTATGGCGGTTTTGGAGCAGTGGCTTCTTCCTTGCTGAGAGGCCTTTCAGGTTATGTCGATATAGGACTTGTTTTACTGTGGTTATAGATAATTGTGTACCTGTTTCCTCCAGCATCTTCACAAGGTCATTTTTTGTTGTTCTGGAATTGATTTGCACTTTTCGCACCAAAGTACGTTCATCTCTAGAATGCCTCTCCTTCTTGAGCGGTATGACGGCTGCGTGATCCCATGGTGTTTATACTTGCGTACTATTGTTTGTACAGATAACGTGGTACCTTCAGGCGTTTGGAAATTGCTCCCAAGGATGAACCAGACTTGTGGAGGTCTACACATTTTTTTCTGAGGTCTTGGCTGATTTCTTTTGATTTTCCCATGATGTCAAGCAAAGAGGCACTGAGTTTGAAGGTAGGCCTTGAAATACATCCACAGGTACACCTCCAATTGACTCAAATGATGTCAATTAGCCTATCAGAAGCTTCTAAAGCCATGACATCATTTTCTGGAGTTTTCCAAGCTGTTTAAAGGCACAGTCACTTAGTGTATGTAAATTTCTGACCCACTGGAATTGTGATACAGTGAATTATCAGTGAAATAATCTGTCTGTAAACAATTGTTGGAAAAATTACTTGTGTCATGCACAAAGTAGATGTCCTAACCGACTTGCCAAAACTATTGTTTGTCAGCCTCCTGAGGTTGAAGAGGCTCTGTTGCGCCTTCTTCACCACCCTGTCTGCGTGGGTTGACCATTTCAGTTTGTCAGTGATGTGTACGCCAAGGAACTTGAAGCTTTCCACCTTCTCCACTGCGGTCCCGTCACTGTGGATAGGGGGCGTACCCTCTGCTGTTTCCTGAAGTCCACGATCATCTCCTTTGTTTTGTTGACGTTGAGTGAGAGGTTATTTTCCTCGCACCACACTCCCAGAGGACTCACCTCCCTGTAGGCTGTCTCATCATTGTTGGTAATCAAGCCTACTACTGTTGTGTCATCCGCAAACTTGAAGATTGAGTTGGAGGTGTGCTTGGCCATGCAGTCATGGGTGAACAGGGAGTACAGGAGGGGGCTGAGAATGCACCCTTGTTGGGCCCCATTGTTGAGGATCAGCGAAGTGGAGATGTTGTTTCCTACCTTCACCCGTCAGGAAGTCCAGGACCCAGTTGCACAGGGCGGGGTTCAGACCCAGGGCCTCGAGCTTAATGATGAGCTTGGAGGGTACTATGGTGTTGAATGCCGAGCTATATGTGGTCACCTGATGAGAGAACAGCCTGTGCAGCCTGAGGCAAGGAACAGTGTGCAAGCTTTTTTTGCGACTTTCTGAAATCATCAATAGTCGCATCATGCATCCCATATACCATACATGTTTTGATTTATAAAATATTCTAAGGTTTGTGTCATTCACAACTAAAGTTGCCAAATAACTTTAAATCTAGCGTTTAGGACCTGTTTCAAATGATCACTTTTATACTCAACATAGCCACATCATATGCATACTCACTCTGGAATGGGAAATATATCCTATCTATTTTAAAATCATATAAAATAATGGCACGGAACTTATAAGCATATCTTGTCTCCTAAATGAACAAGCCCACACCCTATGGCATGGCACATAGCCAGATAACATATAGTAGGCCAGCTCATATTCTGTCCTTCTGATATACGTTTATATCATAATGTTTCTTTAGACCTGCCTAAAATAAGTAATATATTAATTGTGATGGTGTATATTAAATTGATTTATTAGATTTTTTTAAATGTAGATGTTCCGAAGGCGCTCATCAGCTGCTTGTATGAGTCTTTTTTTACATTTACATTTTAGTCATTTAGCAGACGCTCTTATCCAGAGCGACTTACAGTTAGTGAGTGCATACATTTTCAGTATTAAATGGTCCTACAAATCCTGATGACAAACCAGCTGAAAAGGCCACCTTTGGTCTGTCTGCATTTTCTCTCTTCAGTTCCTCCACCTCTGTCTCGCTGAATGTCACTCTTGCGCTAATGGCAGACAGTTTGGCTGCTTGTATGCGTGGCCTGGAGATGCTAAACGGGTTTATGTTAATTAACGACAAATTACCGTGAGACCGGTAGGCTTTTACATAACAATAACCGTCTGACAAAATGTAATGACCGCCACAGCCCTAATGTAGACCCATTTGATTCTTGAACAAAGAAACATCAAGTACAAATGTCTTACCCAATCATAACCCAAAATATGTGGTAAACAGTGTCTTTGAACGAACAACACATACACAGTATTATTGCTTTTTAATGCTTTATTCATTGTAGTAAGAGGAGCATTTGGGGCTCCAAGAGGGTCTTACAATACAGACTCTTCACCTGAGACCATTACAGCAGTTGGTGTTCTCACATAGGGAAGAGCAGGAAGCCACTAAAGATATTGTGATAATAATCGCTGTCAAAGAGCTCGTACTCTGAGGGGAGCCTCATGTACACCTCATCTCCCTTCTCCAGCTGCAGACTGACGCCATTAGAGATACATCTAAGATTTAAATCAGCTCGGTATTCAAAATTGTGCATCATTCTCTGTCCATTCTTATACAATACAATATCAGTACGACCCACATCCTGGTTACTACAAGCTCTGAATCTGAAGTTGTAGACCCCTCTCACTGGTGCTGTGAAGATTCCTGTAGTTGGGTTGTAGGTTTGGCCAATGTTTGTGATGACTCTAGTGTAGACCACTGTGGTTTCAGTATTAAATGGTCCTACAACTCCTGATGACAAAACAGCTGAAAAGGCCACCTTTGGTCTGTCTGCGTTCTCTCTCTTCAGTTCCTCCACCTCTGTCTCGCTGAATGTCACTCTTGCGCTAATGGCAGACAGATTGGCTGCTTGGTCTGAAATGATGGAAATGTAAGCTGTTAATGCTCATAAACCAGATGAGTAAGAAAATCTTGTTCATACTAATTCATTCGTCGAGTAAGGATAAATGAATTACCTGCATTCTCTTTCTTCAGTTCTTCTACCTGGCTCTCGCTGGCTGTCAGTCTGGGCCCCATGGTTGACAGTTCAGCTGATTGGGCTGCATTCTCTTTCTTCAGCGCCTCTACCTGGCTCTCGCTGGCTGTCAGTCTGGCCCCCATGGTTGACAGTTCAGCTGATTGGGCTGCATTCTCTTTCTTCAGCGCCTCTACCTGGCTCTCGCTGGCTGTCAGTCTGGCCCCCATGGTTGACAGTTCAGCTGACTGGGCTGCATTCTCTTTCTTCAGCGCCTCTACCTGGCTCTCGCTGGCTGTCAGTCTGGCCCCCATGGTTGACAGTTCAGCTGATTGGGCTCCATTCTCTTTCTTCAGCGCCTCTACCTGGCTCTCACTGGCAGTCAGTCTGGCCTCCAAAGCTGTTTTGTCTTTCTCCAGTTTCTCTACTTCTTTCACAGTGATTCTCTGCTCCACTCTAAGGTCCATCACCTGATCCTCACTGGCTGCCACTCTGGCCTCTGTGTTCCTCAGCTTCTCTCTCTGTTCCACCACGATGGTTCCCAGCTTGTACACCATGTCTCTAAGCTCCTTCACATCAGTCAAGAGGTCAACTTCCGTGGGTGTGCGGTCGTCCATCATGCCCATAGCTTCAGTCCCTCTGCGCTCTATCTGAACTTCTCTCACTATGCCCTCTCTGCCTGTGCTGTGACCCTGTTGAGTGATGTCATTCTCTCTGAGCCCTCCACTCCCTCCCTGAGCCCATGCGCCAGACAGACAGAACAGCAACGCCAGCAGAGCTACAACACCCTTCATTCCGAAACGATGCCTCTTCAGATATGATGCAGTTTGAGGCTCAGTCCCCCTCTTTATATACACACACATTGGGTAGCGCTACATGATACACGTGTCCTCAATGGACAATTTTTACCTAAAGCCAAGGACTTTTGATAACATAAGATCTGTTTTGGCAGTAGTGCGTCATTTTGATCTATGTTGTATAAGACCCATGAGAAGTGTCCAACTGTTGTTTAGTAAATGATCTCCTAATTTCTTTACAGTTTGTCAATTTATTTTTGTGTGGTAAAACGTTTATAGCAGTTAATGCAAAGCAGTTAAAGGTCCAATGCAGCCTTTTTCAAAATCTCGTTATCAAATAATTTCTGGGTAACAATTAAATACCTTACTGTGATTATTTACAATAAAATTGTAAATAAGAAACAAAAACAGCTTCTTAAAAAATAGACATTTCTCAAGCAAGAATTTTGCTAGGACTGTCTCGGAAGTATCTGAGTGGGAAGGGGAAAACTGAAAACGAGCTATTATTGACAGAGAGGTTTGGAACTCTCTTACTTATTGGTCTGTTAACTAACTTACCTCCTGGTGATGTCACCAGGCAGGCCAAAACGCCATCCCACCAATACTGGCTGACATTTCATCTGGTCTTTTAAAAAAGCGCTTACACTAAAAGTGCATTATCATAATTTTCACGTCACAGTATTATTCCATCATCATAGTGTGGAAATATACACTGAACAAATATATAAAAGCAACATGTAAAGTGTTGGTCCCATGTTTCATGAGCTGAAATAAAAGATCCCAGAAATGTTCCGTAGACACACAAAGCTTATTTCTCTAATTTTGTCCACAAATTTATTTACATCCCTGTTAGTGAGCATTTCTCCTTTGCCAAGATAATCCATTCACCTGACAGATGTTGCATATTAAGAAGCTCATTAAACAGCATGATCATTACACAGGTGCACCTTGTGCTCGGGACAATAAAAGGCCACTCTGAAATGTGCAGTTTTGTCACACAAAACAATGCCACAGATGCCTCAAGTTTTGAGGGAGCGTGCAATTGGCATGCTGACAGCAGGAATGTCCACCAGAGCTGTTGCCATATAGTATAATTGATTTGTAATGTTTAATTAATAGTAGTAAGAGGAGCATTTGGGGCTCCAAGAGGGTCTTTCAATACAGACTGTGACTGAGATCATTACACCTGTTCTCACACAGGGAAGAGTAGGATTGGGCATTTGAAATGATTTCTCTATTCGAATATCCCCCCGCCAAAATGTGGATAGTCGAAATGCATGTAATTTTTTGTTGTTGTTTTAAACTTAAATGTGGACTTGCTCACGAGACTCAGGAGAGGTTTTGCACTCTGCTTGTTGTTTCAGCACAGAAGGGTGGAGGAGGGGCGGAGTGGCTGATGAGTGTGACAGAGAGAAAGTAGCCAAACTGACTCGCACGGTGTATGTAAACTATTGCTATATTAATGAAAACAAAGCACATCGCTATTAGGCTTTTACCACTGTGGAATACCTGCTCAATTTGTGTCTATTACAGAAAGCAGTAATAGTTGACATTGGCAATAAGCAGGGAACACTATCACTTCCACTTGTCCCTTCTCATTGCCAATGTTGTGTGTCCCCGTTAGGCGTAAAAGTGTGTTCTGTACATCTGTTTCCTACTGGTCATTCAGCCTTCTAAGCCGAGGCCCCTGGCCAATTGTTCCATTCTAAACCGGCACCTCTTTCAGAGACTACCAACCAACAGATGGCACTCTTTTTCAGTCTTCAAGGTACAATCTGCAATATTTACAACTCTTCAATGGTCATCTCAATGAATGAATGATATTATAGACCCATTGATTCTGGAAGAATAGAACGTAGAAATGCCTTATGAGCCAAATAAAACTGGCTTACCCCATGTCATAACCCAAAATATGTTGTTTTACTTTAATATTTGTAAACAATGTCTTTGTAAACGAACAACACATACACAGTATTATTGCTTTTTAATGCTTTATTCATTGTAGTAAGAGGAGCATTTGGGGCTCCAAGAGGGTCTTACAATACAGACTCTTCACCTGAGACCATTACAGCAGTTGGTGTTCTCACATAGGGAAGAGCAGGAAGCCACTAAAGATATTGTGATTATTATCGCTGTCAAAGAGCTGGTTCCCTGAGGGGAACTCCATGTGTACCACATCTCCCTTCTCAAGCTGCTGACTGACTGCATTAGATATACACCTAACATGGGAATCAGGTTCATGCTCACAATTGTGCAGAATGAACTTGCCATTCACAATCATGGCAACAATTACGCTCTTATCTCTCTGGTTGTTACAGGCTCTGAATATGAAGTTATAGACCCCTCTCACTGGTGCTGTGAAGATTCCTGTAGTTGGGTTGTAGGCTTGGCCAATGTTGGTGAAGACTTTGGTGTAGACCAGTTTGTGTCCAGTATCGAAGGGTCCTACAGCGCCGTCATCGGTCAAACCAGCTGAGAAGGCCACCTTAGGTCTGTCTGCGTTCTCTCTCTTCAGTTCCTCCACCTCTCTCTCGCTGGCTGTCACTCTGGCGCCCATGGCTGACAGTTCAGCTGCTTGGCCTGAAACAAAAGCCGTTGATGGAAACGAAAGCTGTTAATGTTGACAGTGTATATAAACCAAACGAGAACACAAAATCTTGTTCATACTAATTCATACACCCAGTAAGGACAAATGAATTACCTGCATTATCTTTCTTCAGTTCCTCCACCTGGCCCTAGCCTGCTGCCGTTCTTGCCTCCATGATCCACAGCTTCTCTGAAACGATGCCGGTTTAGAATGGAACAATTGGCCAGGGGCCTCGGGGTTAGAATGCTGAATGACCAGTAGGAGACAGATGTACAGAACACACTTTTACGCCGAACGGGCACACACAACATCGGCAATGAGAAGGGACAAGTGGAAGTGATAGTGGTCCCTGCTTACTGCCAATGTCAACTATTACTGGTTTCTGTAATAGACACAAATTGAGCAGGTATAACAGTGGTAATAGTGATGTGCTATGTTATGCTGCTTCCTACAGTGCTACATTATTATCAAAAGGCTAGCAGGCTAACATAGCCTAATATAGCCATAGCACAATGGATAATCACACTATATTTAGAGGATAGCCTAGTACACAATAGGAACAGGGCCAACTAGCGGCTTATTGCAGTAACAGTAAGTTAGCACGCTAGGCTAGTAGTCCAAAGCACAACATCACTATTAGTGTATTACCACTGTGTAATACCTGCTCTATTTCGGTCTATTACAGACAGAAATATATTTCTCTTTCCCTTCTTTCTCTCCCTCCCTCAGTACTGAGGACTGGACAGGCGTGGTTCCATCTGTTCTGAGCCAGTCCTGTCCTGAGACTGCAGCTAAACAAACATATCTGCCATAAAATGCCCCTGTGCTGCGGTGCTGTAATGGGGAAATGTAGCTCACATGTATTAATTAGTACTGTATAAGGAGGTGTTTCCTGCCAATACAGCCCCCATGTGAAGGGCAGTGAAACCAGAACTGGGTGACTGGGTTCACCTCAACCACACCAAAGGCACAGGGTCTCCCTAACTCACTCAGGGCTTCCTGACCTCCTTCTATTCTATCCCTTTACTCTTTCTTTTTACTCCTTCTCTGTCTCTGTCTCTGTCTCTGTCCCAGATGTTTCTCTCTGCCATCCTTCCCTCGTTCCAATACTCCAGCCTTCTCTTTGGTCTCTCTCTTTCTCTCTCCCGCTTTCTCTCTCTCTCTTTCTCTCTCCCGCTTTCTCTCTCTCTCTCCCGCTTTCTCTCTGTCTGTCTCTCTCTCTCTCTCCCTCCTGCTCTCTCTCTCTCTCTCTCTCTCTCTCTCTCTCTCTCTCTCTCTCTCTCTCTCTCTCTCTCTCTCTCTCTCTCTCTCTCTCTCTCTCTCTCTCTCTCTCTATGTGATTGTTGTTGTTACACAATCCAAGATGGTTAATCTATGATGTTATCATTTCTCTTCCTGTTATGGTCATGTGCCCCATCCAAAAGGGCTGGCCCCATGGTCATATCCTTGTTTACATGTTAGCCTAACTGTATTGTGTATAGTAGCCTAGCCCATAGGCGTTTGGCCTACTAGCCTAGCATGCTAACTTACTGTTACTGCATTATTCTGCATTACCCCTATTCTGCTGTGCTGTAATGGGGAATTGTAGCTCACATTTATGAAATAGTACTGTATAAGAAGGTGTTTCCTGCCAATACAGTGACTGGGTTCACCTCAACCACACCACAGGGTCTCCTCCCTCACTCACTCCAGCCTTCTCTTTGTTTTTTCCCCTGTGATTGTATCCCCATTCTTTCCATGACACAGAAACACACACACTCTCTCTCTCTCTCTCTCTTTCTTTCTTTCTTTCTTTCTTTCTTTCTTTCTTTCTTTCTTTCTTTCTTTCTTTCTTTCTTTCTTTCTCTTTCTTTCTCTCTCTCTCTCTCTCTCTCTCTCTCTCTCTCTCTCTCTCTCTCTCTCTCTCTCTCTCTCTCTCTCTCTCTCTCTCTCTCTCTCTCTCTCTCTCTCTCTCTCTCTCTCTCTCTCTCTCTCTCTCTCTCTCTCTCTCTCTCTCTCTCTCTCTCTCTCTCTCTCTCTCTCTCTCTCTCTCTCTCTCTCTCTCTCTCTCTCTCTCTCTCTCTCTCTCTCTCTCTCTCTCTCTCTCTCTCTCTCTCTCTCTCTCTCTCTCTCAATTCCAATTCAATTCAATTCAATTTCAAGGGCTTTATTGGCATGGAAGCGTATGTTAACATTGCCAAAACAAGTGAAGTAATAACAAAAGTGAAATAAACATTACACTCAGAAGTTTCAAAAGAATAAAGACATTTCAAATGTCATATTATGTCTATATACAGTGTTGTAACAATGTGCAAACAGTACAAATGGGAAAATAAATAAACATTAATATGGGTTGTATTTACAATGGTGTTTGTTCTTCACTGGTTGCCCTTTTCCTTGTGGCAACAGGTCACAAATCTTGCAGCTGTGGTGGCACACTGTTGTTTTTCACCCAGTAGAAAATGGGCTACTAATTTGTAATTCTTCAACCTCGAAATCGGATTATCCTTATGCCTTTAGCTAAGACTGTGTACAGGAATGTGTTTGCTGGGTGCAGATCAGGCCATTCTCTCTCTCTCTCTCTCTCTCTCTCTCTCTCTCTCTCTCTCTCTCTCTCTCTCTCTCTCTCTCTCTCTCTCTCTCTCTCTCTCTCTCTCTCTCTCTCTCTCTCTCTCTCTCTCTCTCTTCTCCTCTCTCTCTCTCTCTCTCTCTCTCTCTCTCTCTCTCTCTCTCTCTCTCAATTCAAGGGCTTTATTGGCATGGGAAACGTATGTTAACATTGCCAAAACAAGTGAAGTAGATAACAAAGTGAAATAAACATTACACTCAGAAGTTTCAAAAGAATAAAGACATTTCAAATGTCATATTATGTCTATATACAGTGTTGTAACAATGTGCAAATAGTACAAATGGGAAAATAAATAAACATTATATGGGTTGTATTTACAATGGTGTTTGTTCTTCACTGGTTGCCCTTTTCTTGTGGCAACAGGTCACAAATCTTGCAGCTGTGATGGCACACTGTTGTTTTTTCACCCAGTAGAAAATGGGCTACTAATTTGTAAATTCTTCAACCTGGAAATGGGATTATCCTTATGCCTTTAGCTAAGACTGTGTACAGGAATGTGTTTGCTGGGTGCAGATCAGGCCATTCTCTCTCTCTCTCTCTCTCTCTCTCTCTCTCTCTCTCTCTCTCTCTCTCTCTCTCTCTCTCTCTCTCTCTCTCTCTCTCTCTCTCTCTCTCTCTCTCTCTCTCTCTCTCTCTCTCTCTCTCTCTCTCTCTCTCTCTCTCTCTCTCAATTCAAGGGCTTTATTGGCATGGGAAACGTATGTTAACATTGCCAAAACAAGTGAAGTAGATAACAAAAGTGAAATAAACATTACACTCAGAAGTTTCAAAAGAATAAAGACATTTCAAATGTCATATTATGTCTATATACAGTGTTGTAACAATGTGCAAATAGTACAAATGGGAAAATAAATAAACATTAATATGGGTTGTATTTACAATGGTGTTTGTTCTTCACTGGTTGCCCCTTTTCTTGTGGCAACAGGTCACAAATCTTGCAGCTGTGATGGCACACTGTTGTTTTTCACCCAGTAGAAAATGGGCTACTAATTTGTAAATTCTTCAACCTGGAAATGGGATTATCCTTATGCCTTTAGCTAAGACTGTGTACAGGAATGTGTTTGCTGGGTGCAGATCAGGCCATTCTCTCTCTCTCTCTCTCTCTCTCCTCTCTCTCTCTCTCTCTCTCTCTCTCTCTCTCCCTCTCTCTCTCTCTCTCTCTCTCTCTCTCTCTCTCTCTCTCTCTCTCTCTCTCTCTCTCTCTCTCTCTCTCTCTCTCTCTTCTCTCTCTCTCTCTCTCTCTCTCTCTCTCTCTCTCTCTCTCTCTCTCTCTCTCTCTCTCTCTCTCTCTCTCTCTCTCTCTCTCTCTCTCTCTCTCTCTCTCTCTCTCTCTCTCTCTCTCAATTCAATTCAATTCAATTCAATTCAAGGGCTTTATTGGCATGGGAAACGTATGTTAACATTGCCAAAACAAGTGAAGTAGATAACAAAAGTGAAATAAACATTACACTCAGAAGTTTCAAAAGAATAAAGACATTTCAAATGTCATATTATGTCTATATACAGTGTTGTAACAATGTGCAAATAGTACAAATGGGAAAATAAATAAACATTAATATGGGTTGTATTTACAATGGTGTTTGTTCTTCACTGGTTGCCCTTTTCTTGTGGCAACAGGTCACAAATCTTGCAGCTGTGATGGCACACTGTTGTTTTTCACCCAGTAGAAAATGGGCTACTAATTTGTAAATTCTTCAACCTGGAAATGGGATTATCCTTATGCCTTTAGCTAAGACTGTGTACAGGAATGTGTTTGCTGGGTGCAGATCAGGCCATTCTCTCTCTCTCTCTCTCTCTCTCTCTCTCTCTCTCTCTCTCTCTCTCTCTCTCTCTCTCTCTCTCTCTCTCTCTCTCTCTCTCTCTCTCTCTCTCTCTCTCTCTCTCTCTCTCTCTCTCTCTCTCTCTCTCTCTCTCTCTCTCTCTCTCTCTCTCAATTCAAGGGCTTTATTGGCATGGGAAACGTATGTTAACATTGCCAAAACAAGTGAAGTAGATAACAAAAGTGAAATAAACATTACACTCAGAAGTTTCAAAAGAATAAAGACATTTCAAATGTCATATTATGTCTATATACAGTGTTGTAACAATGTGCAAATAGTACAAATGGGAAAATAAATAAACATTAATATGGGTTGTATTTACAATGGTGTTTGTTCTTCACTGGTTGCCCTTTTCTTGTGGCAACAGGTCACAAATCTTGCAGCTGTGATGGCACACTGTTGTTTTTCACCCAGTAGAAAATGGGCTACTAATTTGTAAATTCTTCAACCTGGAAATGGGATTATCCTTATGCCTTTAGCTAAGACTGTGTACAGGAATGTGTTTGCTGGGTGCAGATCAGGCCATTCTCTCTCTCTCTCTCTCTCTCTCCTCTCTCTCTCTCTTTCTCTCTCTCTCTCTCTCTCCTCTCTCTCTCTCTCTCTCTCTCTCTCTCTCTCTCTCTCTCTCTCTCTCTCTCTCTCTCTCTCTCTCTCTTTCTCTCTTTCTCTCTTTCTCTCTTTCTCTCTCTCTCTCTCTCTCTCTCTCTCTCTCTCTCTCTCTCTCTCTCTCTCTCTCTCTCTCTCTCTCTCTCTCTCTCTCTCTCTCTCTCTCTCTCTCTCTCTCTCTCTCTCTCTCTCTCTCTCTCTCTCTCTCTCTCTCAATTCAATTCAATTCAATTCAAGGGCTTTATTGGCATGGGAAACGTATGTTAACATTGCCAAAACAAGTGAAGTAGATAACAAAAGTGAAATAAACATTACACTCAGAAGTTTCAAAAGAATAAAGACATTTCAAATGTCATATTATGTCTATATACAGTGTTGTAACAATGTGCAAATAGTACAAATGGGAAAATAAATAAACATTAATATGGGTTGTATTTACAATGGTGTTTGTTCTTCACTGGTTGCCCTTTTCTTGTGGCAACAGGTCACAAATCTTGCAGCTGTGATGGCACACTGTTGTTTTTCACCCAGTAGAAAATGGGCTACTAATTTGTAAATTCTTCAACCTGGAAATGGGATTATCCTTATGCCTTTAGCTAAGACTGTGTACAGGGAATGTGTTTGCTGGGTGCAGATCAGGCCATTCTCTCTCTCTCTCTCTCTCTCTCTCTCTCTCTCTCTCTCTCTCTCTCTCTCTCTCTCTCTCTCTCTCTCTCTCTCTCTCTCTCTCTCTCTCTCTCTCTCTCTCTCTCTCTCTCTCTCTCTCTCTCTCTCTCTCTCTCTCTCTCTCTCTCTCTCTCTCTCTCTCTCTCTCTCTCTCTCTCTCTCTCTCTCTCTCTCTCTCTCTCTCTCTCTCTCTCTCTCTCTCTCTCTCTCTCTCTCTCTCTCTCTCTCTCTCTCTCTCTCTCTCTCTCTCTCTCTCTCTCTCTCTCTCTCTCTCTCTCTCTCTCTCTCTCTCTCTCTCTCTCTCTCTCTCAATTCTCAATTCAAGGGCTTTATTGGCATGGGAAACGTTTGTTAACATTGCCAAAACAAGTGAAGTAGATAACAAAAGTGAAATAAAAATAAACATTACACTCAGAAGTTTCAAAAGAATAAAGACATTTCAAATGTCATATTATGTCTATATACAGTGTTGTAACAATGTGCAAATAGTACAAATGGGAAAATAAATAAACATTAATATGGGTTGTATTTACAATGGTGTTTGTTCTTCACTGGTTGCCCTTTTCTTGTGGCAACAGGTCACAAATCTTGCAGCTGTGATGGCACACTGTTGTTTTTCACCCAGTAGAAAATGGGCTACTAATTTGTAAATTCTTCAACCTGGAAATGGGATTATCCTTATGCCTTTAGCTAAGACTGTGTACAGGAATGTGTTTGCTGGGTGCAGATCAGGCCATTCTCTCTCTCTCTCTCTCTCTCTCTCTCTCTCTCTCTCTCTCTCTCTCTCTCTCTCTCTCTCTCTCTCTCTCTCTCTCCCGGGCGGTGGACGCTGTAAGCATTTCCGTGACTAGCTGTCATTAATCTTCTCTCTCCGAGGGCAGGCTCTTCACTCTGTACCAAAGAGTGGTTCACAGGGAGAGAGGGAAGGAGGAAACCCAAAACGTTCCTCCCAAACACACCAGTGTGTGGTATTGCTGAGTTCCTTGCCCCCCGGGAACTGAAGTGGTCCGATTAGGATGCAGTGGAGTGTGAGCAGACAAACAAACACCCTGGTTATGAGCATGTTGTTGAATTACCACCCTGGCTGCTAATAGTGTGGAATGTAGTGTGTGCTGTTAGCCTCAGTTTATTGATGCTTTGGTTGGCCTGGGATGGGGTGACTTGAGTGCTGTGTTGTTGTTTTGAATAGATTTGAGTTTCTTCTCTTCTTCTCTATTGTTTAGCAGTATCCATTTTCTGCCTAACTCCCAACTCTTCACATCCAACTCTCTCCTCATGTGTCTCCTTAGCAATTGTTTCCAGCTCATTTCCTGTCCTGAGAATGAGCCCCTATCCATAGTCTCTGCGGTTTTACTGTGATGATGATGATTTCCTCCAGTGCCGACTCATTCTCTGTGTAATGTAGTCTGAGCACGACTGCCTTATAACTGACCCCGGAAACTGACAGCAGCAAAATAACAGAGTTTTTCCCCATGCTATGTACTGTACATTATCATTCAGATCTAGTTTCCTGCTAGCTAACCAACCACCCAACCACCCACCCACCAGCCACACTTCTACCTCACTTAGCCACGATACAGCTCCAACTCTATTAAAGTGAATGTAATGCTTCACATGCAAACTCGATGCTTTGAAATCTCTTCCACTTAGGCCTCTAAACCAATGTCAATGAACGACCATTGATTAGGGTAATGGTAATAAGAAATGTAATCTGAAAGGCCATCAGACAACAATCTAAGAAGTGGTGTCCTCTAAAGCGTTATCATCACGTGTTTCACAGGAACTTGGCCATTGGCATAGGGATCCAGAATTTCCCAGAGGGCCTTGCGGTGAGCCTCCCTCTGCGAGGTGCAGGGATGTCCACATGGAAAGCCTTCTGGTGAGTAACAACTATTAATATCCAAACAGTATTTCCATATGATCATCACAGTTTCTCTGCATCTTAACTTACAGTGCCTTCAGAAAGTATTCACACCACTTGACTTTTTCCACATTTTGTTGTTACAGCCTGCATTGAAAATTGATTAAATTGAGATTTTGTGTCACTGATCTACACATAATACTCCATAATGTCAACAACAAAAAAAGTATGTTTTTTAAAATTTTTACATAATAATTAAAAATATAAAGCTGAAATGTCTTGAGTCAAGAAGTATTCAACACCTTTGTTATGGTAAGCCATAAAATGTTGCTTAACAAGTCACATAATAAGTTGCATGGACTCATTCTGTGTTCAATAATAGTGGTTAACATGATTTTTGAATGACTACCCCATCTCTGTACCCTACACATACAATTATCTGTAAGTTCCCCCAATCAAGTAGTGAATTTCAAGCACAGGTTCAACCACAAAGACCAGGGAGGTTTTCCATGCCTCGTAAAGAAGGGCACTGATTGGTAGATTGGTAAAAAGAAGAACGGACGCTGAATATCCCTTTGAGCATGGTGAAGTTATTAATTAGGCTTTGGATGGTGTATCAATACACCCAGTCACTACAAAGATACAGGCGTCCTTCCTAACTCAGTTGCCGGAGAGGAAGGAAACTGCTCAGGTATTTCACTATGAGGCCAATGGTGATTTTAAAACAGAGTTTAATGGTTGTGATATGAAAAAACTGAGGATGGATCAATAACATTGTAGTTACTCCACAATACTAACCTAAATGACAGAGTGAAAAGAAGGCAGCCTTTATCGAATAAACATTTTTTCCAAAACATGCATCCTGTTTGCAACAAGGCACTTAAGTAATAATGCAAAACTAATTGGCAAAGCAATTAACTTTGTCCTGAATACAAAGTGTTATGTTTGGGGCAAACACAACACATCACTGAGTAACATGCTTTATATTTTCAAGCATGGTGGTGGCTGCATAATGTTATGGGTATGCTTGTGATCGGCAAGGTCTAGGGAGTTTTTTGGGATAAAAAAACAAACAGAATACAGGTAAGCACAGGCAAAATCCTAGAGGAAAACCTGGTTCAGTCTTATTTCCAACAGACATTGGGAGATTAATTAAACTTTTAGCAGCACAACCTATAACACAAGGCCAAATCTACACTGGAGTTGCTTACCAAGAGTTTGGTAAGAGTTTTTAAAAGAATAATGTGAAAATAGTGTACAATCCAGGTGTGCAAAGCTCTTAGACTTATCCAAAAAGACTCACAGCTGTAAACGCTGCCAAAGGTATTTCTAACATGTATTGTCTCAGGGGGGTGAATACTTATCTAATAAAGATATTAGTGTTTTACTTTTCATAGATGTTTTATAAATGTTGTTATTCTTCTTCCACTTTGACATTACAGAGTATTTTGTGTAGATCGTTGACCAAAAATGACAATGAAATCCATTTTAATCCCATTTTGTAACGCAACAAAATGTGGAAAAAGTCAAGGGGTGTGAACACTTTCTGAAGGCAACTGTATATTTAAAGGAATTGTTTTTGTTTGACAACCAATGACCGAAGGGGACATTAAGGGTACTAACTAGCGTTTTAACTAACTCCTCTCTCCTCAGGTACGGACAGCTCAGTGGGATGGTAGAACCAATCGCCGGGTTGCTAGGCGCCGTTGCCGTGGTGCTGGCGGAACCACTGTTGCCGTACGCCCTGGCCTTCGCTGCTGGGGCCATGGTGTATGTGGTGGTTGATGACATCATCCCAGAGGCTCAACTCAGGTGAGTAGGGAGAGGGAGAGGGAGAGAGATGTTATAGTTACCGCGATCTCCTAACCCATGTCTTAGTCAAGGCTTAGCCCATGTCCAACCCTTTAGAAAACAGTGGAACAACGTTTCCTAGTAAAACATCAACAGATAAAGAGAGGGTGGGAGTAAAGATATGAGACAGACGGCATAGGTAAGAGACAGACAGCATAGGTAAGAGACAGACCGCATAGGCCTAGAACAAAACCAATTTTTTTGTCTCTTATTTTTCTGTCCTTTCCCACCTTGGTTCCAACTCTGTGCGTAGTTGTTCATAGCTCTGTGACTCTGAGCCAGACTAGATCAATCACTGTCTTTGTGTTCATGTGGGAGTGGTAGTGGAGCAAAGACACTGTCCCCCTGGAATGTTTTCACAACCTTGGGCGTATTGTTTGCTTTAAAAAGCGAGACAGGGAGCGAGCTGTCCTTTTGACTTGTCCTCTCTTCAACACCCAACGTACAGTATGTGTGCGTCGAATGTACCTGTGAAGTGTGTGGGTCATCTGTCACTGTGAAGTGTGTGGGTCGTCTGTCACTGTGAGTGTGTGGATCGACTGTCACTGTGACGTGTGTGGGTCGACTGTCACTGTGACGTGTGTGGGTCGACTGTCACTGTGACGTGTGTGCCTGCTCGCGTGTTTAGGGTCTGTGTGTGTATTTTAGGAACCTGACAGTTTTTTAAGTCTGTATATATGTCATTCTATGTCTCATTCTGGCATTATCTCTGTCTGTCTGTCTGTCTGTCTTTTAATCTTTCCATGTGCTCTGCTTATCTCTGTGTTTCAATGTATTGTATATGATTGAAGTACTGTATAACTATACCAACATTGATTAACACTGTCCATGTATTTTGTCTTGAAGTGGGAACGGTAAGTTGGCTTCCTGGACCTCTATCCTGGGCTTTGTAGTGATGATGTCACTGGACGTTGGGCTGGGCTGAGGCCACACCTCCACGTGGAACACCTCGCTGATGTCACAGAATGACGTCACGGCCAATTGCCAGACCTTGGGGGGGGGAAAAAGGACCAAATCTGCCTTCTCTCTAAATGCTTGCTTTTGTTTTATTATTTTTTGTTGTTGAATTATGACATTTTGTGAATTTGATTTTTGTTTTTTGGGATACGGGATCCTTATTATAAAATGTGATGATACTTGAAAAGTGGTGTTTGTATGACTAGTTTAGATTGGCACTGAGACAGCCATGTATGAAAAGTTGATTGTTGATTTTGAATAGATTTTTATGTCATCTAAGGGCTAAGGCCATTTTGGCTCCAGCTGTGTCAGCCCACTCCACAGTTGCACCTCAAGACTGTGTTTTGAAAGCTATTTATGGTCACTGAAGGAAACACAGGGATCTGTGTCTACAGATAAGTCACAAATAACCAGCTAAATGTGTAGGCTTGCCTGATCCTAGAGAAGCATTTTTGCTCAGATTATGATGTAATTTTTTTGCAAATGGTGCACACCCTGATTCATTCAGGATGGAATGGTTTTTTCTTCTTCAATGATCAAACATTTAAATGACCAAGTGATTCTGTGTCTGTTTTCCCTTGCTCTTTTACTTTATTTAGCTTTTCCTCACATACATTCTTGATCAACCTCAGGCTGGCATTGTGTGTGTGTGGATGAAGAGAATGGGAATAGCAACATTTTACAGCTAGCCTCTCCTTTCTTATGTTTTTCTCAACTATAACACACACGTTCCATTATTATTGCATTGTTAGTACATTACTATAATATTATGACATTCTGTTATTCTTACAGGTGAAATTAAATATAATTACTAATATGACGATTTTGTGAAAAGAGAGATATTGCAGCTAGCCAAATGGAATGCTAGCTACACAACCCAAATGCAACCTCCTTTTTGCGTTTTCATTTTTACATTAATGAACTGTACTGTACTGCTGGAGTTGGGTGGGGGCTTTTAAACTGTCTGACCTTATTGTACTGTAGACCCTCTGGCCTTACATCTCTGTATGGGACAACGTCTCAGAGTATGTGTGCTGATCTAGGATCTAGGATCAGGTCCCCCCGTTGTGATTTAAAATGTTAAACTGATCCTAGATCAGCACTCCTACTCGGACACGCTTGATATAAACAGACCCTGAGGGATATACTACAAAGCAGGATCAATGAGTTGGCCAGTAAACTTGCATAAATATTCTGAAATATATGTATATATATATTTTTTAAGATAAGCTTGAAATGAGCATGGTCTAATTGACTCAACAACCAAAAACACATATCAATAGTTATTTCGGGTTGTTTATCCAAGTTAGCTGGCTAACTCAGTGATCCTGCTTCGCAGTATATCCCTCAGGTCTCCCTGCCTGATACTATTCTAGGAGAGGGCTGGATAGAACCATTCCCAAGGAAAAGTGTCATGGAGAGAGTTGGGGTGGTGATGTCATAAACCATAACTGCTTCCACGATGTGTTTTTCTCTGTTAGTTAGAGGGGTCAACCCTGGTTCAGTCACCGCTCCACTGACTCATGATTCACTGGAATGAATGACATATTGTACTCTAGTCCTTCACTGTAATGCAGCTGTGCTCTTACTGTACAGGGTCCAAGCCTATCTGGAAATACATGTCATAACTTGACATTTCTTGTAAATCATGCTTTGATGCCATTGGGAGGTATGTATAAAAACATGAGGTATACTCAGATGTATCCATACAGTGCAATCAGAAAGTATTCATACCCCTTGACTTATTCCACATTTTGTTGTGTTACAGCCTGAATTCAAAATTTATTAAATATTTGTAAAAATCTCACCGATCTACAAACAATACCCCATAATGACAAAGTGAAAACATGTTTTTAGAAATGTTAGCACATTTATTGAAAATTAAATACAGAAATATCTAATTTACATAAGTATTCACACCCCTTTGCGCTCCAAATTGAGCTCAGGTGCATCCAATTTCTAGAGTGTTGAAAGTTTCCAAGAGCACAGTGGTCTCCATCATTGGGATATTGAAAAAAATATGGAACTACTCACACTCTACCTAGAGCTGTCCGTACGACCAAACTGAGCAACCGGGCAAGAAGGAGGTGACCAAGTTTTTTGGCTGAGATTGGAGAACCTGCCAGAAGGACAAGTCTCTACAGCACTTCAACAATCTGGGCTTAATGGGAGAGTGGCCAGACGGAGGCCACTCCTGAGAAAAAGGCACATGACAGCACACTTGGAGATAGAAAAAAGGCACGTGAAAGACAGATCATAAGGCCAAAGATTCTGTGGTCTGATGAGACAATAATTGAACTCTTTGACCTGAATGTAAAGCCGCTGTCAGGAGAAAACCAGGCACAACTCATCACCCATCTAACACCATCCCTACCGTGAAGCATGGTGGTGGCAGCATCATGCTATGGGGATGCTTTTCAGTGGCAGTTACTGGGAGACTGGTAAGGATAGAGGGAACAATGAATGGAGCCAAATACAGGCAAATCCTTGATGAGAACCTGCTTCAGAGTGCAAACGACCTTAGCCTGGGGAGAAAATGTACGTTCCAACAGGACAATGACCCCAAGCATACAGCCAAAGCAAGGCTGGAATGGCTTCAGAACAACAATGTGAAAGTCCTTGATTGGCCCAGACTGGAATCCCCTTGAAAATCTGTGGAAAGACTTGAAGATTGCTGTTTTCCCACCACTCCCAATCTAACTTCATCCTTAAGAGTATAATGACGCAGCAGTGCGTCAATCTAAGTAACATAATAAAAATATCCTCATCAAAATTCGTCAGTTTAAAGTAGAGATATCAGGTTTTTTGCCTGGACTGCGTCTCAATCCACTGCATCTGTCTTTGTGAGCTGGCCCCATCTGCAGTGGAAGGTGGCCGAGCTACAGCGGTGTTTGTCAGACCATGAGACATCCTGAAAATCGGTCTTCTCACAAAAACGTATGTAGCGTCCGAATGGCCTACAAAATATTGTGACCACTCTATGGAAACGGGAGACTCTCATGAACACAGTGGTGTTCTCTGTTTTGCTCTACTGATTCAAGGGTTTTTCTTTCTTTTTACTATTTTCAGAAGACCTGGCCTCCACAATCACCCGACCTCAATCCAATTGAGATGGTTTGGGATGAGTTGGGCCACAGAGTGAAGGAAAAGCAGCCAACAAGTGCTCAGCATATGTGGGTACTCCTTCAAGACTGTTGAAAAGCGTTCCAGGTGAAGCTGGTTGAGAGAATGCCTAGAGTGTGCAAAGATGTCATCAAGGCAAAGGGTGGCTACTTTGAAGAATCTCAAATATAAAATATATTTTGGTTTGTTTAACACTTTTTGTTTACTACATGATTCCATATGTGTTATTTCATAGTTTTCATGTCTTCACTATTATTCTACAATGTAGAAAGTAGTAAAAATAAAGAAAAACCATTGAATGGGTAGGTGTGTCCAAACTTTTGACTGGTAATGTGTATATATACACATACTGTATATATACAGTGAATTCGGAGTGTTCAGACCCTTTTACTTTTTCCACATTTTGTGACGTTGCAGCCTTATTCTAAAATGGATTAAATAAATATGTTTCCTCCTCAATCTACACACAATGCCCCATAATGACAAAGCGAAAACAGGTTTTTAGATTTTTTCCCCCAAAAAAACTATAAAAAACAGATACCTTATTTACATAAGTATTCAGACCCTTTGCTATGAGACTCGAAATTGAGCTCCGGTACATCCTGTTTCCATTGATCATCCTTGAGATGTTTCTACAACTTGATTGGAGTCCACCTGTGGTAAATTCAATTGATTGGACATGATTTGTAAAGGGACACACCTGTCTATATGAGGTCCCACAGTTGACAGTGCATGTCAGAGCAAAAACCAAGCCATGAGGTCGAAGGAATAGTCCGTAGAGCTCTAAGACAGGATTGTGTCGAGGCACAGATCTAGGGGTACCAAAAAATGTCTGCAGCATTGAAGGTCCTCAAAAACACAGTGGCCTCATTCTTAAATGGAAGAAGTTGGGAACCACCAAGACTCTTCCTAGAGCTTGCCGCCCGGCCAAACTGAGCAATCTGGTGAGAAGGGCCTTGGTCAGGGAGGTGACTAAGAACCCAATGGTCACTCTGAAGGAGCTCCAGAGTTCCTCTGTGGAGATGGGAGAATCTTCCAGAAGGACAACTATCTCTGCAGCACTCCACCAACCAGACTTTTATGGTAGAGTGGCCAGACAGAAGTCACTCCTCAGTAAAAGGCACGACAGCCCACTTGGAGTTTGCCAAAAGTCACCTAAAGACTCTCAGACCATGAGAAACTAGATTCTCTGGTCTGATGAAACCAAGATTGAACTCTTTGGCCTGAATGCCAAGCGTCTCGTCTGGAGGAAACCTGGCACCATCCCTACGGTGAAGCATGGTGGTGGCAGCATCATGCTGTGGGGATGTTTTTCAGTGGCAGGGACTGGGAGACTAGTCAGGATCGAGGGAAAGATGAACGGCGCAAAGAACAGAGATCCTTGATGGAAACCTGCTCCAGAGCGCTCAGGACCTCAGACTGGGGCGAAGGTTCACCTTCCAACAGGACAATGACCCTAAGCACACAGCCAAGACAACGCAGGAGTGGCTTCGGGACAAGTCTCAATGTCCTTGAGTGGCCCAGCCAGAGCCCGGACCTGAACCCCATCGAACATCTCTGGAGAGACCTGAAAATAGCTGTACAGCGATGCTCCCCATCCAACCTGGCAGAGCTTGAGAGGATCTGCAGAGAAGAATGGGAGAAACTCCCCAAATACAGGTGTTCCAAGCTTGTAGCATCATACCCAAGTAGACTTGAGGCTGTAATCGCTGCCAAACGTGCTTCAGCAAAGTACTGAGTAAAGTGTCTGAATACTACTAAATGTGTATTTTCAGCTTTTTATTTTTTATAACTTTGCTACAATTTCTAAAAACCTGTTTTTGCTTTGTCATTATGGGGTATTGTGTGTAGATTGATGAGGGGGGAAAAAAACAATTTCATCAATTTTAAATAAGGTTGTAACCTAACAAAATGTGGAAAAAGTCTAGAGGTCTGAATACTTTCCGATTGCGCAGTATACACATATATATAAACATATTTCCTGAGCTTTCTTATATCTATATAGGACAGACACTTCAAAAACGTATTCTTATTTTTTTACTGTACTTTTTGCCTTTTATGAATGTTATTCAATGCGTTTCTATGGGCTATAGTAGTGAAGGCCAAATTCAATATTTTATCAAATATATTTTTCATATTTTGGGGGGATACCTAAAGGGGTCCTAAAATTCTAAATCATATAGCTAAATGATCCATGGTATGATCATGCCAAATGTTAGCTTAGTACACTTTTAGAGGTTTTAACAGATCGTGAGAAAATCTGCAAGGAATAATGGGAGAAAATCCCAAAATCCAGATGTGCTAAACTGAAGAAGACTCAAAGCTGTAATCGCCATCAAAGGTGTTTCTACAAAGTATTGACTCAAGGGTTTGAATACTTATGTTAATTAGATATTTCTGTATTTTATTTTCAATACATTTGCAGAAATGTCTAAAAACATGTTTTCACTTTGTCATTATGGGGTATTGTGTATAGATGTGTGGGGGGAAAAATCAAATTTAATCAATTTGAATTCAGGCTGTAACGCAACAAAATGTGGAATAAGTCAAGAGGTATGAATACTTTCTGAAGGCACTAACCAATGTAAAGTCTTCATACAGTGACAATTGACTGCACACTGCACTTCCCTTTTGGCAGGACTTGTGTGTGTGGCTAGTGATATGACCAGTAGACATGAGACCGTGGAGAGATGGTAAAGTACAGAAAGGGTCTAGTTACTGGGCCTGATGAAAATGCAGTGTGCAGTAAAGGGGGAATTTTCTGTAATGAAATGTTAGGTTCCTGGACAGAGATAGAAAAAAAACATTTGGCAGCTGTCTGGAATCCTGACATGACCTATCCTTTCATCTCTCTCTCTCTCTCTCTCTCTCTCTCTCTCTCTCTCTCTCTCTCTCTCTCTCTCTCTCTCTCTCTCTCTCTCTCTCTCTCTCTCTCTCTCTCTCTCTCTCTCTCTCTCTCTCTCTCTCTCTCTCTCTCTCTCTCTCTCTCTCTCTCTCTCTCTCTCTCTCTCTCTCTCTCTCTCTCTCTCTCTCTCTCTCTCTCTCTCTCTCTCTCTCTTACTTGCCTCCTCTGTCATCCATTCTCTTTCTCCCTCTGTTGTCTTGTAATTTCAGTCCTTAGCTCCCATTGGAGAGAATCTGTGTTGAAAAGTAAAACCCTCTCTGATGGAGGCCTGGTCTTGTCTTGAGTTGAGCTATAGTTCACTCTCTCTTGACTCCGCTCTCTACCCGCTCATTTACAGCCTCAACATTTGTATTTCCCTCACGACTCTGAGGATTGGCGATGTTTCTGAGGTCAAACTCAAGCAAAGGGGCTTGCAGAACTGAATACATGTGCAATGTATACATCGTCCACTCAGGTTCAGTGCTACACAATGATAGTGTACCAGTATGCTGAACCATGACCCATCCTTATGTAACAATACTCAACTCTGTGTAAGCCTAGGACCTGGCAGCTAGTCGACTGGCACACACAGAGAGGTGTATGGTGTGTGGGTTCGCTCCCTCTTTCTCCTGTTTGTTTTTCTTTTGAGCTATGAAACTGATAAGTGTGATAGGGAGAGGCGAGACGCGTTTTTTCCGCTTATTGAGTCGGAATGCCAGTGCAGGAAACACACCTTGCTGCCACGGTGAAGGACAAAGAACCCCTTTCACAGCCGCCATGTGCCAGCGTCGCCCGCGGTGAACATTCCCACCTCGATGTGGGCAGAGATTGGTATAGGCAGGACATCTTCCCTGTCTTTATTGGGCGCCAGAGACGGGGAAGCCACAGGCATGGATCGCACACACACACACACACTATACACATCCACACACAGTTACAAACACTCACATAGTCACATGCGCACACGATCCGAGAGAAGGGACCCTTTCTTTACTTTGTGTTTGTGATCAAACGGCTCCCTTGTTTGGTTCATAGTCCTGTATGAGGAAACAGCGGAGAGCATTGACCACAGGCAGTCTGCTAATAATCTGGTCTGGAGAGCGGTCAAAGAATGTCAGAAATGGCCACTCCAAAGGCAAAGAACAGTACAGCACTGTTAGAGCACTATTATAGTAGAATAGTGCTGAGTAAAGTATGATGTAGGGTAGGTGCTAAAAGTGGGATACGGTGGGGTAAGGGAGCATGTGAGATATAGCTAACGTGTCAGAAGAAGGTGAGTGGATGAGTGCAGAGTATCTCAAGTAAGGTATTGTCTCAATCAGAAAGAGGGAGTCGAGAAAGGAATGATAGTTTAGCTCTAAAGATGGTCTCTTTGTAAGGCCTTGAAAGGCTACAGCGTCAACCAATGACAGTAGTCTTTATTGACAGGTGTTTACTCGTGTGTGTGTGTGTGTGAAAAAGGTATGCACTCACTAACTGTAAGTCGCTCTGGATAAGAGTGTCTGCTAAATGAGTAAAATGTAAAATGAGGAGTCAAAAAGTGAAACGGGGGAGGAGACACTCCAGGGATTGCGTGCGGACATCAAATGTTTACCTGTAGCTGAAAGAAAGGGGGAAGATGTAAAAGAGGAGAAAAAAAAAGTAGGAAAAAATATGTCTGTGGTTAACAAGAGTGGGCGGAGACCCAAAGCTCAAAGAAGGAGCTTTGCACGCAACTTAACAATACTACCTTTATGAAGGCTGCGTCGCAACAGCTGACTCTCTTTCTCTCTCATGCTCAGACAAAAGGGAGATTTCAGTGATAGATCCTAATACCTGAGTCATGACATTGCCTAATACAGACAGAAACATTCCCAATTTATTTTTTACATTTTACATTTTTAGTCATTTTGGCAGACGCTCTTATCCAGAGCGACTTACAGGTAGTGAGTGCATACATTTTTCATACTGGCCCCCCGTGGGAAACGAACCCACAACCCTGGCGTTGCAAGCGCCATGCTCTACCAACTGAGCTACACAGGACTAAATAAATGTATTCTCAAATATGTTGTGTTCTCTGCTACGCTGTGTGCGCTGAACTGACATGCATGATTGTTGTTGACACTGATCGTCAGATGAAGGGAATTAAATAGTCTATAAGGCGCACCACCGTAGTGCTCAAATCAAACAGCGGTGTGTAACTTACTGTAGCTGCTGGCATGAACGCATGAAGCAACAGTACACCCCATCATCAATACTTTTAATCAAAAAAAAGCAATCGTCAGTTTTATAACTGAAAGGGTACAATTATTTGTGTAAAACTAACAGTGAAATACGACTCCGACTCATTCTCTGGCTTAAAAACAGAAGTCCAAACTCTCGCATTAAGGTAGCTCAATGTACGATAGTTGCGTCAAAGTGTTTGGTTGTGTAAGAAACGGAAGAAATAAAGCACAGCTAAATCATAACAGTCTAACCTATAGCAGAGCGCTTTCGACACACCCACACGCCCAACTACTTTCCTTTCTACACACCCACTCCTTTCCACACGCCCAGTCGCCCATACTCCAGTCGCCATATTGGGATGCAGCTACCCACTTCTCCAATAGAGATCTTAAAGTGGCAATGGTGTCTTAAAAGGGCAATAACATACTTTGTAATAGAAACCCTAAAATCCAATTTTTTGAGTGAATAATAATTGTTTGTATAATTATATTTAGAATTAAATAAGTAAGGGATAATCAATGAGGGGCTATGTGTTCTATGGAAAATAATGAACGAGGTGGAAGGTGTGGAACTGACCTCCCACGGAGTTGCATTATTTTCCAGAGAAAGCATAGAGCGCCGAGTTGATTATCCCTTTTATACCATGGCTATAATTGAACACATTCACCTCTAGAAATGTGTTAATTTGCCGGTAGAAATGTGTTCAACATCCACTGAAGTAGCTAGCAAGTTTACTAGATAGCTACAGTAGTTGCTGTGGTAACCAAACAACCAGATTTGCTAGTTTAGCTCACCAAACCATCAGTCCTAGCTTGCCATTATGAAAATCGAATTCAACAATGCCAATAATGTTTTCAATTCGACTGTTGCTTTCAAAAGCAGCTCAAGCATAGAACATGTAAGAATTAACTATAGCCATTGAATTCAAACGTGCAAATATACCCTGCGTAATAGGGAAATAATGCACGCTCTAGAATGCCCTTCAAGCCAATCAGAAACAAGTATTCAACAATGCCATGGTATAATAATTAATAATAACAACAACAATCAGGATGTTGTGTCCAATGGGCTAAATGCAGATGGACAAACCCCATGCTTCAGCCTACGGACATTTTATAGCCTATGCTGCATCAGTTAGGCTACAGGTGATAATGCTTAACCCTCCCGTTGTCCTAGGGTCAAAATGACCCGCCACTGTGTTGAACCAACTTTCTTTAATTTTTATATTTTTTGGATCATTTGTGAGAAGGAGGCAGTGATACTTTCTTTAAAGTCTCACTGCCTCCTTCTCACAAATGATCCCAAAAATATAAAAATTAAAGAAAGTTGGTTCAACACAGTGGCGGGTCATTTTGACCCTAGGACAACGGGAGGGTTAAGAACTCATAACCACAAACACTCACCATCCTGTGTACGTGTGTGTGTTTGTCAGTCTCTCTCACACACACACACACACACACACCCACACACACATTAGTGAAGGACAGACACAGGCAGACAAAAAGAGACATAAAGAGTGTGAATGAAAGATAGAAGAAGATAGAGAATAACTACAGCTCTCCCAGGTAGAGCTCAATGTCAATCCCTCAAGTCTCTGTATACAGCTGTTTCACTTTATCTCCCTCTCTGATAGTTTATGCCCTGAGTGCTCCCAGTCGTGCCCGCTGGCAGCCAGGCTAAAGAGCTGTAGTGTGCTGAGAGGAAAGAGAAGGAGTAGAGGGCAGCCTCTCTTGTGTTGCTCCTAGTGCTGGCGTCCCTCACTGCTAGGCTACATAAGGAAACATGTGTTATTCAGCCTCTGAATGAGCCCTTGTGTCAGTGGAGAAAAACACAGACAGGACAGAGAGAAAGAGGGAGACCAGAGAGATAGAAAGTAGTGTCCCAAAACCCTAAAACATATGATCATGAAGACTTAAGATCTCTCCGAAATTCCTCTAGTAGCGGATCCTTTGGACACACATTTGTTGACCGATTTATGTAATGTTCCCATAGTGACTATTTGTGACTAGGAATCATTTGAAGTTACTGTTTTTAATGTTTAAAATGTTTCCTTTCTAATTGCTCGCTTACATGTTAAGTATAGAAAACCACACAAAGGGCTGGAACAACCATAACACACAAATATAAAAACATCACTTTCGTTTTTCCTGCTTAACCCTCAGCAGCAGCCTGTGCAGTTGTGGAGGGAGGGGGAGGCTGAGGAACGCCAAAGGAATGTTGCTGTGTTACTGGAGAGGCGGACTGACTGACTGATCACACACTGAACAATGTCTTTGTGTTCCCCGGCCTGACCTCTAGTCACGCAACGCCGTGTGAGCACACTTTCCGTAAACGCTCAGCCGTGCTCACACAAGAGCGCGATCAAGTACCTGCATCTCTACAGGATCGCGTGCAGTTCAGGTGCTTGGGGCACGCTGGAGCGAATCCAGGTGTGAGTGTAGGAGGGGAAACGCGGTGCGGACATAACCATTCAGTGGAACCGAAACATCTGGCAGTTTGACTCCCAAGCTTTTTGCTGCGTCTTGGAAATATACATAAACTCAGGGAACCAACCCGAACAAAGGAACAACTGAAAATTATAACTGCTTATATAACGCAGTTTAAAGTTGCATATGTGTCTATAGCAAGAAAAAACATAGAGACAATATGATGTACAAGACAACTATAATCTCATGAATGCATTTAAATATTGTAGCATTTGCGTAAAAATGGGTGATTGTAGCCTAACTGAGACGCAGTGACTGTGAATTAATTATTTCCGACATGTTTGTGACAGTTGGCTTCCCGTTGATTGACCCTTTTATGCACGCTTCCCACACTCATCCAGTCCATTCTATGGAAAGCGCCGCTCCTCTTCTTAGCCAAGCCGAGCTGTTGTATAACAGCATGCCTGAGAGCATGGAGACTTCAAGGTGATGTAAGACAGCGAGCACAGCCTTCATTGGGGAACACTGTTGGAGTAACAAGTTGTTGTCGGTGTAGACTATATATATCCCATCGGCCACTGCCCGAATTCTTTGGGTTAGCCGCTCTCCGCATGGCTCAGTTAAAGGCGCTTCATGGTCAATCTGACGTCTGCATGGTCAATCCGACGTCTGCATTGGCCATGCAGCATTTACGGTGATATGGCCTCTGCAGAAGTCAGGCCAATCATACTTCTTGCGCTTCGCTGAGCAGTACATGGCTGTTGTGAAGGAAGTTGTCAAGGAAGTGAGTTTGTGTTTATACAGGACCTCCAGCCCTCACCTACCATCACCCAAAAAGTTCAATGCAGAGCTATATAGAACCCTCCACATTGTTACAACATTTGAGAGGCGCACGGCGATGCGGTACAGAGCTCAATTTGGCCTCTGAGTGCCTCTGGAGACTCCGCGATTGCGTCACACCATCCATAAGGCGCAACCGACTACATTTTCGGATCAAGCATAAATTGGCTCTCATGCGCTGGCTTTTACCGCCTGAGAAGCGACTCTTTGGATCTGCGGAGATGTGTGAGAAACCACACTCTCCAAGCCGCTGGATTATGCTACAGTCGAACAAGGCAACGCAACGAACTGACTGGACTACGGGAGAACATTTAATCCAAATCACCGGATTTATTCTGTTTAAATGGATTTAATAAATTAAGCAGGTTTCGCCTTCATCTGCTCTGTGGTTTGTTGACTATTGGATAACATTGGATAGCATATCCCTTGTCCCACGACCAGATGTGCGTACCGTGCGTTATGGATAACTTTGTATGGAGTTATGTTCAGCTGTGGATCGATTTACGCGTGCTTGAGGTTCAGCATTTAGATTTTGACATCCGACTTTGGATCTCTTTTTACGCATCATGCTTATGGATATTCATATACCGCGGACCCATAGGCTACAGTTGCCCAGTAGTTGGGCTTTTACTATAGAACGCATCAGCATCAATGAGACACAGGTGGATGTCAACGCGCGCATTTTTTACTACTTGCCACATAACGGCCCTGTGCGTAATGTAAGAAGAAACTCGATTTTGGATTGTAAAATGCCACCCCTGGATGAGACGTAGCAAGAACATCATTTTGCAGTGGCCTTACAGGTAAATCACTTTCCTATTTGTGACGAAGCTGTGAGCCCGTTATTGATGGTATTGTTTATACTATTTGTTTAGTTATTTATTCATTCCGAGGCCATGTGTTGGTTGTAGATCACGTAAATGGGGCAACAGAGAATGCAGGCTTATTATTAAGCGTGGGCATTTGTCTGTATGAGCCTCGGAGGTTTTACAGCAATGTATCGTTATGGACAATGTAAAGATGTCTGACGTTAATTATGTTATGGCTTATAATTGTAAACCTTTGTGTAAGTCATTTAAGAGTACCCCAGTCGCTCGTGTTTGGCGAGGGTTCTGGCGCTGCATGGTTTGGTCAGCTATCAAGTGTCAAACAGATTGTTTGGAGACGAGCAATTTTATCCAGTGTTGGGGGCGCACGACACTGGGATTTATCCCTGTGGGAGGATAGGTTGTATGGTTTCATTTCATGTCCTTTTTACAAGGGTTCACACTATTATTGACGTGTACATTTATGGGAATTCAGATGGTATTACCTGGATGTGTTAATTGTGATTTATTGCCTTATTTAAACCATGTAATTGTTGATTCGTTGATAAGTCATGTTTCCTGTCAGGTAGTTTCCTGCAAGGCTATAATAAGCTGTCATTTGACAGGGAGGAGAGAGGGTTATGCCAGGCCAGAGCCAAAGGCCTTGAAAGATAATACTTTGAGCCTTGTATTCGGAGTGCATTTGGAAAGTATTCAGACCCCTTGACTTTTTCCACATTTTGTTACATTACAGCCTTATTCTAAAATATTTTTTCCCCTCATCAATCTACACACAATACCACATAATGACAAAGCAAAAACAAAAATACCTTATTTACATAAGTATTCAGACCCTTTGCTATGAGACTCAAAATTGAGCTCAGGTGCATCGTGTTTCCATTGATCATCCTTGAGATGTTTCTACAACTTGATTGCAGTCCATCTGTGGTAAATTAAATTGATTGGACATGATTTGGAAAGGCACACACCTGTCTATATAAGGTCCCACAGTTGACAGTGCATGTCAGAGCAAAAACCAAGCCATGAGGCCGAAGGAATTATCCGTAGAGCTCAGAGACAGGATTGGGGAAGGGTACCAAAACATTTCTGCAGCATTGAAGGTCCCCAAGAACACAGTGGCCTCCATCATTCTTAAATGGAAGAAGTTTGGAACTACCAAGACTCTTCCTAGAGCTGGCCGCCCAGCCAAACTGAGCAATTGGGGGAGAAGGGCATTGGTCAGGGAGTTGACCAATGCTCTGACAGAGCTCCAGAGTTCCTCTGTGGAGATGGGAGAACCTTCCAGAAGGACAACCATCTCTGCAGCACTCTACCAATCAGGCTTTTATAGTAGAGTTTCCAGATGGAAGTCACTCCTCAGTAAAAGGCACATTACAGCCCACTTGGAGTTTGCCAAAAGGCACCTAAAGACTCTCAGACCATGAGAAACAAGATTCTCTGGTCTGATGAAACCAAGACTGAACTCTTTGACCTGAATTCCAAGCGTCACGTTTGGAGGAAACCTGGCACCATCCCTACGGAAAAGCATGGGGGTAGCAACATCATGCTTTGGGGATGTCTTTCAGTGGCAGGGACTGGGAGACTAGTCAGGATCGACGGAAAGATGAACAGAGCAAAGTACAGAGAGATCCTTGATGAAAACCTGCTCCAGAGCGCTCAGGACCTCAGACTGGGGCGAAGGTTCACCTTCTAACAGGACGATGACCCTAAGCACACAGCCAAGATAACGCAGGAGTGGCTTCGGGACAAGTCTCTGAAGGTCCTTGAGTCGCCCAGCCAGAGCCCGGACATGAATACGATCAAACATCTCTGGAGAGACCTGAAAATAGCTGTGCAGCGACGCTCCCCATCCAACCTGACAGAGCTTGAGAGGATCTGCAGAGAAGAATTGGAGAAACTCCTCAAATACAGGTGTGCCAAGCTTGTAGCATCATACCCAAGAAGACTCAAGGCTTTAATCGCTGCCAAAGGTACTTCAAAAAAGTACTGATTAAAGGGTCTGAATAGTTATGTAAATGTCATATTTCCGTATTTTTTTAAAAATATACATTTGCAAACATTTCTAAAAACCTTTTTTTCCTTTGTCATAATGGGGTGTTGTGTGTAGATTGATGAGGGAAAAAAACAATTTAATCCATTTTAAAATAAGGCTGTAACGTAACAAAGTGTGGAAAAAGTCAGAGGGTCTGAATACTTCAGAATGCACTGTATAGCCTTTCTTTAATTTGTACATTTTGTATATACATATTTATAAATAGTGTAGATTTATCTTGTGAATCCTGGAACTCTGGCACTTATCAATAAATGCACTCTACCTCCTGTCTGCCTCTTCACTGATCCACCTGGGCTGGTGCAGTGCCAACCCGTTCCAGCAGAGGAGCCGCTGGGGCCTGATCTGGCGATGGAGGTGGCTATTACTGAGGTGATGGAGGACATTGGACAAAGCGGACTACCTTTGGGAGTGGCTCCAGCTGCAGCCGTACTGGGATGAGGCCACTGCTTTCCTGGTTGATGCCCTGGGGAGCAGTTTCCCTGATGGATGGGGGAGCTTGGTGGAGCTCTACCCTGCTGACACTCTCGAGGAGGAGTGCTTCAAGGTCCAGAGATTCCTGCTGCATCTGCTGGGGTCCGACATCTCTCCAGGGTGGGAGCCATGTTCCTGTCATCTTGAGTGTGCAGAGTAGGAGTACTGCAGGTTCTGTCTGGAAAGCGACCATGGCTCTGGGCCTGATGTCCCAAATTGTCTCCCTACTGGTGTGGCCACTATCGTCAGATCAGGCATGGGCTAGCCAACTGTGTTTTGCACCAGCCTTGGAGGGCTGAGGCGTCTGCTGATTCCCTGTCTGCTGGTGAGGCCCCTGATCGTCTGCTCCCTGCTGGGGGTGAGTCTGAGCTGCAGTGCTGCGGAGCTGTTTGATGGTAGTGAGGCGGAGGCTCTGCCCGGTTCTGGGGAGAAAGTGCCTCTCCCGCTATCCCGAGCTGTTCTGACTGAGATGTTGCCGGGTCTGTTTCCTGCATGTAGATGGGAGATGGATAACTCCTCTTCTACATCTGCTACAAGTGAGGTTGGTGGAATGCCAACGAATGGTTCTGGAATGGGCAGACTACAGACTTAAGCAAATACTACCCTTCAACTCTTTTGCCCCCTTTTTCTCCTGAATGGCTAGTGCATCCATTGTACTGGTTGACAGTGTAGGCTACAATCTACTACCAGTGTGTGCTGCGCAATTTTACCACCCATGGACAGTGGTAAATGTAAAAAGGGCTTTATAAATAAAAATGGACTGTTTATACGCTACTGTTTGTTTATTTATTTACTCATTCCGAGGCCGTGTGTTGTTTGTAGATCATGTCTGGGGAAACAGAATGCAGTTTTACTGTTACGCGCGTGCATTTGTCTGTATGAGCAGCGGAGGTTTTACCGCAATTTATCTTTATGGACAATGTCAAGATGTCTGCCATCAAGATGTCTGCCGTTAATTATGAAACGCGACACTGGCAATTATCCCTGGGGGAGGATAGTTTGTATTGTTTAATTTAATGCCCTTTTGACAAGGGTTCACACTATTATTGAAATTTTTACATTTATGGGAATTACGATGGAATTGCCTGAATTAGTTGTGATAGCCTTATTGAAACCATGAAATGTTGATTGGTTGATCAGTCATGTTTCCTGTCAGGTGGTTTCCTGCAAGGCTATAAGAAGCTGTCATTCATCATTTGAAAGGGAAGAGATAGAGTTATGCCAGGCCAGAGCCAAAGGCCTTGAAATATAATACTTTGAACCATGTATATCAGATGAGGCTGGTGGTAGGAACTATAGGAGGACAGGTTCATTGTAATGGCTGGAATAAATGCAACTTGCATGACATAGAATTATAATGTTTGTTGTTGGATCAAAGTGGTCCAAAGAGTTTATAATCCTATCATAAACGTAAAGGTAGCCTATGCATTTTCTCCAAAACTTCTCATGTCATGTCAAGCAACTTTGTGCATGTCGTTTCAATGGTGATGTTTAGAGAACTAAAGTTCTTATTGTCTCTGCTGCTCTGAAACGGTGGTGACTTGTCATACAATTCAATATCAGTTTGGCCTCCCTGTGTGGAAAGGTTTCATTACTTCTGCCAAGTTAGCTTGACCTTTATGGCACAGGTGGTAGTACATTGTTATGTAACGGCAGGGTCACTGCTTCAAGTCCCACTTGGCCCCCTCATAGCCTGGTCCCAGATTTGTTGGTGCTCTCGCCAACTCCATTGCTCATTGTCAAGCCAAAATAATGAGTGACAAGGATTTGACATGATAGCACAAACAGACTAGCACTCCGAGCCCCCTCAAATGCAACAACTGTGAAATAAACAAACTTGTAATGATGGGACATTGACTCCTGTTATTCCTTCAGACCTGGTAAAGGGATTCCTGACTCAGCCTGCCCCCTGTGGGTGTGTGTCGGCTGGAGAGCAGGACCTGTTCTCCCCCTGGAGTAGCCAAGTTAACTTGTTCAATGTGGGTGATGTTCTCTGTGTGGAATGTCATCACTGAATGGCCTTTGTCTTCTCTCTCCCCTGGGTTCTTTATAGAATGGTGTCCTTATAATGTTTGGCAACTATGATCTGTTCAGTATGTGATTAAGTAATTCTTTATCAGACCTTTACATGGACCTTTAGAACTAAACAGTGGACCTAAACAGTGAAACAGAACATGACGTTTGTGTGTATTTATTACCTGTTGAAGTACACGTGCATCTATCATGTCTGTAGTAAAGGCTCTGCTTCCACCTTGTGGTTTGAACGGCCTACAACATCTTGGAGTCTCCTTGATCCTACTCAATGTACCACAAGATACCCAACATAGTCAAATACACCCACCTCCTGGTGATGAGAGAGTACTGCAGACAGGGCATTTTTATATTAGCAGGAAAATAACCGCGCTTGTCACCACCACTTGGGTGTACTAAATCAAATCGGATTGTATTGATCACATGCACCGAATACAGTGAAATGCTTGCTTATGAACCTTTCCCAATGATGCAGATAATAATACAAAATTAAATAGTAACTAACACAAGGAATATAATAAAATACACAAGAATGGAGCTATATCAGTGGCGGTCATTGCCGTTTAAGATGAGGGAGGACAATTTTTTTTTTTCATGAGCATGGCCTTATTTCTATTACAGCATATTGGATGACTGTCATTCATATTCCATTCACCCAGTTCAATGTAACAGCGATAGGTTTAGGCTACTACATGATACTCAAATTCTCCCTATACCCATCATGAGGTTGCTACAACCTAGCCTATGAATGAAAGTTTACAACGTAGGTGCACACAGGTCGAGATACATTTTTTGAGGTGACAGACAGTGACACATTCAATACCGCCTTGCACACTCTTGTGTGCATCTAGCTCATACAGGGTGTAAACTTTAGCAACAGCTGCAAAAGAGAGTTTCTATTGGACAAGTTCAGTTATGTTCATCCCCGTTTTGTTCTGTTTGCTTCCATTTAAGAAAGGATTTCCAACAGAATCAGTGGAATGAATACATCTCTGATCATGTGTAAACACAGTTCACTTTCATAGCATCCATGTTGTATTCCTTCTCGCATCTATGCGCTCTCATCTCACCTCTTCCCTTCGCTTGTGGACTTCAATGCACAACACATCAGCTGTATGTGACCAGGTGAACAAATCTTTCCAAGCCAAACCGTATAATAACTGCAACACATAGCCTACATTGTTGTCACTATATTAGCTAAAGTAATATCATTGTCAACATAGCTAATAGAACTAATGCGTTAGTAAACCCGCTACAATCATGCAGTAACGTTAGTGTACAGTCAGTGAGCAGTTACACTGGCGGGCCCCGGTGGCAATAAATTAGTAAAACCAAAAGCTTACCTTGACTTGGAAGAGTTCCAGTGTTGTGTTGGATAGTGATAGCCAGCTAGCTAACATAGCATATCCCTGTTTGAGCAGGGTGTTTGAGTAGGCTAAACTAGCTATCTGCATTTGCTAGCTAAGTAAGTGAAACTGAAAGTGAAAAAAAATTACAATCTCTCTTTTGCTTCTCGTTCATTTTTGGAATAAATTAATTTGTTCAAAACTGTTCAACTATTTTCTTTCTCTCTCTTTGAGTCAACTACTCACCACATTGTATGCACTGCAGTGGTAGCTAGCTGTAGCTTATGCTTTCATTACTAGATTAATTCTCTGATCCCTTGATTGGGTGGACAACATGTCAGTTCATGCTGCAAGAGCTCTGATAGGCTGGAGGATGTCCTCCGGAAGTTTTCATAATTACTGTGTAGGTCCATGAGCCTCCTAGGTTGTGTATTGAAGTCAATGTACCCAGAGGAGGACGGAAGCTAGCTGTCCTCCGGGCTACACCATGTTGCTACCCTACAGAGGGCTGTTGAGACTACTGTAGACCTTCATTGCAAAATAGTGTTTTAATCAATTATTTGGTGAAGTTATTATATTTTGTATAGTTTTATCTAAAAAGGATAACTTTTTTTAAAATATATATTTTTATGAAATTCACTGAGGAGTATGGTCCTCCCCTTCCTCCTCTGAGGAGCCTCCACTGAGCTATATACAGGCAGTACCAGTACCAGATCAATGTGCAGAGGTACTTGGGGTAGATATGTACATGAAGGAAGGGTAAAGTGACTGCTAGGTATCAGGAAAGATAATAATAAGAATCAAATAAAGAACAGAGTAGCAGCAGCAAATTATGAGTGTAAAAGTGTGTGTGTTTGTGTTGTGTCGGTGTGTGTGTGTGTGTGTTATGTGTGTGTATGTACTGTTTGAATGTGTGAGGGATTTGTGTGGGAGTGACAGTGTAGTGTGTGTGTGAGTGAGTGAGAGTGTGTATAGGGTGTGTATATAAAGTCTAGTGAGTGTGCGTAGGGTCAGTGCAGATAGTTTGGGTACTGCCTTTTGGTCCGAAGGCCGATGCTCCGGTACCATTTGCCGGACGGTAGCAGAGTGAACAGTCTATGGCTTGGGTGGTTGGAGTCTTTGGCAATTTTTCGGGCCTTCCTCTGACACCGCCTGATATAGAGGTCATGGATGGCAGGGAGTTCGGCCCAAGTGATGTACAGTACATGGCTGTCCGCACCACCCTTTGTAGTGCTTCGCAGTCAAGGGCGGTGCAATTACCATACCAAGTGGTAATGCAGCCAGTCAAGATGCTCTCGATGGTGCAGCTGTATAACTTTTTGAGGATCTGAGGGCCCATGCCAAGTCTTTTCAGCCTCCTGAGGGGGAAGAGGCGCTGCCGTGCCCTCTTCACGACTTTGCGGGTTTGTGTGGACCATGTTAAGTCCTTAGTGATGTGGCCATCTACACCTCTGGTGAGATATTGTAGATTGTGGATACTTTTATTGTAGAACTGTGTAGTGAAGAAATGCATGATCAAAAGTTAGAAACTTCCAACTTTGAAGATTTTACGCTCGCTCGTTTGCATGCTTGCACACACACGCAAACACACACATAAACACGCACAAACACACACACACACACACACACACACACACACACACACACACACACACACACACACACACACACACACACACACACACACACACACACACACACATTTGAGTTCAGATGGCTACAGCCTAATTCCAAATCTTACCCCTAGAGCAGGGTTTCACAAACTCGGTTCTGGGGCCTCCCCTGTGTGCACATTTTGTTTTTTGCCCTAGCACTACACAGCTGATTCAAATAATCAACTCATCATCAAGCTTTGATTATTTGAATAAGCTGTGTAGGGCCCCTTGGGGTCCCCAGGACCGAGTTTGGGAAACGCTGCCCTAGAGGCACCTGAAATAGTTCTGAAATGACTTGACAGGTATAAGCGGTAAGGTACAAGCTCCTCCTTGTTCCCTTATAGGCTAGAGACGGAGCAGGAAGGGCTAGAGGTCTATTAAGAATTGGTCATGCAGGGGAGATGTTATACTCCCGTCGACCACCAGGTGGAAACAACGCTCCATGCATTGCATGAAGTGCCCAGTGGTTCAAGAATCACTGAGGACAGGAATTTGTGGGTTCCAAATACAATTTTATTCGTCACATGCTTCGTAAACAACAGGTGTAGACTAACATTGAAATGCTTACTTACGGGCCCTTCCCAACGATGCAGAGAAAATAAAGAGAGAAATAATAGAAACATAGAGAAATAACACGAGGAATAAATTCAAAATAAGTAACGATAACTTGGCTATATACACAGGGTACCAGTACTGAGTCGATGTGCAGGGGTACAAGGTAATTGAGGTAAATATGTACATATAGGTAGGGATAAAGTGATTGGGCAACAGGATAGACAATAAACAGTAACAGCAGCGTATGTGATGAGTCAAAAGTGTTAGTGCAAAAACGGTCAATGCAGATAATCCGGGTAGCTATTGGTCAACAGTCCCACCCAGAACAGTCGTCTGGCCTTATTACCCAACTCACAGATTCCAGCACTGCCAGATACCGACACAGATATAGTCCTATTCAGATACTAACTCTTATAAACAGCAAGAGGAACGATCCAAAACGTATGGAGTTGTCTGCATCGTTGGCAACGCAATCAGTTTTTGATCAAAACCAGACAACAGCTGAAACACCCAAGAACCATGCTGCACTAATTAATCAACACCACTCCACTTTATGAACGACTCGCTCCCCCTCCCCTATCTGATTATAGCCTATATCCGAGAAGGTGCTGTTTATATAAGGTGTTATTCCTGCGGTGTCACACACAACTCATCATGTCCTGACAGCCAGCTCATTAAAGCATTAACAATGCTTGATTGACTGGAGAGAAACCGCCAGTGTAGTAAATCACCCAGGTGAGCCTTGACACATGTTTGTGTCCTTACCCAGAATGCTACGCTACCAAACGTGTTCCCACAGCGCCTCTTCCTCTGTGCGAAGCAGAGGTTTTATTCGATTTTTTACAGACTGATGATGCATGTTGTTGTTTGAGCTATGTTGCTGTTTGTCTGTTGACATCCCAGTATCAGTCTCTATCAATGACCCTGTTGACATCCCAGTATCAGTCTCTATCAATGACCCTGTTGACATCCCAGTATCAGTCTCTATCAATGACCCTGTTGACATCCCAGTATCAGTCTCTATCAATGACCCTGTTGACATCCCAGTATCAGTCTCTATCAATGACTCTGTTGACATCCCAGTATCAGTCTCTATCAATGACCCTGTTGACATCCCAGTATCAGTCTCTATCAATGACTCTGTTGACATCCCAGTATCAGTCTCTATCAATGACCCTGTTGACATCCCAGTATCAGTCTCTATCAATGACTCTGTTGACATCCCAGTATCAGTCTCTATCAATGACCCTGTTGACGTCCCAGTATCAGTCTCTATTAATGACCCTGTTGACATCCCAGTATCAGTCTCTATCAATGACTCTGTTGACATCCCAGTATCAGTCTCTATCAATGACCCTGTTGACATCCCAGTATCAGTCTCTATCAATGACTCTGTTGACATCCCAGTATCAGTCTCTATCAATGACTCTGTTGACATCCCAGTATCAGTCTCTATCAATGACCCTGTTGACGTCCCAGTATCAGTCTCTATTAATTACCCTGTTGACATCCCAGTATCAGTCTCTATCAATGATTGTGTTGACATCCCAGTATCAGTCTCTATCAATGACCCTGTTGACGTCCCAGTATCAGTCTCTATCAATGACTGTGTTGACATCCCAGTATCAGTCTCTATCAATGACTCTGTTGACATCCCAGTATCAGTCTCTATCAATGACTCTGTTGACATCCCAGTATCAGTCTCTATCAATAACCCTGTTGACATCCCAGTATCAGTCTCTATCAATGACTGTGTTGACATCCCAGTATCAGTCTCTATCAATGACCCTGTTGATGTCCCAGTATCAGTCTCTATCAATGACTCTGTTGACATCCCAGTATAAAAAGTCTCTATCAATGACTTTGTTGACATCCCAGTATCAGTCTCTATCAATGACTCTGTTGACATCCCAGTATCAGTCTCTATCAATGACTCTGTTGACATCCCAGTATCAGTCTCTATCAATGACTCTGTTTGTGAGTCCTCTACTAGCGAATTAAGTTGTGTGTTTTTGAATCACTCCAATGTGCTGTGATATCTCCAGTGCCAGGCCCTCAGGCTCCTATCATCTGTTGAACCAGGTCCTGTTTATGGGAACCACTAAGCACTTCTATTATCTCCTCTTCCCCCTCCTCTTCCTCCTCCTCCTCCTCCTCCTCCTCCTCCTCCTTCTCTTCTTCCTCCTCCTCCTCCTCCTCCTCTTTTTCTCCTCTCTATCAATGACTCTGTTGACATCCCAGTATCAGTCTCTATCAATGACCCTGTTGACATCCCAGTATCAGTCTCTATCAATGACTCTGTTGACATCCCAGTATCAGTCTCTATCAATGACCCTGTTGACATCCCAGTATCAGTCTCTATCAATGACTCTGTTGACATCCCAGTATCAGTCTCTATCAATGACCCTGTTGACATCCCAGTATCAGTCTCTATCAATGACTCTGTTGACATCCCAGTATCAGTCTCTATCAATGACCCTGTTGACGTCCCAGTATCAGTCTCTATTAATGACCCTGTTGACATCCCAGTATCAGTCTCTATCAATGACTCTGTTGACATCCCAGTATCAGTCTCTATCAATGACCCTGTTGACATCCCAGTATCAGTCTCTATCAATGACTCTGTTGACATCCCAGTATCAGTCTCTATCAATGACTCTGTTGACATCCCAGTATCAGTCTCTATCAATGACCCTGTTGACGTCCCAGTATCAGTCTCTATTAATTACCCTGTTGACATCCCAGTATCAGTCTCTATCAATGATTGTGTTGACATCCCAGTATCAGTCTCTATCAATGACCCTGTTGACGTCCCAGTATCAGTCTCTATCAATGACTGTGTTGACATCCCAGTATCAGTCTCTATCAATGACTCTGTTGACATCCCAGTATCAGTCTCTATCAATGACTCTGTTGACATCCCAGTATCAGTCTCTATCAATAACCCTGTTGACATCCCAGTATCAGTCTCTATCAATGACTGTGTTGACATCCCAGTATCAGTCTCTATCAATGACCCTGTTGATGTCCCAGTATCAGTCTCTATCAATGACTCTGTTGACATCCCAGTATAAAAAGTCTCTATCAATGACTTTGTTGACATCCCAGTATCAGTCTCTATCAATGACTCTGTTGACATCCCAGTATCAGTCTCTATCAATGACTCTGTTGACATCCCAGTATCAGTCTCTATCAATGACTCTGTTTGTGAGTCCTCTACTAGCGAATTAAGTTGTGTGTTTTTGAATCACTCCAATGTGCTGTGATATCTCCAGTGCCAGGCCCTCAGGCTCCTATCATCTGTTGAACCAGGTCCTGTTTATGGGAACCACTAAGCACTTCTATTATCTCCTCTTCCCCCTCCTCTTCCTCCTCCTCCTCCTCCTCCTCCTCCTCCTCCTCCTTCTCTTCTTCCTCCTCCTCCTCCTCCTCCTCTTTTTCTCCTCTTTCCTTTCCTGCCCTATCTCTCTACCCCCTCCATCTCCTTCCTGCTCCTACTATGTCGTTCTCTCTCCCCTCCTTTGTTTTTTCTCTCCTCTCATCTCTCCTGTCCTCCCCAGGGGGTCTCTGGTCTTTTCTCTAGCCAAGTGGAACTGTCTCTGGCCCTCACCCAGCAGCTGTTCTCCATTGAGACACACAGGGAGTTAACCCCCTACTCCTTCCCTCCCTCCCTCCCTCCCCCAGAATTAAAGAGAAAAGAGAGGGTGGGGAAACTCAGTAAAGATGTTTCTGATTGAGAAGTGCACATTATTAACCCCCTCTTCCTCCCAAAACAAAAACACACCAGCTCTGCATGTGTGACAGAGGGAGAGAAGTGTTTGTGTGTGTTCGGTGTGTGTGTGTGTGTGTGTTCGGTTTGTGTGTTTGTGCATGTGAGTGTGTGGAGTAGTCTCCATGTTTCTCTTTGGAGACTGGCAATTGAGGCTGAAAGTACTGAATTTAGGGTTTACTGTCATATTTCTTGAGGAGTAAATTTGATTGGTTTTGCCTGTGGTTCATCCAGATTGATGAACCACAGTTGTTCTGCATACCGAATCCATAGTGTAATCCTTAGGGATAGTTGGGTTAGCTTTACCCCTCTTGATAATTGTATGAGCTAATGATTGATACTCAGCACACCAGTTTATTTTATACACAATTAAAATAGTTCTCAGAAAAACAACACAAAACCAAGTCCCCCTCCGTCCTTCTCTCCCCTCACCCACAAAACACACTCCTCGTCAGGAAGCAACACCTCCTAATTGGGATGGATGGTCCTCATTATGTAATGTAAAGACAGAGAGAACAGAGAGGGAACCAGAATAACACAAAGTGCTAGAAAAACAAACAATAAAAGGAACACTCTTCATTTATTTCCACTTCTGAGACACCCAAGGCCGACCCGGCTGTAAGTGGGTAACTAGTGAGTGTGCAGTCTCTCTCTCTCTCTCTCTCTCTCTCTCTCTCTCTCTCTCTCTCATTCTGCCTCTCTCTCTGCCTCTCTCCCTTTCTCTCTGCGTCTCTCTCTCTCTGCCTCTAACTCTCTCTGTTTCGGTGGTTCTGAGGATGAACAGAACACTTTCCTCCCTCTCTTAAATGTGTTTAAAGAGAGAGAGGCCCTTGGGATAGACTTGTGGCCCTTATGGCCATTTCTCTTTGGGGCCTTTAAGAGCTGGCATCATAGCTAATCGTCCCCTTCCTCATGTACCTGCCTCATGATGTCCTCTTGATGTGTTAATGATGTCCTCAATGTTCAAATGTTATTAATAAGGATAATAATGCATGTTATTGATCAAGTGCTTCCCTCAGACCTCAAAGTGGGCTACATAGCATAAGAAAGCAGCATCTTCTTTGATGTTCTCCCCGGTCATTGACCCTTCTTTTCTTAATCGGAAGCTTTTACAATACTCAGTTTTCTTCCTTCTGCTTTGTACTGAGAGTATCTGTGGTTTGCTGTGATTTTCTCCCCTGTGTCCATACAAAGGGTTAACATCGCCGTCGATTGGCGACCTCGTTCTTCTTTGCTGCATGGTACATTCTGTATTCATATCATACTGAGAACAATACAAATTATGCCCTGGCTTCAGAGAGAGCTGAGCGGAGTGCACCCCCCTCTCCTCCTCTCCTTCACCCCTCCGCCTGTTCGCTGGGTTCCTGACGAAGCGTGTGAGAGGGAATTGGGTGGTTTACTTTCTTATACTCTGTACTATCCACCAAACTATGCAAAGCCCTACACACAAGGGTATCGTTTAGATGGATCTGTTAGGCTGTACAACATTAACCTGGTTTGTGTGTGTATCTACGCGCGTGTGTATGTAGGGTTGCCTTTTTCATGGCGCTGGCTGCTGCGATAGTTCTTTGGACCAGTTAAAGTTTGTGATAGACACACGCCTGTGTAGCAAAGTCCAACATTCCTTTACACTCTCATGCAGTTTATGGCTTTGGGGCAGAATGTTAAAATAATCAGCATTTCGCACATTGCTGTATTTCTTAGCACTGTTAAACCACTATAGGGCCTGTACTTTATGCCAGTGAAATGATCTGCAGATCTGTGTGTATACTGAATCCTTCTCTCATGACCAAGTAACCAAGCTGAGATGCCGTGTCGACACTTACTTACCTAACCCACTACAACCACACGCACGCACGCACACACACGCCCCCACACACACACACACACACACACTTTGCTTTAGCAATGCACATATTTAGATTTCTACCAGCGTGTAAGCCAAATGAATGTAACTAATGTGTCACTGTGTTCCTGATCCAGCCTGGGCTTGTAACTGGGATTGTTGGAGTTGGAGCGCGATAATTCACAGCTTTAAGTGAAATTGTTCTCCTCACTCTTATGCTCACAGCAGTTCTGATTAATAATTATTTCCTGTTCAACCTAGAAAGCCAAGCGTCTTGATTGGGCTGTGAGAAAGATACGTTTTGCTGGCCCTCTGGACCTGTAGCCTAGTTCCAGGGGCCCCTGTGAAGTGGAAGTAATAATATTCGCTCACCTTTTCTTTCCTCTTGTGATATCAGAGCAAGGTTAATTTATTCACACCCTTCAGTGTAGCTACTCATGCCTCAGTTCACTACGTAAACCCTGTCGCTTCCGCATTCTACACAAACCCACAGGTCTTCATGTTGCTGCTATCAACCCCTGCCTCGTTGATATGCCCAGTCATGGAGACTTGGGTTACTATGGTAACGTGTTGGCACAGGATGTGGCCCAGGATTGGTCTGAATGAGAGGCATGCTGATTGCTCAGCTCTGTTCTGTTCTGGCTGTTCTGTTCTCTTCTGCATTGTTGGGATGCAAATTACACAGCCTGCCTCTCTGCACTAATGATGCCTGTGGAATGGCTTCTGCAGGCCAAGAAGAGAGGGATATCAGAGGAATAGAGGAGAGGAAGAGCAGGAGAAGAGGAAAGAAAGGTCTGCAGATAGACATTAGGATGGGGGTAGTGGATGAATCCATTGCATTCTACCCTGTCTGCAGAACTATTGTGACATGGCTTACTAGATAGCAAGTGCCTGAGTACACTTGGGTGGCTCAGACAAGACTTCTGATGCCAGTGTCAAATAGGCTCCCTTTTGAACCCTTGTGCCGTATGGAAAACCCTGAACAATTCTGTCATTGTTGAGGAAGAGGAAGAGCCTCTCACCTGATCCAGTGTGCAGTTTTCCATGTAATCTGCGGGTAGGCCAAAGGCATGCTTAGATAAACAGACAGTATAGTTACCTGCCTGTACAGATCTGTCTGTCTCTCTGTCTGTCAGAGAAGGTCTGGATCTCAGCCTTATCTCCCCAACCTCAGTTGGAATTTCCCTGGAACTTGAGCACATTGATTGAACACCTAATGGCATTAAAGGGGTACTGTGGTAAAATAAAAACTACTGGAATGGATGACACCTTGGCTTGTGTGTGTGTGTGTGTGTGTGTGTGTGTGTGTGTGTGTGTGTGTGTGTGTGTGTGTGTGTGTATGTTGTGTTTGTTATGTGTGTTTGTGATTTATTGTTTTAATTTCCAATTAAAGCTGGGGTGTAACTTTTTATGGAAATCCTAACCTCAATATCAGAACCAAGTATTTAGTGGGACAATCAATCAATTAAGTTCTGACTGTGTGTGCTACTTGATTTCACAATGTGTGTGTGTGTGTGCATGCTTGAGGTCATGTGTGTGTGTGTGTGTGATTATGTGCTCCATGTATGTGTGTGTAACCAGGGAAAGGCTCTGTGTGTTGGATGATGGAGAGCGCTATAATGGAATGTTCCCACCCCGTAAGTGGAGATAAATTGCTGTTTATGTTTCCGCGTTGTCTGACAGAAATAATGTTCCTGTGTTTACGTTTTGGGCCAGAGGCTCCCCTGCAGAACAGTGTACATGTTGGAACAGAGAGAACTGAGGCGGTTGGATTTATGCCTGCTCACATCTCCTCAACAAGATTTATTAAAGCCAACCTTAGAGCAGAACATAGCCAAGCTGGTGTTGCAGTATAGGTGACTCTAGATAAGTGCACTTGCATAGGAGCAAACTCTGTGCGTTTAAGTGCATTGCATTTTTTCACCTGTCCCAATTCAAGTATATTTGTCTTGGTATCAATGTTCTGGTTTCGTGCATGCATTGAAGACAGTCACAAGCCAGATCATTAAGTAGATATGAAGGGGACAAGGCACCTTAGATTGTGAAATATAACATGCTGTCAGTCATTTTCTGACTCAGGACAAGGTTAAGTTGAAGAGAGCGGGGCTAGAACTTCCATTCGATTGCATGACAGATCTGTCCTGTTGCTAAGTCTCATTTCCTTATCAGCCGTGTGATGGAGCTGCTGAGTGGGAAGCTACAGGGGGTCTCTTTAATCTGTAGCTCTGTACTGGGGTGTACCTCCGCTCCCCGCTGCCCTGGGGGACCCCCGTGTCCGCCCCTCGA